>NC_062556.1:77783648-78383648 GCF_016906955.1 Phacochoerus africanus
GACCGTAAGTGTGTGGGTTGACTTCTGGGCTCTCCATTCTGTTCCATCGATGCGTGTTTGTTTCGGGCCAACGCCACGCTGTTGTGATCGCTGTAGCTTTGTAGTGTTGTCTAAAGTCTGGGAGTCTGGGAACAAAGGCCTCCAGCTTTGTTCTTTTTCCTCAGAATTACTTTGGTGACTCTGGGTCTTCTGTGGTTCCATATAAATTTTAGGATTATTTGTTCTAATTCTGTGGAAAAATGCCAAGGGTGATTTGATAGGGATCGAGTCAAATCTATAGATTGCTGTGGGTAGTATGGCCATTTTAACTATTAATTCTTCCAACCTAAGGGCATGGAAAGTCCCTCTGTTTCTCTGAATCCTCTTCAGTCTCCTTTATCCATGTTTCACAGTGCTCAGTGGGCAAGTCTCTCACCTTCTCTCCTTAATTTTAATCATTTAATCGTATTTTTAATCATTAAAATCATTTAAAACTTGACTTTTAAGTATATAGCTTTCTAAGGAGTATTGAGGGGGGGAAAAAGCATGAGTTAAGCCTGTGTACTTTTTTTTCTTTCTTTTTTTTTTTTTTTTTTGTCTTTATGTCTTTTTTCTAGGGCCACGCCTGTCGTATATGGAGGTTTCCAGGCTAGGGGCTCAGTCGGAGCTGTAGCTGCCAGCCTATGCCAGAGCCACAGCAACACGGCATCTGAGCCACATCTGCAACTTTCACCATAGCTCACGGCAACACCGGATCCTCAACCCACTGAGTGAGGCCAGGAACCGAACCCACAACCTCGTGGTTCCTAGTCGGATTTGTTAACCACTGCGCCACAGCAGGAACGCCAAGCCTGTGTACTTCATTGACATAACTGGGAAAGCCTGACAGCTTCACACTGATAGACTTTTGTTTTAAAACAGACTGATAAATGTGGGGTAAATCTGAACAAGAATTCCTGAGTGGGCGTTCCCTTGCCAGCCTAGAGATTAAGAATTTAGTGTCGCCACTGCTGTGGTGCGGGATCTATCCCTGGCCTGGGAACTTCTGCATGCTGCAGGTGCAGGAAGAAAGATTCCTGAAGAGAACAATAACTGAAGCACTTGCTGCCTCACTGCAACTGTGCAGTAGGCTGTCCCCAACCTCAGACGGGCGTCTGCACAGCGTCCAGATCGTCCAGGAGGCATGTGTGCGTCTGTGTGACAGGGGCTGGAGAGAGTGCTGCCCCAGCTCCACCACCACCACGTCAATATTCGCTCCGTCCTTTTCACCTCGCAAGTGCCATGCTTCCTGCTTCCACCAGGCGTTGACATGCTCCCCGTTGGCTCTGCAGCCACCCGTTTTGGACTTTGCAGGACCTCTGGGACGATGGGTATCAAAGCCAGGAGAGCTGGGTGACCCGCGGGACCCGCTAGTTTGCAGAGGACAGACTGGCAGGGGGGCCGCACGGCTGGAGAGGAGCTCCTCATACCCCCTTGGAGGCTCAGCCCTTTGCATCAAAAGGAAATGGCATCATGAAGCCCACCCCCCTCCCAGGGTCTGCACCTTGACCAAGGGCCTGGGGCGGGGGGCAGGCGGCAGTGCCTGCGGTTTCCACCCGGCTGCCCCTCATTGCCCCCTGCGGACAGAGTCAGAACTTTCCATTTTTAGAAAAGATGAAACGGAAGTGAGAAGGCGGCTCCCAGCCTATCTGGGTTCCTGAAGGGGACGGGGGTGAGGCAGGGCTGCTGGGGGCTTGGTTTCCTGAGGGAAAGCGCCATCTGTGCTTTGTTTCAGCACCTGCCTCATGGGTGGCTTGGAGGACCCCGTAGGATGTGGCCTCCTGAGGACACTGAGTCCTCCAAGCCCCCAGGTGCTCTGGCAGGACAGGTGTCTGTTGTTCTGAATACACGGATGGACGGATGACAAACGTGTCCAGCTGGAAGGAAACGTGGAGCCTGGAGCTCACCTAGCAGAGGCCTGAGCTCACCCAGCAGAGGCCTGAGCTCACCCAGCAGAGGCCTGAGCTCACCTGAGCAGAGGCCTGAGCTCCACCCAGCAGAGGCCTGAGCTCACCTGAGCAGAGGCCTGGAGCTCACCTAGCAGAGGCCTGAGCTCACCCAGCAGAGGCCTGAGCTCACCTGAGCAGAGGCCTGAGCTCCACCCAGCAGAGGACTGGCCTCGGCGCGCGTGCACTCATCAGAGGAGAAAAGGCAAAGTCCACGATGGTCAAGCTGCACAAGCAGCTCCAATGCTGCTGGACGGAGCTGCTGCTATCCCTAAGGTGCAGCTTCCAGGGTCCACACAGGAAGCCCGCCGACAGCTCGCCCAGGACACTCACTGTCTTGTGGGGTCAGCTGGGGAAACTGTGCCAGAAGGGGATGCTGTGGCCACGGGAGACTGGCCTGGAAGACGGCGGGGGAGAAGGTAAGGGAACGTTCCCTGGGGTCACTGAAGACAACGGGCAAGGATGACGTGTGACTGAAGCAGAGGAAGATCGGGTGAGACCCGGCTCCAGCTGCGGGGAGCCTCTCCCTGCTGGGGGCTGGGACACGGCTGGTCCCCTCCGCCTGGCGTGGCCGCTGACACCCTTCCACAGAACGGGGGCCAAGCCAGGGGTCTTCCGGCTGCGGAAAGGGTTGACTGGGTTGGTATCAGCCTGTGAAAGAACAGGAAGCCGAGGAATAGAGTGAGTGAAGGCACGTGCTGACGAAGCTCATTTAGAGAGAGCAAGCTGAGGAGTGCGAAAGGCACTGCTTCGGGGGACACTTCTGGTGACACTACCCTGAGGCTGAGGTCTGGGCCCAGGCATCTGTGGCTCCACAGGTGCCACGTGCAGTCGTGGGTCTCCTTGCCACACTGGTCTGGAGGGAACCCCTTGCTCAGGCACCAGTGCTGGAGGGAGCAGCTGGCGTTCAGCATCCGCCCCTACGCCTCGAGTCCACCTGCGTCTGTTCCAGGCGGGGCCAGAGCGAAGGTCCACAGCCCCGACGGCCCACCTCTCAGCTCTGCAGGCCGGGTCCTTAATCCACACCCTCCCCCCCGCTTCTGGCGGTTTCCCACCGTCTTGGGCGGTCTCCAATCTCCGCCCCCAGGAGGTCACCTGGCCTCCTCCCGTCTGCGGCTGCGGCTGAACCTTCCCTTCCCTGTCCAGGGCCACCCCTTCCAGTGTGACCTCATGCTAAATAAGGTCGTGCTCGCCACCGGCACAGGAAGCCCAAGTTCACGGCCTCCGGCTCTGGCCCCTGGGAGCTGCGCGTAAGTGTGGACGGTGTCCTTCTGAAGAGTAATGACTGACTCTCTCTGCGACAGTGACAGAGGACGCTAACCCCGCCGCAGGGCTGCGCTCCTGCCGGCACCGGCATGTTTCCGTTGCCCCACCGACCCCACAGCAACCCTCCTCTTCTGAGGCCGACAGGCCGAGGAACCCCCATGAGGCCTGGGGCGAGTTCCCCAGACGCCCCTGGGGCAGCGAGGGCCACCCCTGGGGACCAGCTCTGGGGACCAGCTGTGACGGCCTCCAGCCTCCCACTGCCGCCCCTCCTGCCTCTGGCTCGGCGGGCCCTGCCTGCGCTGTTAACGTGCTGCAGACGCGCCACGAGCAGAGCGAGGTGGCTGCGCCTCTCTAGCGTGTGTTCCCCGTGGAGCAGAAGACCGTCCCGAAGCCAGATGCCCCGCCTGCCTGCTGTGACGCGGAGGGGCCGCAAGCCTGGCCCCTGCCGAGACCGGCCCCCTTGGAACAGGCAGGACCATCCCCGGACCTCGTGGGTAGATCGATCTAGAATTTCCTCTTGTTGCCAAAGGTAGAAGATGTCCCGGCAGCTCGGCAGGGTCGTCGGCACCAACCATCTCCCCCCGCAGGGACACAGCGCCTGGGCGCTCTGCACCGATGCACACCCCAAAGGAGCCCGTTCCCCCACCACCTGTGACCCCAAGGCTGGCAGTGACGCGTCTAAGCTCAGGAGAAGTCAAGCCTGTGTTTTTTGTGGACAAGTCGCTTATGTCTGGGGACCTGGGAACCTCAAAATTGGACAGGATGGGTCATTGTCACGCCTCCCAGGGGACGTATCGGGCTGAGCCACTAGGTAGCCCTGTTTGTGCAGATCCAAAGTGGCCCCCACATCCGTGGTTTCATTGGTCCCTGGATCGCCTTCAGGGCCCTGGCCCCAGGGACGCTCCCCGACCCCGGGGCCCCCACAGGAGGCGGCTCCCTCCCCCTCTACTGAGCAAACACTGCCCCCCCCCCCCCCGCTCCCGCAGAGCCCTCCCTGCTCAAGGGCCTCCCAGCTCCTCCCCAGTGGACACGAGGCCCCAGCTCACAGGTCTGTTCCTTTGTTGCACAAGCAGAGCCACCCCACGGATTCCGGACCGGTTGTCCAGGGTTACACTGAGCCCCGCCACTGACGCACGGCTCAGAACCTAAAGCCCAGCCCCATAACCTCGTCCTTAGGAGCCAGGGGCCACGCGCTCCTAGAGCAGGGCTCCCAGGACGAACCTCCAGCATGGAGTCCGGGCCCCGTAGGATGGACCCTCTCAGACACCCAGCCTCCTGCTTCCAGGCCTGGAGCAGCTTCCTCACCACGAAGGGGGGTGGCCCTGCTGCCCGCACAAAGCGTCTTCCTCTCACACCTGATGGTTGCAGCCTAAGAGGAACTTGGCTTCTCACCAGCACCTGTCACGGTCCGGCCAGCCCCCTGACATCTCCCTCTGCTGAAGAGGTGTGGAGACGGCAGCTTCTGCGGGCCGTGGGGACAGGGAGACCGTGCGGGGTGGAGACTGAGAGCCGGGCCGCTCCTGGCTCTGCATCCTACTCACTGTGCAACCCTAGTCCAGCGGCCTGGCTCTCTGAGCCTGGGCTCCATCCTCTGAAAGCTGGGGCTGCAGTACCTTAACCTGCGGGACGTTGTGAGGATGCAGCGGTGGCTATTTAAAGAACCCGGGGAGGCAGAGGTGCTCGTGGGAAATGTCAGGCATTGTCACAAACCGCTTGGTGTTTGTTAAGGTACAGTTTATGCACAGCAAAATTCATCTCTCAGTGTGCACTTGTGCAAAGTTTGACAAACGCATGGGGCCATGTCCCTGTTGCCACGAACAAGACACCGAACCGCTCCATCCTCCACCCTTCATCCCACAAGCCGGTGCCCTCCGACAGAGGAGGCGTGCAACGCAGGTCTCGGCCGGCACGTGCTCTGGGCCCTGGGCTCCTGGAAGGAAGGCTGTTTGGACAGCCTCTGGGCTGTGGTCATGTGCCTGTGAAATGCCACTTTTCTAAAGTTGGAAGGAAAAGCGACTGGAAGCTCGCCTCAGCTGTTCACCCAAAGCTTGATCCGTATGCTTGCTTTCTCCCCCAAGGAAAGAAGAAATCGAAAAATGATCAGCACGAGAAAAAATCAGCTCTGGACAGGATCCTGCAAAATACTGAAAAATCTCCAGGTAAACGGCAACAATACTGTGGCTTAATAACATAGCAGCTCGTGGTGCCGGGCTGTCCCCCTGGTTGAAGGGAGCCGAGCATCCAGTCCAGGCACACACGTGTCCCGTGAGTGGCTCTGCAAGAGCAGGTGCCTGGGTCCCCATGGACCAGCCTCAAGCCAGGAGGCCCCGGCCCCCAGGTCCACATTCCAGGCCTAACTCCCTCCCCAGAAGCAGCTGGGACATGAGTCCCTGTCACCCACGCACGTCACCGCCCTATGACCAGGCCCTCTCTGCAGGGCCCCCAGGCCCCCGGGCCTCCCTGACTCACCCTAACTGCTGAGGTAGGTGCACAGGGCCCCATGGCTTCTGCCCCTGCCCCACCCTTGTTCCTGGGGCTTTCCAGAACCACCCCTCCAGGCCGGCCCACCCGCCCCAGCCTCTCCCGGGCAGAAGCAGCTCCAGGCGACCCTCCGGCATCTTCCTCGCACTCCTGTCACCTTCGTTCAGCTCGTCTGTTTGCCGAGCACCTGCACCAGGCTCACGCAGGCCTACGTTCTTAGGCCTCATCCCCACGACGCGGAGCCCACGGCCCAGGGGTGCTCAGCTGGGCTGCAAGTCCCGGCCTGAGGGGACTCCTGGGTTCTGGCTCTTCTGTCGCCTGCTCCTCCAAGCCCCTGTCCTCCCCAAATCAGCAAGACCGCCCTCTGGTCCAGGGTTTACCCACAACGAGGCTGGGTCCCAGGCTGGGCGTGGTGACCCCCCAGTGGTTCAGGTGTTGTCCAGCACAGGCCAGAAGCCACTGCAGTGGGGCCTCCCGGCCTCGGACTATGGGACCAGAGCCTGTCCTGGGGCCCTTGCCCCACCGCAGCAAGGCCCTGCTCCCCAAGCCCCTGGGTCCCTCTCCTCCCCACTCCCCACCAGCCCCCTGAACCCACACCCTGCTGTCCCTCCATGGGAACACACCGGGCAGCCCTGACCGCTGGGGCTCTGACCTGCATCTGTGACATCCTCTGAGCTTGACCAGGGTGATGTCCCCCCTTGGCCTCTGCCCCCACCCCGGACTCGCTTCCCTCCCACCTCTGTCCAGGCTCACAGCCCTCAAGGGCTCCCACAGACCAGGGCGCACGGGGGGGGCGGCTGGGACTCCCGGGAGGCTCCGAAATGCGGGCTCGGGAGTGCGTGGAGCTCTGAGGGCTTCTCAAGAAAATCTCTTTTCCAACAGGAAACTCCTTCCAGTAAATGGAGGAGAGCGAGGCCCAGAGGAGGCGTGGAGAGCAGCCCGTGAGGCCGCTGGCTCCGAGGAGCCGCCACACAGGACGCACGGACTGCGTGACAACAGCCCCGTCCTCAGCAATAAAGAGCCTATGTGCACACACGTGTCGTTGGCCACCCCGCACGCGGAAAGCTGCTCTCTTCCTGTCAACTCAAGTAGTTTGTTCGTTTGTCTTTCTAGGGCCTCACCCGCAGCATATGGAGGTTCCCAGGCTAGGGGTCCAATCGGAGCCACAGCCACCAGCTTGCGCCAGAGCCACAGCCACGCGGGATCCGAGCCGCGTCTGCGACCCACACCACAGCTCACGGCCACGCCGGCTCCTTAGCCCACTGAGCGAGGCCAGGGATCAGGCCCGTATCCTAATGGGTACCCGTTAGCCAGGGAGCCCCAGCGGAAGCTCCAGAGTGTGTTTACTTAAACGTCAAGCTAGAGGGTATGTGGTTTCTTCGTTTTTGTAAAGAAACAAGAAACAAAATCTTATCGGGTCTGAAAAGAAGAGCAAAACGTTCCTCTTTTCGAACAGGATGAGGTTTAAGGAAACGAGCTCGGGGCCTCGGAGAACTCTCTGCACGGAGCTCTCTCCACCGTGCTCTCTCCTGAAAGCCGGCCCTCGCCGCCTGCCTCTTCCTTCAGCAGCAGTGTGCACACACACGTGCGGCGTGCACACGCATGCACACACAGGACGCCACTGAGCTGTCACGCTGGGTGTCTGCGGTGTGGGAGGTGACGCAGCATTTTCTCAGGGGAGCAGAGCTCGGGGCAGCTTCTCTTTCCCAAACCGACCCTGACTGCACGCAGCCACGCCTCTGCCTGACCCGAGAGGTGAGCAGCCTGGAAAGAGATGCTCAGGTTCCCACGCGAGACGGTCCCATTTCTCAAGAGCGTCTGGCCGGGGAAGGTCGTGATCTTGCCCGAGAAACACGTTCTGTCCCGAGGCACCGACGTGGCAGTGGCTGGAGTTGGCTCTGAAACAGCCCTTCTCGGGGCGGCTGCAGAGTGAGTCGGGCGGAAGCCTCTCCTTTGTACCTGCCCGCCCACCGGGCGCTCTTCTCACAACAGACAAAAGCCCAGCCTCCCTCCCTGATGTCAAGTTGACCGGAGAGCAGAGGACGGGGTTGGTTGGAATCCGAGAAGGAGGCCCTTGACCCACCCTCGAGATCGCAGCTGAGGCAGAGAGGGGCCCGTGGCTCACCGCCACCAGGCGAGCCGGGGACAGGAAGACCGCGCAGGAGGCAGAGCTCTCGTCTCCAGCCCCTCCTTCTTCGAGGACAGCAGCCCCCTCAACAAAGGTGTCAGTGCTGGGTTCTGTTTGGGGTCATGCAGTTTGAACTTCTTTCCAAGCTTGAATCTCAGGAGGTTTTCAGAGCACTCTGATTTGTGAATGGTTTCCACGCAGTCACCACAGAGCTGGGAGGGAGCTGTGGCACAGGTCACAGAGGTGGCTCAGATCCCAGTGGCCTGTGGCTGTGGCCAGCAGCTACAGCTCCCGTTTCACCCCTAGCCTGGGAACCTCCATATGCTGCTGGTGCAGCCCTAATAAATAAAAAACTCCTTTTAGCATTTTAGTGTGGGTCTGAAAACATCGTCTTCACTCTTGCGGAATATTTTCCCTAAATAGACAATTCTAGGCCTGGGGTTTTGTGTCTTCAGGACGGGTTTCCAGTGTCTCGTGACTGCCATCACCTCCATCAGGAAGTCTGCTGTCTCTGCGTCCTCGCTGCTCCTTTGTCTGGAAGGCACCCCTCTTTTCCCTCTGGCACTTTAAAGAATTTCTTTTGCCTTTCAGTTCCAGGAGGTTTATAGGGACGTGCCCAGGTGTATCTTCAATGCATTTATTATGCCTGGGGTTTATAGTGCTATTTGAATCTGTGGCTTGGTTTCTTTTGTAAGTTCTAGAAAACTCTAGGCTATCTCTGCAAATGTTAATTCTGCACCATTTTTTCATCTCCCTCCTCTCCAATGATATATTTTATATCTTTTCACTGTGTCCCACGTCTATTTCCCATTCTTTGTTTTCTTTGGCTTTTTTTTCCAGGTGTTTTTATTTCTTACTCTCCTTGGATGTGGTTAATCTATTTTGTACTAAACTTCAGTCTTTGTGCTTTTTCATCCTAGAACCTCCATTTGATTGTTTCATGGAGTCCACTTCTCTGTTCTATTGCATCATGCTGGTCATCGGCATTTGTACCTGTGTTCACGACCCCATCATGTCTGGGTTACCCAGGACTCTGTTCAGCTGCCCGCACTCTGGGAGTAATCGGTGGTTTTTGACCGAATGCTGGACCCTGTGCTGCAGAAAACTGCGGACACAGTGGAGGGCCTTTGGCTCTGAGGTCTACGTGGAACAAGGGCCGATCATCTTGAGTTGTTCTGACGGCAGGTCTTTGTCAGGTCTCGTCTGTGTCCAGTCCCCTCACTCTTTACCTCTGCAGGAGTTCCAGCTTCAATCTCAGGGAACGTACCGGGCCCTTGAGTTTCACTCTTGTCTTGATACTAGGGGACTGCTTGGAAGCTCGTCAGCTGCTCAGCCTCTCAGCTGCCGCTCTGTACTCACCTCACCTTGGTGCCTCGGTCAGGCTGAGAGACCGCGCTGAGGGACGAACACACCAGACAAGGGGAGTCACAGTGCTGCACGTGCCTTCTCTCTGGCCCCTCGAGTGCTGGCAGGTCCAGAAGCCCTGAACTCCCGTGTCTGTCTCACCAGCCCCGTGAAATCACTGAACTGCTGAGTCTCGGTGGCCACCTAACCCAACCTCGCTGTCACGTCATACCTGACCGGCACGTCGACTGCGCGCTTCATGGTCTCGTTCTGCGCATAAACCCACAATGTGCGTCCTTCAGTTGGATCTGACTCCATAAACGTGTGTTGTACGTTCAGCGGGTAGCCAGCATCTTCCCACGTGCAAGGTACTGTGCGTGCAGAGACCTCAATCACAAACGAACAGCGTGGACTTCGTTGTCTTTGTTGAGACAAAGGGAGGACAATAAAAACCTCTAAGGAAAGGTGATGTGACAAAGAAAACCCAAGGATGATTCCGGAGTGGACGGTTCTCATGCAACCAGCTGTGTGGCTTCAGCCGTAGACACAACAAGCAGGAGCATCTTCTCCAAATCTCAGCAAACCCCCCACGTGCATGGAGGAGGGTGTGTGTGGGGGGAGACAAGGACGCCTGCAGTCACCAGGCCACCAGCCCCCAGGAGCCCCAAAAGCCCCCAGTCAGCCTGACTGCTCCACGTCTCCTAAGCTCGGGGAGGGTCCCCCCAAACCCAGACAGTCTTTCACAGAGCAGCTCCTACCAGGACTCTCGTCCGGAGAAACCCTTCCCACGAAGCCCAAGCCAGCTCCCAGGTCAGAAAGTCTCAGGCAGCTGCTCTCGGACCCACGAAATGCTGTCACTTCTGGGAAGCTGTGCAGCAGAGGAACCTGCTTCAGATTTCTGACTGGATGGATTTTTACCTGAAATTAAACGCACACATCAGGAGTTCCTGTCGTGGCTCAGTGGTTAATGACTCCAACTAGGAATGATGAGGTTGCAGGTTCGATCCCTGGCCTCGCTCGGTGGGTTGAGGATCCAATGATGCTGTGAGCTGTGATGTAGGTTGCAGATGTGGCTCGGATCCCCCACTGCTGTGGCTGTGGTGTAGGCTGGCGGTTACAGCTCTGATTAGACCCCTAGCCTGGGAACCTCCATATACTGTGGGTGCAGCCCTAGAAAATGACCAAAAAAAAAAAAAAATACACACCAACCTCCCGAGAAGCTCTGACTTCGCCAGGGGTTCACCTCTGCAGCCTGGACCCTGAGGCCCTTTTATTCTAGAAGGCCCCGGTGCCCAGAGAGGTCAGTGTGGGATCAGGACACGAGAAGCCTGTCTCACACAGGCCCCTGGGGGGGCTCCTGCCAGCTGTGCACCGAACACCACGCAGGGTCTAACGCTTTGGTTTCACTGATGGAAGAATTCCTATCCTGAAGCACCCTGAATCAAACTTCCAAACCTGGTGAGTGAACCCCCTCTCCTTAGACAACTCAAGAGAGAACCAGAGTTCCCTGGTGGCTCAGCAGGTTAAGAATCGGGCGTTGTCACTGCTGTGGCTCCGTGACAGCTGCGGTGCGTGTTCGATCCCTGGCTCAGGAACTTCCCAATGCCACGAGTATGGCTAAAAACAAACAAAGAACCAATACATCTGAAAGATAATTGCTTTTAATTTTATAAGTTTTCACTTATGCAACATGATAAAGGCAGATTTATGTGACCTGATATGACATTTTTACAAAAAATGTCCCCCCAACATCTGGTCAATAGTATACAAATATTTACAATGAAAAAATAGGCAAAGGAAAAAGAGAATCTTCATTATTCAAGTCAGCTGCTCTCCAACGCTTATCAGAATTTTGAAAATAAAATACTTCATCAGCTTTCTAGTCATTCATATTTACATGCTGATTCAGCTGATGGTTCAAGAAATCCAGGCTTCAGGATGTTTTGTTCTACGTCACACCTGCTCTTTTTCTACACTATTTTCCAAGTGATCTAAGAGAGTAAATTAAATATAAAAATGTAAACTTTGAAGGAAGAGAAAAAAAGACAAACATGAAAATGCACTGAGATAGAAAGGTCCTTACAGAGGTTAATATTTTACACTAAAAAACAAAATAAAGTGCTCTATATAATAGTTTTCTTAGTAGGGACATTCAGGTTCCATTTCATTTATCATATTAACAAAACGTATCTCTAAAGAGGATGTTAAAAAAATAGCACTGACATCTACCGTCTTAACTGATGAATGAATATCCATCGCCCTAATTTTCTCTAAAAGAAATGAAGATTTTTTAAAAAGGGGCAGATATATCGTGGACGGCTGAAGAAGCCTCAACAAAGTGTGGAATATTTTAAATACGAAGACTTTAAACATAACTCTGAACAGTGCAGCCAGCCTGTCTAGCGCAGTGATGTTGCGGACACCTTCGCCTCCGACGTGGACAAGCCGTCTGGCCCCGCGGCAGATCCGAGGCAGGGCTGCGTGGCCGCGGGAGGAGGCGGGCGGGCGCCTCACGTGTGGGAGCTGCGGCGGCCCCTGGTGCCCAGGGACACGCGCAGCCGGGGCTCCCGTGCCCGGTAGTGCTCGTTGAAGTCCAGCCTGAAGCTCAGGAAGCGCAGGCTCTCGTCGGAGCTGGTCGTCAGTGACACCAGGAACTGCTGCACGACGCCCTGGGGTGCACAGAGCACAGCTCAGGCCCCCGCCCGGGCGGGGGGGCGGCCCAGGGGTCACAGGGCGCCGGCTCACAGGGTTCCCCCCAAGGAAGAGGACTCCCAGCCAACCCTCCCGCTTTGCCTCAGGCCCTGCGAGAGGGAGGGAAGCAGCAAAGGCCCTGAAGGGAGGCCACCCGCCCCGACTCTGGACAGCCGGCCGCGCGTGGGCCTCCCCCTGACGCAGTCACCAACCCGGGCTGGGCCACAGACAGGCGGGGTACGGCCGGGCCCGGGGCGGCCAGCTGCGGTCGCCTCCCCAGAGCGGCAGGGGCGGCTGTGTCCCCTCCTCATCAAGGGAGTGGTGACAAGTGTCACTCAAACTTCAATACAGGATCCCCAGCTGCTTAGTGGGACACAGCCTGTCCCCACCCCGTCCCCGCCTGTCTCACGCGGCCAGACCTCGTGTGCTCAGGGAAGCCCTCAGAGAAGCTTCCATCTGCACTGAGGTCACCCAACACGCCCTCACCCACCGCCCCCCGCAAATGCGAAGGGCTGCCCCTGTCCTCTCCTGCTCCCGGGGGAGCTCCTGGGAGCTGGTGCGTGTGGGGACAAAGGGACCTGACCGCAGGAACTGTACACTGAGCAAGTATGCTGCGTGCGTGTGGGCGTGTGACACTACCACTGTCTCTCTAGGGACGGAAGGCTCAGGACAAAGTCCCTAAGAGCTTTCTCATGAGGGTGAAGCCGAGACACGCTGATCAGTGACACCCCGGCCACGAGGCACGAGGAGCATGTCGCCCGGAGGGTTTGGGACCCGTGTCCACTCTCAGGCAGCGAAGGAAGAGCAGCTGACGAGACCCTAATGTGCCAGCCTCCAACACAGAGGACAGAAGGGCCCTTTCTGCTCAAGAAAAGAAAGCTGAATGGTGCTGATTTACACGAGAAGACTCTAATTTGCATCAAACTGGGATTATATTGATTAAGATGATTTTTTAAAAGCTGTAAAACCACATGCTTTCCACTGGAAGACTGCGGCGTCACTGTCCTTCAGAAATGAGCACATGTCACATTCTCAGTTACCGACTCCGCCTGTGCAGCTGTGCAACTGTCTCAACGGGAGGGAACCAGCCACTGGGGACCGATCACTGACCCCTGGGGACTGATCACTGGAACTGACCACTGAGGACGGACCACTGGGGACTGACCACTGACCCCAGAGGACGGACCACTGACCGCTGGGGACTGATCACCGGAACTGACCACTGAGGACGGACCACTGGGGATTGACCACTGACCCCTGAGGACAGACCACTGACCCCTGGGGACTGATCACCGGAACTGACCACTGAGGACAGACCACTGGGGACTGACCACTAGGTTTCCATTTTTAAGAAACATGATCACAGGGCGTATATATGACCTGGGTCATGATGATGTTTAACCATCAAAGCACCGTTCTGCACGGAACATAAACCAGTCTTACCACCATTTGTGAGACATGTTTGCAACAAAAATACAACCGCAGGCCAAGGCCACAGTGAGCCCACTTTCAGGGACAGGTTTACCGCTCAGTTACGCTGAAGAAAAATTAAGACGCGTGAGGACCCTTGGAAGCAAACTAGACACCTAGGGAACTGGGCCGCGGTGCTTCACTTAACGTTCTGTGCCAGTGAATGATAGATACACTGGCACAAAAACACAGTATGAAAGGTGTGAGGTCTTGATCTGGTTGGTTATCGGCAACTGGATGGGAAAACTCTTCTTCATCAATCTTTTCATCCAGTTGCCGTCACTAAACTCACCTTGAGAAACAGAATCAGAAACCAAGCCCTCAAAGAGAAAAGCAGAGCACGCGGGCTCTGCCTCCAGTAGCTGGAGGCCCGTCCGCCCCACTGAGGGCCAGGCTGCCCGGGCGTCTCAGCCCCTGCGGCCTCCCCACCCGGCCCCAGAGCGTCTGCGGGGTGCGTGGCAGCCTTGCCAGGGCTCACAGAAGTCCGGAGCTGGGCCCGCCAGAGCAGCCAGACCCCTGTCTCCAGGAAGGGTCACGGCCGGACAGACTGAACAGCGCCTCCGACAGCAGGGGTCGGGGACGAGAGGGCCTGGGGTTCGCAGACACGCACCTGGTAGAAGTGCGTCAGGATACG
This sequence comes from Phacochoerus africanus, assembly GCF_016906955.1. Classification (NCBI taxonomy): domain Eukaryota; kingdom Metazoa; phylum Chordata; class Mammalia; order Artiodactyla; family Suidae; genus Phacochoerus; species Phacochoerus africanus. The sequence goes on from NC_062556.1 coordinate 77,797,627, forward strand.
CAGCTGGGAGCACATCTTAGGGATAGATTCCTGGAACTCCTGCACCCGCCTCTTCTCCTGCTCTTCCTCGGCAGCGGTCACTCCCCACTGGCCCTGCAGGGTCAGGAGGAACAGTCACCATTCACATGGGAGGCAGGTGCGGGAGGGGCCACGCTGGACGCCGGGGTGGGGGGGGGGGTACGGGTCTCACGCCCTGTGTGCTGCTGGAAACTTCTCTGACGCCAAATGGTTCTCCGGCTTACTTTCATCAATGAATAACGTACCTGGAAATGTTTCGTGTCTGTACACGCACACACACAACCCCCTCGTCGCTTTTAACGACGTGCGTAGTTTGAAGATTCACGTTCGTTAACACCTAACAATTTAGATGGTTTGTCACAAGCTCCCCAATCTTGTGCTATCACAAAATGCTGTACGAAACAGCGTGTGCCTTCCTGTCATTTGTACCTGTTTTGACAGACAAGGTCCCTCAAAGTGGAAGCAGCCAGTGCAAAGCGCTGCACCCTTAAGCCTCGCGCTAACGCGCCACGTGAACGGGAACGCGGCATCCCGCTGCCCCGCGGCGCGTGGCCTGCAGGACCGTCCCCACCACGGCCGGATCCGACCCCGTGCTGTCGGCAGCCCAGGCTGGGACGAGCAGGGGAGCCCATCAGCTGACACTCTAAGTTACACGCACAGACCCCTGCAACCCCTGCCTTCCCGGATACACCTCGGTCCTGTGGAACTGGGCTTTTAACGCGGTGAGATGCTCCCACCCGGGTTTTCTGTAACCGTTTTCCCATCAACATTCATCAGCCACCTCAGGTGACAGGTATTTCCGCCCTTGGCATCAAGGTCATGATGTTGCTGAGCGGCATCCGGCTGGAGGAGCTCGCGGGGCGCCCGCGCTCAGGGCCCGGGAGCACTTCCGGCGCCGTCCCCGGGTCCTTTCCAGGGGGCGCAGGCGTGAATGAGCACCCACACTTCTTGTCCGCGTGGTCCGCTTAGAGCCTGCTCTCTGTGCTGGGCCGATGCTGACAATCTCTAGAAAACCCCTGGCCGCCTTCCGGGCGCGGGCTGTTCTCGGAAGGGAGCCAGGCCGCAGGCGGTGCTCCCTCGCTTCCCGGGTGCGGCTGCGCCCACGACCTCACAGGCGACGTAGCAGCTCGTCCCCCACGCGGTGCCCGCGTCCTTCCCCGCCTCCTCCAGGCCACACGGCTGCCCTCCCCACGCCCGCAGCGCCATCCAGCTGGGGACTGGCCTTCTCGCCGCTCGTACTGTCAGCACGAGGGTTGTGCATTTTCACAACCACGTCTTCGGGCCTCCGTGTCTGAGGCGCTGGTCCCCCTACAGTGGTCACCCACATTGCCACAACCGCGTCAACCGGGCCCCGCGCGGTCAGGTCCCCAGTGTGACACTCACTCTCTGTCACAAGCTGACCCTGCCTCTTTGTGAACCCCTGGCCCTCAAGAGAAACCTGGCTTCCTTTGAAGAATTCCACTGCCTCGGCCTCTGTCCCTCCTCTGTCCCAGTCATCCCTGCCACCCCAGAGCCTCCCAACCAGCTGGCCTGGACGCGCCCCCGGTCCCTCAGTAACGGGCGAGCGGGCCGCGCACCAGAGAAGTCCCCTTCGACACGGCGGGTGGGTGGAGCCTGGTCACCTCCATCGTGGGACAGATGTGTCGCCGTACTTCTGCTCACTTGAAGGCACTCATGCTTCGCCCCACGGCCTGAGCCATTTCTGATGAGCCAGGAGTGTGTATCTGCTGCAGCGGGTACCTTTAAAACCAGACCTCACACAGCGGCTCGTGTGTGTCCCGTCACTCAGTCGGCACCAACCACGGGGCTGAGCCGCGGTGTCCTCCACCCTGCTGGTCTCTCCCACCTGCGCCTTTTTTTCTTGCTTTTTAGGGCTGCACCCGCGGCATATGGACGTTCCCGGGCTAGGAGTTGAATCAGAGCTGCAGCTGCCGGCCTGCACCACCGCTCACAGCAACACCAGACTGGAGCCATGTCTGCGACCTACACGGCATTGCTGGATCCTTAACCCGCGGAGCGAGGCCAGGGATTGAGCCCACACTGCACTCACTGCTGCTGTGCCACGACGGGAGCCCCGCCTGCGCCTTTCAATGTGCATGTGCCTGCTGGACTTGCTCGGTCACCTCGGAAACTGTCTTGTGATGCTGGGTTTTAAAAGGCGAGGAAATTAGAAAGCTTGTGTTGCTTCCTCTCTCTTTTCCCAACTTTCCTCCTTTTTAAAAAAAAGTTTTAAACACTCTACTGCAGCACAGGACACATGCAAGAGCACGCAGCCCGGGAGCCCCCGCCCAAGGCAGCCTGGCTCTGAGCAGGCCTCCCACGGCCTCCACCCCCAACAGGCGCCGGGCCAGGGCTCCGAACACAGCGGCTGCGCCAGCTCCTCCAGCGGCGGGCAGCGCAGGGCTTGGCTTCACATCCTCGCCCACACCCGCCCTTGTCTGTTTGGAGAGTTTTCTGCGGGGTGGGGTGTGTATCGCGGGGGCTGCGGTCTCCGTTCACCTGACGACACAAGCCCGAGGCCTGTCTCCAGTGGGGCGTCTTTCTGACTCACACGCCGGCCAGCGGTCACTCAGGCCTCACGAGCACCTCCTCCCGGGCTCCAGGCTGGCGTCCTCCCTCCTGAGGTGTGTCTGATAAACGGACTTTACCAACTGCGACCAACGGTTCCTCTCAGGTGCTTCTGTGATCACGCCTCGCGCCCTGAGAGCTTGGGCTGTCCTGTCTCCTTCCGAAAGCTCGAGTGCTGGACTCTGCCCGCCCAGCTGTGTGTGTGTGTGTGTGTGTGTGTGTGCGTGTGTGTGTGTGTGTGTGTGGGTGTGTGTGTGTGTGTGGGTGCGTGTGCGTGTGGCTGAGGCAGGGTCAAGACCTTCACGAGCCTCCGAGAGGTCAAGTCACCAAAGGCACAGAGCCAGCGGCAAAGGCTTCCCCGGGCCAGGCCAGGAGGCTCCAAGGGCATCGCCCACCCTCGCATCTTGAGTCACGGACCCCTGAAGACACAGCAAGCACTCCACGCGGCGTGAGCCCCGCGGATTAGTGACCCCCAACACGGACCGTGTGGGGATGCTCAAGATACCCCTGTTCAAGAGGCAGTTACTGAAAGATCTGTGCCACCTCCAAGAATAAGCATCTTGAGGAGTTCCCATCATGGCTCAGTGGTTAACGAACCCGACTAGGAACCATGAGGTTGCGGGTTCGATCCCTGGCCTTGCTCAGTGGGTTAAGGATCCGGCGTTGCCGTGAGCTGTGGTGTAGGTCACAGACATGGCTCGGATCCCACGTTGCTGTGGCTCTGGTGTAGGCCAGTGGCTAGAGCTCCGATTAGACCCTTAGCCTGGGAACCTCCATATGCCATGGGAGCGGCCCTAGAAAAAAAGCAAAAAGACAAAAAAAAAAAAAAAAGCAGCATCAGCATCTTGAACAAGCAAGCCGTTGCCGCTACATATCAGATATAACAAATCCCACAGAGAGAGAAACTCATTCAATAAGTCTTCGTCCTCCAAGGTCACAAAGGACATAACCCGTCCCCACACGTAGACGTGTGTCTGCCAGCTGCAGAGAGAGCCCTGCGGCTCAGGGCACCACCCAGCCGAGACAGCAGCACAGCCGGGCACCTCGGCGCCCCCTGAGCAGAGCAGCCAGGAGGCCTGCTTCCCCGTGAGCAGAGCCTTTGATGGGGACACGCCCTGCAAAGCAGCCCCACTGGCTCAGGACCCCGGGCAGAGGCGACCACAGCCGCAGCCTCAGGAGCGCTCCAGCAGAGGCGTTGCGGCCGCACTGCAGGTACTGCGGCGACAGTTCTTTATCTGAACCGACACGCTCGCCAGCTCCCACACCACACGCACCTCAGCTTCACGCTGCTTCTTCTTCTCCTCAAACTGCAGGCGTCGTTGCAGCTCCTCCAGGGCGGCCCTGTAAATGGCATCCTGAGTATTCTGCAGCTCGATGATCTGATCGAACACAGCTCGGAGCTGGTTTAAAAGCGCCTGACGAGAGAAGACAAGTGTTTTCTTTTAAGGGAAAAAAAAAAAAAAAACGTTTGGAGCCCCAACACGCTCGTTACAAAGTTTTTCAAATAAAATATGGAAGTTGGTGAAAAGACAGCGCAAACAAGCCATGGGCGCCCACTCCGGAGGTGCTCCGCAGCTGCGGGCGGGTCCCTATCCGACCCCAAGCCGGGTCCCAGAGCAGCCCGCAGCTCCCCTAACTCCACAGCCTGGCCGAGCCCTGCTGGCCGGCCGGCCTGCTCAGATATGTCCCCTGGTGAAGGGACAGTGACACTGGGCTCAGCTCCCGTTTACTAAGCTGAAGCAGCACGTTAATGGCTGAGCTAAGGCTGACTCTCAAGTGAGGCAAAACTGAAATTACGCCTTGCCAGATGCCTTCCCGAACAACCTAATTCAAGAGGACACAGCTACTCCCAAACGAGCAAGGCACGCTCTCCCCACGGAGCACCCGGCCACGCGGAGCTGCTCCCTGAGGCGGCCGGGCTCAGCAAGCAGCGCGCACGCCCAGCACCGCCTGCTCCTGGAGGTCTTGGTCGTAACAAAAACGCAAAACAACAAATGGGCACATGCTCATTTTTTGTTTTTAATAAGGATTTACTTCCTCTAATTTCTTTCTTTATTGTAGTCAAATAAAAAGGTACTGTTTTTTGCAGCATCCTTTCCCCTCTGGGGTGGGTGATTCAGGGCTGTTTACTTCAAGCTGAGGGTGCCGTGTGGCTGTTCCCAGCAGGCTGTCCCCACGGGGCCACTGCAGAAGTGCCTTCTGTGCTGACATTGCTTTGCAGCAATTTACGGAGTGACTCAGAATCTTCCTCAACAACGCACAAACAAAAGTTACAAACACACACACACACACCTGCCACAACCTCCAACTTCAAAGTTACGTGTATCGAATGGCTTGTTTCTCTTACTACATGACAAAATAAAGATGCTTAAGTCATCAATAACAGATGGCTTTGTTTTATATATTGGGCTTCCTCAACAAAAAACCTCCACTGATTCTTTTAAACAAATCATCAAAGTGAAAGGAAAACTGTCAGCAAAGAGGTCATTTCAGAAAAGCTCGCTGAGCCTTCGGCAAACAGCTCCCACCACGAATTCAGCTGGGACCACCTCAGGTGTAAACGCCCTGCTATCCCAAGAAGAGGCTGTCACGGTGACAAGGTGTGTGCCCGATGCTCTTCGCACCCACAGAAACCCTTGGCGGCAGGGGAGGCGGCCACTGCGCTTGTGGACATGCAACCGCCGTGGTTGGGGCCGGGGCACCTGCCCCCCTCACCCAGATTAGCCTCGGCGCAGGTGCAACCCACGGCGGTGCACGGCTTCTGAAAAGCACTCAGTCTAACAATGGCAAGCCGCCCTGCGAAACACCCAGAATGACTGAATCATGTACCAACAGCAGCAGAAGCTCGCCCCAGGCGCGGAGACGGACGGCTGACCACCAGCCCCAGTTCGCGCTCCACAATCGGGGCAGAGTGAGTGGGAATCGCGCCTTCCGACCAGGAGAACACGGGCCAAGAGGGGCAGAGACACGAGGGGCAGCCGGGCCTGGAGCCCCTGCTGCCACATGGACCCTGTCCCTGTGCCCCGTAGCTGGGCTGAACATAACCTGCCGCCAGCAGTCACCTCGGAGGAGCCACGTACGATGTTGGCCTGAGACGGACCAGGTCTAGTGACAGAGGCCTCGAGACAAGTCCCTCGTGACCGTCAGAGTTTCCAGTCCCGCCTGCGCCACCGTCTCACGATGTGCCCACCACACGTGCCTACCACTCTCTACACAGAAGCGCCTCTGACCGGGCGCGTCTACACGGAAGCACCCACGAAGGCAAATTCTTCATGGTGCAACTGGCAGATCGAAACACCAGTTTCCCAGCCACGGGTGGCAACCGGATATGCTGAAGGATCAGATGAAACGAAAGCCCTGGCGCAGCGCGGGGCCCCAGGAGGCCCTGGGAGGGAGCGGGCTTCGGCGGGAAGAGGCCTCCCCAGGCCTGACGGCACACACGTGACATCAGACACGCATGTGAAACTCGTCTCCGCTTCACGTTTGTCTCAAGGAAGGCAAAGCGCCCTGGTCCCCCAGGCCTCTGAACAAGACGCAGCTCGGGAGGACCCGCCACGCGGATCATACGCGGATCATGCAGCTTTCGGCCCCGGGCCACAGGAAGGAGGCCGCGGCCAAGGGGGCCGAGCGAGAGGGACACGCACACTGGCCGGGCAAGAGCGTGTGGCCCAGGCTCCGGAGGCTGGTCCCCGTGCCGCCTGGCGAGTTTATGTGGGTCAGATATCCCCCGCCCCAGCAGCACACGGGGAAGGGACCACAACCCGTGGTGGGGAGGTGGGCGCAGTAACCGCAGCCCGCGCGTCCCACGCCTGGTCAAGGGCGTCCTTGGCTCGGCACGACCACACCGCGCAGTCCTGATGCGACATCAGACCACTGGTCAGACACCCGCCCGCCGCGTATGCACGTCCCAGGAAGCCAAGGACAGAGCCCCGGGGCGCGTGCCTCACCCGGGAGTCGCTGTCCAGCAGGCAGCGGGAGATGACAGTGCCCAGGAAGGCCTCGTGCGCGGCGATGATGTGGTCCAGGTCCTGTGCCCGCTGCACTCTGTTCCACAGCTCGTCCCAGGAGCACTCGAGCACCTGCGGACACAAGCAGACCAGCGAGGTGGCGCCGAGCCGGGCAGCGCCCTCCGCGGGACGCGCCACCTCCCCACGCCCGGGCGGTGAGGCCGTACCTCGAAGGTCACGTAATACTGCATCTGGTGGATGAAATGGACCATCTCGGATGCCAGGATGTGGCAGTGGTGCAGCACCCCGGAGAACTCTGCAAGAGAACCGGCTGTCACAGGCCGACCACGGACGCTGCCCCAGCACGGCGCCGTCCCAGCCACCTGCACCTGCCGCGCAACAAGCCACCACTCGCTTCAACTCCTGAGCCCTTCAAGCAGGAAGCAGCTTCCCCAGCAATTTCTGCGCAATGTAAACAAGGATGCAGCTACCTCATCGTGTAGGGGTGTATTACTGTACAGAATAAGAGGATCTAAAACGAAACAGCGTAAAACAAAAGAACTGGGTGTGAAAATTAACTAGGAAATTTTTGTTTTATACTAAGTATGCAGTATCTTGAATAAATATCAGCTCCATTTTACGGTTTCTTTACAATCAGTCGGTCTGCACGCTGTGCATGAAGCATTTACTATTTCCTCGCTCTCTAGAGACAAAAATGACATTTCCTTAAGGACCAAATGTGACCTTGTCGCTTGAGAAACATGACCTTGGAGGGGAAGCAGGGCGCAGACTCTGCTTCTATTCTTTACGAGACCATAAACCCACCAAAGGCTTGAAGGTCTCACCACAGAGCAGCCGTTCTCTGCCCGGACTTTTCGCTTTTGTAGGAAGACTCCACTGGGCTGTTTAAGGAACGCAGGGCCCGCGAGGGTTCCGTCGGGAACGGGCCCCTCAGAGGAGTGACTACAAGCGGACTTAGCACGGGTCAGACGTGACATATTTCACTGCGGCTCCGAGGGCCTTTAAACCGCCTGCTGCTGTGAGAAGTCCTTCCCGACCCTTCCTCAAAGAGGAGGGACAAAGTGAGAGACACGAACGGGTGTGACAGGGCCGGGACGCCGAATGCCTTCCGCAAGGCGAGCCCCAAGGGACGCTGCCGGACGCTGCCTGGCCTAGCCCCCGCCCCCCGGGCCCCGGCCCCGCCCCGGCCCCCGCCCCCGGGCCCGGCCCCGCCCCCGCCCCCAGGCCCCGCCCCAGGCCCCGCCCCCGCCCCGCCCCCGGGCCCCACCCCCCGGCCCCCCGGGCCCGCCCCCCGGCCCCGGGGCTCACCGGGCATGCTCCTCAGGAGCCGGGCGTTGCACATGTGCCCCTTGCGGATGTCCGTGAGGATGTACTCCACCCGCTTGGCCCGCCACAGGAAGTTGAAGGCTCTCAGGTAGTGGCTCATACACTCCCGGGTGAACACCTGCGGGCAGAGAACACCAGCCGCTTCGTCGCCAAGGCCCCTGTGACGCGACGGCCCTCCCAGGGCAGGGCTCGAGCTCTTCGTCGCAACAAAAAGCCGGAGAACACACAGCCAGCCCCGAGGAGCTCCGAGGCGCCTGGGAGCAGCCAGCGCGTCCCTCTGGGAAGAACCACCACACGACAGCTGCCTCGGCACCCGTGTCGGTGGCGCGTCAGGCAAACAAGCCCACGGGACAGGAGGGAGATGGTTTTACACGAGACGGCAGATGCAGAGAGAGGCCTGGCGTGTCACCGCTAGAGAACGGCGCCGGGGGCTTTTAAACCCAGCCCAGGCCTAGCCTCCAACCTGGCGCCCCCTCGCAGTGTATGTGCTGTGCGTCCTAGCCCGGCCCCCACGCGGGGTCACGGGAGGTGGCCCGAGCGGCTGCCCTCTGGAAAGAGGCTGCACCTGCTGCCAAGTTTCACACCCAGGCTGAGCCCTGGGGGCGGTCCAGGCCCACCTCCCTCCCTCGTACAGCAGCCAAGTCCCGGAATAAAAACACCGGAGGCACGGTTCGACGGGAGCGGCAGGTCCACGCGCGCCGTCTTCTGGCCCAAGTCCATCCCGCGCACACAGGCGACGGGGGCCTTCTGTGCCTTTCCGCAGGGACGAGGGAGCTCAGCCGGGGCACATCCACCCTGCCTGCAGCTCCGGGTAGAGACGCGGCCGCACGGCTGCCAGGCTTCACCATGCGGCACGGGGAGCTCCGCCCGGGGTCAAGGGCTTGGCGCTGCCCTACCGCCTTTTCTAAATGACCCTTCTGGGCTGCCCCTTGGCCTCCAGGTCAGAGGTCACAGTGCAGCCTGTGTGCAACCCGCCTAACTCGCCTCCTTTCTCATCCTGGCACCACTGCCCAGCTGGGAGGACCCAGGGGCGATCGGCGCTAAGTGACGGCCCCACGGCCCTGGCCGGCGGCGGGAAGCTGCTCAGAGGGGCTCCCGAACCAAATACACGTGTTCTGGGGACGACCCTTTTGCGCTCCTGCCCATGGCCCATGCTCCGAACATTCTCGCGGTCGGGGCCGTGAAGGGCCCTAGCCCGCACGACGCCACACAGGGCGCTTCGCTGGACATACAGCGTCCTCCAGGGCCCTCTGACCGCCCAGCTCCCGGAGCACATCCATGGCCTGGGGCGCAGGAATCCAGTGTGAGGGCGCTTCCCGAGAACTAGGAGCTGCGGGGCGTTCCAGGCGCCGCGCTCACACAGCAAACAGCCTCTCAGCTCGTCACGCGCCGCGGGACAAAGCGCACAGGGACACACGGCCAACAGGACAGACATCGAACAAGAAAAGACAAATGTGGACGTGACCCAAAACGGAACCTGAGGGCAGTCGTGCATTTAAATCTGGGAGCCTTGATCCAGGAAAATCTCAACACTGGCAAAATCTAACAGCACAGCAGGGGCCCAGGGCGACAGCAGGAGAGCGCAGCTTGGGCGACACCCTCCCGCGGGAGGCCGCGACGGCCAGGCACGCAGACGCTGCAAGACCCGCTAAGGAGACCTTTCAGAGCCAAACGACGCTACTTAAATGCCGAACCACGTCTGTACCACCTAAATACTAAAATATGTTTCCAAGAATGAAAAACTGCATGTCCTTCTTCAATATTTCAGATAAGAAAACGACCGAAATGAATTTAAAGAGGTATCCTGGTGAAGGAGAGTCACTCAAGTCTGCATAAGGCAAAACGGAGCACCGGAGAGGGCACTTCAACCGCAGACACACACGCATGGCTCTGCTGCTCCGCCTCCAACCACCTGGCACCCGTTCGAGGAAACGGCGCTGTGCTCCAAGCGCGGCACAAGCACTGCGACCAACGGTACCGCGCTCTTCCCTCGGTGCAGACGAGTACAAATGTCGGGTCTCGTCTGAGTAGTAAAAGCACGGCTCCCTAAAACACACTTCATAGTTCCTCTCAAATGATCCCGACTTCACCGCTGGAGACTAAGGTAATGGAACAAAATGAATAAGCCACTTGCTGAGGACGCGCTGAAACCTAGGACAGGACGAAGGGTACTTTCGAGAATTCTCAAACACCAGAGCATCCCGGTGCTCAGGGGCGGCGGTTTAAGACACACACGCGCAGTTCTGGCGGGAGGACCCCTTCGGTGGGGTCCCAGATTCGGTGACCCTCTCTCTAAGTCCTTAGAGAAGAAAGCAGTTCTAACACGACGGGACGCCCGGCGGTCTACACGGCTGCGCTCTACACGGCCACGAGATGCCCAGCAGGTCTTACCGTTGCAATGGGGCCATCGACGTGGTAGTCCAGGCTGAAGACATCCCAGCCAGTGTCACCCGGAGAGACCTAGGAGCAAAAACAGACAAACCCCTGCAGGCCTTCCGGCCAGAGTCACACTTACTGCCGCTGGACGCGCCAAATCCTCAAAGAGCCCAGATCGGAAAAGCCACTCGGCCGCACTGAGCACGAGCCGCATGAGCTGCGTGAGGGCGAGGACAGGGCCCTCCCACCCGCTCCTGTCCCACATCCCCGCACGACGACGGGCACGGCAGGTGCTCTGCGGGCTCTCAGGAGTGGGGGCTTATTTCTGAATGAGGACTCTAAAGTCCCCTTTTTCTAAAAATGACAAAAACCCACTGCCTTATATATTCCTAATCCTTAAAAGTAAACATTTTTAAAACCCACAGGTTCTGCTAAGGTGCCTGATCACAACGAAGCTCCCTGTACAGTGAGATACTAAAAAAGCCCTCTTCTACCAAACTGAAACGGAGACACTATTCGTGCTAAAGGCCCATCGTGCCCGCGCCCGCACTGTTGCCTTCAGCGGCAGCTGTGGTCACTGGGTGCTCACGAGGGCCTCGCCCTGGGACCAGAGCCGCGTGTCCTCGGTCCGCAGCCCTGTGCGTCCGTCTGTCAGGTGAGCGCCTGGAGGCGCAGGGGCCTGTCTGGGCAGGGACTCAAACGCGGGGTGTCCAGGGCCTCCCCCAGACCAGACCAGCGGAGCCTAAGTCACGAGCCTACGAGAGCGAGACACCGCAGACCCCTCTCTCGGGTGGACTCAGCGGCGGTACCTCCAGCAGCCGGACGTCCAGCCTTTTGAGGATTTCAGGGCTGTCAAACTGGGCGTTGGTGGCTCGGACAGCCGTTTCAAGGATACCCGTCAGGTTGTGTTGATACAAAGTCGTCGCTGGACGGACAAGTTCTGGTCTAAATTTTTGTAAAAACAAAAGACAGTGTTACTTGAATTATCAATGAACTTTGTAAAAACGTAAAATCATAAAGATCAAGTTACAAAAACTAAGAAGTTAACCAACACGGTAACAAAAGTCTCACAGATGAACTAATCAATTGATCATCAAATATTTGGGGGAGTAAAACCTTCCTTTAAAATCTAAAATTAATTTTTATTCAACTTAAAAGTACGTGGGAGTTCCCCTGTGGCTCAGCAGTAACGAACCCAACTAGTGTCCACGAGGAAGCCCATTCGACGCCTGGCCTCGCTCAGTGGGTTAAGGATGCAGCGTTGCCGTGAGCTGGGGTGGAGGTCTCAGACTCAGCTCGGACCCCATGTGGCTGTGGCTCTGGTGTAGGCCAGAAGTCGCAGCTCCAATCTGACCCCTAGCCTGGGAGCTTCCGTGTGCCGCAGGTGCGGCCCTAAAGAGCAAAATAAGATAAAATGTAAAAAAAAAAATACCTAACTGCACCACACACGTTAACAGATCGAGTCTGCCAACTCAAAGCTGGCCCAGGCAGCCGGAACTGTGCCATTTCCACGCGGCCCCAACGGGAGGAGAGAACCGTATCAGGTCAAAACGACTGGCGTGTGGACGTCAGCGTCTAAAGGCTGAAAACGACCGCCTTGCCAGCGAGCCTTTCAGCTTTACCAAGTGTGCGCTATCATTCCCGTGACCGAGCGCTGAGGGAATCGAGACCACAGCCCTCATCCCAGGAGCAGAGAAACTGCCAAATGCAGCCTTCAGGGCAGAAAAACGCTGCGCGGCAACAGGTCAAAAAGGGCCCAGGACATCAGTGCCACGCAAATGAGCCCGAGGGAGCTAGAGACAGCATCCCCCCAAGACGAGAAACGCCAAACGCCTCTCTGAGAGAGAAACTCTGCGTGTAAGGAGCTCTGTCAGCGCCCCCCTGAGGCAGACACAGCTAAGCCAGCTCAATGCCCCGGTCCTCTGAACGCTCAAGACACGCCTGCTCACCTCCGCCTGCACACCTGCTGCTGCAGAGCCACACGCGGGCTCCCTCCGCAGCCCTGCGTGCCACCTGAAGGACACGGCCCCCAACACGCAGCACCCCCCCGCATCCAAAGGCACAGACTCGGCCCAGCGCCCGACTGCCCGGCGAGCCCCTTCCTCGCCCGAGCCTCAGCGAGAATAAGCACAAGGCCCCCGTTTAGCAGCTCGGACGCTCTCTCACGAGCTGAGTCATCAGACAAGGTTCCCCACGAGCACGCGGCAGGGCAGTCACCGCTCTGCGTGCCCCCAAACTAGACCATCTTCCATACTGAAGGCTGACTCGTGGCTGGGGTGGGACCCCCGGCGCTTACAGGCCTGAGAGGGGTTCTCGGAGCGGAGGCCCCACGCGGGCAGCACGGCCTTCGGCCGGGCCTGGAGAACACGCTCCCCGCTCCGCCCAGACCTCGGGAGCCGGGCTCTGGGGGGCCAGCAGTCCAGGTCCACGAGCCCGAGAGGGGTCCCAATGCGTGGAGTGTGGGGACCTCCAGGCTTCACGCGGGCCTGACTGAGGTGTCCTACAGGGACCGCCAGAGAGTCCTGGCTCCACGGCCGCGTGCGCCTGGAGCCCAGGGCGCCGCCCGAGGGCCTGTCCCGGTGGGCTGGGGACACGCGCGCGCCCTGGAGCCACAGAAAGCACCGCAGCATCTGCTCGGAGGCGGGGGGGGGGGGGGGGGGGGAGGGTTCGGTTTTCTGCAGAAATGACATAAACTAAAACACGGAAGAGAAAGTTCTAAAACATATGTTTTATTCTTCAGAGCTTTTCAAACTGCAGCTAAGCTCCCTGTGACCACGCCCGAGCCCCTCGCACACCTCTGTCCGCCCAAAGCCCCAGGGGAAGAAACCCAAAACAGCAGAACTAAAAGGACTTCAGGTGACGACGTGACAGTTTTCTCTCTTCAGACTTTATCTTACCGATGTTCTATAGAGATTCAACAGATCCCCTCTAATGCCATTTGTTCTCTTCGAGAAAGACCGTGAGACCCCGGATGGTACTGAAACCTACGGCACATTCACCAGAAGCCCGCCCCTTACTTGAGCAGGTCCATCAGGTGCCTGATGAAGTCCCCTTGGCCGAGAAGCAGGTACCGCCGCATGGCCTGCATGTGGTCCAGCAAGCTGTACTTTTTATTGAGAACATCCAGGAGGTACTTGCTGGTCTCAAAATAAGCCGCATCAATTTTCCCCTGAAATGCATTTTCCAAGTCTGTGAATAAATCTGCAGCTGTAAAGAACAAAAGGGAAGAGCACACGTACATCTGTAATTCGTATTTCCCCGGGAGAAGCCAGCTCAAGGCTCGCTCGCAGAGCTGGTCCCCACGCACCGCACCGCCGGCATCAAGGGCGTGGTCAGGAGGGCGAGGTCAAGGCCGAGCCCGTGCTCTGCGCACCCAGAGCGCCTCGTCTCTCCCCACCAGGCGGGATGCGCCGCTCGCTCCTCTCCTCGTACACACTCTCCGTCCCGAGAGCAGGAGCTCAGGACATGCAGCACCTGCCCGACAGCCTCGGCGCCTACACACGAGAAACCTGGACGAGCAGAGGACAATGGAGCCGAGACTGGAAAGCTGCCCCGCCCCATCAGTCAGCCACGCACAGAACACAGAAGTCACCGAGGATGGGGCGGGCGGCAGAGGGGCCGTTGGGGGCGGCTTTAGTAAGGCCGGGGAAACCACAGAAGGGCCCACGCAGACAGCAGTCGAGCGCAGCATTCTGACTTCACAGAGGCTGTGACTCCGTGCTGATTTCTAGGCAAGCCCCGAGCTCATCAGCAAGTCTCCATTTCCTCACTTTGCCATGGTCACCGCATCACGAAAAGTGACACAAGTCACCAAGGAGAGTGAAAGAGCTGCACGCAGTCCCACACGGACTGTCAACGCTATACAGTAAAGTGTACAAAGTGACAGATGTCTCACATGTGTCACACGGTGTGTTAAGGTATCCGGATAATAATTCCGAACATCTGTCAATCTTACTGAACAAAAAATACTTCAAGCAGTACACATGTCACCGCCACCGCCACGGTCACATCATCACTGTCACGTCATCACTGTCACGTCATCACTGTCACGTCATCACTCACGTCATCATTGTCGTCACCACCGTCACCATCACCTCCGTCACATCATCACCGTCGTCACCATCACTGTCACCACCACTTCACCGTCACATCATCACTGGCGTCACCGCTGCCACCGTCACCATCACCGTCACCTCCGTCACGTCCTCACTGTCCTCACCATCACTGTCACCGCCACCGTCACCATCACATCATCACTGTCACGTCATCACTGTCACGTCATCACTGTCACCATCACCGTCACTGTCACGTCATCACTCACGTCATCATTGTCGTCACCACCGTCACCACCACCGTCACATCACCATCACCACCGTCACATCATCACCGTCGTCACCATCACTGTCACCACCACTTCACCGTCACCGTCACATCATCACTGGCGTCACCGCCGCCACCACCCCCATCATACCATCCTGGGGTGATTCTGCAGACTTGGTCACAGCTATCATCTTTGCAGTGGGCGTCTGGTCATGACAGACCTGGTGCAGGAAGTTTATCGATTTTCCTATCAAAAGGACCTTAAAAAAAGGAAAATATCCTAGGGTTACCTTTATACAAAATTAAAACGATCAAGCACCCAAGTCCTACAAATCCTAAGCAGCAACTGTGTCTACTGATTAGAGACCAAACAGCAAGAACACGTGCGATAGAACCGAGTCAATTCCGCACAGCGTGGCTACGAGCAGTTGTCGCCACGTCGCTGTGGGCAATGGGAACGCCCTTCGCCTCTGGAAGCAACTCTCAAAGGCAACCAAACGCGGACCTGCGGGCAGGCCCGGGACCCGCCTACCTTCCTGCACTGGTCCATGGTCATGAACGAGGGGATCATGGGCTTCCGCAGGGCGTACTTGTCGTGCCACAGCCGGTCCGCCTTGACCGCCGGGTCCGATGCCACGAAAAACTGACCACAGGAGAGAGGACCGTTAGGAAGGGATATTTACGGGAACTCCCGTCACGGCTCGGCGATAAAGGAATCCACCTAGGAAGCATGAGGTTGCGGGTTCGGTCCCTGGCCTCGCTCCGCGGGTTAAGGATCCGGCGTTGCTGTGACTGTGCTGTAGTCGCAGACGCGGCTCAGCTCGGATCTGGAGTTGCTGGGGCTCTGGTGTAGGCAGGTGGCTACAGCTCCCATTAGACCCCGAGCCTGGGAACCTCCATATGCTGCGGGTATGGCCTTAGAGAAAGGCAAAAAAAGGGGGGGGGGGGATATTTACGGCAAGGCAGGAGCTGACAGCAGCGTCCGAGAGCAAGTAACTCCGGAAGGTAAAACCCTCCAGCCAGAGGGGACTCTGCGTTTACGCCGCACAGCTGGTTCCAGAGGCATTTTGGACAGGTCGCTCTCAAGTGGAACCACATATTCCGCACTTTTTAGAACCGAAATAAAATGAAATTAAGCTAAGCTCCTCCCGGAAGACACCCGGTCGTCCCTACTGTCACCGTCCCGGCCTCTGCCGCGCACAGCTCCAGCAGCCTAACCCCAGCGGCCGCCCTGACCTCAGGACCAGCAGGCTCCGGGGCTGTGCCAAGCAGCAGCCCAAGCCCGCCCGTGCCCTGCCCTCCGCGGCGGCCAGCCGAGCCTCCCGCAGCGCCTGTCCTGGCCGGCCGGCCCCGTCCACCCTGAGGCGCGGAGGGAGCGGCCTTCGCACGGAGACCGTCCCCGAGACCACACGCACCGTGCTCAGAGGCACCCCGTCCACTGCCACCCCCTCCGACCCCGCCCGGAAGGGACTGGCAGCGCTAAGGAGAAAATGAGTTTCCAGTTCGTTTGCTACCGCAGAGAAGCCACCTCCCTCTGCAGCCAAATGTCCTAACAGACTCATGCTTTTATTTCTACAAACTCAATTTCTAATATCAGACCTGCTGAGTCAAAGAAATTTTTCATTTTTACAAACAGGGCCTGATTTCCCTTCCAAGTGGCCCCGTGGACTGCCACTCCCCCGGCAGCATCTCCGCTGCTGCATCCTTGCTCCGTTCAGATTCTGCCAATCAGGCAAAATCATGGTCGCTTGTACTGTTATTTTACTGACAACAAAGGACACTGGCACATTTTCCTAACGCTGATTGCCGCTTGATTTTCTCCTCCTGTGAATTGTCTTTTCATCTTCATCCCATCCTGCTATTGTCTGCTCTCATCCACATGCAGAGGCTCTTTGTTACGGAGGGTAGGGCCATGGGGGAATCCTCACGTGTTGCAGTTTCCCGAGTTATCCGCGGGCCCCTGTTCGCAGAGACAGCCGTGTTTCCGTCCTGCCCTGTCGGGCTCGGCTCTGGCTATCCTGTCTCCCTACGAGTTCCCCATCCCGTTGCAGCAACAGTCTCCACAATTTTTACGAAGCGCGCCAGGCCTCTGTACCCGCGGCGGGTGGAGCCCGAGGCCGCGGCGGGGGCGCCACACCGTTTTACGTGAGAGGTTTGTGCGTCCACCAACGCTGGCCTCTGCGAGGGTCCTGGGGACAAGGGACAGCTGTGGTTCCACTGCACTGTTTTCATCCCTCGGGCCTTAGCCCTCCAGAGCGTGCCAGGCACGCGGCAGGCACAGGGCGTCTCCTTCTCCTTCCCTACTGGCAGCCAGCACTCCGAATTTAATACGCCAGCCTCTGCTCTGAGCTAAGGGTTATCTGTTCATAGCATTAGGGTTAGGGTTAATTTCCCCCTCTGTGTTTATATGCTCAAAAATGTTTTCATTGCACAAATATTTATAAACCTGAAAAAATACTGTTCAAAGAACTGAGTAATTCAAGCCAAGGAGTGAAGGTATGATATAGTAAGAGTTTTTTAGAAACATCATAGTCCCAAGGCAACCATCTAAAAGCGACTTTTTCTTCTGTTCACAATGATCTACTCCTGAGGGTAAGCACACGAGGAAACAGCATTTCTAACGGCGTCAAGGTCTCCCGGCCGACCCTGCAGGTCGGGGCTCGACGACAGCCAGGCAGGAACCTGCACAGAGGCAGCATCTCCAGGACCGAGAGGACGGGCTCACCACACTTGGTTCCGGCTCCGATTCTCTTTAGGTAACAATGTAAATGATCAAAATACCCACGGATCTTTCTTTTTTAGACTTTTTTTTTTTTTTTTGTCTTTTTGCTGTTTCTTTGGGCCGCTCCCGCGGCATATGGAGGTTCCCAGGCTAGGGGTCTAATCGGAGCTCTAGCCACCGGCCTACGCCAGAGCCACAGCAACGTGGGATCCGAGCCGCGTCTGCAACCTACACCACAGCTCACGGCGACGCCGGATCCTTAACCCACTGAGCAAGGGCAGGGACCGAACCCGCAACCTCATGGTTCCTAGTCGGATTCGTTAACCACTGCGCCACGACGGGAACTCCCTTTTTTAGACTTTTTGACTTAACATTCCCTAACTTTAAACACATAAAGACTGCTTTGAGGAAATGAACACAGCACATGACGAGGCTGTCACACTAGCATGGACGTAAACCAGCCCTGATGGAAATTAGCACCACGAGCCTGCCAAGAATCACGCGGAAGGTCCCTCACTCACACGACGCCCACTCCACAGCTCGCCAGGCAGCAGCTCCGGTTATTTACCCGCTACTCACTTCCACAGAAAAGCTGGTTTCCACAGACCGCACACTAATTTATGCTGATATTTGGAATGCAGCCGGATTTCTATCAGTATGAGCAAGAAAATTTAATGTATTTGGTATCAAAACTCAGGCATTCAGTGACCTTTAGACGTTATGGCAGGGTCCCTGCGAGGCAAAGCAGCACGCAGTCACCCTGCTACCAAACATCTAGAAGCGACACCAAGAGGCCTGAGCACACATTATAATATGCAATTAATCTTGCGAGAAATACAGTTACAGAGGAAACGAATCAACGTCAGAACATAACTGCAAACGCTTTTATCTTATCGACGCATTTTCCACTCCAGGCTCTTTAGTTTTCAGCATGTGTCAAACACAGAGAGAAGTGAGGCGGAAAAACAAAGCACAGTTGAACCGTGATTTCGCGCTGAGCATTGGACCAAAGGGCCCCCGACCAAAACCAGAAATGAAGAGGGTAATTTCCTTAGCAAGCGACTTGTTGTCTAAGAACCAGATCCATTAATTCTGCACAAAGGACCCCACCTTCCACGGGTCAACAGGCAGGCCACCCCCAAGAGAGCCCACCCCGGCCACACCTAGAGGAGCCGGAGGCCCTGGACCAGAGGAAGGCGAGAGGGAGCCGGCTGGGCAGCCGGCCAGACGGCAGGTCTCAGGGGCAGGCACGGAAGACAGGCAAACTTTTAAATCCAGTGATTCCTGGCCTATGGGTAAAAGGGACGACACAGCAGGAGTGCTGAGTGGTCCAGAGAGACATCCTCCATCTTGTTCCGTGAGCCGGTTTTGACAGTGTGCGTTTCAACAAACTCGCTCAGGTTTTATTTACCTGGACGCGTCTTGGCGCCTCCCTTGCCGTTTCTCAGGGAGAGTTTCTGCAGGAGGCGGCCGTCCTGAACCAGCCTCGGCCTCTGGCTTCCACGGTCTTGCTCAGAGATCAGCTGCCACCCCAGCAGGGCCCCCTGTCCTGAGGCGCTCGCGAGGGTGCGCGTCCCGGGGGCTTCTGCGAGAGCCTCCCACGGCACCTGGGCCCTGTGGGTGAAGGCTTCCGTTGATTCTGAGCACCACGGGTCTCTCCGGCTCTTTGCATGTTCCTCCTTCTTCTTTCTGAGCCTCACTCGGGATAATCTCAACTGATTTATCTTCAAGTTGCTGATTTTCTTCTTCATGCTCAAATCTGCTGTTGAGCCCCACTGGTGACCTTCTCAATTCAGTTACTGTATTTTTCAACTCCAGAATTCCTATTTAATTAATTTTTACTATTTGTTTATTCATGGTTTGTGGTTTTTGATTATAGATAGTAGCATTCTTTATGTAGATATTTAATGAGTTATTATGAGGCTCTTGTACAGCAATTTAGAATAAACCATACACTTGAAATATGATTTTATCAACAAGTTCTAACTCAATACACAGATGGAGGAAAAATTAACCTACATAGGAAATGAAGAGACAAAATTTCACAAATTTTTAATTATTTAAGGATCAAACACAATGTACAATGGTCTAAACAACAAATTCTTTTTTTTTTTTGCTTTTTTGCCTTTTCGAGGGCCGCTTCCCGCGGCATATGGAGGTTCCCAGGCTAGGGGTCTAATTGGAGCTGTAGCCGCCGGCCTATGCCAGAGCCACAGCAACACCAGATCCGAGCTGTGTCTGCGACCTACACCATAGGTCATGACAACGCCGGATCCTTAACCCACTGAGCGAGGCCAGGGATCAAACCAGCAACCTCATGGTTCCTAGTCCAACTTGTTAACCACTGCGCCACGACGGGCACTCCCACCACCAAATTCTTATTCCTACAGCAAAGTAAAGAGAACCTCCCCAAAACTAATCAAAGACTTACAATGAATACTTCAGTATTTAGGGTTCGGCAGGAAACAGAGGCGTCAAAGCACAACACAAATAAGGGAAAGGCACGAACACCGCAGGGACAGACGCT
This sequence comes from Phacochoerus africanus, assembly GCF_016906955.1. Lineage (NCBI taxonomy): Eukaryota > Metazoa > Chordata > Mammalia > Artiodactyla > Suidae > Phacochoerus > Phacochoerus africanus. Next base: position 77,817,452 of record NC_062556.1, read on the forward strand.
CGGGGCCGCTGGATTCCCGAGCTTTCCCAGTGCTCTTAATCACGAACCAACAGCAGCCCGCATCCTGCAAGCCTACTGTCTGTCGGACTCACCCTCACACACACCAGCTCCCACCACACACCACACACGCGGAAGGTGACGGGGAGGCTGAGCCCCACACTCCGCCCCACAGAGGGAAACACGTCACAACAGGACACACTGACGCGGCCGAGCCCCTGCCACAGCCAAACACGGCAGCCTGGGGCAAAGACCTGAATAATAAATAAAGGATTAATTCCAGCTTCATCAACCATAATGGTTTTTGAGGTAAACCAGTGAAGCAAACAAGAGCATCTGGGGCACAGAGGACTCTCTGAGCAAAACAACTGGCAAACCGCAAATTAACAAATCTTGAACTTGCTGAGGTCCTGCCCAAACCCAGAACCTCGGTGTGCGTATCAGTGAGTACAAACCTTTAAGAAAAATGGTTATTGTGAAGGAGATCCAGCTTCCCACTAGCCAAGTGCAGCTCTGACCACGGGGCAGCTGGCAGGACATGCAGGGCACGGAAATGCGGCGTGGGGCATCCCTGCCAGGAGACGTGCCACAGGGGGGGAACAGCACGAGAGCAACCTGGAGCCCGCCGGCGTTCCAGCCGAGCCTCACCTCATGGTAGGTGTCCTCCAGCTCCCCGTCGTAGATCCAGCGGTACAGAAAGCTGAGGACGGGGTGTGACACCAGGCTGAGGATGTGCTGCACCAGCGACCGCGCGTACGGGTCCCCCGTCTTGGTGTAGGCGTGCACGGCGGAGGCCAGCTCGCCCCCCTTCCTTCCTAGGGACACAGGAAACACCCATGCTGAGAGTCACAGCGGGAACCAGGGACGGTACACCCACCCACAGAGCCACGACACAGAGACCTGGTGCCACCTGGACCTAGAAGCAGCTGCCAGCACATCGCGGCTCGGGGGCCGAGGGGCCAGAGCCTCCCGGTTCCATGCGCGCCAGAGCCCTTCCCCGGCAGGACCACAGCGGAGAACCTGCCTTGGGAGAAGGCCTAGAGCAGGACTTGGCGCCTGCTCTGACCGAGACGCACGCTCTTTAGACTCAGACGCGACACCGCGCGCTACCGCACAAAGCAGCAGGGGTAGAAGACCGGACATTTGCAAAACCATGCTCACGCCCGAGTATTTTCCTCCTGTTTTTTTTTTTTTTTTTGGTATAATATGCTGATCTCAACTTGCTAAAATGATGTCATAACCCATGAACTGGTGGCACCTGCAGTGTGGCTCCGTGAGAACAGTGCCCAGAGTCCCAGGAGCACAGCCCGGCAGAAAGGGCTGTGAGTGGCCAAAACCAAAGTCAAGGCACACTGAGAGTTTCCCAATTGGGAAAAATCCAGGGTTTTATGAGACTGAGGGAAGATTTTAAGGATCTGCTCTGAGTAAGACCCTCTGCACGTGTGCACACAAAGCGACAGAGCCAGGCGGCAGGTCACAACGAGCGTGTGAAGGCACAGAGCAGGGATGCCGGAGTCCAGGCTGGGGGGCCAGGGGACACCGAAAGAGATGGGGGTGGGACGAAGGCAGAGGCGGGGCCTGCTGGTAGACGGGGAGCGCTAGGATTTATTCATTGTACTCGACTGATTTCCTTCAGAGGTAAGTGCCAGGAGGTGTGGGCTGCCAGCCACGGTGAACGTGGCAGTTAGTCATGCTGAGTTGTGGCTGGGGAACTGCCCCGAGGGGGAGGGGGCAGGGAGGGCAGAGGGCAGGCAGAGCACCGGCTCCGGCTCCGGCGTCTCATCTGGTCCTAACGGCCCTGGAGGTAGAGACTCTTAGTGTCCCTGTGTTACTGATGAGACAAGGAAGTATAAACAGTGAGAAAAATATCAAGAAGGCAACTAGAAATACAGACAAAAAGACCAGAAGAGGCCCAACCCACGGGCAAAGACGGGAGGCTGTCGCACAGCTGGTGCCCCACGTGGACCGCACTCTGGAGGAGCGAAACCCCAGGAAAGGCTGCTCATTGAGAGATGAGACAAAGGAACACAAACCAACAGCCCTAACGCCGAGGCCGCAAAACTATCCCCCGCCCTCCTCCCTCAGCTCAGGAGATCCTGAGCCTCCACAGGCGTGAACCCTGGGCCCTGCCGGCAACAGGCATTTTCCCCGCAAGGTCACGGTCTATTCATTTGCATTTAATCGGCACACTTCTGGCTGTTGAGCATACAAAAGAGCGGGCTACCCCCTAAAACCCGCTGTGAAATAAAGCAGAAGGACCTTGGCAGTGGTCCACCAGGGCCGCTAAGGTCTTCAGCCTCATCTTGGGGTCATACGTCCAAACCAGGAGGCGCCGCAGCGTCAGGCTGCTCTCGAGGCCCAGATTCACCCCCTGATCGTCCTCTAACTGCAGCTGAAAATCAGGAAAGAGAACGGGTAAGCGCAGGTCACCACATACGTTCCCCCCCCCCAACTCCGTGCAGACCCGGGGAAGGGATTATTCCCATAAAAACGGAACAGACATGCCCTCCGAGATGACAGCTCAGGCCGCAGGTGACCTGCTGGCGCCAGGCCACCCGGGACCCCCGCCGCCCGTCCTTGCAAGTATCGCTGGGTCCTTCTCCCTAAAAGCGACGGGCGGAAGCATCCGCTCGCGCAGCGCGGGGGGCGCTGGGCAGCTCCACGCCGGCGGGTGCTCACCTGGGAGTGCAGGACGGAGAGCAGGCGGTAGTACTCCCTGAGCTCCTGGTGCAGCGCCGCGCAGAAGCTCTGCGGGGGAGGGGGGAGGAGGCGCGTTAAGGCCGGACCCGAGCCCCGCACCCTGCACGCGCGCAGCAACGCACGCGGGAGCCGTGCGGGGCGCGCCATGAGCCCGAGGTCGCCGGTCCCTCGGGATTGGACTCCGCTTCTGGCCTCGGCCTTCGGGCAGGGCCACCACCACGCCGCCGTCCGGAGGGAGGGCCGGGCGAGGAGGAATCGGGTTCCACACAGTGAAGGAGTGTTGCCTTCAGCGAGGGCTGCGGGGCCGCATCCTTGTAAATCAAGTCGAGGCGACCCGCAGCCCTGGGTCAGTTCCCCGCGGGCAGCACGGCGATTTGCTTCTGCACATACACGCATGCACTGCGGCTTATTCTTTCGGATTCTTTGGCGTGATAGGTTATTAGGAGATGCTGGGCCCCAGTTCCCTGTGCTGCACAGGAGGTCCTTGTTGTTTACCTGTTTTATGTACAGTCATGTGACTCTATTAATCCCCAAATCCTAATCTAACTCCCCCCTCGTGTGGCAACCGTAAATTTGTTTTCTGTCTGCAGGGAACAGGTTTTATCCTCTGCAGGTTCTGCCTGTCACGGGCTTTCGTGGAAACCAAAGCTTCCCCCTGAATGTCTCTGTCCCGGCTTACGCCCGGAGTTCACTCCAGAAAATTCTGGTCACCAGAGTGTGAAGCTCCTTCCTACAGCTCTTGATGTGAGACCTCGGAATTTAAGAATGGAAACGTACAAGGCAGTTTTCAATAAACTCTGGACGGTACACACCGAACAATAACAACAACAACAATAATAATAATATAAGGAATTGACAGTTATCGGTTTTAAAATACTGCTAGAGGGAGTTCCCATCGTGGCTCATCAGAAACACATCTGACTAGTAATCATGAGGACACAGGTTTGATCCCTGGCCTCCCTCTGTGGGTTAAGGATCTGGCATTGCTGTGAGCTGCGGCAGAGGCCATCAGCTGTAGCTCCGAATCGACCCCCAGCCTGGGAACTTCCATATGCCACAGGTGTGGCCCTAAGAAGACAAAAACATAAAAAAATAAAAATAAAACAATTTAAAATAAAAAACCTGCTGTATAGAACTGGGAACTATAACTAGTCTCTTACAACGGAGCATGATGGAAGATAAGGTGAGAAAAAGAATGTATATATGTATGTGTGACTGGGTCACTTTGCTTATAGCAGAAAATTGACAGAACATGTAAACCAGCTATCATGGAAAAAATAAAAATCATTAAAAATAAAACTAAAATAAAATATTGCTAGCGAAGAGCATTAAAGCAAATGACATTTTCACACTAAAAATTTAGAAGGGAGAGACATGGAAGCAACCTACATGCCCACAGACAGAGGATCGGCTCCAGATGTGCATAAACACACGGACGCTCTGGACACTACTCGGCCGCAGAAAGGAATGGAATAATGTCTTCTGCAGCAACACGGATGGACTTAGAGGTTATTGTATTAAGTGAAGTCAGAGAAAGACACGTATCATAGAATATCACCTACATGTGGAATCTGAAAAAGTACAAATGAACTTATTTACAAAACAGAAGCAGACTCGTGACAGAAAACAAACACGGTCACCAAAGAGGAAATGCGGGGAGGGAGAAATGAGGGGTTTGGGGTTAACAGGTGCACGCTACCATGTATAAAACAGATAAACAGGGATTTACTGTACAGCTCAGGGAACTCTTGCAATAAGCTATAATGGAAAGGAGTGAGAAAAAGAATATAGACATATACACACATATGTGTAAACAAAACACACTCTTGCATATGTCGCTATACACAAGAAACACACTATTATAAATTGACTCTACGTCCGTGTTTAAAAAAATATTTAAAAGAATCAGGTCAAAGGGAAAATACATAAAAACATGTCAAGTGGAGTTCCTGTCATGGCGCAGTGGTTAACGAATCCGACTAGGAACCATGAGGTTGCGGGTTCGGTCCCTGCCCTTGCTCAGTGGGTTAATGATCCGGCGTTGCCGTGAGCTGTGGTGTAGGTTGCAGATGCGGCTCGGATCCCACGTTGCTGTGGCTCTGGCGTAGGCTGGCGGCTACAGCTCTGATTCGACCCCTAGCCTGGGAACCTCCATATGCTGCGGGAGCGGCCCAAGAAATAGCAAAAAGGCAAAACAAAACAAAACAAAACACCTGTCAGGGGACTCATCCACGGTCACTGTCCCTGAGACCTCATTAAGCACTCCTTGAGCGGCTATATTTGACTCGTCTGTCAGTGCATACTGCACTTTCTGTTCTCTCGGGTGGACCGGGACTGACGCAAGTCTATCTCCAAACTTCTCTCCATGGAAAGGTCCCCCTTCAGAGCTACCTTCCCCGTAACACTGAGCAGAACAAGCATTTCCCCCCGTGAAGGCGCCCCGGGTGCCCCAGCAACAAGCCACATACCTGACCTACGAGTCCAAAGGACCGGTCCAGACTCCTCTGGTCCGTGTACTTCCTGATCTTATTGTGTAACCACCCCAACTCCGCAAGTCTGACCGCCGTGTCCCTAAGAGACTTACTCAGGTTTGCCTGAAAAGCGAACATACCAAGAGTTAAAAATTCAAAACATGTTTCAACACAACTGTAATTATTCTTCTTCTCAACCACATGTACTTTTATATCTGTATTTCTTACGCTTCAACCCAGGCAACTTTCACTGGTATACCAGCACTAAAGTGAAGACACAAAGCCTCTAGGAGACAGCTTCAGGGAGCGGGTGGGGAGGTAAAACACAAGACCTGGGCGCCACTGTCCCCAGGAGCACCCAGCCAGGGCGCCCGGCGTGGGGGGACTGCCTGGGACATCAGTCACCTGGTGACTCAGCCAAGAGGCGCAGAAGGATGCAGGGAAGCCAGGACCGTGGAAAGGCAAGGTCAGGAGGACAGAAGCACAAGCAAGAAGCATCGTATGTGGAATCTGTATCGACGGCAAAGATGCCGAGACACCTGACCGGCAGGTAACTGTGGCGTGACCGCGGAAGGATGCAGAGGCTGGCTGGAAGGGCAGCGGCCACCAGCGAAACAAGGCAAGGATGCAAGTGCTGAGGACGATGGCCCCCCAGACAAGGCCGCACAGGGACAAGAGCACAGCCTGACCAGGACTCCGGAGTCTGCAAACCAGCTCCGTCACCCCCGTCACCCCCTCCACCTCACGGCACTTACCTGGTCCTACTGACGTTTGACCTCTGAGCACTTGGGATGGGCTGGCAGCTACGTACCTTTCCCTCCACTGTGTAGCAGTTGTCAGCGTTGCTCATCTTGACATGCTTGCCGTCTATGCCCTGGAAGACGTACAGAATGTCTCTGACCAGGGCCGCCTCCGTAACCTCCACGGCACCTGCAACGGGGTTTCCACAGGAGAACCATCACCAAACAAGAGGTGAATAAATTACAAGACACGGGTCATCGCAGACTATGTGTCAGCAACCAGAACAAAATTTAAAAACTAAATAAATGAGTTTAAGGTGAAAAAGAACATGAAGTTCTAGGGAAAAGGATTTTCTGAAATGGATACAGAGAGCGCATCCTTTCTCTCCCAGAGTCTTTTAAAAAGACGAAGTAGCACGTGGGAATCCGAGATGCAATCAAGGAGCAGCGCGGGACACACACACACACACACACACGGATGGGTCCTCATTCTACGTGGTGTCCAGAAAACTGGCTGAGCGCCCCGCAAGCACACGAACCTGGCTGCGCCCGCACCTCCACCCCACAGGCGCTGGCACAGCACAGGTGGGACAAAAAGCTGACTCGGGATTTAGGTGTGACCCTGTATCTGGACGAGGAGGCAGAGCCCGGCAACCCAAGAGGCCAGCGGGAGGAGCACCTCGGGGCACGGCCGGGCCAGCGTCCAGGCGGGCGGCAGTCAGCAGGCGGCCCGGGCCTGTACCCCGGCCGTGAGAGCGACTGTCCCCTAAGTGCAAATGCGACCGACTGTCACTGCCCTTCTGCCTACTCGTCCATCCACGACTGGGCGAAGCAGAAACCGCCAAAGGCCTCGCGCCTCGACGTGGGCGCAGGAAGCCCTGTGGGCAGCTGGACACATGGAGGCCATCCCGCCGACCTAGGAGTGAGCCCTCATCGCACCACCACGTGTCCCCATCCTCTGAGCCAGCACTACCACCCAGCTTTCCTACACTGCTGATCACAAGATGGTTTTTTTCCATCCATTTACTTGTGCCGGCCTGAAGACACTGTCCAGGCGGCGAGGTGGGACGCGAACAGGGCTCAAGAGGAGGGGGAGGGGAGCCGGCCTTGGGAGCCACCCGGGCAAGGGCCTGCCAAGGGGACAGTGTCGGCCAGGACATGGGCAGGGGGACGCGGGGGCTGAGGGCTCTGAACCTCCCCACGAGAAGGAGAAGCCACTCGAGGCTGTGCGCAGGGACTCCCGACCCGCGGTTTAAACACGGGGGTCTCTGCTGTAAACAAAGCACGTCATCAAGGCCCTACTGCGCGGCCCAGGGAACAGTACTCAGCCTCATTCTGCAATACCCTACGCGGGGAAGAGTCTAGAAAAGAACGGATGTGTGCGTGCATAGAACTGAGTCACCTGGCGGGACACCTGACACCATACCCCCGGGAAAGCTACTCCGCTCCGCCGCGACACGCGAGGCAAGCCAAAAGGAGATACCTGGCTCGGGGGCACCTTACTCACCAGCAGCAGCATCCCCTTCTCGCCTCGGCCGCGCCGCGCCGCGCGAGCCGCTGCTGGGGACAGCTTTCGAGGTAGTGGACGGCAAGGACGGCTGGCTGGCGGTCAGAGTCCACGCCAGGCGGGAGCCCAGCTGCTGCCGAAGACCATCGCCCACTCCTGGAGCCGGGAGGGGCTGCCTGCAAGAGGAGGGCCCTGTGGTCAGACGGCCCCCGGGACCCGCTCGACGCCTCGCTGCACCGGGGGACTGGACCGGCACCTGAGTGATAGCACCAGCCGTGGCTCCCGGCCCGGGGCGTCCACCTGCACACGGCTTCCCAGCAGACAAACCGAAACCTACCTGGCTTTTCTTCACAAACACAGAACAGACGTGACCCACCTACAACCACTTGGATTCACTACTAGTTTCACCCTGAAAATTAGCACTTTCATTCACTCAACATTTGCTGAGTTAAAAAATCTAAAATACTGTCCCCTCTTCCCTGTCCTTACTGCCCGTCGGCCTTCACCAGCACTTGATATGAAAGAAATAGTGTAATCTGCGATGAATTTTAAAAATGTACATCTTGGAATTCCACGGTGGCTCAGCGGGTTAAGAATCCAGGGTTGTCACTACTGTGGCACAGGTTCGATCCCTAGCCCAGGAATGCCACGGGCACGGTCAAAAAATTTTGTTTTAATTAAAGGGAGTCTTGAGCTCACTTCAACGCATCCGAGGTCAAGATAGTTGTTTTTGTTTTGTTTTGTTTTGTTTTTTCCCGCTGCCCCTCCAGCACAGGGAGTTTCCAGGCCAGGGCGCAGATCCAAGCCACAGGTGGGCCCTACACTGCAGCTAAGGCAACACAGGATCCTAAACCCACTATGCCAGGCCGAGGATCGAACCTGCATCCTGGCGCTGCAGAGATGCCACCAATTCAGGTGCGCCACAGCAGGAACTCTCAAGACAGCTTTTAATGATTTGGAGAACGTGGAGTTCCCGTGGTGGCAGAGCGGAAACGCATCCGACTAGGAACCATGAGGTTGCGGGTTCGATCCCTGGCCTCGCTCAGCAGCTTAAGGATCCGGCATTGCTGTGAGCTGTGGCGTAGGGTGCAGATGCAGCTCGGATCTGGCGCTGCTGTCGCTCTGGCGTAGGCCGGTGGCTAGAGCTCCGATTAGACCCCTAGCCTGGGAACCTCCATATGCCGTGGGAGTGGCCCTTAAAAAGACAAAAGAAGAAAGAAAATAATAATCGGAGAACGTGTCAAAGCTGCTCTTTGAGAGCTAAGAGCCTGACAGCTGATCTCTAATGACACATGTTTTGACAACTGCAACAAAAATAGCACTTCCTGGGGCTGCGAAGCACAAAACGAGAGTGTCGCCAGCACTGCGGCTGCGGAGCAGCGAGCCCTGGCTTGTACTGGCGGTCCTCCGGCTCCTTCCGAGACGCCCTGGCGACGTGAGAGAAGGAAACTGCCCCGCCTTCCCCTGATATCGAGGGGGAGTCAGCAACACTAAATGAAAGCTGTGTTTCTGAATACAGTTCTAAATCTAAGAAAAATTCTAAAAGACCACTTGAGTGCAAAGTTCTCTGCACAGTTTAATACCATGATAACAGTTTTTCAAGTACTTATTTTAAAGGTGAAAATCAAACAGTCTGTTTACTCCCTAGGCAGAATATGAGCTGAGATTAAACTTCAGAACGCACATGCTGTCTTTCTAGAACACTTGGCTTGGGTTAAAGTCCACGCTGTGTGCAGCGTCTCTACTCTCTCGGGACTTTAACAGAACTGCACTGAGTCCCACAAGGACCCGCAGCCGCTGTGCTCAGGAGGAAGGCAGCATCGGACAGCGAACCCTTGGGCCCTGCTCTGGAGAAAGACCCACTTTCTGACAGCTGCTTGAACGTGACCCGAGTGTGAACACCAGGAGCCACGCCCCATGCACTCCCGCACAACCCCCGACGGCGCTGACCCGAGGCCCTCCTCTCCCACGTGCTGCTCACACTTGGGCAGGCGGCTGCCCCCAGGGCGGCTCGGGCCCAGGGCCTGGGGACAGTGCACACGCAGCCAGGGACATGTGCTGAGCCACGGGTGGCGTTCCCGCCACGTCCAGGGGAGGCTGAGCCAGCGGCCTGACAGCAGCCCCTTCCCAAGAGCTGAGAACAAACGAGTGCCGAGCAGGGCCGGAGCAGGGAGAATTCGCACCCAGGTCACATCTGCGGGACAGCACCTGGGGCACTCCAGCTCTGGGGGTAGTGTCGGGAGCAGAGCAGCCGCGCAAGGACCAGGGTGCCTGCTGTCCCTGTCTGGGGACCCAGCGTGAGCCATTACCCGGGGAGGAGGGCGGGCGGCGGCGGCGGCGGGGTCGGGCCGTTGAGGGCGTAGGTGCCCAGGCTGCTGACGCCACTGCTGCCCGCGCTGCCCGCGCTCTGGGCCGACGGCGCGCCGCGCTCCTGGTAGTTCAAGGGCAGAGACTGCGGCCGGGCGTAGTAGTAGGGAGTGGAGTGGGCGTCCCGCGGGAGCGCCTGAGCGAACAAGGCAGCGAAGCCGGAGACCTGCAACACAGCCGGATCGGGTTACTCAGCGCCTCCCCACGGGAGGTTTCGACCAGATTTCCGTTCCCGGGCTGTAACTGGAGTTCCTACACGCAGTGCTCAGAGAGCACAGGCTCGGGTTCGGACCGCAGCACAGCCAATATCCCAATAAAACAAGTCACACGAATTTTCTGATTTCCCATGGCATCTAAAAGTCATGTTTACACTCTGCTGTGCTCTAGCAGGTAGACAGCAGCACTCTGTCCAAAAAGCAATATACATACCTTAATTAAAAACAGCTTATTGCTGGGAGTTCCCTTCCTGGCTCAGTGGTAATGAAAGCAACTAGGAAACATGAAGACACAGGTTCGATCCCTGGCCTCGCACAGTGGGTTAAGGATCTGGCATTGCTGTGGCTGTGGTGTAGGGTGGCAGCAGCAGTTCCAATTCAACCCCTAGACTGGGAACTTCCATATGCCACATGGGCGGCCCCAAAAAGCCAAAAAAAAAAAAAAATCTATTGCTTAAAAATGTAACCATCACATGACAATGCAGTTGCCACAATCCCTCAATTTGTAAAAAAATGCTATATCTGCAAAGCACAATAAACAAGGTATGCCTGTATTTATTAAATGATAAATTAATATGCTTGAACTGATAAAGTGTCAGAAAGTTTTTGAATCTCAAAACTCCCACATGGTCTGATAACTAAACATTTCATGCAGAAGCCAAGAAAACTAAAACTCAAATAATTCGTCAAATATTTTTAAGTGTGGCATTATTACATAATGAAAAAATGCTCACTACTCGGCCTAAGGTTTTAAATATAAATACGACTTTGTCACCCACATTCAACTTTTTCAACACCGAAATTCCTGCAGCAGAATGCTTTCTATACCAGCCTCTCCCAGGCTCGGACCAGCAGCCCAAGTGCTCTTGCAAACACTGCACAGGTCGCAATGAGCTCACGGATACAAAGCTGTCACGGGTGTAACAGTGAGTGACATCTACAACAACACCTAAAAACAGGAAAATCCCAAAAGGCCTTCTAACTCTGAGCATGCTGAAGCTGTGCTGACATTAAGAACTTTATACAGTAAAACCTGAAGACTGATGGTCGGCGCTCTATTTAATCACTGCTGCGTTGGACGCACACCAAGATTCTCAGAAACACCTTAAGGAAACACAGCACACTGACTACAAACGCCCTACAGACAAAAACAAAAGAAGACGACACCCCTTGACCCTCCGTGACTGCCCAGAACACCGGACACGTTTTCCTGCTCTTCTCATTCACCGTCTCAAGCACAGAAGCTGGTCCCCACCGAAGACTGGCACGGCTGCCCCGAGACCCTGGGCCGGGAAAACAGTCTCTCACCTTGCTCGGCTGCTTGCGGGGATCTTCACTAAGGCTCAGCAAGAGGTAGAGAATGGACCACTTATTTTTCAAAACTCCCTGTTTAGAGAGAAAACATTAAAAGAACAACTCGTACAACTCCCCAGTTTCACCTTCTTCTCTCCTAAATTACCCGCATTTCCAAAGAGGAATGCATCTCAGAGCTCCCTCGGCAACACCCAATCTAAATCTGCTCATTCTTCAGGCCGTGCACGTAGCATATTCCTCATCAAGGCCAGACTCCAGCGCTCAGCTAACCCCAAAGTCCCAACAGGAACATGTGCTTAACTTACATTTTCCTAAAAGACAGCAGTTCCTCCGTGAAACGGTACTTATAACAAGCAACTTCCCAGTGATTTTAAGAAAACCGCCATCAGGAGTTCCTGCTGTGGCGCAACGGGACAGGCAGTGTCTCTGCAGCAGCAGGGCACGGATTTGATCCCTGCCCGGCACAGTGGGTTAAGGATCCCCAACAGGTGGCAACTGCGGCTCGGATTTCACCCCTGGCCCGGGAACTTGATATGTCGTGGGGGGCCAAAAAAATGTTTAAATTTAAAATTAAAAAAAAAAAGTTTAAAAAAAAGAAAACTGCCCCTTTATCTCAGTCCTATCTAGGCCATAAAAAGGAGCACTGGAAAAAAAGAAAAGAATTCTAAAGCGCAGGCCGTCGGGCTCGGCATCGCTCATTCCTGAGAAACTCAAGGTTCCCAGGTTCTGGGATGAGCAGGTCACCGCAGTCCCTCGGTTTCTCTGTAAGGGTGTCACACGGGCTCACTCACGCCCAAAAGTCTCACTCCGCTGACAGACAACCTTGAGCGGCCGCGCCCCCTGCCCCCCAAGGCGCTTCATCCTGGATTTGCAGAGGGCCCGCTGCACTCGCTGCACTCGAGGAGCCCTGCCTTCGCCCTGCACCGGCCAGAAAACGCAGGTCCCCTCACTTCCAAGACAAACGGGAGACGGGCGCTCACATCACACGCGCTCATGGCCACGGTGTAAACAGTCCGTGCAAGTTTCCCTAGAGAATAAGCTAATCTGTATTTAAATTACATGGATTAACTTAAAAATTTCTGATGCTATCCAGGTTCTTCTACAGCCTGAATCACAACAATTTCACCCTCGGATGTGGCTGGTTAACTGAAGTCAAGGCCAGCAGAGTCTTTTATGAAAATAAATAGGTTATAAAACCCATGCATGTGAGTATCAACACCCGATCACAAAACATTCAAAGCAACTTTTTTTAAGTTCTTCACTCTAACAGCCCAAGTTACAACCCGACGGTGAAAAGGTGTATCGGCGAGGTGAGCCCTGCTGTCACGTGGAGAGCCCAGGCTTCCTCGCAGGAACGGAACCGAGGCTTCGGGACGGGCGCTCAGCGCCTACTGGTCCGATCACCCCCTCGGCGCTTCGTTCACCTTGATCAGCACCTGAGCTTCCAGTCCAGCAAGAACCTGCCTCCACCCCGAGCCCCTTCAAGAGGCTCACGCATCTGCAGGTAAAGGCCACTTCCCGGCAGGGAAGAGGCGACCGCGCTCCCAGTGCCAGCAGCCTGGCCAGACGGCGCGGCGATCCGACCGGCGGGCTACCTGCGAGTGAAGCTTCCTGTGCAGTTCCGAAAAGAGCGCCGCGTCGGCTTCCCGTCTCTGCCGAGTAACTGCAAAGTTAGAGAGGGAGCGTGTTAGGCACCACAAGCCACGTTCACCAGAGTACGTCGCCAGCAGGAACAGACAGCCCTGGCGGCAGAGAAGGCCGGGAGGATGAGACAGTGTCACCTCTGCCCCGGAACCTCATCAACTCCCTGGATCTGACACTGGCGAGACAGGTACAAAATCAGGCTGGAGTCAAAGAGTTGATAGGAAAATTAGCTCAAGGACTAGTTGACGGGCTTCTGCAGCTGCACCTGTCAACAGTCCTCAGCAGCCCCGTGAGGCAGCTGCCACGCCTGTAGCTGGGTCACAGGGCACCGGGCGGGGCCACGGGAAGTGACCTGTCTCTGGAATCCTGACTTCAAGGCAGCAAGAGAGGTGTACCCTTCACAGCAGTGTGACTTAAAACCGCACACTCTTAGCATTTTGCAGAGCAGCCACAAATCTGGAAAGGGGACAGTCTAGCAACACAGCCTGATGGTTGGGGTTCTCGCTAATAATCTACAGCATAAAACTCATCGGAAGTGGAACGAGCATCAGGGAACAAGAAGAGTGTGAGCGCCCGTGTGTCTGTGTGACACCCAGAAGGAAAACCCGTCCCCACAGCAGCAGACACGCTGCATGTCCCCCAGCCTCCGGTAAGACACGCGCTAAGCGCGCCAAGCTCGGCTCATCCCGGTCCAGCCCTGCCGATTTAATCAAGCCACCGCGGCCCCAGGCCCGCACATGCCCCGGCTCGGCTGCGCTGCCGGCTCTGAAACAGACTGTCCACACAGAGCCCCGGCCAAACACGGCTAACAATGCACAGCCGGAAACCCAGCCACGAAGAACCACCTCCTAGAAGCCGCCTTTGCGACCACCCGTTTCCTCTGGGCAGGGAGAAGGCACAGCCTCGCAGCCAGGCTGCTTCTCAGAGGCAGAGCTGTGAGGAGGACTGGCCCCTGGAGACCCACCCTCCAGCCGGGACCAGAGCCACTGTCACCAGTGGGGACCTGGGCTCAGGGGCCCTCCCTCAGACACCCCGGGACACAGAGGGGCGGCAGCACCCACCCGCCCTCCTCCCACAGTGGGAGAAGGCTCGTAACCAGCTGCTTAGACGTGGAAACAACGTTTAAGGCTTTTGGCGTCAGCTCAGAATTACCGTGTTCAAACTCTAAGCTCTGGAGTACGAGATGTTTGGACAGGGAGAGTCCACAGAAGCAACATCTGACGCACTGACTTGTTTAACCGCTGCCGAGACAAGATCCTACGCTCTCTGGTCAAAAGGTTGCCATATTGAACGCTGAGAGTCGCAAGATGGGCGGGAAGTCACAGTGAGTCCTTTTATCTCCTCACACTCTTGAACCAAATTAGGTGGTTATAACAGTACTTAAAACAACCCCTTCCACGAGGGTCTAACAGAAGAACTGAGTTGTCCGTACTTTCGTCTTTTTTTTTTTTTAGGGCCTCACCCACAGCATATGGAGGTTCCAGGCTAGGGGTCGAATCGGAGCTGTAGCTGCCAGTCTACACCACAGCCACAGCAACACGGGATGCAAGCTGCATCTGCGACCTACACCACAGCTTTCGGCAACGCCAGATCCTTAACCCACGGAACGAGGCCAGGGATCAAACCCGCAACCTCATGGTTCCTAGTCAGATTCATTTCTACTGTGCCACAATGGGAACTCCGAGTTGTCTGTATTTTTAACATGTGTCTTTATATACATGTAATAGTCCCTAATATCTTAATGTGCTTGGGAACTACATGTATACACACACATATAGATGTGTGCGTGTGTGTGTGTGTGTGTGTGTGTGTGTGAAGTTTTGACAAGCAGAAGAATGCAACATGTGATAACACTCAGGAAGAATACGTACGTTCTTTCTTGATTTTTTCAGCTACTAGAAACTCATCTCTTTCAACAGTTGGGGCAAAGTTGCTGCCGATGACTCGCACGGCATACTGGAACTGCTGGGCCACGTCGGCTGAGAGGTAAAAAAGGCTCGAGTTATTCCCGATCAGATTAGGTCCTGATGACCTGAAGCTCCCACTCAAGACAATGCCTGGTCACGAGCACCCACCTGCCATCTTCCAGAGGTCTTTTTGTTTTTGTCTTTTTAGGGCCGCACTTGCAACATATGGAGGTTCCCAGGCTGGAGGTTAAACTGGAGCTACGGCTGCCAGCCTACACCAGAGCCACAGCAACACCAGATCTGAGCCACATCCCCAACCTACACCACGGCTCACAGCAACGCCAGATCCTTAACCCACTGAGCAAGGCCAGGAATCGAACCCGCATTCTCATGGATTCTAGCCAGATTCATCACCACTGAGCCACAACAAGAACTCCTAGAAGTCTTAACTGAGAGGAGAGAAGAGCCACCAGGAAGCAGAAAGAGTGACTAAATGATCAAAATCATTTAAAAAAGAAGGGAGACAGCCGGAAAGGTTGCAAAGTCCTAGGAGACAGAAGGCGAAATGGAGTGATAACCATAAAATAAAAGGAGCAGGAAGGACACAGCCCAAAACGCGGCGCAGACACAGATCGCAAGTGGCTAAAACAGCCAAAGCGGACGATTAGCTCACGGACCTCCAGATAAAGAGGCTGGCTTACACAGACGTGTGCTTTGCTCCCTTCCGAAACCCCACTAGGAGCTCCCGCTGTGGCTCAGCAGATAAACCCAACGAGTCTCCATGAAGATTCGGGTTCGATCCCTGGCCTCACTTAGTGGGTTAAGGATCCGGTGTTGCCGGGAGCTGTGGTGTAGGTCACGGACGCGGCCCGGATCCCAGGTTGCTGTGGCTGTGGTGGAGGCCGGCAGCTGCAGCTCTGATTCAACCCCTGGCCCAGGAACTTGGATGTGCCGAGGGTGCGGCCCTAGAGAGAAACATGTGAAGAAAAGGCTCTACATCATTAGCCACAAGCGAGATGCCCCTCAAACCCACCCGGGGTACCACGTTCAGGCATCACCACGGCCAGAAGAGTAAAGCACCTGGCAGTGCAGGCACGGCCTCTCGGACACTGGCCTGAGGATGAAACCGGCACGGCCACTCTGCAGAGCAGTCTGGCAGTTGGTTTAAAAGCTGGACCCACACCTAACCCCCTGACATAGCAATCCCACTTATAGGTACTTATTCGAAAGAAATAAACACACACAGTCACATAAAAATCTGCATGGGAGTGATTATAGGCAGCGCTATCCATAACCACCAAAACCGAAACAAGCCCAGGCCCTCGGGTGGGGGAAGGACCAACGCCCTGGTGCATCCTGCAAGGGAGGAGCCAGCCCCCAGACTGCGTGGGTTACCTACGCGGCAGGCACTCCAGCAAAGGGAAGACGGAGAAGGTGATGCATGCCAGAGAAACACACACACACACACAAAGGCAGTACAAAGGAAACCACTGTGAAAGCTTAAAAAGTAGCACCAACGTTACAGTAGGGGGACAGCAGAATGGAGCTCCCAAAGGGGGGAAGGCAAGTGAGCTGGGAAACCCAACCCTGCAAAAGAAACCACACAGCAAAGTGCAATGGAGCAAAACTTCAGGACACAGAAGATGAAGAGAAACTCATTCTCAACCCCCCAAGTCTCTGAGAGCTACCTACAACACCTGGTGGGGTGGGCACTGCGTCTGGCCTGCAGTAAGTACTCGACGGTGTCAGCCGTCTGTATTATTATTAAGCTGAAAATGCCTTTCAAATGCAGGCAATCTACCAGAGCCATCAAAATTGCAGCTCCTGCAGGTTACAGACAGGGAACAAAATCAGTCTTTGACAGACCTGATTAAACTGTTTTCTAGCAAAGATGCTCTGGCTGCAGAGTGGAAGAGAAACAAGAGGAGATACCAGGCCAGGGCCAGCATCGCAGGGAGCTGCAGGATCCTCAGCCACACGTGAGGTCCAGACGGATGTGGGCCCAAGAGATTTTAGAGGAAAGAGCTGCCTTTTGTGTCCTAAATGGTTACCCCTACGTTCAGGTGAGAGACAGCCACTGACCTTCGGGATGGGCAAAAACAAGTACAGCTCAAATAATTACAACACTCTACAGGTGGAGTTCCCGTTGTGGTTCAGCGGTTAACGAATCTGACTAGGAACCATGAGGTTGCGGGTTCGATCCCTGGCCTCGCTCAGTGGGTTAAGGATCCAGTGTTGCCATGGGCTGTGGTGTAGGTCACACATACGGCTCAGATCTGGTGTCGCTGTGTCTGTGATGGCGGCCGGCAGCTACAGCTCTGATTCAACCCCTGGCCTGGGAACCTCCCTATGCCGTGGGTGTGGCCCTAAAAAAGACCAAAAACAAACACCCCACAAGGACAGACCATTAAGTACAATTTTCAAATGACACCTAAACCTTTAAGACTTGGATATACACATAAGCAACATTTAGCGTACATTGTAAAATGCATATGATGAGCGCTAGCGTATACTGAACATGTATGGATTCTCCCAAGCAGATCATCGAGGGAAGACTATGCTGTATTTGGAACTTCATCAAGAGCTCGTCATCATCTTCAAAAATCATAAAACCCACAGCAACACCACCCCTGGTGCTGGAACCCCAGGACAGTGCCCCGGTCTCTGCCAGCCTGGTGGCGCGCACTGCCCCCCCAGGGGCATAGTTAGAAAGTTATGAAGTGTGAAACCCAACCATTGCCTCTGGCAGAGCTGAAACACTGTAACGTCATCCCGGGTGCAATTAGGTGACAGACTTGGAGAGCCTTCTCCTGTCACTGCTGGCACTGGGCTTCAAGCAACTCACAAGTGTTAGAACCTATTGTTGTAACAACGGTTACACTAACTTCACAAAAATGGCAAGCGCCCTATAGCTAGGTGCTTCACACCTGAAGGTCTCTTGAAGCCAACCACAAAAAAAACCTTTCATACTTTATCAGAAACTAATTAATATAAAATTTGCATTAAGAGTAACAAGTGTCTCAGTGCCTCAATTTCATAGTATTAAAAAGGCAGTAAATTATAAAACCTTGGAGTTCCCGTCATGGCTCAGTGGTTAACAAATCCAACTAGGAACCATGAGGTTTCGGTTCGATCCCTGGCCTCACTCAGTGGGTTAAGGATCTGGCGCTGCCATGAGCTGTGGTGTAGGTCACAGGTGTGGCTCGGATCTGGTGTTGCTGTGGCTGTGGTGTAGGCCAGCAGCTTCAGCTCTGATTCAACCCCTAGCCTGGGAACCTCCATATGCCGCGGGAGCAGCCCTAAAAAAGGCAAAAACAACAACAACAACAACAAATATATATATATATATATATATATATATATATATATATATATATATATAAACAAACCTTAAGGCCAATTGTTTGCAACTCGTCACTAGAAAATGAAGTCATTAACTAAATGTTCTACTTACTTAACAGGTAAAATACATACCAATGAAATTTTTTTAAATCTCAAACACTGTAAAGGCAGCAATTAACATTGCTCTTTTGTTCACTAAGCTAGAACATATTTAAAACAGAACAAGGCAGGCTTTAAAGACAGAAATTCTCCAGGAACAGGAGCATGATTTGGAATTACGAATCTAACTATTTGGCAATCTCAGCTGTCCAGAACAAAGAGAGCATCATTTTAGTGGATTTTACGATATAAAAAGTTTCTTCTGAGATGATCCCCTCGGGATGGCACAGACGGCTTAGGTACTGCTTTTTTTGCTCCAGTTTAACTGAGGTCTAACTGACATATGACGCGGAACAGGTTTAAAGAGCCTGTTTCCTCTTAATTTAGACACAATTCTAAGTGGAGAGAGAAGAGGGTGCAGAACAGTGTTTCAGCCTCCGGGAATGGGTGAAGCCATGTCAACCAAAAGAAGCCTCAAGTGTCAAAAACTCTTTCAACTGAGAAACACGAGGATACCTCGCAATGAATGAATGGTCTTCAAGGTCCAGCTGTGACAGTGGAGACGGATGAAAGTGGGGTCTACCCCTGGAGGGAACCTGAGGGCCCGCTGGTGTGAGGAGAGCACTGGTGGAAACATGAGGGAGTTGTGGCCAGAGGCTCAGCTCCCTCGCCCCTCCCACTGTCAGGAACACCAGCTCTGAAAGGCAACTCCAAGTGCGGGACAGACAGACACACACGGAGGAGCTGAAACAAAAGCAGGAGACAGCCAAGCTCCGCCCCCTCAACCTCAAGGCCTCTGCAGGCTGCCCAGGGGCTGGAGGAACCTCCCTCTCCTCCCCCAGGTCTGTTCAGGTGGCCTCAAGCCTTCCTCCAATATCCCTCCGCTCTGCTTTATCTTTCCATCACAGCAGCAAGAATCGACGTTGTAAGTTCACTAATTTTACCATGTCTCCTCCACTAGAAGGCAGGACCCCTGGCAGGAATGCCCCGTCTGTCTACCCCGCCAGCACAGCACAGTGCCTGCAGGTGAGGAACCCAAAGATGCCTTAGATGAATAAAGTGACAGAGCAAAACTTGATAAACTTCAGCAAGAACTGGGAGAAGTCACTGCCACTGAATGGTCTGACACCCCCTCTCCATTCACTTTTTGCTCCTAAGGCTACCATAGAACATCAGATAAACTCTGTACACAAACTATAACGAACCATGAAATGTCAAAAGTCTCCACTCTTCAATTTTGTTTACCGCCTTCCTGCCAAAGTTGCACAATTTCTTTCCCACGTCATGGTGCTTAAGGAATATGTAACCTAGTTACTTCAGTTACCCAGACAACGCCTTCAAAGCTCATCCCCTCTCCCCCCCACCCCACCGCCAAAACAAACCATCAAGAGCTTAGACACCGCGCCACTTTTTACAGTTCCACGACCACAGAGCGGCTTTACATCCCATACAAGACTGGTGCGGCACTGCACTCGCTCTGTGAACTCTGGGGGAACGGCTTGACATCAAACTCAACCCTCATTGTAGGAAATGTGGCAAGTAAGAGCCATAAACACCTTCGCATCACACCCAGGCCCGCTAGACTTTCCTAACGTTAAAGGGAGACGGCGTGGCCCGCCACCACCCGCACCTCCTCCGCGGCATCACCCTCCGCGTAGCCACGGGCAAGTCACCCGGGCCGGCCCGCCGATGTGCACCCAGACCGGCGCGGGAGTGTCGGCCCGGCCACGCGACCCAAGGAGGTGGACGCGTGGCCGCGGACAGCCCTCCCGGCTGCACTCGGGCGCCCACGCCGGGAGCGGTGACTCAGCCGCCCGAGCCCGGCCTCCTCCCCCGCCCCGAGCTGCCGCGCCCCGCAGGCCGGCCCGCCCCGGGCCCCGAGCCGCCCGGTCCAGCCCCGCTACCTTCGCTCTTGCCCAGGATCCGGCAGCACAGGTTCTGCAGCAGGACGTTCGGAGACTTCTGGTCCGGGGTCGCCATCCTAGCCCGGACCTGCCAGCGGGGGCCCCGCGGAGCCCCCGGCCCTCGCCCACTCTGCCCTGAGCCTGGCGCACCCCGGAGACCCGGCCGCCGGCGTCTTCCCCGCGCCCCGCGGGCTCCCGGTGCCCCCACAGGCTAAGGCCCCGCGGGCAGCGCCGGCAAGAAAGGCGCCATTTTAACGGAACCCGCCGAAACGCGGGCCCCTCCCACAATGCCCCGCTTCTTCCGGGCGCTCAGGTCCGCGGTGCGCCGGCCTAAACGCTCCCCTCGACCGCGGCGGCCCAGCCGGGAGAGTTCCGGCTCCCATGGAAGAAGGCTCCAGGTGCCCCAAACGTTTTCAGGTGTCGTCGAAGGTCAGTTGGCCATTTACCTGCTGTGAGAGTGTCTGGTGCCCAGTAGCGCCTTTAGAGGCCATGACTTTTTAAAAAGTCATTGGTTCGAATCACACTTCCGTTGGAAGAATTCTGTTTATTGAAGTATAAGGTCGATAAGGTTTTTGACACGTGGTTAAGCATGGCACGGGCTGCCCTGTCCAGTTTTTCCTAAGAGCACGTTTGGCTGCTCCCCACCCCCGCCCACAGCCCTCTCCCGCACCCCAGGCAGCTCTAGCCGGTCTGAGAAGGGGGAAGGCCTGAAGAGGAAAAGCAAGAGCAGGCACATGCACACCACTTAAAACGGTACTGTAGAAGCGTGCACAAGTGGACAAAAGAGCCACAGAAACTGAGAACTGCCCAGACCAGTGACGTAGGACCCGATCCTCGCAAGGGTCAAGGTGCAAGAGCCCAACAGTGTCCTTGGCCCAGTGGATGAGAGCCAGGACAAGTCCCATGCTGGACCAACCTAAGCTCCTCCCAGGGATTTGGGATTAGGATAAAACAGTGTGTCCCTCCAGCTGACCTGGTCTATAACAGAGGAAACAGGCACCGTCCAACAACCAAGAGAGCTGAGTGGGAGAGAACACCCTGCCCCTGCCTTCCCAGGGTCAGAGGAAAAGGCCAGTCTGTACAGACAGGACCACCCAGGCTTCCTGCTGAAGCTCAGGATGCCAGATGGTGCCTTAATGGGAGCCCATGGAAGAAGGGACAAGACCCTGAAGGAGCCCTGCCTGCCTGACTGTACATCGCAACACCTATCGGCTACCATCCGCGTTCTAGGACTAGGAAAACTGCAAGAGTCACAAGACAGAGGCTCTGAGTGAGGCAGTTGGAGGCCAGAGGGCACATGGGAGGAGAAGCGCAGTTTCAGGTGGTGGCGTGTCCATAGCTACCTCCTTCCCAGCCTTCCTGCTGCACTTGCCCAGGTTTCTGAGGTCATGGACCCCAGTAGCAGCCGTGACAGCAACACTATGGAATGCAAAGACAGTGAGATGTGCAGAGAGGGAAGGAGACTAGAGAAGGTGGCCCAGCTTAGTGGGCATTGGGCTAGTGTGTCCTTAACAACACCTCCTGTCACCGGAATTTCCCTGAATGTGCCTCTGCCCTTCCCAATCTAAAGGTGGAAATAAAGTAACTAAAATATAGCGTGGGGGACATGTAATGGGATGTAAAGCAGGACTTGTCTAAGAATGAGGGACTAAGATGCAGAACTGAGGACTTTAGTTTTTAAAGACACCGGAGGAAGACACTGCCCCGGGTTAATAAGATGCAGCCAAGTTTGCACTGCTTATTCTCCAGCCATTGCTCCCATCCCTGCAGGGCCATCGGCAACTGAGCAGGTGCCCACAGAGGAGGAGATTCTGGAGGTCCTGAGACCATTTTAGGAAGACCCCTGCACGGAACCCTAAAGAAAAGCCATATGTTCCCACCTCTGGAGAGTTGGCCTTGGACGCCAGCCACAGGGCTGCCATCCGTGGCCACTCAGGGTTAATAGAAAGCAAGAACCATGCCAAGTTCATTAGAAGATTTTGATCCCGTGTTCTTAATCTCTCCATCCAGACTCAAATTAAGGGAGTTAAAATTAGTGATGAGGGTGGAGGAAACTGGGAGTGAAAATCACTGCTCTCCTCTCCTCAAGCGCCTCCTCTGAACACGGTCCAGCTGCACAGAGTGAGGGACAGTCCTGGGCTTCAGGCTGGATCGGACACGGAAGTGTCAGAGGTCTGCCTGAAATGTCACGAAAGATGAGAACGGGAGAGTCTACCTGACCTCTTTGGAAAAGTACAGCTGGCAGAAAAGGAAACCTTTCAATGTTTAGACCCTAAGATGAGACTGCATATGCGCAGGTCACAGTGCTATCATAGAGGAAGCTCTGGACAAGTGTTCTACGTTTCTTGCCCCCAGTAAACCATGCCTCCCAGAATCCTCACCTCTTTGTGATCCCCTCCCCAACTCGGGGCAGATCCCCTGACTTGCTTGATCTGGTACAGTGGGATGGGACAGAGGAGCTGCTGTGTGGGTCCCCAGCCTCTTGGGGCCACATGGAAAGGGAGAGATCCTGAGAGCTCACGAAATGGGGCGGGGGGGTGGGGCTGGCTAGCCCAGCATCCCAGCCTAATCCAGCCCCCTGCCTACCCTCTAGCTAAATATGGCCACACAAGGGACTCTGCAAAGCCAGGAAACTGCCCACTGACTCCAGCCATGATTGCAGAATTGTTAGCTAATGAAATGTTTGTTGCTCTCAGCCCTTAAGATTGGTGTGTTTGCGGAGTTCCTGTCGTGGCGCAGCGGTTGACGAATCCGACTGGGAACCATGAGGTTGTGGGTTTGATCCCTGCCCTTGCCCAGTGGGTTGGGGATCTGGCGTTGCCGTGAGCTGTGGTGTAGGTGGCAGACGCAGCTCAGATCCCGCCGTTGCTGTGGCTCTGGCGTGGGCCGGTGGCTACGGCTCCGATTGGACCCCTAGCCTGGGAGCCTCCATATGCCACGGGAGCGGCCCAGGAAATGGCAAAAAGACAAAAAAAAAAAAAAGATGGATGTGTTTGCTTTACAACAGGTAACTAGTACGGATTATCTCTGCGCGGTGGGTAGGGGGCACACGCGGCTTCATGGAGGACAGACATGCCCATCTTTTGCTTATTTGCTCTCAGATCCATCACCTGCTCTCACCTGGTCTGAGCTCCATCCTAGTGGACACCATGACCAAGCTTCCTGGACAACTGGCCTCCTGGTAGGTTCAGCCACCGGAGTCAGTGGTAGAAATTTGGAGGTCAGAAGGAAGCAGCCCCAATGTCACCCTGCAGCAGCCTGCCCTCGCCCCGTCTGTGGCAATAACTCGTCTCCTGCATGGCAGCATCTCCCCCCCCCCCGCCCCCGTCAGCCCCTTCTCGCACAGCCCCAGCCTCCTCTGTGCACCTCCCACCAAGGAAGGCTCAGAATTGGGGTTATAGTAACATCACCCCCGCCCCCCGCTGTCCCTTCAGCCCTGCAAAGAGTAACCTCTTCCTGCACTGGCTGGTCTCTGAGCTCCTGACCACCTGCTTCAGCCTCGCACAGACCAGTCCCCGTGTGAAATCCCCGGTGCTGGAATCACTAGCCTGGTTTCTGCTCTGCGGGCTGGTTCCTGCTACACAGGCCGTGCTAGTGGGAGTGACCCCAGGGAAGACATCCTCAAGATGGGCTCCTGGGCTCCGCTGCTCACTAGCTGAGCTCGAGTACGGCAGGGTCTTTTTGAAGGTGGATTCCATGGGATGTTGGAACATCTTTTTTTTTTTTCTTGCTTTTTAGGGTCACACTGGTGGCATATGGAAGTTCTTAGGCTAGGGGCGAATCAGAGCTGTAGCTGCTGGTCTGCACCACAGCCACAGCAATGCAGGATTTGGGCGGTGTAGGTCGCAGACGCGGCTCAGATCCTACGTTGCTGTGGCTGTGGTGTAGGCCAGCAGCTGTAGTTCTGATTTGACCCCTAGTCTGGGAACTTCCATAATGCCATGAGTGTTACCCTAAAAAGCAAAAAAAAAAAAAAAAAAAAAATTCACCTGAACCTTCTTAAATGCAGCACAAAACCTCTCCTCATTTGTGTGCGGACTGGCCTTTCCCCATTTCCTGAAGCAGTCGGGTTGGCTCTTCTCAGTGGCCAATAGAGCAGAATCCCAAAGGACTCAAATACTCTAAAGGAAGGAATGAAAGGGTGGGCAGAGAAGCGAACATCAGAGAGGACACTGAAATCCACCCTCCCTCCTGACTGCAGCAAGTGTCGGGGGCAAAAACGCTCTGTGAAAAGGCCAAGGTTTCCAGAACGAGTGAAGGAAAAACGCAGGAGCTGGTCACGGTCACATTAAGATGTATTTTAATATAAAGACCTGCGTAGGTTGACAGCAAACGGGCGGAGAAAAGATGGACCAAACGAGCTGTGCGTATAGCAAGGCTGGAGCGGCCACACTGACATCAGGTAAAACCCACTCTGAGACGAGAAGGGTCCAGAGTCGAGAAGGGCATCCTGCAGGGATGGATGGGAGATCCGCTCGTTAGGAAGACCCGGCGGTGAATGTGTGTGTGCCTATGACAGGCCTTCGAACACTTGGAGCCAGAGGGACTTCAGAGGTGACGGTGAGGGTGTAAGCAAGCCCTGCACACACACAAAAGCATAAAACCAGACAGAATTGCCAAAATGAACCAAGCCAGGGCACTGGAAATCACACAAAGACAGACCACAAATTGGCAAGCATTCATTTTTGGTGGGGCTTTTTGGGAGAAGAACGTGCGGCCGTTGTCTGTTGGGAGAGCCCTGATCCTCCCAGCGCAGAGTGGCTGCCGCACCATCGATCTGGTCCCAGAAGGGACAGGCTCAATCTGGGGCAAGAGCAAACAAGCCATGGCTCACCAGCGAATGGGAGCTTGGTAGGAAATAGGGTGACACTGCAGCTCCACTAGCCCAAGCCAAGCCCCAAGTTGGGGGCCTGCTTGGTTACAAGTGACGGCCCTGGAGGATTTTAATGCTGTGAAGGTTAGTTTTGTGTCACTTCGTCCAGGCTGTGGTGCCCAGATGTGTGGCCAGACATAGCTCTGGGGTTTCTGTAAGGGTATGGTGGGGTGAGATTAGCATGTCAGTCGTGGGCTTTGAGGAGAGCAGATTGTCCTCCATGGTGTGGTGGGCCTCATCCAATCAGGCGAAGGCCTGAACAGAACAAAAGACTGACCTTCCCCAAGGAAGAGGAATCTGCCAGCAGGCAGCCTTCATACTCAAGCTGCAGCACTGGCTCTTCCCCAGGGTTCCAGCCCACAGCTCCCCCTGCAGATTGTGGACTTGCCAGCCCCACACGCATGGGAGCCAATTCCTTAATAAAACTCTCTTTCCCTCACTCTGGGTCAATGATAAAGTAAAATGTAGAACAATAAAAATTTTATCCTCTGGGGGGAAGAAAAGAAATAACAAACAGAACAGGAGGAACACAAAAAAACACATTAAGATTGTATGTTGAAACCAAAATATCTCACGAATTGCATTACATACAAATGCACTAAATCCACAGAGGTAAGGCACAATCCCAGTGACACCCCGAGGCTGCGGGCTGCGGGCCCATCCGCTGCCAGTGTGGCCCTTGGTCAGCGCCCTACAGCGGCGTCCGTTGTCCCTCCTTTCCTCGTTCCTTTCTTCCTCTTTGGAAGAACGTCGCTGAGAGTCCACGCCTAGGAGTGGGTGGTTGTGGGCCCCTTCCCTAAATGGAGTATCTACATAGATTATTTAAAATTTTGCCTGGAGGTGTATCTCCCCCCCCCAATTATTTGTTTTTTCAACAATTTGCTTGTAGTAGTGTGCATTCGTGCATATTAATTTTATACTTTGAGTCATAAGCCAACAATACAGCACTTATTTTCTTGCTCAAATTTTTGTAGGCTTGGCCCTTTCAGCCCTTTGAGCTGGCTCCTGTGTCCCTGTGATAGTCCCTCCTGGCTGTGAGTCCAGCCCAGACACGGTTTCCCCTGCGATGAACATCCTGCGTTGGAGTGGCTTATCTCTTACAATTAAGAAGCTGAGGAGTTCCCGTCGTGGCGCAGTGGTTAGCGAATCCGACTGGGGACCGTGAGGTTTCGGGTTCAATCCCTGGTCTTGCTCAGTGGGTTAAGGATCTGGCGTTGCTGTGAGCTGTGGTGTGGGTCGCAGACGTGGCTCAGATCTGGCATTGCTGTGGCTCTGGCGTAGGCTGGTGGCTACAGCTCCGATTGGACCCCTAGCCTGGGAACCTCCATATGCCACAGGAGCGGCCCTAGAAAGGGTAAAAAGACAAAAAAAAAAAAAGAAGAAGAAGCCGAAGCCGACACATTAGTATTAACCCAGATTCACGGTTTACTCTAGTTCTTCTGGGTGGTGGGATATTGGGGTGAGACAGCGAAGTCTGTGGTCCTGCACCCCTGGCTCACCTCTTCTGCCTCCTCTTTGCCCTCCATCGGAGGCAAAGTCCTCTGGGATCCCTCGGGGGCAGTTTCCACATCTATTCGTGCTCCTTCTGTCCCCCGTGATGCGCTGCTCCTCACAAGAGTGGGGCAGCTCTGTCTGACTTCTCCTTGGTGTGGGCCAGATTTAAAAGTCTTTTAGATGCTGTCTTTCATGTCACACCTGACATTGTAGGAAAAGATGTATTCGAGCCGCCTCGGTGAGAAGATTTATGATTAACGCGTGTTCAGCACCCCACTCAGTTATTATAAAGATCGTTAATGAGGGATTGGCTGAAACCAGTGAACAATCTTTCAAATTACAATTAATTTATAAATTGATATTCACTTTTCTTCTTTCGAGACAATAATGATTTACTGTTCTGACATCGGATCAACAGAAAGAAACTCCAGTTCGGCTTTGAAAACTCATATATTTCAGGAAAATGTCATGTAGCCATTGCAAGGGGATGGATAAATTACTTTTAGAAGAGTCAGGAAGTCTTTTGAGCCACTGTCCTTTCTGTTCTCTTGTTTTGTGAGCATGTAGTGTTTCTTTTGAAAATTGGAATCAGTTTTCAAAGGCTGCCGTCTGACACGGCTTTGCTATAAATACCGCCAGGATTGAGAATTGCTTTTGTCTCCACCTCGGCTTGGGAAGCAAAAGCTCCTACTTTTCTAGCCTTTGTTGGCCTGCCTTCTGCAATCTTATTTCTCAAGTCTGTATTACAGGTTTTGAAGCATATTATGGTTTTAGTTATGGTGTCTAAGGCCAGAATGTTGCTCCTTTGCTTTAAAAGTATTTTACGGAAGCTCCAGCGGTGATGAACCTGACGAGTATCCATGAGGACGCGGGTTTGATTCCTGGCCTTTCCCAGTGGCTACAGCATTGCCATGAGCTGTGGTGTAGGTCACAGACACAGGTCAGATCCTGTGTTGCTGTGGCTCTGGTGTAGACCAGCAGCTGCAGCTCTGATTTGATCCCTAGCCTGGGAACCTCCCTATGCTGCAGGTATGGCCCTACAAAACAAAACAAACAAACAAACGAAAGAGTATTCTAAATTAATTTCAAAACTATTTTAAAGAACACAAATGGCTTTTCATAATAGGGATGAAATTTCCTTGTTTGGGTACTAAATTCTGTGCCTAGCGGTTCCACCCTCTCCTCACCTGGGAGCTCTGTATCTCTCCCGTTTAATCTGTGTTTACCAGATGTAACGTCCCAATTCACTCGTCATCTGGTTGAATGTTCTTCTCCTGTTGTCTGGGGGTGGCTGGAAATACATGGAGTCTCTCGGTAGAAGATTGAACTTCCTAGAGATGCTTCAAGTCTGAAGAAAGCCATGGTGCGGGGTCAAGACAGTGTGCGTGTGCAGTGCGGGCGGCTCATTCTTGCTGCTGGTGGTCCTGCCTGCAGTGTCTGCTCTGAGGTCGCTTGCGGTGCTGGGCTCTGGTCTTTGGAAGACCGAACCTGCCTGCAGGCTTAGGGACCAGATGCACCTGTTGAGTCAGGTTGAAGGTGACAGCTGGACTGGCCTCCTGTGTCGGTGCATCACCCACAGGCACGTGACGTGGGCTGAGGCGTCCTCTCCCAAGGGCTGATGGACCTCGGTCTGAGCTCTCACTGGACCAGGCTCATCCCAGAACAGTTTCTGTGGCGGGAGAGACCCTTTGCCCTAAGCCTGGGAGGCTTCTGGGGCCCAGGCCCTCAAGGCCCATCCCCGGGGCTGCGGGCATCTCAACTTCCATCAGGCCACCATGGCCACCGGCCTCATCGTTGCCAGGTGACAGGAGTTGTGACGGCTGCCTCCACCTGCTCCTTGTGCCCCACGTGGAATAGTCCCATCTTCTGCCTGCACACAGTGGCACAGCCAGTCCAGATGTCACCAGAAGTTACAAACCACTCGTGAAGAGCCCCGGGCGGGGACGGGGGGGCGGTTCCAGGGGTCAAATCCGCAGGCAGCACCCGGAGGCTGCATCTCAGCCTCTCCGCAGACACTCCTGATTGCTTAGCAACTTGTGTCACTGCCTCCGGCGTCTTCAGCCCTTTGGTCCTGAAGAATTCGAGGACACTGCAAAGGAGACATCTGATGCAGCCTCTGCAAACGGAAGCTAATGAGTTTTCCGGATGATTGGAGCGCCTCTCCCCTTCTGGGTGAACAGACGCTTCACCAGAGCTGACAAAGGGGAGGGAGGAGCCCCTTCGGACACAAAGCTCGGCTGCGGACTCTTCGGGGAGCCCAGGTCTCTGCGAGCCTCTCCTGCGCTCCGAGCTTTGTGCTCGGGGATTGATTTGAAGCACGTGAGGGACTGGCCAGCCCGCTTATTTCTGTAAACGTCTATTCCAAGTTAACTTGGCAGCGGCAGAAATCCGTTCCTCTCTGCAAAGCGGAGAAAAGCACTTGTCCCTTGTCATGGTTTTATATTTTCTGTCCCTCAGAAAGCAACTGGGATGGACCCGTCCTGCCCAACCACGACTCTTTGTGCGTTTTGCCTAAAACTGGCCTGAATGTGAATTCAAAGGCAGAGCTGGAATATACACGGCGAGTCTCTAGAACAGGAGGTACAGAGTCAAAGCCGAGGACAGCCCATCTCGTGTCTTGCACGTTAACTCTTAAAGGTACACGACGTACGCGCTCACACAGCTCCCCCGCTGCCGGTCACAGACCGTGTGCGACGTAAGCGTGGAGTCCCCGCATAGAGGTTCCCAAGGCCGGGTCTGCATCGCAGCGTCTCACTGTGTGAAGACGGAATTCACCTTCAAAAGCAACAGACTCGGGTTCCGGTTGTGGCTCAGCGGGTTAGGAGCCCAGCATAGTGTCCGTGAGGAGGCAGGGTTGATCCCTCGCTCAGTGGGTTAAGGACAGAGCGTTGCCACCAGCTGCAGCAGAGGTGGCAGCGGAGGCTCGGATGGCGCGTTGCTGTGGCTGAGGTGCAGGCCACCCCTCGCCCGGGAACGTCCGTGT
Source organism: Phacochoerus africanus (assembly GCF_016906955.1). NCBI lineage: Eukaryota > Metazoa > Chordata > Mammalia > Artiodactyla > Suidae > Phacochoerus > Phacochoerus africanus. The sequence continues at coordinate 77,847,009 of NC_062556.1, forward strand.
GCCGCGGGTGCAGCCCTCAACAAAACAACCACACTTTGAGAAAATAATTCGTGTGTGCATTCATTTCACATGTCTCAGTTTTCCAATGACATTTTTTAGTTGGGGACTTAATTGAGGGAGTGAGCGATTAATTTTTTTTTTTTAATTAAAAGCACAGACCTACCGAAGCACAGGAACCTGCCTTCCGAGCTGAAAAGCAAGAGCTGCGGCGTTTTCTTAGCGCCAGGTTCTTGCTGAAAGACCCGAGTGAGTCAGGCCCATGCAGTTTGGCCCTGCCTGACGGCAACGCTGTCGGCCTTCCCAGAGCCGCCTGCCAAGAACGGCTGTGCTGGCCGCGCGGATCCGAGGCCGTCTCGTGTCATGAGGGGGTTGTTGCCATTTTCTCCTGAAACGGGGTAAGTCGTTCTCTCGGGGCAATTTGATTTAATTACTAATCTCTATATTTGGTAGATTTGTTTTGCCTTGTTTTTAAACTCAGAAGCCACTGAGAATTCAATACAGCAAAATCCTAAATATTCCTGAGGCCCACAAAGTTATCATGCTCGATGTTTTATCTTTGGTTTGTCAAATGGGGCCGTAGGTCAGGTGTACATAAAGGAAGGAATGCAGAGGAGGAGGAAAGGACAGGGACGGGTGTTGGTCCCTTTATATTCAGAGTTTTGTTTTGCTGGCTCTGCTCCAAGTTGCCTCTCCAACGCCCTTGTTTTAACTCTAAGAGTGTCCGCCTTCTCTCTTCAGATGAGCGTTTCTCTCGGGGACCTTAGAGCAGATTTCCAGGCAGAAAGGTCACGGCTTTAAAAAAGCTCTATTTCCAGGATTCCAAAGAGCATTTCAGCGGCAAGCTGACGGGGTTTGTTATTTTCCTGTGAGAAAACAGTGTGATCCAGGCCAAAGGCTTTGTTCGAGGTTCTCCCGGGTCTCACTCGTTTCACCCCACTTTCCTTAGTGTCTTGGGCTTAGGGCCTCTTACTTTCAATTTACGTATTTGTTTTATATTTCTAAGGTTTTACTTTGGCATCTGTTAGTTGGAGAAATGGTCTCCATATCTTACCTTATGAAATTGTTTCTACTGGCTTGGTAATATTATATATATGCAATTATTTTAACATAAACCTTTCTTCTGCTCCCAAGAAAACAAACATGCATTGAAACATTGAGAAGCCGCAGAAGTGCCCGAGGGGTAAAAATCCGGCATAATCGCACCATCGGGACAGCCCCCTCGGTGTTGCAGTCTCTGTTGGCTCAGTCTTCCTCCGAGCAGGAACACCACGAAATGCTGGACGTCGCTGCTGCTGTGCAACCCCCGCTGCGCTCCTGCGACGCCTCGAGTTTCCAGGTCATCGAAAGCCCGAAGCCTGGCCAGTAACGGCTGCTCCACAGTCCATCCATCGGGCGGCGCACTTCCCGCCGTTGGCCTGCCTCTCCGTGTTCTGGGATGCCCCACTGGTTGGATGAGTTTTCCATTATTAAATGCAAAGAACATTAAAGCCACCGTAGCTCTGGACCCAAACCGCTGGCTGAGGTCCATCTACAGAGGCGTGAATTTGGGGTAAACCAGCCCGCCCTGTCTCTCCAGGACGTTTCCGTGAAGGTGGCGTTGGCTGTGAGGGCATCGAATTGGATGCTGGAGCCATCTGGGAACGATTCTGGTCTCTCTATGTCCACGTTGTGTGTGTGTCCTCAGACTTGGCCACAGGGTGGAAGGAGCGGGACTTGGAGCCAGGCAGGAGCTTTCCCTCTGCTCTCGGCCGTCTCTGTGGCCATGGCAAAGGCACGGACCCTCGTGAATGGCGGCTTCCTGGTCAGTAGGGCGGTTGGCGGGCACACTGCGGGGAAAAATCTACTGCTAAATGCTGCACACACAGAACGCTTGTTAGTAACACTGAGATCTGCCTCTGAATGTGTCCATGCTCTTTTTTTTTTTTTTTTTTTTTGGCCACACTCGCCGCATATGCAAGTTCCCAGGCTAGGGTTAGAATCGGAGCTGCAGCAACACGGGATCCGAGCCACATCTGCGACCTACACCACAGCTCACGGCAACACCGGATCTTTAACCCACTGAGTGGGGCCAGGGATCAAACCTGCATCCTCATGGTTACTTGTCAGATTCATTACTGCTGCGCTACGATGGGAGTTCCAACGCCTTTAACCAAGAGTTAGAGATGAGAGAGCTCCTTACCAAACCTCCCTGATGCAGAAGTTAGGATCCCTATTTTAGAAAATAGAAGCCTCGGGCTCAGAGAAGGTGAGCGTTTTCCCCAAGCTCACATAGCGGTACATGGCCAGACAGAGGTTAGGATTCGTGTCTCTTCCAGGCTGAAGCTCTTTCTGCTAACAGTTCACTAGCTCACTCCCTAATAGCAACTTGGTAATAGAAATCGGAGTTACCCATTAGGATGTAAGTTAGAAATCTCTGTTGATTAATGATGGCTTATAAAATGGATTACTACTCTTTATGTTAACACATTTTGTTTAAAAATTTGGACATAAAAACTCCTAATAAAGATGTTTTAAAATATATTTATATAAAATATATAAACTTGTAGATTAAAAGTCTTTGTCAGTTGACTCTACCATGTCACAGCTGCTGTTTAGCTTTGCTTTTTTGCAGGAGTGCAGTATTTTTTTTCTTCCCAATGCTGCGGTTTCCTCCCCCAAAGTCCCTGGTGGGTCATGGAAGTTTAAGGTTCTTTGTAACTCTTTATCCAGCTTCTGAGAAGTCATCTGAAGTTCCTGCTGCAGGACATGCAGTCGGAAATGTTTTGGAAAATGGCATTTCGACACCTTTGATGCAGAAAACACACGGTCCTGACCACTGGCAGGACAACTAGGTGGAGAAAATGCGTATTTGATCCAGAATTTTCTCAGCTCTTTTCTCCCTTCTGCGAACCTGCAGAGGACCAGCGGGACCTCCCCTCTTCTGCCGTCTGGCCCTCAGCAGCGCCAGGCCACCGGTGCCCCTCAGGGCCCTGAGATGGGCTACACCTGGCCAGCAGGGGCGCGAGGCCGGGTGCTGCCCCGGCGGCTGGACCATCCTCCGTGAGCCGGCCCGGTGCTGCCCTCTGCTGGCACAATTGCTGCATTGCTACCCGAGATGGGAATGGCCGCTTAATCCTATCAACTGGTTTTAGAGAATAAATCTAGTCAACATTATTTCCTTAATGGAATCCTCATAATTCTGCACATAAGTCTTTCCCCTCCTGAGCCACACTCTTTGCCTGACCGCACGAAGCTAGTCAGGCGTGGGTGTAGTCAGGCGTGGGTGTAGTCAGGAGCCTGCTTTTTCTGCATCAAATCTATTGAATGCTGTCTTCAACAGCACTGTTGGAAGAGTCTCATTTGCAGGACGCCTCTGACTGTCCCATCTGCCACCAGTAAGAGGGAGCAGGGACAGCAAAGTGGACTGCAAGTTCTCCAGGAAGACGGGGGCGCAGCCCCACCGCCCGCTGTGTGACTCCAAGTAAAAGTGATTTCTTCCAACTCTGGGCTCCAATCCGAAAAATAGAATGAGCATGTTCACCTTGCAAGCCTTGGAGGGGACCCAGCGAGTGAGCACTGAAAAACCCCTGGTAAGCTTTTGAAAATTACTGCTTGTAAAAGAGGCCATAGAGCATATCTACCAGGAGATTTCAATAGTTGAGTTTCTCAAGACCACATTAAGACCCACAGAGAAATTCATTCTATCACACTGAATCTGAATAAAAATGTAATTCAGGGGCATTCCCGTCGTGGCTCAGGGGTTAACGAACCTGTCTGGTATCCATGAGGACGCGGGTTCGATCCCTGGCCTCGCTCAGTGGGTTAAGGATCTGATATTGCCGTGAGCTGTGGTGTATAGGTCGCAGACATGGTCAGATCTGGCGTTGCTGTGCCTGTGGTGTAGACCAGTGGCTACAGCTCTGATTTGACCCCTAGCCTGGGAACCTCCATATGCCGCCGGTGCGGCAGCCCTAAAAAAGACAAAAGACAAAAAAAAATGTAATTCAGGGAGTTCCTTGGTGGCCCAGCAGTTAAGAATCCAGTGTTGTCACTGCTGTGACCAGGGTTTGATCCCTGGCCCAGGAACTCCAGCATGCTACAGGCACAGCCAAAAAAGAAATGTAATTCAAGATAATACGTACATGAGCGCTGTATAATTACACGTGTGAAAAAGTAAGCAAAGATAAGTTGAAAGGCAGCAAAAGGTCTAAATGTGTAAACTGAGCTCAATCGCAGTGCCCAGTGAGCGAAGCTCTGCACTGTAGAGACTGATGACTCCACCGGGGGGAGGGTTTTATCTGCTGATGCTCCGGTCGCTCTGCAGCGTGTGGCTCTTCACCTGAAAGACGTGAGTCGCAAATGAGATCCATTTATAAGGTGAAATTTCTGCACTCGTGTGTTTATCTCGTTTGTCATTCGGTATCGTGCTGTCAAGTCCCTCTGGGGCGCAGTGGGTTAAGGATCCAGCATCGCTGCCGCTGTGGCGGAGGTCACAGCTTGGACGCCATCCCTGGCTCCAGGAACTTCCAAATGTCCTAAGCGCTGGGGGAAAAAAAGCTTGTACTGTCTTTCATCTTCCTTTCTGGCTTCAGAGCCTGAAGTCCTAAATTTGAATCCGAGTCCGGCCACTGGGAAAACACCTCTCAGATGCCGGAGAGTGTCTTTGAGAGGGAGGCCTCTCAACCCAGGGGCCCGGGGACCTCAGGCCAGCAAACCACTGCCTCCTGGGTGTAGTCAGACGGTCCCCTCTCCTCCAACCAGAGCTTCTCATCTGCTCCCTCTTTTTCTGGCCAGGACTCTGGGCCATTACTTTGCCTCTGTGTTAACTTGGACGTGGTGTCTTTCATGCTGACACAGGGGTAGAAAGTACACGTCCACCCTGAATTCTCATTGTCCTAATTACAACGTGAATACATGCTTAATAAAATTGTGTACCTTGCTGAAACGTTAGCAGACCACAATAGCATTGAAAGGGCCCTGAAGCATTCTTGCTGTGGCTCAGTGGTAACAAGCCTGACCAGTAACCATGAGGATGCAAGTTCAATCCCTGGCCTCGCTCAGCGGGTTAAGTATCTGTCTTTGCCGTGAGCTGTGGCATAGGTCGCAGACACAGCTCAGCTCCCACGTTGCTGTGGCTGTGTTGTAAGCCGCAGCTACAACTCCACTTGGACCCCTAGCCTGGGAACCTCCACAGGCCGCGAGTACGGCCCTAAAAAAGAGAGAGAAAAAGAAGGTGCTGAAAACTACGCAGTCGTTGGAATCAGAGCTCTCAGAGGGAGGCCGGGCCTTACACTCGGACCACAGGATCAGGTAGGAGACTTGAGTTGGACTTAAGAGCAAGACTTAAGGGTCTTCTAACAAAATATCCAAAGGCTTCGGGATGCAGGTTATAATCAAGCGCTTGTCACACCAAGAAGCGGGAAAAACACAACTTGAGTGAGAAAAAACAATAATAGACGTCAGAATGAATCGGAGAGTAAAAGTGTTACAGACACAGGCCGCAAAACAAACCCGTAAGAAAACCACTTCCGCCAGCAGTGATGACCCCGCTGCTGAGACACGCGACAGATGAGAAACTCGCAGCAAATAGGAGAAGGTATAAAAAAGAGTCCGTGGAGACTGCAGGCTTGAAGGAAGCTGAAGCCTGAGTGGAGCCGTGGAGCGGGGATGACGGCCCGGCGGCTTCAGGACCCGTCAGAGACACCCACGCGGTCTCCACGGCAGAGAAACGAGGCCGGAAGATGCACAGAGCCCAGGGCTTGTGCGACCATAAGCGAGGATCCAGCACGCGGGTCCTCCCGCTACACGAAGGAGAACGAGTGTGCGGTTGAGAAGAATCGATCCCCGAAAATGCCTCGCATCTGGCAGACATAGACCTACAGATCCAAGAAGCTAAGTGAATACCAGTCAGGATAAACTAAAAAAAAAATCCAGGAGTTCCCGTCGTGGCGCAGTGGTTAATGAATCCGACTAGGAACCATGAGGTTGCGGGTTCGGTCCCTGCCCTTGCTCAGTGGGTTAACGATCCGGCGTTGCCGTGAGCTGTGGTGTAGGTTGCAGACGCGGCTCGGATCCCGAGTTGCTATGGCTCTGGCATAGGCCGGTGGCTACAGCTCTGATTCGACCCCGAGCCTGGGAACCTCCATATGCCGCAGGAGCGGCCCAAAGAAGTAGCAAAAAGCCAAAAAAAAAAATCCACACCAGCATTCCCTGGTGGCCTAGAGGGTTAAGGATCCAGCATTGTGGCTGCAGTGGCGTGGGTTTGACTCCTGGCCTGGGAACTCATTCATGCTGTGGACGTGGCCAAAAAAGTAGACATAAAAATAAAAATAAATCCACACCAAGGCTTGTAACAAAACTTCTTAAAACCAAAAACAAAGGAAAAATATAAACACTGCATCAGCTGTAGAGGAACAGGGATCAGAATGCCCACAGGTTCCCCTGGGGACCCTTGGAGGCCAGGAGGAGGGCAGTGCTGGAGCCAAAGCAGACCTGTCAACCATGCCCGCTATGCCTGGCAGAACTAGCCTTCAGAAATCAAGGGAAAACAGGGATATCCTCCGACAAAGAAAAACTAAAGAACTTGTCATCCGCTGACCCACAGCCAAGGAGCGGCCGAAGGAAAGGCTGCAGATGGAAGGAAACCGATAACCGAGGAGGGCGGGGTTTCGGTAAGAAAACGACAGCAGCAAATCTACCTTCGTGAGCCTCTTAAATAACATTTGACGGCTTAAGCAGAATTGTAATACCATCTGATGTGGCATTTGTAGAAGTACGTACGGCAATCATGTTTCAAAGCGGAGCGGGTAGGAGAAGCCTGAACGGAGGCACCACACTGGGACCCGACTGGGAGGCTCAAACCAGCCCCGGGAGCCTGGGACGGCCTCGGTGACTCCAGCAGCCAGAGCAACCACGAAGAAGACGCTACGGTGATACACTAAAACATATTGCATAAGTTTTTTAAAAATCCAAGTTACTGGGCGTTCCCATCGTGGTGCAGTGGAAATGAATCCGACTAGGATCCATGAGGTTGCGGTTCCATCCCGGGCCCTGCTCCGTGGGTCAAGGATCTGGCATTGCTGTGAGCTGTGGGCGTAGGCCGGCAGCTACAGCTCCGATTCGACCCCCAGCCGGGGAACCTCCATATGCCACGGGTGCGGCCCTAAAAAGGCAAAAAAAAGACCAAAAAAAAAAATCCACAACTTAGAATAGATTTACAAGGAGATCCTACTGAATAGCATTGAGAACTTTGTCTAGATACTCATGTTGCAACGGAAGAAAGGCTGGGGGAAAAATGTAATTGCAATGTATACATGTAAGGGTAACCTGACCCCCTTGCTGTACAGTGGGAAAAAAAAAAAAAAATCCAAGTTAGTGAAGGCAAGAGAAAGGAGGCAAACTAATAAAACAGCAGACTAAAGCCTTAAATGTCAATAATTACCTTAAATGTGACTTATATACACCAATTAAAACACAGAGACTATCAGAGCAAAAGAGAAATATAACTCAATTATACGCTGTCTATAAGAAACTCTCTTCAATATAACAAGACAGGTGGGTTGAAAGGATAGGATGGGAAAAGATACATTTTTGTGCAAACATTAATTTTAAAAAAGCGGTGGGAGTTCCCGTCGTGGCGCAGCAGAAACGAATCTGACCAGGAAACTTGAGGTCGTGGCTTCGATCCTTGGCCTCTATCAGTGGGCTGAGGCTCGGCCATGAGCTGTGGTGTAGATCACAGATGCGGCGTGGATCCTGCGCTGCTGTGGCTGTGGTGGAGGCCAGCAGGTGTAGCTCCGATTGGACCCCTAGCCTGGGAACCTCCTTATGCCGTGGGTGCGGCCCAACACAGAGACAAAAAACAAAATAAAATAACACTTTTAAAAAATAAAAATGAAAAAGCAGCAGTGGCTCTGCTAATGTCAGATAGACTTCAGAACCAAGGGAACTGCTAAGGACAGGAAGGAACGTTGCATAACAATAAAAGGATTAATCAACCTAGAACATATGTAATCCTAAGGGTACAGACACCAAACACAGCTCCCGATGCAGGAAGCAACAACTGACAGAACCAGAGATAAGTAGCCAAATCCAAAATTGCACTGATTTCAACCCCCTATTGGTTGTTTTGGCGGGGAAAGGGGCGCTGTACGCATGCGTTCCCAAGCCTGGCATCGGACCCGTGCCACGGCAGTGACATTGCTGGCCTGAGAACTTCCGCCTGCTACGGGCACGGCCAAAAAAAAGAAAGACGTTTCAAATCAATAGTGTACGTCTCAACTCACCTAATTAGAAAAAGAAGGCCAAAATAAATCCAAAACAAGAAAAAGGAGAAAAAAATGATAAAAGGCAGAAATGGACACAATTGAACATCAAAGGGAGTCCATGAAACACAAAGTCAGTCCATCCCCCATCAGCGCAATCTGTAACCCTCTGGCAACCTGAGAAGGAGAAGTAGCACACAAATCACCAGGATCGGGTATAAAACAAGTTTAGCCACAGATTCTGCGGTCATTCAAGAATAAAAAGGGAGGCGTTCCCATCATGGCTCAGTGGTTAACGAATCCGACGAGGAACCATGAGGTTGCGGGTTCAACCCCTGGCCTTGCTCAGTGGGTTAAGGATCTGGCGTTGCCGTGAGCTGTGGTGTAGGTTGCAGACACAGCTCAGATCCTACGTTGCTGTGGCTGTAGTGTAAGCCGGTGGCTACAACTCCGATTCGACCCCTAGCCTAGCCTAGCCTGGGTCGAATGCATATGCTACGGGTGCAGCCCTAGAAATGGCAAAAAAATAAATAAAATAAATAAAAATAAAAAGAATAAAAAGGGAATTGTATGACAACTTAGGAGAAATAGGCCAATTGCTCCAAAAAACCCCACAAACTACCACAAACTAGTACAAACCACCAAAATTCAGCCAAGATGAAATAAATAGGTATATAAGTTTTTAAAAAAAAAAAAATGAGCTTGTACTGAAAGTTCTGAAAAAGAAATTTTCAGCCCCAGATGGTTTCACTGGAAATTTTCACCAAATAGTTAAAGAATAATTGTACAACTGCCTCTAGAAAACAGAGTAGAGAAAATTCCGTGGACCCAGTAAAACTGAATAACATCCAAAGTATATAAGGAACTCATACAACTTACGAAAAAAATAATAATAATCCGATTTTAAAAAGGGCAACGGACTTGAACAGACACTTTTGCACAGACGCAAACAGCCAATGGATACAAGAAAAGTGCTTACTCCTCTTCGGGGAAAAGCAAATCAAAACCCCCATGAACTACTGCCGCGCACCTGTCAGAACGGCCGTCGTGAAGGGGACAAGAAAGAGCAGGTGTTGCCAAGTGTGCAGAAAAAAGGGAAGACTTGTGCGTGGCTGGGGGGGGGTGGGAAAATGGGTGCAGCCCCCAGGGGCAGCAGGGAGGGTCCTTCGGCAGCTAAGAACAGAGCTGTCGCATGGTCCAGCAATCGCACTTGTGGGTACGCATCCAAAGGAAACGAAACCAGGATCTCAGCGAGATCCCCCCCCACCGACGTCGGACCAAGACGCGGAAACGACCCGTTTCCGTACCGATGACGAGACAAAAGATGTGATGTGCGCGTGCCGCGGAATACTACTTGGCCAGGAGAAAGGAGGAGGTCCTGCCGCTTGCAACACCACGGGCGGACCTGGAGGCCATTGTGCTGAGTGAAATAAGTCAGACCCAGGAAGCAAATACCGTGTGATCTCACTGACTTGTGGCATCTGAGCGCGTCCGACTCAGGGAAGCAGAGCAGAACGGTGGTCGCCAGCGGCTGGGGCTGGAGGCCCACGCAGATGCACACGGAGGTTCAGCTGGGAGAGGAGTCGGCTCTGAGGTCGGAGGTCCAGCCGGGTGACCACAGCTAGTGACACTGTACTGAATGTTTGAAGTTTGCTAACACAGTAGATCTTAAATGTCCTTGCCACACACACACACACACACACACACACACACACACACACACACACACACACACACAAAGGAAAGGTAACTGCCCGAGGCGCCGATGTGTTCATTGGCCGTGACGTGGTCATGTCGCCCCATCCGTGTTTGGGAACCACCCTGCTGTACCCCTAAACCTACACAGAGTTAGTGACTGCTCTATCTCAGTAAAACAGGAAAGAAGGAAGGAAATTAAGCGGGTAAAAATGTGTCCTTCAGATTCGCTTTTATCATTTGGAATTCGGCTGTCTCCACACACGGCTGCCAGTTTCCTTCTCCATAAAAGACACCGCGATGTATTTCAAAAGAACGGCAAGAGCTGTCTTTTATTTTAGGTCAGATGAGCGTTACTTCCTTGCCCAGGAAATGTCCTTCCTACCGCCCTCAGGTTCCTTTTAGCATCTGGTTGAGATGAAGAGAAAGTGGTCCTTTGATATTAAATCAATATCAGAGGAGCAGAGGAGAAACTTTGTATCGGGTTTCCGCAGGCCAGCGACAACTCTGCCGAAATGCTTACAAATGACGCCGTGGTCCCTGCCAACAATAGACTCGAAAGTGCAATTTTGGCAAAATAAATAAAATGATGGTGAAAAAATGATTTTCTTTAGCAGTGATCTCATGGGTCACAACATCCCAGTCAAGGACACGTTTCTTGCAAGGCTGGTAGAATACGAGGGAGACGGTTTGAAAAGAAAAGCCCTTGTCATCTATTTAAATGACATAGAAGGAGGTGGAAGAGACAGGAGGAGACCAGGATTTGCCCTGGGCCTGCGAAGCAGGTGCTTTATGGGAGGTACCTTCACAGCAGCCCCCGAGGGCATCCTAGCCCTGCCCGTGGTTCTCGGTCCCCTCGGCTTGTTGTCTGAGGAATTCTGTAAAACCCCATCAGCTCCTCTGGGGCCTGGGCCCAGATGGGCCCCTCTCTGGGGAAGCTCAGAGACGTGCCCTCACCCCCCCACCCGACAGCCTCCCCTTCCTGACTCCGGCTGCGTTTCTCTCTTCACCAGGCTTTGCTCTTAACTGCCTCCGGCCATCAGTTCTTTCTGATCTCTGACTCCTGTTTTGCTAAAGAAGAGCCTGTCTGCTTCTGGTCTGCACACACCTGCAGGACAATGTCCCTAGGTGTCACCCAACGACCCCAGGTTCTTAGCACCGACTGCCGCCCCCAGCCCATCCTCCATCCGAGGCCCACACCCTCCCCAGGATAACTGACAACCTTCCCCTCATCCTGCAGGGTCTGGCAGGTGGTTGACAGTTAACCAGGGAGAACAATTCCAAAAGGAGCTCTCCTGGAGTTCCCTGGTGGTGCAGTGGGTTAGGGATCCCAAGTCGTCACTGCCGTGGCTCGGGTTTGACCCCTGGCCTGGGAACTTCTGCATGCTGCCTACATGGCCAAAAAATAAGTAAGTTAAAAATAGCTGCCCTTCGACCTCACGGGTTGCGGTGAGCACAGTCAGTACAAAATGTTTTCTCAGGGCTAAGATGCTGCAAAGCTGCAGGCAGCCCTTGCTCCTGTGGACAGACCTCGGGGCAGCTTCATCAGGGAGGCGGTGCCTGCGTGATGCCCGCCAGGCCTCCTCCTGTCCTCAGCCTCGCAGACAGCACCCCGCTGCCCTGGTCTGGGTCCCCCATCCCCTCCCAGGTCACCAGCCTGTGTTCCGTTCTCGCCCAGGGCTCAGGACACCGTCTCCCCGGATCTGGTTCAGGACCCGCTGCGGTTCCTGCTCCGCCAACCACCCCTTAAGCGGTAGATGACCGGGTTTTCACTCTGGGTGCCCGTTCGGCTCTTACCCTCGGTGTTTACGTGGTGTACTCATCTCTCACCCCACCCACCAACTTGGGGACGGCTCCAGGACCCTGACCCTGCGCTTTCGCGCTGCCAGGCGGTAGGCAGCCGGAGGGGCCTCGGGAAGCATCCCAGGTGCCAGGCACAGTCGACGCTGGGCTGAGGGCACAGCGCCCTCCCCACCCGACGCAGCGGGCTGTGAGCCCTGGAGGGCAGGGGCCACACTGTGTCAGTTCCTGCACCCCGGGGTCAATGCAGCCCTTCGATGAGTGTCTGCTGTGAACAAACACATTCCAAGGGCGCTTAGGAGGAAGCCATTCCCGAGTCACACACACCCAGAGGAAGGGCTCGTGGGAAGGGTACATAAGCCCTTCACGAGGCTGAGAAAAGTCACCTCCCCCAACCTTTGCCTCGCGAATAACAGAAGGGACATCGTTTGTTTGGCCCATAACCGGCGACGCGAAGACGGCCGCCCTTCACGTCAATGGAGGGCCTCGCCCGCCTGCAGTGCACCCGGTTTCCTGGAGCCAGAGCAGCTTCTCCCCTTGGGGTTCCTTGTGGTTGGCGTGGCCCCAGGGCCCTGTGTTCTCACCACGGTGGCGCCAGGGCTGCACTGTGGGCCGGGAGACGGTTCCTCTGTTGGCCTCAGGTGTTGAAACCCCGCTGCCCTCCGTGGAACCATGTGTCTCCACCAGAAGTCCACTTCCACGAGCCCCCTTGTGATAAGAACCGGGCCAGGGCTGCGGACCTCGCTTGCTCGGAGAGAGGAATGCCTGCTTTGGAAAGCCACCAACCTGCCGCTTCCCCGTTAAAGGCCGTCTCCCCCACGTTCCGGGATCTGGGCCCTGGGCCCCTGCCCTTCATGGTTTTACAGAACAGCCTTGCCCTGGAAGGCTCCCTGCTTCCGCCCGGGCAACCTGCACTCTCCCGATCACTGCACTGGCTGTCTCTCAGTGTCCCTCTGGCTTCCTCTGTGTCTGGGGGTGCAGGGTCCAAGCTTTTCCCGGCCTTTCTGGCGTGGACTTAGTGCGCTTCGCCCCAGGATGCTCGGGTCTTACACCCGCCTGGGCTCCCCGCTTGGTTGGCCCACGGCATCCTGCTGCACACTTTGAACTTAGAACCAGTGTCCGGAAGAGACCACACACAGGGTGCTCCCTCGGCTGAAATGCCTCCCACCACACCTGCAAACAGGTCACACACGAGCCCCAGCAAAGCCCATCCGATGTCGCCGTTTTCAAAGCGCATCCGGAGCTGCGCCTGCCTTGTTTTAAGCAGCAGAGAAACCGCGGGACCACGAGGCTCAGAAGGACCAGGACCATCACTAGGACGCATTATCTGCCCCTCGGAAGGACCGATCTCAGCCACCCCAGATGGGGGGCTGGATCCTGCCTTCAAGGGCCAAGAGAAGCCTTGTGTCGGCGGCGGTGCTATGGGGTCCCTTTGCAGGGTGGGCTGGGGTCAACAAACACCCCGGTTTTCTGTGCTTGTTGAGGGAGGACTGGGGCCAAGCGACCCCGCGGCACCACCACGGATGCAAGGCTTCTCTCGGGCCTCTTGACAAGCTCTGTGCTCGTTGCAACCCTCCGCCCACAACACCCTCACCAAGAGGGGCCCAGAGCCCGACTCCCGGCTGGGGTGTAAGCGGGTTCCCACCGCGGCATCTTAGGCACCAGGGAGGTTCAGCACGACGCTGCACCTGAGGGAGGAGGACCCATCACTGCCCCAGCTTCCCGCGGGAACGCAGCCGCTGAGGGACAAGAGCTGGCCTCGGTGGCAGGGACTCGAGGCCAGGGCCCCTGGACCCAGCCCCGCTCCCATCCCCTCTCGGCCCTCGTCGGCCAGGCAGCCGGTGATGGGTGAGCCGGGGGCTTGCGGCCGGACGCCCGGGGCTTTGTCTCCTGTTGTCTGATGCTGGGTGAACAGCTGCAGGTGGGTGTCACGGGCTGGTGACGATGCCCCTGGTTCCGACCGTGTCCCCCAAGGCTCCTTTCCATGCTGATCCGTGTCGGGGCCACGGCCACTTCCGGCCGAGGGCTGGAATTGTCCTTCGGGGCACATCTGTCAGGCTCTGACTTTCCCAAACCTTCAGGATTTATGGTTATTGGGTTGGTTGCTTTATAAACGAGCTGAGATTAATTGCATTCTATAACAGCCATAAAATCAGTGGCATTCTCTGTCATGTCCATAATTCTGTGAACATTTTGGGGTTCCCACTGTGGTGCAGCAGGTTAGTGATCTGGCTTGTCTCTGTGGAGGCTCAGTTTCAAGCCCAGCTCAGCACAGTGGGCTAAGGATCCGGTCGCATCTCTGGCTTGAGGTCAGTCCCTGGCCTGGACACGTCCATATACCATAAGTGTGGCTGAACAAAGGTGAAAAAGAAAAGAAGCATTTCAAGGACAGTTTCATATCTGTGCTTCTGTTTTCTTTCTTGCTGAAAAGTATATAGAATTAAGCCGTCTTGTATCTTAGAGAACAGAGAGCAGCCATGACAGCCAAACAGCCTTATGGACCAAGCACAGTTGGTTCTAAGTGTGTTACAGATATTAGCTTATTTAACCCTCGAGACAACCCTGTCGGGTTCATGCTATTGTTATCCCCATTTTAATGATGAGGAAACCGAGGCAGGCAAGCTAAGGGAGGGGGTGAAACACCAGCAGGCTGGGGCCAGCGAGAGGAGCGCCGTCCTGCTTGGAAGTTCCGGATCCTGCCTGGCCCTCTGGGTCCGCCCCTGACTCGGCGCCCTAAATGAATCCTCTCTGGGTGTTGGGGTGAAGAGATGAGGGGAGAGACAGAGACAAAGAGGGACGAGAGACTGTGCTGTTTTCCAGGGTCCAGCAGTTCCGGGAGTGAGGCTGTGCTTCCTCTCCAGGTTCACGTGGCCGCCAGAGAACCCAGGACCCCTGAGCGCCCACTGTAGACCTGAGCATCGCTTAGGCCCAGCCCCCGGTACCACGGTTGTGCTGACGGTCCGGTGTCGGCAGGGGCGTCCCGGTTACACGACCACACCCGTCTTTGCACCACAGGCTCCACTCATCCTAAATTCAAAACGAGGGTTACCCTATTCTCTTTGGGTTTGTGTTAAAACTTTTTGTTCACATGATTTTTGTTTTATTTTTAATTTTAATTTTGTTTGTCTTTTTAGGCCCACACCCGCAGCATAGGGAGGTTCCCAGGTTAGGGGTCAAATTGGAGCTGTAGCCTCTAGCCTACGCCACAGCCACAGCAACACAGATCCTTAACCCACTGACCGAGGCTAGGGATCGAACCTGCCACCTCATGGTTACTGGTCGGATTTGTTTCCACTGCCCCACTGTGGGAACTCAGGGTTTGTGTTAAAGCTTTTGACAAATTATAAAGTCAAAACTTATTTTGGCCTTCAAAAGACATTTTCGTACAGTTAAGACTTTGTCGTCTTAGTTTATTTCACTACTTGAAGCTTCGACTTGACACCGTGAAGACTGTATTTTACTGCAGAATAATGTACCTACTGAAATGCTGAGGGATAAGCCAGAAGAATAGAGATAAAACTAAGCATAAGTGGGGTAACCTCCAGGAAAGGCCAAGAGACTTCGAGGTATACTCTGTACATACAGCGTTACAGGGATTTGATAAAGAGTGGACTCATTTTATCTTGCAAAGAGTCAGACAGGAATAACAGACGGTCCTAAAACTGCATCTGAGTTCATTTTCCAAATATTTGGAGTTTTTGCTGTGCTAACATCACGGAGGCAGTTATTTTTATCTCTCAGCATTGCGTTTTGATGATACATTAGTGAGTGATTAGCGCATCTAAATAATGGCTCCGTGGTTAAATGGATTTATTGGGAGAGCACATACCGTGATGACTCAGATGAGGGTGGATTTTGCTCTCACGATGGCAAGAATCGGGCCGGTGAAGCACAAACCGTGCGGATTCGTCAGCATTTGACAGAAAACAAAGCAACTCACCTGTTCTCTCAGGAATCATGTGAATTAGGGTTTTGTTAATTCAATGGCTTTGTCTTACGTAATTTACCAGACGTATGAGGAGTTCATACAGAATTTTATGCTCATCCATACCAGCAGCCTAAGCACAGTTACTTTGAAGAAACTGAGGGGCCACGGTATTTTTTTTTTCCTTTCAAGTGAGATCCATGCATTTCCCGAGTCTGAGAAAAAGTAACGTTAAATAGGTCACATTAAGATTGTATCATCTCTGCATGTAATATTTGACATATGTGTCGGTGTTTGAAGTGTTTGTTCTAGTCTACCTGCCACTCGAGGCATTTCCCACGGTGACTCGCCGACGTAACGAGAAAGGCTTTGTTCCAAGCCTTCTGCCTCTAATCGGGCCGCGGGCCCCACTTGGCTCGGCCGGCATCCAGCCCCCGCCGCTTCTCCGGCCTCCCCGCCCGGGGGGCCTGGTGGCCTTTGCTTGCCCTGTGTCCCTCTCTTTGGCCTGGGCCGGAGCACCCGCCACAGCCTGCCATGCGCCTGCCCCCGCGTCGGCCCTGCGCCCTTCCTGCGCCCGGACCCTGGGTGCGTCTGCCCCTCCCGCCCCTCCTGCCCCCAGGTTTACCCCTTCGTCCTTCTGGCTCCTTTTTTGCGAGCCCAGCCTCCCTGTCCCTCCTCCAGCCTCTCCTGCACCTGAAAGCTCACTCAGGGGCTCGCTAGGCCAGCCGGGCTGGTGCAGGAGCTGCGCAGTGACGCGCGGGGCTCGCCCTCGGGGACCTGGCGGGTTCAGCAAAAAGTCACAGGACAGCAGCCGAGAGGGGTGGGGCGCCCCTGGCTGTGCTGGGGGGACGCATCCCCACCAGCTCGGCTGTTCAAAGACTCCTTCCAGGAAAAGGCCGCGTTCCTGAAGACTTAACGACAAGGGTGAGAATCTTGGAGAGGGAGGAAGCGTGTGCACACGCGTGTGCAGACAGAGGGACCCCCACCTACCTTATCCGCAACCCGGGACCAGGAGGGCTCCCCCCCAGGCTGCTGTGAGTGTCCAAGCAGTGACATCCTGGGGGGGGGACACCTGACACCAGGCAGACGCCCCCCTGCCCCCACTGTGTCCATGCGCTGTACGGAGGACAAACACACCATATGCTTCCACTTACAGGCAGAAGCTTGAGTCGGATGCGGATGAACTTACACAACAACAGACTCACACACATGGGTACCGGAGGGGGAAGCGGGGGTTGGGATAAATGAGGAGTTTGGGATGAGCAGATACCCGCCCCCGCGTGTAAAATACACAGCAAGGACCTCCCGTCTAGCACAGGGAGCTGAGTTCGGTGTCTTACAACTTCCTGTAATGGAAAAGAGTCTGTGTGTCTGTACGTGTGACTGGCTCACCTTGCTGTACACCAAACCCAACCCAATACTGCAGTCCCCGCACTCCAATAAAAACACTATCCCTCCAACTAATGATTAATAACCAGATCGTTCGCAAGAAAACGTTTATATTATGGATTTCTGGGCACGACTTTAAAATTCAAGATTAAAGGGTTTTTCCCGCCAAGCAGCATTTGAAGGAGTATTCCCTAACATCTTAAGGGGACATTTGTGACGAGGCTAACTCTCCACCGCAGAGGCGCCCGAGGGTGAAGGGAGCCCCTCCCCCATGTCCCCATCCTCCCGTCTGACAGCAGGGCGTGTGTGCAGGACCCCCACCTCCCGTGGATGCTGGACACCACGACACCCCAAACCCTGTTCCACGGTCTCCCCTCCATGGCATCCATCCCTGTGGTCACGCTTAATTAATACACGAGGCACAACAGGAGTTCCCGCTGTGGTGCAGTGGGTTAAGACTCTGACTGCAGCCACGTGGGTCGCTGTGGAGGTGCGGGTTTGATCCCAGGTCCAGAGCTGTGGGTTAAGGATCCGGCAGTGCTGCAGCTGTGGTGTGGGTGGCAGCTGTGACTCGGACTCAACCCCTGGCCTGGGAACTTCCGTCTGCCATGGGTGTGGCCATAAAATTAAAAAAAAAAAAAAACGCATAGCAAGAGATCTACACTAACTACTCATAAAATGAAACAATTATAAGAATAAGAAACCAAGTCCCCTAAACCCTCGTCCCCCCTGAGTGTACGATACCCCCCTCTCTCCAAAACCTTATTCCCTTTCTTGACCCCTCTGACCTCAGTCCTGTGCTCACTCAGCGCTCATCGGCCCGAGCCAGAGTCAGATGACTGTGCTTGCTGCTGTTGATAACCTCGTTAGCACACTAAAACTGCCACCGCAGACACGACGGCACCTGTTCAGGCCGTCCCTCCGGGGCAGGACGAGCCAACAGGCCTCCGGGCCACAGAGCACCTGCCCGAGGGTGGGAACCAGCGGCATCCTGACCCTGGGACCGAGATGAAGACACGTCACGAGATGACGCTTATCCGAGCCTCTCTGTCCTTCCCTCAGTGGCCAAGAGGGAAGGGCTGGGGCTCGTCTCCCGCCCCCTGCTCGCCCTTGCAGTAAAAGCCCTACTTTGCCGCAGACTCCCGCTGTCGGACTTTGGTCCTTGCTGGGTCACGGATATCCTGGAATAGAAGTCCTGTGACCGCGCTCTCTCTCTGCCTCTCTCTATGTGTCTCTGTCTCTCTGTGTGTCTCTGCCTCTCTGTCTCTCTGTCTCTCTGTGTGTCTCTGTCTCTGCCTCTCTCTCAAAATATCTGATTTGCAAATTTCATGCCTCTTCCTTCTTGGCCAAGCAGTCGCCACGCACTGTGGTCGTAGCATTGCAGTTTGAGGTGAGACAACACAACTAGCTTGAGGCTCTTTTCCTTCTTCACACACAACCTTACGGATAGAAGATCCAGTCTTTTGGGGCATCTCAGCATCCGGTGCTTTTCTTTGCTTTCGAGGTCAACAACCTCAGCTCTTCGCTTGGAGGAAGCGCCGTGCGGCGCCTCCTGGCAGATCTGAGTCTGCATTGCTGCTCTTGCGCTTGGCGGCCTTTAAGTAAAAGCGGTGAGAGCTGCTGAGATGCTCCTCAGAGGCTAAGGGGTGTGGACCAGCCCGGGTCCGGACCCCGGCTGGGCAGAGCACCGCCCTGCTCAGAACAGCCTGCAAATTAAAACTGAGAAGTCGTTTACTTCTGGAATTTTCCACCTCGTGTTCTCAGTCCCTGAGACCTCAGGAAGTGGAGTCGGGGCTGAGGGCAGGGTGACCTCGGTGGCAGGGTTTCCCCTGCAGGCCCTTCTCAAAGTCTTTGGCTGCGTCACTGCGTCCCATGGAGCTGGGGGCCACCCATCCTCTGGGAGCTTATTTCCGAGGGATGTCCCGGGGTGTAGACAGCGAGCAGACAGCAGGACGGACAGCCCGGCTCCCCCGAAGTTGGGTCAGGCGCAGAGAGACGTGAACTCACCATCGGGGACCACGAAGGGAGGCCAAGCACGTATTCTGCCAAACATTTTATAGCCTCTTCTGTGCCGCTGTGCCCTGTTCTTACCACCGATCTATCGTAGGAGGGTCGTTTAGCCCAGCGCTGAGGATCGTGCGGGGAAAGCCAGCTCGTCTCTAGAAGGCCGGCCATCGGGTGCCGCGGGCTCGCGTCACTCTGCGGCCACACCGCGCCCTTCGGCGGGGCCTCCCCTCTCCGGAAGAAGCACCCCGCACAGCAGGGCAGCCCTCGGGCAGCGTGAAGAACGGGGCCCAAAGCCCAGCGAAGACGCCTCTTTCCCGCGCAATATTGGGGCGCGGTTCCCATCCCGTGTGTCAGTGAAGCCATGTACCGCGACCTGCCCACCTAGATTCGCAACCAAGGCAGCAGAGGAGCCGAAGCGAGAGCTCCGTGTCCTTGGAAAGCCTCCCCACGCTGAGCCGAGCTCACGGCGAGCGTGTCACAAAGGCGGGCCAGCTGAAGGCCAGCGTCACCAGCAGGTCAGGACCCCGGGGTGGGGGGAGCCGGACTGCGACAAGAATGCAGCCGAGCTGAGGACAACGTGAGCGTGTTGCAGGAGGTGGGGACAGAGCGGCTGGACAACCAGGACGGCTGAGTGGGAACTGCAGCTCAGCGACAGCGTGGGCAAGGAGGACGTGAGAGCTTTGTCCCCGCAGCGGATGGGAAACCGCCCCCAGGGCCTGGGGGGAACAAGCAACCGGGTGGGGCGGGCCCGGGCCACTCCCCGTCGGAGAGGAGACCCTCAGATGGCAGAGAAGGACTGGAGGCCTCCCCCCAAGATCCAGCGGGAGCTCCCACCGCCCTCGCCACGCAGTCGGGTCGCCAAGGAAATAGCTCCGGCCAGGCCAGCGTGTGCATGCGTGGGTTGGCATGCACACACGCATACGTCTTCTCGCTCCGGCCAATGACACGGCCGAGGAGCAGCGGCACCGCCAGTGCCCAGACCTCGCTTTCTAATCCCGGTCTGGGTACAAGGGGTTGGCCTCGCTGGAGAAAGGCCGACTCTCCAATCGGCTGGCACAGCCGCAACGTGAGACGAGCGGCCCCTGGGTTCAAAGAGCAAGGAACTGAGCGAAAAGCAGGAGGCCCTCTGTGCTGGCCTCTTGCTGTCACCGTCTCTTGGAACACAGGGCCTGCCGCTCGCCATCTGAGCATCAGGGGCTGTTTCTCAAAGTGTTAGGCGCTGTTCCCACGGGGTCTCGTTTAGTTCCCTCGGCCAGGCCACCTACGAGGTCACAAAAGACACCCTCGAAAAAGGCCGAACCACAGACACCCAGTCCCTGACGAGCCAACCTCACCACCCAAAACTCTATTCCCTCCCTGGCCCCCTGCTCCACTCAGGACTGAGGAGTGGACCCCATAGGACCCGGGGGGCCTCTTGGGATGAAAAGCCCCCCCCATGCCCTCTGTTTCCTTCATTTACTTACTTATTTACTTATTCATTTGTCTTTCTAGGGCCTTGCCTGCGGCATGTGGAGATTCCCAGGCTGGGAGTCTAATCAGAGCTGCAACCTCCAGCCTATACCACAGCCACAGCAATGCTGGATCCTTAACTCACTGAGAGAGGCCAGGGATCGAACCTGCGTACTCATGGATACTAGTCAGATTCGTGTCTGCTGAGCCACAACAGGAACTCCTCCCCCGTTTCTCATTTGCAGAGAAAAGGCTTTGGGCGCCTAGGCCCCCAAGTTCCAAAGGGCAGGTTCGAGCAGCAACTGATCAGGCAATAGTGACAGGACTCGCCGCTTCCCCAGGCGCAGAGATGCAATCCGACCGCCTCCGAGATATTTCTGCTGGAACTGAGACCCCACCCACGCGGGGCGTCGGGGCTGGTGACTGCTCGCTGACCACAAGCACACAGACCCCAGACTGGGTGGAACCAGAAGGCTGATCCCAGCACGGCACCTGCTGTCCAAAGGACGTGCCCACGCTGCCCATGCGGCCTGCAACCCTCTCCAGGGAAACCCGTGCCTGAAAGACAGCGGGGGGCGGGGGGGGGAAGGGGCTCAGGCCTGCAAAGAAGCCCTTAACTGCTGCAAATGTGGCGCATGCCCACCGCAAACAAGCCCTTAGCCGCTGCAAACGTGGCCTGCGGTCAGAGTTTGGCTTCCGGGGGCGACCCTCGCGCCCTTGCCTGCCTGCAACTTCACACAGAGGAGGGATTCCTAAAGCTTCCGTTCAGATGCCTACCTTCTCAAACTAGCAAATCAAACAGAATTTCGGAAAACCATGTCTTTGTACCATATTAAATGACACCTGGAAGGGAAGAATGACAGTGTCCTCTGTGTGTGTGTGTGTGTGTGTGTGTGTGTGTGTGTGTGTGTTAGGGGGAAGATCCTGGAGCTCTCACTGTGGCTCAGCCGGTTATGAACCCGACTAGGATCCATGAGGATGTGGGTTCGAGCCCTGGCCTTGCTCAGTGGGTTAAGGATCCGGCGTTGCCGTGAGCTGTGGAGTCGGTTGAAAACATGGCTCGGATCCCCCACAGCCATGGCTGTGGTGTAGGCTGGAGGCTGCAGCTCTGATTAGACCCCCAGCCTGGGGACCTCCATATGCCACACGCGTGGTCCTAAAAGGGAAGAAAAGAGAGAGAGTTTCCTGGCAGATACGTGACCGTTTGGGCCGACGACACCTCTAGTTTTGCCTCTAAGGTTTTGTGAGCTGCCGGGTGGGGAAGAGCTGCGGGGAGGCGGGCGAGACGGGGCGGGCTCTGAGGCTGACGGACAGCTGCTGGCGCTGGAACAGCGCAGCGGTGGTTTCCTTATCTTTTTTACACTTTGTGTCAAAATGAGGTTTCACGTTCCTATTACAATTAGCACCGCGAATACCACGCTTTTTTGTGTTGTCCAAGGAAAATTGAAAACCGTAGCCTGTAGATAATTATTTGACATCTTGTGAACGGGTTAAACTTATTGCTCCGAAAGACTGTGAGAAAAAATTCCGTCCAGAGATTGTAAGCATTTTGTTTGGAAAACTTGCAAGCTCACGGAGGATTTGCGGGAACAGTTCAGAGAATGTCCACGCGCTTCGCCCAGCGTCTCCTGGCCCGTTCCCTCTGGTGTGTGTGTCCTTTTTTGCCACGTAGAGGCCACAGAAGCCCTCCCTCCCCCGGCTGTGGGAGCAGCTTATACACACATCGTGGCCTCTGAGCAGCTCCTTCCTCTCGCCGCCCTTAGACGAAGGACGTTCCCTCCCAGCCACAGTGCAGCCGCCAAGGTCAGGGCATTTCACGCAGACACGCCAGTGTGATCTAATCTGCTGCCTGGACTGCACTTTCGCGTGGACCCGCGATGCCCTCATCTCATTTTCTCCTCCAGGACAGGGTCAGCTTGAGGGTCACCTGCCGCCTCTGGGTGTCTCGTCCCCGGGTACCCTTTCCCAGCCTCTCCCTGCCTTTCAGGGTGTGGACACAGAACACCTGCTTTCGGGGCGGTGAGAAGGCCTCTGTGGTGTAGGGGCTACTGGCTGCCGTCACAGGGTCACAGGTGTTGAGGGGTGGGCTGCACAGGGACGGGGGCCGCCCGCTCTCCAGCAAAGCCCTCACCCCTTCTCCCCCAACTCTTCCCAGAATTTCTCCAAGTTCTTCGCGTTCAGTAAGCAGCCGGCAGACGCCTGCAGGCAGCAGGGGCTCCTCCTGGACCCTGGACAGCCTCCGAGTCGCCTTCCTCCACTGCCTTGGGAGGAGGAGGAAAAGGACTCAGGGAACCCCTCAAACCCCACCCGGGCCCAAGGCGATGGCATGGACAATGCTGTTCCTGATGGCCCAGGGTCCAGATCAAGAAAAAAGCCGGAGGGCCCCATATCACCATCCTGTGGTCTCTGTGTCCGCAGGTCACTGATCAAGATAAGGAAATGCAAGCTTCACTCCTGGGCTTATCTGAAAGGTTGTGGGTTAAGTGAAAACCTCCAAAATCCATTTTTAGCTAAAACGCACGCAATTTCAAGCTCTCTGAACTCTGGGCTAAATCCAGTGATTTCAGAATTGGGAAATCTTCAAAGGAAAAATGAAAATCCTGGAAGCATGATGGATTACGACAACAGAACAAGTGCCTTTTTTTAAATAAAGACGGGTGTAAGAATCGAGTTTGAAAGGAGAATTGATCTGGCTGATTATTCACTCCCAGCAGATTTCAAAGAGACTCAATCCTCATGGGGAAAAAAATCAACATCTCTTTCAAGATCTTGCATTTTCCTTAATTTAGCATTTAAATTACCATCCTTTCAGGCGGGTCCCTTTCTTTCTGGGGCGTTGGTTTCTAATCTGCGCACTGTGCCGGCTCTGTCAAGCCTCTGCTCACAGCTTGTCAATTAGTTACACAAATTAACGAAGTTGCCAACCCAGAATTAGCAAAACTGGGTTTCCCTTTTTATTTTAAGACTGAGATGGGTGCAAAGACGCAGCAGCTGTAGAGTCAGGATGCTTTCAGCTGCAGCAAACAGGAACCCCCTGCAGTGAGGGGACAGCATCGCTGGTGGTCCAGGACTGGCTGGGCGAGCTGTGCCCAAGGAGACCCAGAGAGCAGAGCTCTTTCCTCTGCCCGCTCGGGGCTCAGGGCTCCCTGCAGTGGGGGGATCAGAGAGCAGAAGAGCTGATCCGCTCTCAAGCTTGGTCTGCACCCCACCCCCCGAGATGGCTGTGGGGGGCATGCACAGGGGCCTTGCACTCCATTGTGACCCCTGTGTGGCACAGCAAGCACAGGGCACTGTCACAGTGTCCCTGCCAGCTTCCCAGCCTCCCTCCTAGCCTGCTCGTGGTGCCCAGCTTGCTCGCGTTGGAGGCCAGAGGCAAACGGTCTGCGGCTGTGGACGACAAGGACCTCCATCCCCACGTGGGCCCCTCCTCCATGAGACCCCGTTTGTCTCCCGGGGGAGGCCTGGGAGGCTTTGAGCAGCTTCTCAGCAGGCCAGAGTTGTGACCGAATTCCTTCCTCCAGCTCAGCCTCAGGGGGGCGTCTGTCAATGGAGAAGCCGGTGGAAATGCAGGGAAGGCCCCAGGAGCAAGGCAGACAATTCAGTGCTCTCCTGAGGCCTCCGAAGCCAGGCCCTGTCACCTAGCAACGGAGAGCGATGCTGCCGGGAAGGGGAGGCTGCGGAGGGACCCGGCCTTTCCCCTCCCGGCCCTGGAACCCGAGAATCCCTGGATGAGGAGGCTCCCAATCCGAGGATGAGCCTCAAGGATGAGCCGCCCGGGGTTGGGGGTTGGGTGCTGGCTCAGCCCACTTCCCACTGGGGCACTCACCCCCCCCCCAACCCCATCCACCGCCTCTGCTGCAGGAACCTTCTGCTGCTAATTAAACAGCAGCAAACAGCTCAGGGCAGAGGCGGGTGGAGCCCTGCCGGAATGGGAGCACTTTCTTGGATTACAGGAAGAGCCAGCCCCTCAGCACCTCCCTGCCTCGCTCCTTCCTGGAAACCAAGGGAGGGGAGGCAGACCAGACAGCCGGCGCTCCAGGCCAGGCCGCTGAGCTCATGGTGGGCCTGAGGCTGCACTCTGAGCTGAGGGCAGACCAGAGGCTGGGTCTTCATTCTTCGCCCTGGGGCTGGGGTTGGTACCTGCAGAGCCTCCTCCGAGGCGTCCGCAGGCTCGCTCTGGCCGGCGTGTTTTCCGCACGCTGCCCAGGCGACCCCACTGGGAGCCCAGGCGAAGAGCTGTGCTGCAGAGGCCGGCGCAGAAGTATGTGTGCAGCTGAACCCAACAGAGTCAATGGCCCCCTCTTCTGCACCCAGGCCTGTGCGCGGTCCGAGGCCTGAGGTTCTCGATTCCGGGGGGCAGAGTGGAAGGGCCTGGACACCTTGGAAGGAGCTCCGACGTGTGGTGCCCCCTGGGATCCTGAGGCACGTGCTGCGGCCAAGGCCCGCACGGCGTTTGCAACCCCCAGGGAACCCCAGGGCAGAGCCGCTGGAGAACCACCAGGCTTGGGTCTTCTGAGTTCAATGTCAGCCCAGACCGAGCACGTGCTTTCCCGAACCGTGTTCCTGTTTGTCTGTCCTTGCTTTGCTGAATCAGCACAGCATAAAAATGCAATCAGATCAATTCACTGCTACTCGATGCTGTGGCCACGTAGGCAGGTGGCATCCATCCCATCAGATATGCGGCCATGGTCGCGTCAGGAGAAAATTACCGCGTAGGCAAGCACGAGCGGGGGCACAGCCCACCCCATGAGCACCCTCCACGCCACCCCCTGGAACTCAGGAACCCACCCCTCCTGGATCCCCGTTTTAAAGCTTAGCTCATTTACCTGGAAAAGTGGTAAACAGCAGATAAGTTCATTTTCTTTCGTATGTGATGGATGGATGAGGCTTAATGCGTGTACTTTCTCAGAGCTGTTTCTATCCCATTAGCGACAGGACCTTAGAGTGTGCGAGCCTATCGCCCTCGGTCTCCCACATTCAGCGTGTCCTGCAAGAAAGGCACTCGCAGCCTCATCCCCACTCTTTCCAGAACGTCCGCGCAGTGACAGGCTGGAGGGAGAGCAGCGGCAGGTCCTCACAGCGGAGGGCAGGCATGCTCACCGCCTCCTGTAAGAGTCGGGTCCGGAGCTCAGGGCCCCTCCCATTGTGTATGCAATGCCCCCCCCCCCGACCCCCGCCATCTGCACGCCCATGGGGCTTGGACAAGGGGACCCACAGCCACCAGTGATGTCACCAGTGCTGCCTGCTGGGCTAGGAGTCACAGAGTCCTTCCTCCCCGCCCGGGACCTCCTACCTCGCCCTGGATCTGAGGCCCTGGGGGCCAACATCAAAGCAGGTAGGGTGACATCCAGGCCCTGTGCTTGTGCAGCGGCATGAGAACAGATGAACCGGAGCAGGACATGGCAACGGGGGGAATGGCACCTTCATAAGTGAACGTGTCAGGCCGGAAACCCTGCAGAAGGGTGGTACCGCTGTGCGAGATTAAAAACACACACTCTCACTTTTAGGACCACACATGGATGAAACCACAGCAAAAGGAACGCAAGAGCCTGTGAAAATGAGGTTCCGGAAGGGGCCACCTGGGCAGGCAGAGGGGCCGGCGTGGGACCTGGGCTGGCGTGAGTGACACATTCAGGGCAGGCAAGGGTCGCTGTGGCAGCTGGTGTCTGAGGCCACGGACTTATAGAGAGTTATCACATCATCAGCAGATGGGTCCCCAATGACTCAGTCACCGAGCTCCGGGCGGTGATAGAAGTGTGCTAATCCAGGGGTAGATGATACAGCGGCTAAATGAGTAGATGGATAGGGAGATGGATTGATAACTGGTGCACGAGTGTGGTTAGAAAGGGGTAGATGATACAGCGGCTAAATGAGTGGATGGATAGGGAGATGGATTGGTAACTGGTGCACGAGTGTGGTTAGGAAGGGGTAGATGATACAGCGGCTAAATGAGTGGATGGATAGGG
Organism: Phacochoerus africanus; assembly: GCF_016906955.1. Taxonomy (NCBI): domain Eukaryota; kingdom Metazoa; phylum Chordata; class Mammalia; order Artiodactyla; family Suidae; genus Phacochoerus; species Phacochoerus africanus. The sequence continues at coordinate 77,873,483 of NC_062556.1, forward strand.
AGATGGATTGGTAACTGGTGCACGAGTGTGGTGAGGAAGGGGTAGATGATACAGCGGCTAAATGAGTGGATGGATAGGGAGATGGATTGATAACTGGTGCACGAGTGTGGTTAGAAAGGGGTAGATGATACAGCGGCTAAATGAGTGGATGGATAGGGAGATGGATTGGTAACTGGTGCACGAGTGTGGTTAGGAAGGGGTAGATGATACAGCGGCTAAATGAATGGATGGATAGGGAGATGGATTGATAACAAACAAGGCAATAAAGCTTGACGCACCCCCCCCCCCAAATCCTCCTGACGGACGTGGTGTCTGGAAGATAAATGAGAAAGCCTTGTGGGGAACGCATCAGCTCCAACGAACCGGGCGCCCGTGCATGGCCGGGTTTCTTTTCCGTAAACATCTTTGGAGCAAACATCTTGTGCTCAGGTCCGAGGGCCTCCTTCAAGTCCGCAGTCTGAGCTCTGCCAGGTGTCCAGCTGGACCCACACGCAGCAGTAACGGATTGCCCTCCACTTGGGGTGCCCCCCCAAAGCCCCACAGGTGCCGAGGGAGCCCAGGAACAGCACACTGGGCCCTGGGCCTGACACGAGGAGAGAGCATGGGTGCCTGCCCACCCCAGAAGCCCAGGCAGAGGTGGGAAGCAGCCAGGCCCCTGAGGTCTGCCTACAGGTGCCTCTTTCTATCCGGGTCCGACCTGGGCCGCGGGATCCACCAGTGCAGCTTCTCCACCCTGCGCTGCCTGCGTTCACACTGGGAGCAGACTTGCCTTGGTCATCCGGCTAGAGGGACGCCTTCCCAGTAGATTTTCCTGAAAGGCAGACCTGCCCTGGGCCCAGAAAGGCTTGCATGGTCCCCAAGGAAGGGTTATGCATGTGGATTAGTGTGGCTTCATAGGAAATAAAACAGTAACCACCCGGAAGCAGAATTCCAGGGCCCCAGGGCCCAGGACCCTGCAGGAGGCTTCACTATCAATGAGCTTTGTGACCTGGTACCAGTTCCTACTTGTCCAGTCTCCCCATAAGTAAGGCAGACGGCAGCCACGGTGGCCGTGGTCCCCCAGCCATTGAGACAGCACCCCCGACCAGACGCAGCGTCTGTTTCCTAGAAGGGGGCTCAGGATGGAAGGTCTGCCTTGCGGTGCCCTGCCCCCATCCTCCTCGTCCACTGAGACCCCGGCAGAGTCACTAAAGCCCCCGGGGTCATTGCTTTCCTTCCGCGGACCCCTGGCAGCAATAGCCGCCCCCGCCCCCAGCCGGCTGGGAAGATCCATCAGACAACGTCTGCGGGCGCCTGGCCCCATCTGCGGAAAGTGCTCTGTGCTTCCAAGGTGTTAAAAATAGAAGTGAAGCCAGAAGATATTTAAACGCAAGGGTGAAAATTTCCCGTGCAGCTCAATAGGCCGGAACTCAGGCCCGAAGGTGAAGGACAGAGTTCTGACCCGGCGAAGAGGACAGGGTGACAGCGAGCGAGGCGTGGGCAGACGGCACCTCGGTCAGAGGCCCGATGTCCAGAGGAGGCCGGTCCTGTGACCAAACACAGACCCAGCACGACAGGGCTGCTATCTGGCTGCCGCCTCGAGGCGCCGGGCGCTCACCTGGCACTGGGGACACGGTCCTCGCTCCTCTCCAGACACCCGGCAGGTCCCATCCCTCGGGGAGGGGTGGCCTGGGACGCGTCCCTTTCCGTCCACTCTGTGGTGCTTTGCAGCAAGGATTCGGTCAAGTCCCTTCGGTGTCTGGGGTCCAGCTCCTCCCGCAGCGGCAGCGGGAGGCAGCGTCACACAGGGCCAGGAACCTGACCCCAGAGCCCCGCTGTCTTGGCCGGAATCTCAGTCCTGCCACTTTTAAGGGTCTCCCCAACACGCAGGAACCTCTTAGACTCAGCCAGACTGAATGACTGCCCAGCCTCTTCTGAGGCTCTGGACCCAGAAGAGGGAGGCCAGCCCGTCAACCAGGCATCTGCTCATAGGGTTCTTTGTCAGGTAATTTTCATCACGAAGCGTTTCAAATAGAGAGGAAGTTTGGAAAAAATAACCATCGCCTAGACCGATCTATTTGCTTTGCTTTGCTGCTCCATTTCACGCAGAAGTGGCCGCTCCCCTTGCATCTCTCACGCCATCAGAGCCACCCTGCTGTCGCAGGCAGCTCCTTCGTGTCATCTGATATCCCGTCCCAGTGCCTCTGACCTCGAAACCCAGTCAAGACGCAGGCCTTACATTCTGCTGTTAAGTCTCTCATCTCTTTCCATCTAGAATGCTCCCCCCCCCCACTGTTCTCACTCCTTTATTTACAAATATTCTCCTGCAAAAAGTTCTTTTCTCTTGAGTTAGGAAGCACACAGACCCTCAGGCCCTCACATTGGTGTGAGCCTGGCACCAGTTTTACTTTTAAGCAGGAAAGAATATTCCTAAGACACGGTGACCTGCCCTAGACGTCCCATAGCTTCCTTTGTAACTTGTTTAACAAGGGAGATTCTGCTTTCTCATTATTTTTGACCCATAGACCCTCAAAACAACGAGGAAAGGAACAACAATTCCTGGGCTAAAATCATGAGTCGGTTCTTTTCCACAGGCTTTCCGTCACCGCTAAAGCTCACCAACTCCTGACACCGGATTTGACCAGAAGTATTTTATGGCCTCTGTAATGTATCCTGTTTAGGAACCAGATACAGAAAATTCTTGAGTGAGTTATGTGACTGTCACCATGCACTTTTTTGAAAATTGGAGTTTGCTCTTCATTAACTCATACCGACCTCCCACGAGGCTAAAAGATCAACTCCTTCTTCATCTAAAGGGAAGAAAATCCTGTACACAATTCGTACAAAGCGGGCCGGTTAGGCTGTGTACCTACAGAGCAGGGCAGTGAGCACACCACGGCCACGTGGGCGATGCGAGCAGCCCGGCCGTGGCCAGGCCCCCCGCTGAACCACAAAACCGCCAGCCCCCAGCCCTGATCCCAGCTGGGCAGCAACCTGCTCTGCCTGCCTGCCTGGCCCAGTCTGCCTGGGGACAGGGTGGAGACACAGGGGCCGAGGCAGCTGGACAGCTCTGCCCAAGATGCGGGCATGTTGCTTCTTCTCTGAGCTCCGGCCGGCCTGTCCCCGTCTGCCAGTCCGGGACCCCAGGCCACCCCCGAGAACACCTCTCCGACAGCTGTCGGGGCCCTGACTCCCAGCTACCTCAGGAGGCCCATCAGGGCTCTCGGCGGTCAGAGCGGACAGGTGCACTGGCACAAGGCGTCCCTCCCAGGCCATGGCCGGCGGGAGCCTGTGCATGTGGCCTCGTCTGGAATGGAGTCTCTGCAGCTGCCCTCTGGCGAGAGGAGGCCCCCAGCTCAGGCAGGTTCTAACCCAGGACGCAGGTGTCCTCCAGAGAAGAGGGGAGTTTGGACCCAGCACACAGAGAAGGCCGTGGGTGCATGACGCACCTACAAGCAGAGGCTGGCGGCCTCCAGGCACCGGCCGGAACGAGGAGGGCCCCTCAGAGTCTCTGGCCCGGGCGGAGAAAGCGGGACTTGGTGTGAGCGAGCCGCCCAGCGCCCTGCTGTGACGGCAGGCGGGCTGGTACAGGCCCTTCGGACGGGCATCCCGGCTCCGCCCGGGTGGAGGAACGCCAAGGCTGAAGGTGCCCGTGGGATGCAGGCCAGCGCTGGGGGGCGAGAGGCTGGGCGGGGCCTGGACGGGGTGGGGGCGGGGACTGGGCGAGGCCGGAAGGGGGCGCCGGCCTCGCTGGGCTCGAGGACCACGTCTGAGGGGAGGCGGCAGCTGCATCAGAGCGGCCCAGGCAGAGGAGGAGATCACAAGATCTTATTTCCAAGCGACCTTCAGACAGACGGGCCAGTCCTCCTGGGCCTCGGAGGGGGCGGCCCACCCAGGCGCCCAGTGGGACGATCCAGTCACTTTTAAAAGGGGGTTTCTTGCTTTGGGTGAAAAAATACAGCCGAGTCCCTCCTCGCCCCCTGGGCAGGAGCCTATCTCATCCTCAGTAACACGGAAAACACCTGCTTTGCTCTCTCTTTTTTGGTCTCATTTTTTCATGCTAATAACAGGAAGCAGGGGACACAGCACTTCCGCATAATATCCCGTTTCTTACAACCTCCAGCACAGACCCTGCCACGCCACACTCCTTGGCAATTCATCGGTGCAAGAACCGGCCGGCGAAGTAAGCCGGCGTGTGCTCTGAAGGAGACAGAGGAGGAGGGAGCAGGCCCCCCGCCCTCCCCTTTGAGGACCCAGGAGCTGCATCCAGGATTCGTCCCGCTGCAGTGACCACAGAACACAAGCTGCATCCTGTGGAAGCCCGGAGTTACATTTACTAATGACCTGCAGTTTGAGGTTGAATTAAATATTGAAGCCAACTCCAGAAATATCTACAAGGAAACAGCATCTCGGCACTGTATCGACCGTGCTGTATGCTGTTTAATAATTCATTCACTCACGTCGGGGTGGGGACGTCTTCCTGTCTGTCCCTCAGCATCACAGAACAGCTGGCGAGGGACCGCCGATCCCAGCCTGCCCCTGGCGTTTCGGGTTCTAAAGGGCACCCCTGTCCCCGGGTCCCCACGTCAGGCTGACCCACGCGAGGACTCTTCAACTCGGCCACGCTAGGTTCAAGCCTCCTAGGAGGGCTCGTGGGCGCCTGGCAGGGCCCTGGGGATTGGGTTACGGCTGATGCTGAGGCCTTGCTCCAACCTGATCAGCGTCGGGAACGCGGTGAGACGTGAACTTGGCTCTGAGGCCGTTGCTGTCACAGAGCTGGGTCCCCGCGGCTTGTTTACACGGCCCCACAGGAGACCACCAGCGGTCGATCTGAGTTCAGCATCAAACCCAGCATGCAGGGGAGGCTCTGTTTGGAAGGCCTGATCAAGTTACGAATTTAACAGCTAAATAGGTGAGAACAATATTGCTCAAAGGACTTGCCAGCAAAGCTCTCTGGATCATCGGTTGGTGTTTTTGTGTTTTGTTTTGTTTTTCTCAAAACACATGAGGCAGTGGACTTCCTGGTTCCCAGAGGAGGATGGGTGTCAGGTCCCACAGTGGACATGCACCCCCTGGGGTCAGCTTCTGCCCCAGGGGACAGGAGCCAGCAGCCGACTGGGATCCCACGGGGATTCAGAGCTACCAACAAAGGAGGGGGAGGGTGCTGAACGGCGCTGCCTCCCAGCTTATGGCAGACGAGCCAGCGACGTGGGAACAGGAACAGGTCCAGGCTCGTGGAGTGATGGGTGACAAGACCCTCAAGACCTGAAAGGAGCCAAGGCCGGGCCTGCGGGCGCCAGCTGGGCCGGGTCAGGCGAGAAGACCCAGAGGCGCGCCGCCCTTGGGTCTCCATCTGAGTCTAAACGCAGGAGTGTCAGGACGTGAGGCGTCGTCATGCAGCTGCGTCCCTGCATCGCCTGGGACTTCGGAGTTGAAGCGAGTGGGACAGAGAACAGAGTCAGCGCAGCCACTGAGTAAATATTTCTCAAGCCTCAACCGAGGCAAGCACTCCCTTAAGCCCTGAGGCTGGGGGCAGCGGGGGAGCGACTCGGAGAAGGAGCCGGGCGGCCCCTGCCTCCCACTCGGAGCCCAGCCGGTGGAAGATCCTCCAGGCATGCTGGACGCTCGGTTATGTGGCGGTGTGGAGGGTACGTCCTTGAAAGCGCGACGAACACGGTGCCCGTTGTCAGCATCTGGTCTAAAACTAGAGAAACATCCCAAAGCCTCAGGATTCCCACATTTTGTCGTAAGTGCCGGGGGGGGCGGGGGGGGGCTTCGCATGAACCAGGGGCGGCAGGCTCTCTGCGTAGCCCGCCTCCTCTTCAGCCTATCAGGGTCCCTTCCCCCTGGATGTGGTTGGGAGCCTGGCCCAACCCGAGGCTGCTCTTCTGACCCCCCCCCCCGCCCCAGCAGCAGGGGGGAGAGGGCCTGGGCCCTTCTTCTCCCCTGGAGTGGGAGGGCAGCAGGGCCCCCAGCTCCCATCCTGTCCCCCGCCTCGAGGCTGTTCACAGCCCTCGGCATGCCCCCCCCATGAGCAGACTCACATGAAATTCATTAAGAAACCTTTTTGCAGAAGATTCTACGGAGTAAGAAGTCGCATTCGTCTTCAAGAAACGGACACGCGACACGGCTTCTCTCGGGCAGTTGCGCTCTCTTCCCAAGTCCTCTCTCCCTTTGCTCGTCCTGGACAAAGTCCCGTCTGAAGTCCCCTCCTCTCTGCCATGTGAGTCGCCCACCTCTGGCTCATCTTCCAAGATGCCCTTGAGCCAAACCGAAGTCCCACTGACACTGTGACCACCCACCAAGCCCCAGGGCTGTCGCTCGGGGTCCCAGCCCCACACCACTCTCCATGGCAAGGTCATGGCAGTGGCTCCACTAGCCACACACAAGCAGACAGAAAGGTCCAAGCTGGAAGCCACTGTGAAGAAAATATCTCTGGACGTCCCTGCTGGCTCAGCGGGTAAGGATCAGCCTTGTCCCTGCTGTGGCTCAGGCTCAATCCCTGGACCTGGAACTTCCGCATGCCATGAGCATGGCCCGAAGAGCAAAAAACCAAACAAACAAAAAAAAAAACCATCTTCTCGGGAGCTCCCGTCATGGTGCAGCGGAAACGAATCCGACTAGGAACCAGGAGGTTGCGGGTTCGAGCCCTGGCCTCACTCAATGGGTTAAGGATCTTGCCATGAGCTGTGGTGTAGGTTGCAGATGTGGCTCGGATCCCGAGTAGCTGTGGCTGTGGCGTAGGCGGGCAGCAACAGCTCCGATTCGACCCCTAGCCTGGGACCCTCCATATGCCGTGGGTGCGGCCCTAAAAAGGAAAAAAAAGAAAGAAAAGAAAAGAAAAAAAGGGAAGGTCTTCTCTGTGATCCCTCAGTGCGAACCTCGCCGGCCAAGGCCGGGCCTGTGATTTTGCCGGGGGCTTTGGTCAAGCCTGGCGCCCCGCCCCGGGCCTCGGTGTCCTGCCTGCCCTGCGAAGGGCTGGTGTCCTGCCTGCACTGGGAAGGGCTGGTGAGCTCTAGTTACTAGACATGGAGCAGCCAGGCTCCACGGGGAACCACGGCTTAGGCAGAGAGACGCGCAGGGGCCGTTTTCTCTCCCGTTTGGGGGTGGGAGTTGCCAGAGCTGGCTGGCAGAGGAGGTCTCGAGGCGGGTGGCCGACGCAGCTCTTCTCGGGGCGAAGCAGAGCCTGGGCCAGGCAGGCGAGTCAGAAGGTGTTTCTCCAAAAGCTTTGAAATTCCAAGAACAACCAAGGTAGAAGCCCAAGGCCCCTTCGCTAAGCATGGAGAGTATGTCCAGCGGCCCCCACAGACCCTATAAGCACAAGGGAGGAGGGGTTCTCCTTGAAGGAGAGGGGGTGTCAGTTCCCATTTCATAGCCAGGAAAGTGGAAACGTGGCCAGACACGCACGGGGGCCCCTCTGACCAAGACCTGGGAGGAGGCAGGTTGGATCCCAACCTGGTTAGAAACCCTGTGCTCCGTCCACCATGAGGCCCCGAGACGCCAGGGTCCCGAAATGCTCTAGAACTTGCCAGGACCCCAGGTTACCCGCCACATAGCGCTTTGGCCAATTCCGATTTTAATGCTGGTCACGCAGATAAATCCTGGAGAGCATTTAGAACCCTGATTGGAATTGTGCTGTTCAGAGCCTCCAATGACCTCCAGTTGTAAGACGTTTATTATCCTGCAGCCTCTCTGATTGTAAAGCTTCACTTCCTCCTGAAATCGTGGGCCATACACAGAGTCCAGGAAAAACACAGCATTGTGCAAGGAGAGTCAGAAAGCGACAACGACTGTGACACTGTTGAAAATGCCCCCTTGCTGTTCATGTTTCATTCATGGAGGGACCTCATCCACACGCAGACCACGGACTTTGTACCATAAGTAGAGTTTCTCGGGAAAGTGGCTCCTCACATCGCCTTCCTTCAACCAGCTCTTTATGAGTAATGCATCCTGCATCATCCAGAGGCTTGTCCAATTCGACTTAGAAAGTGGGAAAAGCAAACTTAGTGACGTAAGAAGGAAGGAAAATCTCCAAGTCCCCGAGATCTGCAGTAACAGCAAAACACGGCAAGCACTTCAAAAACAGAACTGACCGAGAGAAGTTCCTCCCTCGGTCACTTGGTGGATGCAGAACTTCGTGTAGCGCCACTGGTCTGCCGTGGGTGAAACAGCCCCTGTCCTTGGCCCCTGCCTGGCAGCAGGTGCTCTCTGTCAGCTTCTGGTAAGTTCTCCCGTAAGAAAGAGTCAGGGAACGTTTAAGTCTGAGGCCAAAGAAGTCCTGCTTCAGACGCCAGCGCATCATGGGTGGGGCAGTGGCCACCGCACGCTGTCGGGGGAGGGGGTATGTCCCAGGGTCTCTGCAGTGGGTGTGGAGAGCTGGATGGGGATGTGCCCCCAGCTTGGAGGGAAGAGGGAAAGAACACCCTGGGATAAGGGAAGGGACTTCTGCGGGTTTCAAGGATTTTTAAATTAAATTCATTAAAGTTTCTTCAGTTGCACCACATTCAAGTTTATGTTGCACCAAACAAAGCCGCAACTTTTCTAGATAAAGTGGGTCTAGTAGCATCGACATCACATGGTTCAGCCAACTCTGCTGTTTCCGGGGGTCACTCGGGCTCTGGGGTCCACTCTCGGGGTCAGGGGTCAACAGGCAAATGTCTTAACTTACCACTTCCCTCTGGGGACAATGGTGGTTGCCACCAGGTGTCACCTCTGCCAGAAGCTTGATGGTGTAATTGCAGGGAGGCACCCAGGAGAGACTTGTCTCCAACCCCAGGCCCGCCTCAGTGAGTGGGGGGCTGCCAGGGTGGGATTTGGTCCAGAGATGAGCCCAGCACAGGGATTCTCGGATTCTGCTGCACTGGATTCATTTGACAAGTGTTGTCTGAGGATCTACTGTGTGTACCTGCTAAGTTCAGGGACAGTGAACAAGACAGGCGTCACACCTGCCCTCTGACCTTTCATGACCCAAAATATAAAATGGGGGAGTTCTGTTGTGGCTCAGCAGGTTAAGAACCTAACATACTGTCCTTGAGGATACAAGTTCGATCCCTGGCCTTGCCCAGTGGATTAAGGATCAGGCATTGCCGAGCTGTGGTGTCGGTCGTAGCTGTGGCTGTGGTATAGGCCAGTAGCTGCAGCTCTGATGCGACCCCTAGCCTGCAAGTGCGGCCATAAAAAATAAAAAATAAATATTTTTTAAAATTGGGCCGTGATTTCTCAGCTATGACAGCAAAAGCTTAAGCAATCAATGAAATAGAGATAAACTGCTCTTTATCAAAATGTAAAACTTGGTATTGAAACTGACACCATTAACAAAGCAGAAAGCCCACACAATGGGAGAAAATATTTGCAAATCACATATCTGATGAGGGAGTTGCATCTGGAACGTATGAAGAGCCCTTACAATTCCGCCATAAAAGCACAATCCATAGTTGAAAGAAATGGACTTGGGGAGATGTTTCTCCCTAGAGACACACGGGGCCCGTAAGCACATGCAGAGCTGCTCAGCATCGTCAGTCATCAGGAAAGGCAAATCCACACCGCTTCACACAAGCGAGGCTATAATAAAAAGGTAGGCAATGGCAAAGGCTGGCGAGGAGGTGGGGGAAGAGCCTGGCAGTTCCTCAAAAGGTTACACACAGCGTTGCATGTGTACTCCAGCAATTCCGCTCAAAGGCATATCCCCCAGAGCGATGAAAACCTATGTTCCTGCAAAAACTTGGGCATTGATGTTTGTAAGAGCATTATTCACAATAGCCGAAAAGTGAAAACAAGCCAAATGTCCATCCACGGACAAATGGATAAATAAAACATGGTCTATTCAGAGCACAGAAGGTCATTCAGCCTTAAAAAGAAAGGAAGCAGTGGTTCATCCTACGACTTGGAGGAATCGTGAAGACACTGTGCTCTGTGAACGAGCCAGTCACACAAGACCACGTATTATAAGACCCCATTTCTATGAAACAGCAAATTCCTGGGGATAGGAAGCAGGTTAGTGGCTGCCCAGGTCTGGGGCGGGGGCGGGGTTGGCTGCTCCGGATGGATGAGAGGCTCTGACCTTTGTGGTGATGACTGCGCAGCTCTGTGGATGTGTAAAACCACTGAATTCTATATTTTAAAGGAGTCGGTTTCTGATGTGTGAATTATATCTCAACGAATATTTGTCTGGAAGATACATGATGTAACAGTTACTATTTGGGGAAAGGAAAAAAGCACCCGTGATTTCATCATGAAAAATGCAGAAGATAAAGTTCAGCAAGAACACCTGGCTGGTGGTTTTTGTTAATTCACGAGGCAGGTGATCCTGAGCCACTTATCAGAACCGTGCCCGGCTTATAAAAGTTGAGAAATGTGGTATAGACAGACTTCCAGATTATACTCACCCTGTAAGATAAGGAACACACTACTCAGAAGAGACCCATGTGACGGTGTTTTATGGTTTTACAGAGCCATTTAGCTGAATTAAGAGGCCCCCTTGGGCGTTGCTTGAAGCAAGAATGGTCTGGTCTGTGGGAAACAGTTCGTTCTTCAATCTCAGGCCAGGAATTCTTTTGTTCAAGAGATGTGGGTTAGGTAACAATGCAATGTGCTTGCGTTTGCTTCTACACCTGCTGTGTACAAGACAGATTAAGCAAGTACTTGGGCACAAAGCCCCCCCCCCCCAGCCAGGTAACAGTTCTGGTGACAACACTGCAACCAGGGCAGCCCAGCCCCAGCGAGATAGCCTGCCAGGGCTGCACACTGCCCTGCAGGAGAAGGAAGGAACAGCTGCTGGATCCCACTCGCCAGTCACCGGAGATGGCTGGTTTCCAGGTCATTACAACCAGGCGATTGGAGACATGAATGTGACATGGCTACAGAGTCAATTTCAATCCACCTGCTCAGGAAAGAATGAGGTAGAACTACACTCTTTGGCAGAAAACTGTCTCCGTTGCTCCCTTAAATGAAAAACAAGTTACGGAATATTAAGGAAGAGTTCCCTGGTTGCACAGTGGGTTAAGGGTCCGTCACCCGCAGCTCTGTGTCTCCGGTTCGGTCCTCGGCCTGAGGACTTGAGCATGCACACACGAGCGCGCACGTGCACACCCAGGAGCAGCAACCGTGGTTTGGAGGAGGAGCTTTCAATTTTCACCTAATTACAGTATTTCTTTTACGTTATTCTCATCCAAAAAAACATGAATGTGTCTTATCACAAGGAATTAGTTCATAAATATTTCAGTCTCTCTCCCCAACCACCCCACCCAAACGTCCTGCTTCCTGGGCCCTTTGCCGGGAGAGGGGACGTGGACGGAGAGAGTCTGGAGAGGATGCGGCGGTTCCGGGGCTGGATGGAGGCTGACCGTCTGAGCACAGGCCTGGCAGGTCCTGGCTCTCGCTCAGGTGGAGGTGGGCCAGATGACCTGCGGTACTGACCCACCTGCTTCGGGGACACTAACGCCAAGGTGGGACACGGGCTGCGGGATGACACATGTGGAGGGGGGCATGGGAGGTGGAGGGGCTGGAGTCCTCCGCTGGTCACCGAGCGGAGTCCAGATCTGCGAAGGCCTGCAACGCAGAGACCTCCAGGAGTCCTCTCGCGGGGGCCTCCGGAGCGACCAGGAATCGCCCCCTCCTCCGCGCCTTAAGCGCCTTAACCGAACCCCGGGCTCCTCCTCGGGGGCTGGACGCAGAGCAGCCTCTGGCGGCCCAGGGCATGGGGGCCGGGGTGGAGGCGGGGCTCCCGCTTGGCCCCGCCCTCGGCACCGCCCCCAGCTGCCCAGGCGGGTCCGGAAAGCGAGGGCTGGTGGCGGCCGGTAGCCTGCCCTTGGCCCTGGGCCTCGGGGAAGGACAGGAGGAGCCGGCGCCCCTGGCACCTGGAGGGAGCTGGGGAGCCCCCGCCCCGCTGCTTCCCAGGGCGGCTCGGGCCCCCAGGAGCAGACCTGAGGCCGCCTACTGCGGCGTCTCGCCGGGACCGGACCTGGGGCTCCTGCGCCTTCGCCCCCGACCCCCCCACCCCGCCCCCTGACCAGCCAGACGACAGCGGTGCCCAGGGATGGAGCGACCCTCGGGGCAGCTAGCTGATGATATGACCGCGCGGCGCCGGTGGCGTCCTTGCCTCGGTCTCTGCGACACTCAGGGCCTTTAGGACGCAGACTCAGCTCAGGCCTCTGCTGAGTCCCGCATTTTAAATACCAAAGAATTCTTTTTTGGTGGCACCTTTAACCTGACAGGATAGATTGTATTTGTCGTTTTCTATCTTCCTGCTCGTTAACGATTTTGGCAACCGCAGGGAAACAGGCTCTTTCTGTAAGAGGAAGGGGGAAAGGGTGCAAAGGCCTCCAGTAAACTATCTCTGCTGAGGCAGGACAGCCCAAGTCCCTCCAAGGGCTTTGCCAGGCCGGTGCGGCTGCCATGGAGAGTGTCCAGGGTTGTGCACTGAGCAAGCCAGCTCAAGAATGCAGGCAGTGTAAGAGTTTTACTTCCAAGCTTACCAGGATTAAAAGGATTTTTTTCATCAATATAATATAGCAAAATGGAGTCAGATGTTTTACAGGTAGCGACTGCGCACAACTGAAGAGTTTTCCATCTTGAATTTTTGTGAGAAAAATATAAAAACTTGCACAGCTAGTTACTGAAAATAGGCAACTCTGATGCAAATGGGACTGTCTGACACATATTTATCTTCTGTTCATTTTCTAGGCATTATTTGTGGATGGCTAGCCACTTAGACTTGAAGGGATCCCAAGAGCAGTTGGCTAGACTAGTTTACGGAGATTTACTAGCTTTCTCTGTGCAGCCAGTTTTGGCCAGGCTCCAGCTCCAGCGGGTGGGCCCCATCCTGCCCACATCCACTGGGGCTCTGCCTCAGGGTGTTTCCAGCATAAACGCTTCATGGACGTGTGTTAGCAGGGGTCACAGGGCAACAAGCATCCCTGTGAATGGAGCAGGGCTCCGGGGCCCGAGTGAAGGTTTAATTCCACCTTAAATGATTTACAGCCCAAACCATCACCTTAAGACATCGCATGTGCAAATGCCAGTGTGTTTACGTGTTTTGTTTTGGTTGGTTTTGTTTTTTTTGTTTGTTTTTGGTTTTTTTTGTCTTTTTGTCTTTTTAGGTCCCAGGCTAGTGGTCTAATCATTGCTACAGCTGTCAGCCTCCACCCCAGCCACAGCAACACCAGATCCGAGCCACATCTGCGACCTACACCACAGCTCACGGCGACGCTGGATCTTTCACCCAATGAATGAGCAGGGCCAGGGATCGAACCTGCAACCTCATGGTTCCTAGTCGGATTCGCTTCTGCTGTGCCATGATGGGAACTCCCTAGTTTTTGTTTTTTAAAACTCTGGCTTGAAAGAATAGAGTTAAAAGGATGAGCTTTCAGGCTCCCTTCTCCCCTCCATGAATGGCTTCTGTTCAGGTAGCTTGACAGAAGCTGCTTGGAGTTGGTCGCAGGAAAATAAGTGGAAACAGGACACTTACAGCCGAGAAGGAGAGAAAGGAGGGGGCAGGATAGCGAGTGCAGCGCTCGTCTTGAGTATCACGTGTGTATGAATGCACCCCAAGCTCGTAACGGAGACACACGGAGGTACTGGGACCTCACATGGCACTGCTTTGAGAGAATACATTTTATACGTGGAAGGAAGACAACATAATCCTGCATCTGTCTGGTATTTTGTTGAAAAGTGACTTCACGCATGTGTGACGGCTGGGCCCTAACTTGTCTCCGTCCCCCGCCCTCCCCCTCCCGGACCCCTGCCCTGTGTCCTGGCCTCCCCGGGGCCGGGTCAGTGGACGCCTCGGGGAGCAGGCAGGCGCTGGGCCAGCCCCTCAGCCCCTCAGCCCAGCATCTCCGCCATCCTGAGAGGAAGTGCACCTGTGCCCTCGGTGTGAACATGCCCTCGTGCGAACTAGAAAAATCGGCATCACGCCCCAGTTCCCAAGGAAGTAGAAAGGAGAGGCCAGAGGAACAGGAGGCTGCACGTCTAAGAGTGAAAGTTCTCAGGCAGCATCAGGAGAAAACAGGGTAAAGCGAAAGATGCTTGCGCCTTTCAGGTATTGGTCTGCAGTTTTAAAATGAAAGTTACTGGAGTCCCCGTGTGGCACAGGGCGTGAAAGATGCAGTGTCGTCACTGCTGTGGTGGCTTGGGTTGCTGCTGTGGCAAGAGTTCACTCCCTGGCCTGGAAACTTCCACGTGCCACCGGTGCGGCAGAGAGAGATGCTACATAGAAGCTTAACTTCGCTTCTAGAGCAGAGTCGGATGTTGCTATATCGAACCTGTGAAAATGTTCTCATTACTTCAAGAAAACGAACCAAGGAAAAATGCTTATTTTTCCTTCCATTATTCCAATTAAGAGTGCCTATTGTTTTGAGAAGGAGTTTAGCTAATATTAGCTTAGGCACTGTTGTGTTGGTTTAGCTGTTTTTTTATCTTCTCAACCAACATGGGAACACCTTTGTATGCGTGCTCCTTCGGAGCTTAAGGTTACAGGACGCTGAAAATCAGGTTTGATCAATACCATCATGGTGCAGATTAAAAATGTGATTTTGGTTTCTTAAGAAACTATTAGAACACTTTATCCTAACTAGTCAGGTAGTCAATACAAACAAAATTTACTGGAGAAAAACAACCCCTAGTTCACGAAATACAAATAAAATTGATTTACTTTTATTATTAGAAAAACCTAGGACAATCTGTTGGTGTTGAATATCTACAGTTTCAGCTTTAAAGTCTCAGTTCTGCTTTCTGGACTCTTCAAAACCAAGCAGACAGATGTCCTTCAGGTTTTGTCAGATTCCGCCAGAAAAACAGCCCTGGGAGCCAGTGAAGCCTGTGCAGCGTAGCCTTTTCCTGAATGTATTAATTACTCTTTGTACATTTTCAACTTAATTTGTATTTTAATCAAAAATACCTTCCCACTCATTTTATAAATTAAGCAAATAACGTAATTACACCCCATTGAAGCAGCGCCCTTTCCGCACTGAAGGACTGCGGGCTTCGCTTTGTCTGTTACCTGGTTTTTCAGGAAGGAAGCTGACGCCCCCCCAACCCACAGACGACATCCACAAGTGGCAAGTCCTCCCGCTCTCAACCCCCAAATGTGAGAATAAGCCTCCCGCAGGTCGGAAACCCACATGGCGTCACTGTCTGGGTGGAGATAACGGAGGGGGGCCGCCTCCGACGCCCTGACCCCTGCGGCCCGGGTCCCATCCACGTGCCCCTCCCGGAGCCCCGGAGCGCAGGGGGACAGCAAGGGCGGGGGGGGGGGGGGGGGGGAGAAGGCCCTAGAAGGTAGGGGAAGGGAGGGGGCGGCTCGCGGCTCCCACCCCCCCTTTGTGAAAAACAGCAGAAGCTGATGGAAAATGGATGTCTCTGCCAACAAATGGGGTAACTTAGACGAAATGGACAAATTCCTAGAAGACCAGAAACTGCTGAAAATGACTCACGATGTTAGAGGAAATCTGAATACACTCTGGACAAGGAAATTTAATTAGTAATTGAGCCTTTTCTCTAAAGTAAAGCCTGGACTCTGATGGCTTCACTGACAAATTCTACCAAACTTTAAGGGAGACTCAGGCCCTGAAAGAAGACAGACACTTCCTGACTCATTCCATGAGGCCAGAGTTACCCTGACACCAAAACCACCAGACTCATCACAAGAAGAAGAAAAAAGCCACAGGCCAGTGTCACTCATGAATATAAGTGCAAAAATCCTCCTCAAAATACCAGCAAAGCAGAATTCCCTGGTGGCCTCGCAGTGTAGGATCCAGCCTGGTCACTGCCGTGGGGTGGGTTCGATCCCTGGCCCAGGAACTTCCACATGCTGTGCATGTGGAAAAAAACCCAACCAACCAACCAACCAAACAAACAAAAACACGAGCAAAGCAAATCCAACAACATACAATAAGGACTGTGCCCCCAGGCCAAGTGGAATGTATCCCAAGAACACGAGAGCGCTTCGGTGTGTGGCAGGCAATCAGTGCAGTAAGAGAATAAGACAGACCACGGGGGCATCGCAGCTGGCATAGAAAAGGCATTTGACAGAGACTCGAAAAGGAAAAGCATTTGACAAGATCCAACACCCTTTCATAATTAAAGAAAAAAATCTTAACAAACTAGGAATAGAAGGGAACTATTCTCGGGTAAAGGCCCCCATGAAAACTCAGAGTTGCTGTCACACTTACTGGTAAAATTCGAAGACCAGGAACCAGTCAAGGAGGCCCAGGGTGGCCACGTCCCTTCAGCATCGCAGTGGGGTTTCTGATGAGGGCACTTAGCCAAAAGAAAGAGAGATAGAAGCAGAGAGAGAGAGACAGAAGAAAAAAGAAAGAAAAGGGCAAAAGTTATGCATATTGGAAGGAAGTAGCAAAATTATCTCTTTGTTTGAAATTTCTGGAGCTATCCTCACGGTGACGGGCGAGTGCGCCTGTGGGAAAAGATGGACGCTGACTTGCTAGTCGTGGAAGTTGGCCGATGCAAACATTTTCCTCTAATTTTATGTTTGTTTAAACTTTCATAGAATAAAGATTTTTCAATCTTTTTTTTTTTGGCCTTTGTCTTTTGAGGGCCGCACCCCCTGCACATGGAGGTTCCCAGGCTAAGGGTTGAATCAGAGCTGCAGCCGCTGGCCTCCACCACAGCAGTGCAGGATCTGAGCCACATCTGCAACTACACCACAGCTCACGGCAACAGCGGATCCTTAACCCGCTGAGCAGGGCCAGGGATCGAACTCGAGTCTCGTGGATGCTTGTCAGGTTCGGTACTGCGGAGCCACAACAGGAACAGGAACTCCTGGAAGCCACGGCTGCTTCTCCGTCACAAGCCGTCTTGTGGATCTAATTCACTGGTCTCTTCCTTAAGAGACAGCTCTGTCATCCACACAGCAAATGCCTTTTAAAGGACTTTCCTCCAAGCCCTTCTTCTCACGAGAGTCACCCGTGCCTCCGTCTCCTTTTTGCCTAGTTAACCTGCGATTAGCAGCGTGAACTCTTAGGACCTCGGCCCGCCGGGCTGACCCTCTGAGACCCGCCACGTTCCTTCGGAGCTTTCACCCAAGCTTTACTGTGTATGGATTAGGCGGGCTGATGAAAGGTCAATTAACCATCAAGTTAGGAAGAAAAAAGGGACGTTTATCCATCCAGACTGAGGACCACAACCCAGGAAGCAGATTCCCGGGAGCTCTGAGAGCTGTGTTGCCGTTAGAAGCCGAAGGCACCGTCGTCCAGTCAGAATGACCCGCTGACATAGGACAGAAAGGTCCCCGAGGCCCCGCGGGCCCCGTGAGCACACGCCAAGGGGCAGCACGTCCCCTCGGAGCTGGGGAAGAATGTCCTTTTGAGTCGCGCTGCTCGCGGCCCAGGAGAGAAGGGCTGGCTTGACCTTCAGGGTCAAGCAGGCATATGCCCGCCTGGCCGAGCTCCGGTGAGTGTGCCATGTGGGTGCCCAGAGGGACCCGGAGAATCTTGGGTTTCGCTTTCCTTGTCCCGCCTTAAAATACACAAGTTATGTCGTCAGGGGACTGCTGGCCAGACTCCAGACGTCCTGAGTGCAGGTCCGCACCTGGCTTTACCCGACATCCCGCCCCCGGGACCCGGGGGGCCACAAGCGTGGCTGCTCCTGTGACGACGGAGGGCTGGACGGCTGCATGGACTAATTAACACTGCTCTTTACTGATGTCCGGTCCGTCGTTATCTTAGAGATCATAACATAAAAAATCGAAATGTTACGTGTTTCCGATAGCATCTCAGTGACCTTAGAAGGAACATTGGATTTAGACATTCAGACTTACTTCTTTGGTTTGTGACCCGTTTGCTCCTCAGCTTTACTCAGTACGTCCTTCAGGCTTCTTCTGTCTGATTATCTCGGCAAAGCCAACATCCCTCAGCAGAACTCTCACGAGGTCCTTTCTTAATCTCGGTACGACTGTTGTATTTATTTATGCATTGAATTGGTCTCTTACAAAAAGAGGCGTATCTGGACATCTACCAGAACCTTAAAATAAAAGCATCCTCTTGTGTTGTAAGTATGTTATTAAATTGGTCCGAATTTAAGAATTCTGTCTCAGAAATGCTCACTGAAGTTTCCCTTCATTTATAGTATACCAGTACGTTTACCTGAAGAAATAAAAACGTGTCCTGTTATATGTGCGTCTGTATCCGAAGATGAAAAAAGCTTCATGATTAATGCATGTCTTCGGAACATATCCAGCCATCTGTGCTTTCCGTGCTCTGACAATTTGTTAATAATGCATCAGTGTTTGTTTGTTTTCCCAATAAATCGTATGGCAGGAAAAGACACCAGAATTATAACCCACTCATGCAGTCTACACCGTCTGTCGGATGTGGACAGCCCCATTCCTCTCCCCTCCTCTTCTCTCCCACCCCAGCCCAGCCCATCTTATCCCACCCCAACCCACCCACCCAATTCCCACCATCCCGCCCCAGCCCTTCCCATTCTGGCCACTGTCAGCCAGCCTTCTGTTTTCAAAGTACCTGTTTCACAACTGCATGGCCGAGCAGGGGTCCAGGGACTGTGTCCCAGCAGGAGGGAGGGGCTGAGTCCTTCCCAGAGGAAGGACCGGTGCCAGGGGAGGGGGCACCCAGCCCTGACCTCAAAGGTCAGCGAGGTTTGCCCAGCACACAGCAGAGGGAGGGGTGTCCCAGGGGTGCGAGAACTACGTGGGTGACAGGAGGAAATCCTGGCTAAATATGTGTGGATTGACCAGACCCTGAGAGGCTGTGAAGACGAGCCGGACAGGCCTAGGTTTCGTTCAGTAAAAAACAGTCAGCTCTGACTAATATTTAATTGTGAGTACAGCAGCCAAGGGTTGGGGAAGGGATCGAATTCCTGATAGTGAAATTCACAAAAGTAGCATTCCTCCGAGATCACATTGTAATAAATAACAGTGCTTACAGTAGGCCCTAAGCAGCCCCCGCTTCGCAGGTGTACCCAAAGCCACGGGCTCTTCGCATCCTCCTGTCCCGCCTCTGTAAGTCTGGGTGGTACCGGCTCTCACACAGCGGATTTCAGGAGGTTGAAGGGAGTCGCCTCTTCCCCACCCTCCCCAGACACGCGGGGGACGACAGTGCACCAAGTCCACTCGCCCTGCCCTGGCAGCTCGCCGCCTAGGGCACAGGCCTTGGTGGGGCAGCGCAGCGGGAGGCAGCACCTGCCGGGTCCTGAGCGGTCTTCGCTGCAGAACAGCAGAAGGGCTCCCCCTGGCTCGGTCCGCCCTCACGGCTCCCAAGTCTCCTCGAATACACAGGAGAAGCCTTAATTGACAAGGAATTCTGGACAGCGGAAAAAAATCAGCATGAACAGGTGACAGAGAAGCTTGCTCGCCGCGGCCCCCACCCTGGACCTGAGAGCAGACCCAGCAGCTCCGTCACACTTCAAGAGCAGGCGGTGTGATCTCCGGTTAAAGTGCCCTGGAGAGTCACGAGTCAGCCTTCTGTCCAGAACGCAAGGCGCCGGCTGTCCTTTGCTGCCGGTTACGTTTCCTGCTGAGCAAATGTTCCCCAGCAGGTGGAAAAGGTGGGTGTTTATAAAGGGCTTGAAGAGCGAAATTAATGCAACCGCTAACATTATTAATAACATTTCAAATCGGGCACATGGAATTTGTGGCAGCACTTGATGACATTTTAATTAAGTTTCTAATTTTACCAGTTGGGGGGCCAAGAGAATTTATTTTTATCTCCGGAGCCTGAAGTCACGTCTGGCTCCCAGACTGCAGCAGGCGCACTCAGGCCCCTGAGTTCTGGCGGTGGTTTGCACACGGGCTCATCTCCTTAAGGCTTCCACAGGTAGACGGAAAACACAGCCATGCCACCCTCCCCACCCGGGCCCAGACGCCTCTTCTTTTCATGAGCTGTCGCCCAGCCGAAGCACTGCAATCTCACCACCTCCTGCTATGTTAGCTCAGAAATGGGTCATTTCTGGAATCTAAAAATACAACAGGAGTTCCCATCGTGGCTCAGTGGTGAAGGAACCCGACTAGTATCCATGAGGACGCAGGCTTGATCCCTGGCCTCGCTCCGTGGGTTAAGGACCCGGCGTTGCTGTGGCTGTGGTGTAGGCTGGCAGCTGCGGCTCCAATTCCACCCCTAGCCTGGGAACCTCCATTTGCTTCGAGTGTGGCTCTTAAAAAAAAAAAAAAAAAAAGCAGCCAGGTCACCACCATCCTTTACTGTTAACATTTTCTTTATTTCCATTTTCTTTTTGTTCCATTTTTGGCCGCCCCGTGGCGTAGGGAGTTCCCTGGCCAGGGGAGCAGGGAGGCGACACAGAAGACGCTGGCCCACTGTGCCAGGCTGGGGATCCAACCTGCGTCCGGGCGCTGCAGAGATGCTGCTGACCCCGCTGCGCCACAGCAGGAACTCCTCCCTCCCACCGTTTTATAAGTCATTGCTACCTTGGGCGATACATTCAGCCCAACTACCCATGCCGTCTGAGCTCAGAGGAAGAACCAGTCGTGGCATTTTCTTCCCAAGCGCTCTTCCCCAGGAAGCTCCTGGAGACTAAATTCCAGCAAAATAAAGAAATAAACCAAAAAGGAGACATCATGGGATCCAGAAAATAAGGGGTCACAGGGAATTCCTGAGCCGTTGAGGCGCAGCCTGGGGACAATGGCAGGTCAAGGCCGAGGGCTGGGGGCGGGACCAGGGAGGATCCAGGAGGGGTGCCTCTGGGAAACGGGGACCGGTCTGCAGCTTTGTCAGGGCTGCTTGGGAAGGAAAGCCGAGAGGATAAAGCCGGCACGTGTGTTACCTTCGAGGAAAAAGTGTCGGGGGTTCCCTGGGTGTGTGGTGGTTATAGGATCCGGTGCTCCTACCGCTGTGGTCGGGGTCCAGTCCCTGGTCTGTGAACTGAGAGCCCGCGTCGTGCCGAAGCCACACACATTAAAAAAAGTACCCCCAAAAAGGTGTATAAGAAAGGAGACAACGTAGCCAAAACACACAGCACCGTTCGGCGGTAGCGTGGGGAGCAGGCCCAGTCGGTGACGTTAACACGATGGTGTTCGTGTCGCGGGATCTGGACTCGGTGGTGGGAACAGGCAGGTATCACTGTCACAGGACATCGGCTCGGCAAGGGTGGCGGCGGCCGGGAAGGGAAGGGAGGTGGGTGGGGGTGGACGGCGGTCCGGACTCGGCATCTCCCCCAGCAGTAAATCAATCGATGCCTTTTAAAATTTTGAAATTACACCATAAGTACATTATTTAGACATATGGAAGCAATCAAGGAAGAAAAGGCAGGATGGTAAGTGGTTTTGCCTCTGCAGAGAAGGGTCTGGAAACAGAGAGGACGGCCGGTTATTCTCATAAGTGGGGCCGTTCTACTTGATTTTAAAGCTGTGCAAATGCACTTCTTTCGTTCAATGAGAATATGTGTTTTTCCGTATAAACAACGCTTTTATCGTACCCAGAAAACACCCCTTGGGACCCCTCTGCAGAAGTGACACCACTCGGGTCCTTCCACTCCCGGGGGTGACCCTCCCCCTCCCCCCGGGGGACCAAACCCCAAACCCCTTTGCTCTTCGCCCGGGTGCTCCCACCGCTGCCTCGCGGCGCCTTTCGCAGGACGGTGGAGCCCGTGAGAACCCCCCGTCCACCCACCAGAAGGGCTGCCCGCAGCCCCTGCTCAGGCCCCGTCACCCCGCGACTGCTCCGCCTCTACGCACGAGACTCTCCTGGGCCTCACACACCTGGGGTCACACGGCCTTTGTCCTGTGGTGCCTGGCTTACTTCACTTAGCAGGTTCCTCCCCTCTTTTTCTTCTCACCCGCGACATGCAGAATTTTCCTGCCCAGGGATCAGACCTGCGCCACCGCAGTGACCAGAGCGGCTGCAAGCCACCCTGCTGGGTCCTCAACTGGCTGTGCCACAAGGGAACTCCCACTTAGCATGTTTTCAGAACTATTACATTTGTAATATTTGGGGCTCTGAGACCAGCATTAAATCATTTCCAGTTAAAACTGGTAAAATATCCTTATAAATTGTGATTGATAAGTCATCAGGAAAGCCATTTTTCTCGTCCTCTTTACAAAAAGAAAGGAACAGAGAAAGGGTCTCCTGGTTTCTTTCTAAAGTGTGTCCCTAAGGAGGCCGTGCATAAAGTGATGCTGTGTGACGTCAACGTGACCTGCTGGACGAAGGCGCAAATTATCACGAGCAGCCGCGCCAGATGGCCCACTCTTGTCCACCTCCTGCTGAGAGACTTTGCCACTTTAGTTGTCTTGCTGGAGAGTGGCAAAATTTTAAGGTTTCTGTTGAAATAAATGAGAACGACACATTACTCTCATGACTTTATTGGTAATTTTAGGCATCAAAGAACCACAATTTTTGTCCCAAAAGGAAACTGGAATTAAAACAATCAATCTCTTTAGAGGCAAGAAAAAAAAAAAAAGAGTAGGGAGTGTAAAAAAAGAAAATAAGAGACTGAGTTCCCATGTGGCACAGCAGTAACAAACCCGACTAGTATCCATGAGGATGTGGGTTCAGTCCCTGGTCTCGCTCAGTGGGTTAAGGATCCCGCGTTGCTGTGGCTGTGGCATAGGCTGGCAGCTGCGGCTCGGATCTGGTATTGCTGGGACTGTGGCATAAGCCGGCAGCTGCAGCTCTGATTTGCCCGGAGCCTGGAGACTCCCATATGCTGCAGGTGCAGCCCTAAAAAGCAAAAAAAAAAAAAAAAAGGAGTGCTCAGGAGAAGCTCCTTGGTGGCTCAGTGGTGGGTTAAGGATCCAGTATTGTCACTGCTGTGGCTCAGGGTCACTGCTACTGGGGAACGGGTTTGATCCCTGGCCTGGAAACTTTTGCCTGTTGTGAGTGCGGCAAAAAAAAAAAAAAAGAAAGAAAGAAAGGAAGAAAGTGCTCAGGGCGGGGCTGTGACTGTGTGGGAGTGAGGAAGATGCACAAAAGGTGACATCGAGTGTGACCAAAAGTGAGCAGGACTTTGTGGTGGAAGATTCCAGAAAAAGGGATGAGGGTGAGTGGTGGCCTTGGGAGCCACAGAAGAGCTTCTGCACAGAGATCCTAGGACCCTCCATGGGAAGAGGCACCAAAATAATGCCAGCCCTGCGAGAAGAGGAGCCGGGGCGGGGGGGCGGGGGCAGAGGTTCCAGCCCTCGGGGGAGCAGGGTGCTCACCGGAGGCCCTGCCTCTTCGAAGGCGACCTGAAAACAAAACATTGAACACTCACACTTCCCCGCTCTAAGTTTCAGCTTTGGCATCAGGCTCGTCACACGAGGTTCCAGTAGCAGTAATTGCTCTCCAGCGTCTCTGCAGGAAGTCCCCGCTCTTTTGCCCCTCCCACACTTCTCAACCATCTCTTTCGCTTCAGAGTCGAAGAATCTGGGAGCCCTGGTCCCCACGGTGGAGGGAGGCATGGAGGACGGGGTGCTGTGAGTCTGCACAGGGCGGGGGTGGGGAGGGGTGCAGCCTGGGCACCCTTCGAAGAGCCACAATCTGGTTCAAGTTTGGGGGGGTGCCTCCTACCTGTTCTCCCCTCCCCCTGGGCCACACGCCACCTAGCGCAGAGAAGCAGCCATGCTGGGTGCAGGTCAGGAGAAGGCTGATGAA
Organism: Phacochoerus africanus; assembly: GCF_016906955.1. Classification (NCBI taxonomy): domain Eukaryota; kingdom Metazoa; phylum Chordata; class Mammalia; order Artiodactyla; family Suidae; genus Phacochoerus; species Phacochoerus africanus. The sequence goes on from NC_062556.1 coordinate 77,897,020, forward strand.
GCTCATTCTATCCCCTTCCAGCCACCTGCAAGCCAGGGGGTCTGCCCTTGACCCAGCCCTGAGCCAATCATCTGGTGGTATTCCACCATTCCAGTGACTGGCCAGGAATGGGCACAGGATGTTGCCCGTCCAATCAGGGTGAAGATTCTTTCCCCTGGGATGGGGAGGAAGAAGCGTGCAGGCCCTGGTGATTCTGGCCGCCGTCTCACTGTGACCTTCCTGTCACATTGCCAACACGCTCCATCATCCATTTGAGGTCGAAGGTGGAATGTTTCCGAAGACGACTGCTCAGAAGTTCCCTCGTCCCTGAATGCGCAAGGCTCTGCTCCCTCCCCTTGCATCCGGCCTTGGACTTACTGTCCCCAGCAGAATGAGGCACAGGTGATGGTCCAGGACTTCCAAGCCCAGGCTTTTAGGGACCGGTCAGTGTCCACTTTGACCCTCTCGGGATCCAGCTATGTAAGATGCTCAGGCTGATCGCTAAGGAGAGAGAGAGAGGCCAACGTGCTCCCGGCTCTCCATCCACCCAGCAGAGGCGTGAGAATGTGGCCAAAGCCATCTCAACCTCCAGGGCCCAGCTAAGCCCCCAAAAGAATGCAGATGTCTGAATAATCCCAGCCCAGACCATCGGAGCAGAGGAACCGTCCACTAAACCACAGTCCTGAGAAATAAGAGCTCGCTGTTGTTTAAGCCCCCAAGTTCGCGTCCTTTGTTACTCAGAAATAAACAACTGATTCACAGCATGAGTTGGACTTACCGTTACCTTAATAGAGTCCTCACTGGTTTGTTTCCATAGGTTGGTTTGTTTGTCTTTTTAGGGCCACACCCCTGGTTCCCAGGCTAGGAGTTGAGTTGGAGCTGCAGCTGCCAGACTACGCCACAGCCATAGCAATGCAGGATCCAAGCCGCGTCTGCGACCTACCCCACAGCTCACGGCAATGCTGGATCCTTAACCCACTGAGCAAGGCCAGGGATTGAACCCGCATCCTCACGGATACTGGTTGGGTTCATTACCGCTGAGCCACGACAGGAACTCTCTGTTTCCACAGGTTTAGAGTTAAGATGCTGTCCGCCGCTAGCAACAGAAAATCCAACTCAATAAGGATAGTTATTATCTCTCATAACATGAGATCCAAGTTGGGGCGGTGGCAGGACTGGTTAATGGCCGATGGTGTCATCCAGGACCCAGTCTTTCCCATCCCTCCACGCCGCCATCCCCACTGGGAGGGTGTTCGGTCACATCATGGACGCAAGAAGGCTGCAGAGTGCCAGACGTCATATCCAGACTCACGCCATCCAGAGGGACCAAGGAGCATGTCCTCGTCGTGGGCCATTTTATGAGTGAGGAGACCTTCCCAAAGGCAGGTTCATTGGCTCACACTTGTTTTAAACCAATCACCGAAGAGGCATGGAGTTACTGAGATGAGCTTACCTGGACCAGTTCCCCCCTGCCGTGTGAACCCTGGCCAGGCAGCTACCTGGACCAAGGCGGGTTTCTGGCAGCAAGGACAGAGGGCACGGCTGTGGCAAGCACAGTGTCTACTACAATACAAAATTAACACTGGCCACAGAACAAAACAGGCCTTCCTGAAAAACATGCAGCCTTTATCCCATCACCATGTAGGATTTCTCCCTGCAAATGCCACTGACTGCGCGGAGGAAGGCCGGCCAAAACCTGGCGCTGGCAGCGGGCTCCTGGCAGAAGGCAGACGGCATTGCTGGGAGGAGACGAGGAAAAGTGTGGGACGTCTGCGGCTCGGTCATCGTTCTATGACCCACCAGAGGTGCTGGCCCCAGGGCCCAGCCGCCACCCCTGCCCAGCGGAGGGGGCCTGGGGACAACCGTGGTTCCTGGAGCCTGACAGGAGTTGATCAAATGGAAAAGGCAGCTGGACAAGCCCCGTGGCCACTAAGGGAAACAGACACTGCCAGGCAAGGGTGAGGCCAGGGCGAGGTGGAGGGAAGGAAGGCCCCATCTCTCTCCTGGTCTCCAGTCGGCAGCGGGCACCTCTGTTGGTGCAGATCCCCCAGGGGGGCCTTGGGCCTCCTGGACGCAAAGCAGGAGAGAGTAGATTTGGAAGGAAAGTGGAGAATCATTGAGTTAGCTGACCCCAAACTGGAGCATTTTCCGCAGAAAAGCACGTCAGCGTCCGGATGGTTTGGGCCTGATTACCCGATTATTCACTAGTGCTCCTTCCTAGTCTCGGCGTCTAACCCCAAGTGCCCGTGCTTCTTCCCGCGAAGCAGCCAGGAGAACACTCAGGTGCGTTCCTGCAGGGCCCGGATCGGATCGGTCGCCAAAGGCCTCGCCAGGCCCCTCGGGTTTCACAAGTGGTGGCCCTTGGCCCCAAGAACAGAAGTTGGAAACAAAGTGCACCGGTACGGGGCGGGCCGGGGTTGAGAAGAGATAGTTTGCTTCATGCTGGGAAAGCGGAAACATTCCCCACATTGAAACCCAGGCGTCTGCGTGACAGAAACGCTCTCCCGCCTGATGCCCAGAGAGCTGCACAGGCGCCCGCCCCGGGGCCCAGAGCTCCCTTCCCGGCGGAGCTAGCGGCGGAGGCAGGAGCTGGACCGGCCCGACAGCAGCCGGCAGCGTGGCCTGTGGGGCTGGAGGCTGGACTAACAGGTTCGAGGCTGATTTCTACCCCTCGCCCCCGCCGGATAACGAGTGCCTGCGACTGTCACAGCTCTGGAGCGCCGGTGGGGTTTCAGAAAGAAGCAAGGATCCCAGGTGGGGGACCCTGCGCCCATCTTCCCTGCGGCGCGGAGAAGCCGCGCGACCCTGGGCAGCCACTTAAGGCCCGCCTCCGCCCTCTGTCACCTGCAGAGCAGGAGGGGCCTCGCGTGGGGCCGGCCTGGCACTGGGGAGACACAGACCCGATTCAGCCGGTCTCAGGCCCAACCCTCCCCCGCCCCCCCGCCCCCTCCCCGACTCCCCGCGCCGCCCTCGGGCCTTCCGGGGTGGATGGAAGTTTGAGGCCCGCGTGCCTGCGCCCCGGACGGACCCGGTGCCAGGCGTCGGCTCCCCGCCCTCCGGGCCCCAGGTGTCTGGCGCGCATCCCCGCCCGGGAGGCGGAAGCAACAGGAAGCCGCTCCCCGCCCGCGGGCCCCCTCCCTCCGCCCTCCGCCCCAGGGCCCCGGGCGCCCGGGCTGCGGGGGCGGGCCTCGCGGGAGGGCCGGGCGCGCGGGCCGGAGTGTGCGAGGGCGCGGGAGCGGGGCGGGGGCCGGGCGGCGGGGCGCATGCTCACTCGCGCTCGTGACGTGCGCGCCGGGACCGGGGCCGGAGGCCGGGCTGAGAGGGGCAGCGGGCGGAGGCCGGGAGGAGAGCAGAGCGGAGAGCCCAGCGCAGGCGAGCAGAGGAGCCAGAGCGCGGAGCCGAGCAGCGGCGGGATCGGCCGGCCGCCGCGCGCCCAGCCGCAGCCTCAACGCCCCGGCGCGCGGGCTTCGGCCACCGAGCGGCCGCCCGCCGAGCGGGCCACCCCCTCGCCGGCCGCCGCGGGCCGGGCCGGGCATGAGCGCGGAGGGGCCGCGGCCGCCCCCCGCACCGCCCGGCGCGCCCAGGCCGTGACCGGGGCGGGGCGCGCGGCCGCACTCGGGCCCGGGCCCATGGGCGCGCCGAGCCGGGCTTGCGGGCGCTGAGCGGGCGGGCGCGGCCGGAGGAGCCATGGACTGCAGCCTCGTGCGGACGCTCGTGCACAGATACGTGAGTGCTGCCCGCGCGGGGTTGGGACCGGGGCCGGGGCCGGGCGGGACGGGTCCTCCGCCCCCGACCCTGCTGCGGCCGCCCGCCCGGGGTCGCTGAGGGCTCGGGCGGCCTCGCGGGGGTCACCGCGCCCGGAGACGGCGGGACGCGGGAGGACCTGCGGAGTGGGCATCTCGAGCCCCGACGGCGCGGGCGCCCTCCCGCCGGCTCCCGGGCCGCGTGCCTCCCCGGAGCCGGGCCGGGGGCTGTCCCGGCGAGTCCGGGCCCGGGCTGGGGAGGGATGCTTGATGCTGCCGAGTGGGCACCCGGATTAAGGGACTGGAAGAGAGACCCGATACAGGGAAAGGCGGTGGCTTTGCTCGTTTTGTCACAGCGATGGGGGGTTCGGAAGTGAAGTTTGGGACATTTTTTGCCCGAAAGTAACCAATCAGATCCAGGGCCCGGGTGTTCGGAGTTCCCCGGAATCCTCGCTCTTGGTGATCCGTGGCGAGGCCGGGTAGGGTGGAGGCGTGGAGGGAAAGTTGGTTTTGACTCACATCAGACCAAGGGGGACTGCGTGGGGCAGCGACGCTGGCATCAGATGTGTTGGGGGGCGGGGGGGGGCGCAGGAGAAGGAAAGCGTCCGTGTCTTTAACAAAGGGCCCCTTCGTCCCCGCGCGGACCGCCGTCGGGCACAGGTTGGGGAAGCCGCGCGCACCAGGTTTCCGCTGGAAGAGGGGACGGTTATGGGAGCTTGGCTTTTTCTGGCTTAGGAACGCCTCAAGCTGGTCTCCCATATTGATGAGCTTTCTTTGAGAAAGAGACCTTGGCCAGAGAGAAGGCGTTTCTGTTCAGCCCTGGGAACTTGAATCAAAGCTCTCCCCAGCGAGTCCACCCTCCAGCCAGACGCCAGGGTCTGGGAGCTTGTGGCATCTTCTCCGAGCTCCCTTGGGAAGGACAGCCCGTTGCAGTTGGGGGAGCGAACTCCTCTCTGATTCTGGGAAGGGGTGGGAAGGCTGCCTGCAGGAAAGGTGTCCCCATGGACTCTTGAGTCCATATTACAATGTAGTGTAGACAGCAGGTGCCACCCTGGTGCCTCTAGAGGAACACATTCTGGAAAACCCAGCCCCAGTAGGTAACGGGATGTGTACGGGACTTGTTTGGTCCCAGGGGTGTTCTCAGCAGTTTGGCTGGAGGGTGGGACCAGCGTTCCCCTAGGCTGTGCTCGCTAGTTTAATTTCTCTTCTCTTCCAACGCTTGGTGATGAAAAGGCGAGTGGAGCCGTGAGCGGCAATGCGGAGGGCCGGGTGGACCTCCTCGACCCTCCCAGACCCCGTCCCCCCTGGGGGTGGGCCAGACACACTGCCCATTGCGGTGCTTTGACTCCCTTACCCCCTCCAGACCGGCAGCCGCCCGTGCTACACCAATCCGCAGAAACATCAGTGTGCCTTACACGTTAAAATGCCCCTTTAGGAGTTCCCCTGTGGTGCAGCAGAAACAAATCTGATGAGGAACCATGAGGTTGCTGGTTCGATCCCTGGCCTCGATCGGTGGGTTGAGGATCTGGCGTTGCCATGAGCTGTGGTGTAGATCACAGAAGCGGCTCGGATCCCACCTTGGTGTGGCTGTGGTGTAGGCCGGCAGCTGTCGCTCCGATTATAGACCCCTAGCCTGGGAACCTCCATATGCCTTGGGTGAAGCCCTTAAAAAAAAAAAAGGCAAAATAAAATAAAATGCCCCTTTGCTATGACATTAGACACATGAAATCAAATACTCTTTCAAACCTAACTGATAACTATTCTTTGGTGAACTTTACCAGCGTGTGAGTTACTCGGTAACGCCTCTGGAATCGAGTTACGGGATTATTTCTGTTTTTCTCCTTCCATATCTTTTTTTTTTAAACCAGTCTGATCATATGGCTGCTTCGCCATATGCGCAGGCAAAACCACTCATTTCTATGATATTAACTCACGTGTACACTGTTAAACTAATTGCACTTTTTCTAGAAACAGTCGTCCGTTTTCCTATAATTTGATTATCTTTCTTTAGGTAGGAGTTAATCATATGTCCTTTTGCTATGGGGGAAAAAAGACGGAGATCGGCTGTTTATATTTTCTTGTGGTTTCTTCTTCTTGTATAAAAGTGAATACATTTTAGAATGGACGGACAATACGGTCCTGCTGTCCAGCACAGGGACCTATATCCACCCTCCGGGATGGACCGTGATGGGAGATAACACGTGTTAAGAGAGATTGTATGTGTGTGCGTGACTGGGTCACTCTGCTGTCCAGCAGAAATTGGCACAACGTTCTACATCGGCTGTCTTTAAGAAAAATTTAAAAAATAAACATCTTCAGGAGTTTTCCTCATGGCTTATCGGAAACGAATCCGACCAGTATCTGTAGGATGTGGGTTCGATCCCTGGCCTCGCAGAGTGGGTCCAGGGTCCGGTGTTGCCGTGAGCTGTGGTGTAGGTTGTAGACGAGGCTTGGATCTGGCGTCGCCATGGCTTTGGCGTAGGCGGGCAGCTATAGCTCAATTTGCTCCCTAGCCTGGGAACCTCCATATGCTGTGGGCGTGGCCCCCCCCCCCGAAAAAGCAACAAAAATAAATAAAAGGAAATAAACTTTTTTCCTGTTTTAAAAAAACATGAATAAAATAATACCCCGTTCCCTTCTAGTGTTCACACAGTCAGAATTTCCAGGACAAAGAAACCTTTTCATGATGGTGCATGAGGGCTGCCAAAACACAAAGAAGTCCTTGGGAAAATTGCTGTAGGTATTTTATCCTGGGTTACTCCAGAGAGATTGCGTAGGCAGATGAATGAGAGACTCTCCTCCGGGTTGGGCCAGGTGTACCCCAAAGCCTGTTCTTTCTTATTGGTTGTGGTCTGGTGCGAATTAGCCATGCAGAGCTGTGCTCTAATGGAGAAGTGCTTATGTCCTGTCGGCTTTGTAGAGAAATTTTAACCGAGTGGGTGGAGAACTAGTGTTAGTCTCCTTCTAAGAGGTGTGAGGGGTTCCCGTCATGGCACAGTGGTTAATGAACCTGACCAGGATCCTTGAGGATGCGGGTTTGATCCCTGGCCTCGCTGAGTAGGTTAAGGATCCAGCGTTGCCGTGAGCTGTGGTGTAGGTTCCAGACAGAGCTCGGATCTGATGTGGCTGTGGCTGTGGTGTAGGCTGGTGGCTGTAGCTCCGGTTTGACCCCTAGCTTGGAACCTGCATATGCCGTGGGTGCGGCCCTAAAAAGACCAAAGACAGAAAAAAAAGAAAAAGAGGTGTGAGGTGGGCAACCTAGTTGGGTGAGACCAAGTTGTCAGAGACGCTGCAGCATCTCTGGTGCTGCCGGAGTGTGGAGTGGGCCTGCCCCCCTGGAGGCTGCGTCCCCCTGGGCAGGTGGCTCCGCGTTTCCTTGACTCAGTTTCCTGGCCTGAGAGCGAAGACCAGTCCTGCTTCAGGGGGTTATTGTGAGGGTTAAGCGACTTAGTATGGGCCAGGCGCTGAGGGTCCTCCTGGCTCTGAGGACGCGCCCCTGTCACTTCTAGCTCTTAGCTCTCTTTGTCCCCGGTCACTGGCCGGAGGTCCAGGAGAGGCGGGCGCTTCTGTGGCTTGACTGCCCGTCAAGTGGGCAGCAGGGCCCCACAGCGTGGGGGGCCCCGACGGGATTTGGGAACTGTTAAAACAGGCGCCTGGAACACCGCAGGCCCCGCAAAAAGTCTGTGGGCCACGTTTGGCCATGAGGTCATTTCCGGGCCAGGATGGCCTCCCCTCCTCTGGTCGTGCCTCACATTCAGGAGGTTGGACAGTCAGGCTCGGTTGTGTCCTGTCCCTGGAGTTTGTTTCGAGTACTTCAGCCTGGCTGTCGCTCCTGCTTTTGTCGTCTGCTCGTCCACGCGTCTGCTCATTTGTGTCCCACAGCGTTTGCTTTCCAGGATGTCTCTCCCGTGTAAGGCAGCGAACTTCTGAAGAATCCGGGCATTTTCCTTCCTAACAGGAGATATTTGTTTTGAAACAAGCTGTTACATGAGGACTGGCTTTGTAAGGGACAGATCAACATGACTGGCCCCCGGAGACCTTCGAGCCTGGCTGTGTGAGCGCGTAAACCTCCCCAAACCTTCGCCCTTTGTACGCATGCTGTCTGCTTTCCTTCATTTTTTATCACCAGGTGGCCTGTGACATGTCTTCTTTAAAAACTTCGAGTGCTGCCTGACTTGGAGTGGCCTTCCCGAGGCAGCCGCAGGCGATACTGGGGCCCCCTGGGGTTCAGCTCCTGGGGTCTACACCCCAGGACACCAAGTGAAGCCCCTCAAACCGCCAAGCCTTCAGGTATTTGCGGTAGGCAGCCCCTTAGGCTGGCAGGCCTGGGCCTATGGAGCAGGGCTGTGGCCTGACCGTGTGGGCACAGGCCTTTCAGAGCCATCTGCCTGATGTGTCATTTAACCTTTGTGTTTGGCTATTAAGTTAAAATCCTTCCATTGTCCTTTCAAACCGAGTTTAATGCCTGCCTGTTGGGGACAAGTGATCTTGAGAGGCTTGTCTTTCAGGCCGGAGGGTAGGTTTAGTGACGGGAGGGAGAAAAGCAGTTTAGCTGAGGGTCAGTTGCACTTCCAGACTGTTGAATGCACCCTCCCCATTTGCGGTTGGCGAAACCCCCCTGGACCCGTGACCCGGGCCTCTGTTGACGCCGTGCTGGGCCTGAAACCTAGAAACACGCTGTTCCTTGGGGCTGGGCCTGCATGTTCCACTCGAATCGTGTAATCAGAGATGCTTGGATTCCCGAGCCCCAGACTTACAAATGCCTTTTTAACCAAGTTAAATGCAGGCCGAAATGCTATTTATTTGCAAGGAAAATCAATAAAAAAGCCATTTTTCCAGCAATGGAAGTGCAGCGAGCTGGCGCGAGGGGTTGTTTCCACGTTCACCTGGGTGCCGGTGTCTGGGAGGAGCAGCCGAGTTGTTTGCCGAGGCCAGAGCTCAGCACCAGAGCCCAGCAGAGGCAGGTCGAGACCTGGCCTGGGCCTTCGGCTCTGAGGCCTTGAGGACTTCCTGTTTGAAGCTGCTGGCTTACCATGCCCCCCAGGGTGGCAGGGCGGGGTGGGGGCGGGGCCTGTGCCACCGGGGAGCTCAGGCGGGGGACCTCTTGTTTGAACCCATCTGAGGCTCCTGGGAGGGCTGTGTCGTCTCTGCTGCTTCCTGAAGCCTCGGGCCTTTCCTCCCCACGTGGACAGCCGTGGAGGCCGGGCCGCCCTCGGTGAGAACACGCCTCGGATAGGACGCCCCCGCTGCCCCCAGCGCTCCAGCCCTTCTGGTAAAGTTCCTGCAGGTGTTCAGAGCCCACCCCCACCCCTCGCCCCTCCTCCTCCTCCTGAACCAGCAGGTCCCTTTGGGGACGCCATCTAGTCCCCGTGGATTCAGTCACGCCTTTCAATTGCCCTTTTTAAAAAACTGCCTTTCTTGACCGCACCTGTCACCACACTTCTCTGCCTTGTGGCCGACACCTGCTTCCTTGCTCCTGGGGCGGCTGGTCTCTCCGGCAGTGGGGCAGGCTCATCTCCAAGGTGGCCCCGCCAGCGGTCACCTCTCTGTCCTCGCACCTGACCTCAGTGTACCGGATGCAGCTTAGCACCCACAGGTGCGCTCCTGAGGCACAGCGGGGCGGCGCGGAGAAAGGTGCGTTGCAGGCCACGCAAGGACTGGCTCGTGCTCCATCCCTACCTCCCTGTCGGTTCCGGAGGAAAAGTTATAATAGGCAAATTTCGGGGTGCGGGCTGCAGGGTTGTGGCCTTCTTCTGATTGGCGGGGGTGAGGCCACGGGGTGGGCGGGCCTTCAGGACCTTGCTCAGCCCCAAGGTGCCCCCCTCCCGCTGGGGGGCCTCCGTTCGGAGGAAGAGCTGAAGGTCGGAAGAGCTGAAGGTCGGAAGCAGGCCCTGCCCCCAGGCGGCACTGCCCCTCCCTGGTCTCTGCATCCCCCTCCCCTCCCAGCCAGCACCTGTTAGAACCTGCCCTTGGGAGCTCCGGGAAGGTCACGGAGGCTGCACGTGGCCTATTCCTACAGGCAGGACGTGGGGGGGCTCCGAAAGGGTTTGTACCCGGGAGCCCACAGGTGTCATGGGCACAGCCTGCGTTTGCTGAGCGCCTCGTGTTCACCGACACATCCCCGAGAAGAAGGCGCCCTGTCCTGCCGCTTGCTTGCCCGCCTGCGACCTGCAGGCAGGGGAGGCAGCAGCGGGGCTGGACCGCGTCCATGCTGGAAGCCCCGTCTGGCGGCGACCCTGCGGCTGAGGCTGGCGCCGCCCCGCCCCACGTCACCCCCGCTGCGTCCTCCTCTCCCCTCGGGGTCCTCCTCTGAGCTCGTCTCTCTCTGGAGCCCAGCTCCTCATCCGGCGCGGAGTTGGCGCCTCCGTAACCAGCGGCTGAGGATGCGCGGGCCTCTTACCGTGTCTGTTACTAAGAACCGGGCAGACGGCATCGCCGCGGAAGCCGCGGTTCTTCCAAGGACCTGAGTGACTAGTGACAGACAGTCTTCCAGTCTTGTTTAAGGTTTACTTCCGTCGGTGAAAAATGGATCAGGGCTCTAAGGAGGAGTGGCAGGTTTTATGGGAGCCAGGTTTGAGGGTCGTATCCCAGGAGGGCAGCTCAGAAAAGCTCTGGGACCCGTCGTGCTCCTTAGAAGTTGAGACGCAGCGTTCCCCGTCAGCGTTCTGAGACAGGGCCGTTCACCAGGAGACGTGTTGTGGACAGAACCCAGATCTAAGCGCCGTCGGGGGTCGTGAGGCCACGAGCACAACCTCGAAGGCCTGTGGTCCTCGGGGGGCGGTCCTGTCGAGGCCGCGGCTCCTCATGGTTGAGCAGGTGTTCCTGCCGATGGGGGCCCAGGGGTGCATAACACGGACAAGGTGCCCAGTGGGGAGAGAGTGCCAAGGGGCAGGGGGGGTTCCGTGTTTAAGGTTTTCTGGTCTTGCCGCAGAAGGTGAGTTTTATGTCACACTTCAAACCTGTGGCATCTCTTTCCTTGGGGCCTTTCGGGGGTCATAACGACGCGTGGGTCAGGCCAGGAGGCGCTGGTGCCACCCCTCACCTGGTGACGCTCTCGAGGAAGTCCAGTCCCCGGGGGTCACTCCCACAGCCTCCCACCTCGAGGGGCCTCTGTGCTCTTGCTGGGGCTCGAGGGCTGGCCCCCATCGCTGTGGCTGGACTTGTTTCCTCTTCTCGCATCCCGCCCCTGGGAAGGACCCTCTCCCGGAGTCTCGTCACCAGCAGGACCACCCAGCTGCTCCCTCGGGGGCTGGACCCCCTCCGGGAGCAAAACTTTCGGTGTGTCTGCTTTTTGCTTTCCGGGCAGAGCTTCCCCAGTTTTAGGTTCTCAAAGGGGGGCCTGCCCAGTGAAGACGGAGAACCTGGCCTGAAAACAGGGAGGGGACTGGCCCTCGGATGTGGTTGTGTCCCCTGCTCAGTGGCTTCAACTGTTTGAGTTTCTGGCCAACATTTGAATATGGACGCGCGCACACAAGCATCCAGATTTCCCCCTTTTTCAAAACCGGGGTGACCTGGCAGTGGCTTTCCCTGGGAGAGTCCTGCGCCTGTCCTGTGGCTGTCCCCCCCACCCCCCACGATGCTGGCACTTCCAGTTTGGGGGGCACCTGAGGAGCCTCAAGCGAGCTTCGTCCATTGGGGTTAGAAGGCAGGTGACGGCCACTGAGGGGGGTGGGAGGAGTTCCTTGTCCCCTGGTGTGTGTGGGGGGGGCCAGTCCAGCGGCCTCTGCGGGGGTGGGCCCCCCCCCCCTGCTGCGCGGGCCGAGAGCCAGGAGTGGATGGGGGTGTCCTCTGTTAACTGTTACCTTTGTACCCCCGGGGGAAGGCCAGGCCGGACCAGGTGAGCCATGCGGGTGAGTGAATCATTAGCTGCCTCTTCTCCCAGCCCTTTGACTATTTTCTGCACGGGTTGGAGCGGTGCAGGCGGAAATGTGTGTGTGTGTGTGTGTCCCCGCCCCCGTACTCACAGGAGGGTTGGGGACATTTCTGCCTCCCGCAGTGGCCGCGCCTGACTTAGGAGCTGGTCATTCTTTAAGGCTGAGGCCACTCCTATGTCCCAATTCTTACTCTGCAAATGTTTAACCACTGCCCCCCTACCGGTTTCTGTGGGCCGTGCGTTTTCCATTTTGCTGTGGTTCTGATTTTCCTACAGGTCTCTGTCTGAGTCAGAGCGCTTCCTGGGAGCTCTGAGAGAGGGTTTGTCATCTCCGCAGTCAGAGTCCCTTTCCAGGGGCTTCTTGGAACGCCTGCCCCACTCCCCACTGGCTGCCCTGTCGGGGTTGCTGGTCCCTTGAGAAAATTGGCAGTCTCTTGTGTGCGTTGGCGGGTAAACATCTTCCCCAAAGGTGGGCTGTGCCGCCGACGAGAAGGGTTTTAGGGGCTTTTTGGCGGTGCCTGAGGCATGTGGAAGTTCCCAGGCCAGGGACCGAACCCACGCCGCAGCAGCCACCTGAGCCGCTGCAGGGACGGTGCCAGGTCCTTAACCCACTGAGCCACAAGGGAACTCCAGGAAGGGTTTTAACCTCCATTCACTTGGCTTCCTTTGTGCTCACACCAGTGCCTGCTTCACGGCTTCCGTGGTGGGCAGAGGCCAGAGATACCAGCAGGGACTGTCTCCTGCCTGGCGGTCCTGCCTCCCGTCCACCTGGGCTCCTGGGGGATTCATGGAACCCCCAGGGCGACTGTAGAAAGGTACTACTGGCATTTTGCCGCATAAAGGGCTGTGAAAACGTCCCTGGAATGGACTGTCAATCTCTTGTGTATCTTGTGACAGGTAATTTTTTTTTTTAATCGGCTCAGAAGGAGAATGAGAGTGAGCTCACTTTTGCTGACTTAGAAGAGACAAGAATTTCGAGAGGTTTGTCGCTCGTGAAAGACTGTGTGTCCAGAGGTTGTCGGTAATGATGCCATCAGCAGGCAGGACGATGGGCAGCCTGGCAGAGGACCCTCCTCTGTCTACTAACCGCCCAGCGTGCCCAGGAAAGGGAGGGGAGAGAGGGCCGCTCTGAGCATCTCTGGTTCCCTGGGCCTCCTAGGGGACAAGGGGCCTTGCCCTTCTTGGTGTCTGACGTGGTGGGCTCTCTCCATCTCATGTAACTTTTGCGACAGCCTGTGAGGGTCCTTCCTGCCCTGGGGGGCGGTGATCTGGTCTACCGCCTGCAGCCGAGCCCTCTGCCCGCCTCTGACCCTGTCCCGGGCTCCTCTGCGGCCGTGGGAGACTAAAGACGCCCCTTCTCACTCTGCTCCCTGCGGCCACCACTTCCTTGAAACCCGCTGCCCCGTTCGTGGTGCTGGTGAATTCATCCGCACGTGTAGCCTCGGGCACCTGCTTCCGCATCCTGTCCTGTCGGGTTTGGGGGAGAGACCAGGTTTGACTCGGGGTAGCCTTTCCTGGCGACTTTGCGCCCGGAGCGGGGAGCGCGGGGCAGGCCGCACGCGCTCTTCCTTCTGTGTTTTCTTGGAGTCGAGCCCGTTTACCACGTTGTGTTTGTGTCGGGTGTGCAGCCTGTGTGTGCGGCTGTGCTCCATCCTTTTCCTCTCTGGGTCAGTGCCAGAGACTGAGTCCAGGTCCGGTGGCCGCAGTAGGTCCTTGCCGCTTGTCCAGTTCATGTGCCGTGTGCGTCTGCGTCTGCGTGGATCCCGACCTCCGGTTAGTTGGCTGCTGTGCCGTCACCCGGCACCTCTCCCTGTGAGGCTGCCAGGTTACGACGCCAGGTTACGACTCCACCCTCAGGACCCCCTGGAATCGGAATGACCCTCCTGAATTCCCGCCTGCAGATACAGTCCCCAGCGGGGCGGGGGAGGGGACTCTGCACGATTCCCGGGGACTCGATTCAGTCCGTGTCTCTGTGCTACTAAAGCAGGTCCTGCTGGGGTCAGAGGAGGTAGTTTGAGAAGATGTCCTACACGTGCTGACCGTGTTGTCAAACGAATACAGAAACAAATGCTCCGCAAATGCGGAGAGACAGATGACATCAGCGTTCCGTGGGCACAGGTGACAGTAACTGGGTTAGAGGAGAGGCAGACGTAAGCGACCCGCGCGGCCGCGCTGCAGCAGGTCCGAGGCTGCGTTTGTGCTTGTGCTGCTCCCCTTTGGCCCCCTGTGGAGGGACCCGGGGGGGGGGGGGTTAGTGTTAAGGCAAGGCTCCAAGGCTCTGTTGGGCGTTTTGTGTTACAGCCTAAATCCACAGCGTCTGGCCCCTGGATGGCACGGCGCTGGCCCTGTCACGGGATCGGACGGACGTGCCCACTCGGAGGCTGGGAGGCCGCCGTGTCGCCGCCGGCTCCCCGGTCGTGGGATTGGGTCTCAGGGCCTCGGTGCTGTTGGCCTGCTTGGTGCAGGGTGCCCTCTGGGCAGAATCAGAAAGTGAGGGTTGGAAGGTGACCATGAGCCGCCCCTGGGGTGACGGGGACGTGTTTTCTCTGCGGGTCTAGAGACAGTGTCACACGGTCACCTGCTGCCTGCTTTCCGTCAGAGGCGTCTCTGTCACCACAGCTCAGTCTTCCATTAGAATGTCATCCTGAAGCCACGCTCATCGCATAGCTGGGAGCTCGTGGCCTCTGCCAACAGCGGGGACACTGGTCACTGACCCCGTCCGATGCTGTGACAGTACTTGAAGCCCAGGCCCCAGCGGGGCTCCCAGCCCCCGCACCGTCTGTCTGAGCTGCCCGTGCGGGCTCTGCTTCCTGCAGATCTCGAGTTCCCATCGGAAGTCGGGGGACCCGGCCTGGTGTGCCGTCCCGCGCCCTCGAGCTCCCACACCGGGCGGCTCAGACCTGCCGGGAAGGAGGTGGCCGCCCCGGCCCTCATGTAATCTCCCTCCTTCAGCGAAAAGCGGATTTCCTCCAGCCTATTTTCAGCAAAGGATTGGGGACAGAGAAGTTGGGCTGCTGGGGAGTCACCTGGATTTCCCTGGGGTTCTAGGAGGGTCTCGGGACTGCCCAGCAAAACATGAGCTTTAAAATCGTGGCGTTAAAGCTGCTCCTGGAGCACATGGTGGGAGGATGAGTAATTAGAGGGTAAATCAGAGCTGGATTTACCTGTCACTTACAGGTAAAGTTGTGTGCATGGGGGACAGCTTAAGTGACCTTTTCTCTTTAAAGTGTGTGGACACAGGTGTTTTGATGTGGATAAACACAGACAAGCCATTAAAACAGTCGAGGCCGTGAAGTGTGTACGTGCCCTTTGTTCAACTCGGTGGACATCTGACTGCGGCGTGTGTGTTGAAGTGACTGTCAGGTGGATTGAGTTTGGCCGCATTTCTGATGTTGCTTAACTCATGTTATGTTTTTCTGATGTAAAAAGGGAATGAAATACGTAAGCTTCTGGCTTCTTAGGCAAGCAAATGTACGATTACGGGCAGGAAAAATGTGATGCTTGAATGTATGGTACTCAACGTCAGACGCTGGCCGGCGGTATGAACACCGGCTGTTTTACGCACCGAGGCCTCTGGGGGCCGCATAGGCACCCCTGCCCCCGCGCCCCTGGGGACTGTGTTCTGGTGGCGGATGACAAACTACATAAGTGCGCAGTATGCGGGGGTTTAGGAAGGGCTGCGGACAGAAATGAGACGGGAAGGGGGGTGGGGGGAGGACAGGAGGTGTCCAGGCTGGGGGGGTGTTGGATGGAGGCCAGAGGCCAGCCCAGGGCAGCAGGGCCCAATGGGGTGGGAGGGTCAGGGACCATATGCCACGTGACACTTCAGTTCACAGGAGCCTGTGGCCGCCCCGCAAATGTTATGGCTTAAGATCGGGCTGTGTTGTGGATGTCGGCTTTGATAAAGGTTCACATTCGTTTTATTTTATTTATTTATTTATTTTTTGTCTTTTTTGTGCTATTTCTTGGGCCGCTCCCTCGGCATATGGAGGTTCCCAGGCCAGGGGTTGAATCGGAGCTGTAGCCACCGGCCTACGCCAGAGCCACAGCAACGTGGGATCCGAGCCGCTTCTGCGACCTACACCACAGCTCACGGCAACGCCGGATCGTTCACCCACTGAGCAAGGGCAGGGACCGAACCCGCCACCTCATGGTTCCTAGTCGGATTCGGTAACCACTGCGCCACGACGGGAACTCCCACATTCGTTTTAAAGTTATGAGGCCGGGTGAGGAGAATGTTACGCAGCAGATGCGTCAGCCTGGTTTTGGCGTCACGAGGCTGCATTGACTCACTGGGTGAACACGCGGTAGCTTGGTGGATGGGCGAGTGTTTTACTCTGGGGAAACGTAACGTCACATTGAACCGTTCCAGAGTGACGTGTGATCCAGGGGCGTCAGCGCCTTCACGCTGCCGTCCGGCCGTCACCGCCGTCCACCTCCTGAACTTTGTCCTTGTCCCAAACAAACGGATTTACGGGCAGTTTTCAGTAGTTTATTCCGCATTCGATGTTGTAGATCTTGGCTTTTTGGAAACACGTTTTTATAATCAATGAAAAAGACCTTATCGGGGTCGCATAGGAAAACACGGAAACCTAAGCACTGATGAACTTTTAATGGAACGTGCACCCTGGCAGGAGGGTTTTTTCTCTTAAATAATTGGTGATGGCAAGTTTTGTTAAAATTTAAATACTCGAATGTGAGGATTCATTTGGGCTCTGGGTGTTTTGCTTGATATGTGCTTGTTGAGAGCAGCCAACAAGGCAATTCTTGCTCCAGAGGGAAAAAAAACCTGATACTTGTCTTAGAACAAGTAATTCTGTAATGAGATAGAATAGCGTGGAGATTATGTCTCGTTGGCAATACATTCGAATGAAAGAGCTGATGGTGTTTGTTTAGTGATACTGTAAAGCGACGTGGCTTTCTCCTAAGTGCATTGATGGGGAATAGGAATCAAAGCCTTTTATGTGAAAGTTTCTTGCAGAAACTGCATTCTGCTGATTGACTGTTCCATTTGGATCAGTTTTCTGTCTTCAGCTAATCTTTAACATGTTTTTCTTTTACTTCTAAAACAATTACCAAGAAATAGATTTAATTTAAAATTAAATTTGAGGGTTTTTCCTCTAAAATTGTTGGTTCTCTGAGAAACAATTTCCTGTTGTTTCTACTCCAAAGGTGAGATGAGGTTATTTTTTGTTCTTAAATTGAAATCATTCTCTGATTTCCTCCATCAGTCTGTCGCTTTTTCTAGAATGGCATGGTTTCAAAAGCTGTACCTCCCTTTTGTATTAAGGGCTTAATTTATTAACAAGAAACTTAATTGTGAAGTTGAATAATTATATCTCTTGACTCGCTTGGCTCGTTGAAAACCACAGCTGCGGCAGGCGGCTGGCGAGATGCCCTGCTTGGCAGGTGATCTTTGGGTTGAGGAGGAGCCGGAGTCAGAGCACCCAGGGCGTTCCCTTCGCCCCTCGCGACGCGACGTAACCTCCATGAGGACCGGGTTGACGCTGGCTCCTGCCAGTCCACCACCCTTGCGAGTTCAGAAAAGGTTCTGGGTGTGAGGGGCGAGGTCCCAGTCGCGCAGAGGCCTCGGCCCTGCCGAGAGGCGGACTTGGGGTGCCCAAGGCTGACTTACTTCTCTTTCTTTTTTTCTTTGGCTGCCCCCCCCCCGGCCTGTGGATGTTCCCGGGCCAGGGGTCAAACCCTCGCACAGCAGGGACAGCTCTGGATCCTTAACCCGCTGAGCCACCAGGGAGCTCCTCGACCTTTTTCTTTTTTTGTCCCAACCCTGCCGCACATGGTCGGTGCCCCTTTGGTCGTGTTCTCAGCTGATGACCGGCTCCTGCCTGAGTCCACCGCGGGGCTTTGTCCCCATGGAGGGTCACGTATGTCTGATTCTGCTTGAGTCTGTGTTCTCGGCGGGCCTGCCCAAGGAAGAGAGCAGTTTAGTTCACACAGGCCTCCCCGGAAGACGAGCCCCCATGCTTTGCTTGGCCTTGTTTCTGTGTGGTGTGAGCTGTTCTGCTCTGGTTGTGACAGTGGGGTGCGGGCGGAACCGGAGGGCTGGAGGCAGCTCTGGGAGGGGCCACGCCTCCGGGCGGGTGGGGGCCCCTCTGATGCCGGCTGGTTCCGACACCTGGGATTTGTCATCTCGGTGGGGGTGGGGGGGGGGCCCAGATCTCAGTATTTCACGGAAGGAGCGTGGAGGGAGCAGCTCATGGGCACCCTGTGTGGGCAGCGGGAAGACCAGCCCGGGCATTTGGCAAATATGAAAATCACAAAGATGAGTCGTCAAGCTGTGACAGGGCACAGAAGCCACCCTCGCCTGCTGTCACTGCTGTTCCCGGAGGGGCTCAGGGGCGCTGGAGCCCCCACCTGCGTTCCCGCAATCCTGGGGGTGGTGGGTGGTCAGCGATGGCGCAGGGCGGCCTGCTGTCCCCCTGGGGCTCAGAGCACCGCCTCGTTGAAAACGGGCTGGTTCTCCAAGTCCTGCTCAGAGGTCGCTATGCCAGTGGAAGGCGGGAGGGGCGCCACGGCGGGCAGTGCCGTCTGTATTTGAGGGGAGGAGGGGCCCCCGGGGACCTGCCCCTGTGTCCCTACCACATGTGCGCACAGGTGGCGGGTAGCCTGGGACAGCTGTGCTGTGACTTGCTGCCCAGCCCTGGGCCGGCGCTCGGTGGGCACCTCCAGCTCCCTCCAGCTGTCTGAGCCCGGGTCCCACTGGACTGGAGGGTGGGGGCCCAGGCTGGCCTGCGAGGTGTCCCTGTCCTCCCCTCACTGGTCCCCGCAGCGCAGGATCCTGCGGCCGGAGCCTGCGTGCGAGCTCTCCATCGTCCTCCTAAAGCAGGGCCTGTTTCCATCCCAGTCCTGGTGTCACTTGGAACGTAGCATTCAGGGTCAACTCTGGTGGTTTGAAAAATCAACTTGAAGACGTCGAGCGAAGATCGTCCTAGATTACCTGTTAGTTCAAAATACAAACCCGGGGGGAGGAGAGCCTTAGGCCAGATCTCAGCTCCACCCGACGACGGGGGGGGGGGGGGGGGGGGGGCAGGCAGCGCCGGGGATCTCGCTCACTGTCCAGGCCATGGCCACGGCCACGGCGCACTTGCATCTTGGAAGCGCCCTTCGGAACTGCCGACGTGAGCTGACTGGAGAGTGGGCCCTCCGAGAACTGGGCGGCCGCCCAGACGTCACTTTGGGGTGATGGGGACAGAAAGGGGCCCCGTGGTCCCTGCCTCCTCTCGGCACAGGCCCCGCGGAGCCTGGTTCTCACCCAGTTCAGGAGGCAGGTGAGGGGGGCGGGGAGGCGCCCTAAGTAACTCCCGAGTCGGAGGTTCTCGGCCCAGCCCGCCGCCTGTCGCGCGTCTCTTCTCCATTCTGCTTTCACACGCCTCGCGCTCCCCCCAGAAACACCGCCCTTGGTTGCTGGCGTCTCCTTCCCGTACCGTTTGGCCAGGAGCTCCCAGGGGTGAGCGGTGCAGTGTCCCTGCGGGTAAGAGCAGCCTGATTGCCCACCCCGCCCCCAGACACGGGTGAAATGCTGGGTCCCTGGCTCTGCTTCCCTGGCCATCAGGGCCAGAGGGCCGGGTTCCTGCAGCCCTGCTGTCCGGGTCGTGTCGTCGCCGGTTTTTCCTTCTTTTTGCGGCCTACCTGCGGCCCGCGGTGGTTCCCAGACTAGAGGTCCAATCAGACCTGCAGCCGCCTGCCGACACCACAGCCACAGCAATGCCGGATCCTTAACCCACTGAGCGAGGCCAGGGATCCAACCCACATCCTCACGGGACTATATCGGGTCCATAACCCACTGAGCCACAGCGGGAACTCTGAGGTGGTGTCATTTAAGCTCCCAACTTACAGAATGTGACAGGGAGGCCACCACCCCAGAGGCTGGGGCAGAGGCTGGCCTGCCTCTGGGCAGGCACGACCCCCATGTGTACCTTCGTTAGGGGCTGGGAGAGAGTGATGCCCTGGGCCAGGCCCAGAACAGGGGCTCTTTCGTTACGGTGGGGGCTGCTGCCAAGTAGCCGGGCTCCCAGCACCAGCTCCTTTCCCGCGGAGCCCCCTTCGTGGACCAGCCTGGTGCCCCCATCCCGGCTGAAACCCGTCTGCACTGTGTGATCTCTGGCTGCAGTGAACCCAGCCTGGCAGCACCTGCGCCGGGCTGCTCCTCTGTCTGTTGGACAGAACCATCTAGCAGGTGACACTCTGGAGCCCCTTGAAGGCTCCCTGAAAACACCCCCAGGGCGCGCTGTGCCCTGGGGTCTGGACACTTTCAGCGGTGGGTGGTTTTCTGGCACCACCTCAGGACCCAGAGCCCAGGAGACTGACAGGGGCGTGTGTTTGGATATTCAAACGGGACACATTTGGTTACGGTGAGCAGAGACTCCAACACTCAGTTGAATCTCACTGGACTCACAATAGGTGTAAATTCATCCGCAAAGCTGTGTGGATCTTTGCGAAGTCGTTTTTTTTAAAAATTGCGTGGTTCTTGTCGATGAAAGCATTCCTGTTGCTGAGCAGCCCATAAAAGGAGCTGCGCCCGTTTAAAGGGCAGTGTTGTGGGATTAAGTGTCCTCGTGTCTGCCTCTCAGACGGTCGCATGGGGGTTTAATTCCGGTTTAAGCTGCAGCCTCTAAGCCACAGTTGGTCCAGGCAGAATGGAAATTTTATTCCCGCTTGCAGGACGATCACACTCTGGCCATTTAATCTTTTGTTGATGGCTGACTGTTGATAAGGAAGAAACCAGATATCAGCCGGGTACGTCCAGCTGAGGAAAAAGCCAGGAATGCGGCCTCCAAGCTGATACCCAGGATGGGACAGGAGGCTCAGGGGTGGCCTAACTGCATCGGTCCTCCTGCTCCCCCCCCCCCCCCCGCCCCCCATCTTCCCGCTTCCTCTGGACAAGCCCCTCCCCTCCTCCCATCCTCCATCCTTGGGAAGCATCTTCTGAGTTGACGGGAGACCCTCTCATCGCAACCAGAGAAGTGTTGCTGGTGGTTTTCGTGTGTTGATGGGCGCTGTTGGGGCAGCCCCTCGGAGGCCCCCCACTCCCAGCTCTAAGCCAGCATGGGGGTGGTGACAGGAAGCAATGGGCCGAGGTGGGGGTCAGTCTGTATTCTAGCCCCACGCCCTGTGCTTAGTGTGTATGATATAGCAGCTCTTCTGTGGGGAAGCTTTAACTAAGACACAAAAAAGGCCTGGCAGGTGAGGCGTTCCCACTGTGGCTCAGTGGGTTAAGAACCTGATTAGTATCTGTGAGGACACGGGTTTCATCCCTGGCCTCGCTCAGCGGGTTAAGGATCTGGTGTTGCCTCAAGCTGCGCTCTTCTCAGGTGCGGCTCGGATCCTTGTGTTGCTGCGACTGTGGCGTAGGCCGGCAGCTGCCGTCTGATCAGACCCCGAACCCAGGAACTTCCGTATGCCGCACGTGTGGCCCTAAAAAAGAAAAAAAAAATGAAACACTTGAAGGTGCAGTAACTCCCGAGCACAGGACGGTTGCACACGCCCACGGCTGTTTGCCCTGCGGTTCCTGCTGGACTCGTGAGATAACAGTGAAGCCCCTTTTAATTGCAGTCATTTACCTTGGAACCACTGGATGATGCGAACGTCAGAGGCAGTCCTCCAAGCCGCCAGCGCCGACCACCCTCGAAACTCAGTCTCTGAAACCGGAACTCGTCCCCTTTGAACTCTAGCCTCCCTCCACCCCCAGCCCCTCGGCCTCCGTTCTGTTTTCTGTCGCCGTGACTCTGACTGGCCTGGGTCCTGGGTGCCTCGTGGGTGGAGTCAGGCGGGACTCGTCCCCTCGGCGCGGTGCCCTCCGGGTTCACCCGTGTTGCAGCAGGGTCGGAAGTCCTCCTTCCGAGGCTAAGCGGGAATGGGTCACTTGTTCGTCCGTCATTGTCAGTGGACACTTGGGTGGCTTCCTGCCCAACTTTTACAGACCGCAAGCCTCCCATAAAGACCAGAGCCCCCGGGTCGCCCCACACTCCACCGAGGAGGGTGTGGGGCTGGGGGCCCCACCTGGCGGAGGTGGCCGGTGGCTTCCCTCTGCCACAGCTCGGCCCCCGCTCGAATCCGCCCCCTCTGGGCACGCTTTGCAGACGCCCCTTTCTGCCCACGTGACCGTGATCCGGTCCTGTCAGCCCACGTGGCTGCCGCGTGTGGCGCTTGCTCTTCTCTGCTGCTTTGTGAGTGTCCCAGGTCCCCGGGGACAGAAGCCCGGTGGGTCCCTGCAGCCTTGGGGCAGGATGCCTCCTGGGGGAGGGGCCGAGCCGTCCCTTCGGATGCCGACTCTTGGGGCTGCGCTGCAGAGCCGGGGGACAGATTCTGGCCAGGATGCCCGGTGGCTGCTTCCTTTTTTGTGAGCTGGTTCTCCGGAGCCCGGAGTGGCCGCGAGCTGCCTGACAGCCCCCCGGTGAGCTACTGGGCACCGCCCACAGGGTCGTTCCTGGGCCCAGCAGCCCTGCCCACATCGCATCCGCGCTCAGCGGGTGTGCCCACCGCTGCGGAAGAGGGCCTGGGAGGCTCCTCTCCACCGCACCCTCCAGCGGAGTCTGTCCGAGGTGGGCGTGTGGTCCTGAGGTCATTCTGTCCCCCCCACCAGGGCTCAGGGGGACTCAGCCAGCCACCCGGTGCTGCCGACCCAGCTCTGCCTCCCGGGGGCAGGGCAGGTGCCAGGACCACCCCTCAGGCGTGGGCAGCTCTCACCCCTTCATCCAGGGCCAGAGCCCGGCTCCTGCCGCCCTCCCCACCCGACTCCCGTCTGGGGCAGCGGCTCAGCTGGGGCCTCTGGCTGGGATCTGTCCTCCTGATACATCAGGTGATTTTATGATTATCGGCTCCCGGTGTTTCAACTTGTAGAAAGGAAAATTTTTAAAGCAAATCCGTATAAAAGACTGTCCTTTATTGCTTTGATGTCATTTTCTTGTTTATTACTTTGTTTTGAAGCATTATTAAAATCTAAGGTTAATGAGCGTGTGGGCTGAGGGGTGGGCCCGCTCCTCCTTGGTGCAGGTGCGTACCTCCACTCACTCCGTCTCTCGGAACTGGCTTCAGGAAGCCGCTGTCCAGGAGCACAAAGACGGTCGTCTTAAAGTGGCCCCTCAGTCTGTAATCACTGGCGTTGGGGTGTAACCTTTGAAAACTGCGAATCACTCTGTGGTATATGTGCAGCACATATCACATCGTACAGCAACCATGTTTCAATAAAAATAAAAAGAAAATGTTCCCTGCGGCATTACTGACTGTCGCAAAGAAAGCAACCCCACGGTCTGCAGGTACATGACTGAAAACTCTTGCCAGGGGCATGCTGTGTAGACCTTTGAACAGAGGGGTAGATTTAGGCTTACTGATGTGGAACGTTTATGCCATATTGGGGGAAAAAAGCACATTACAGACTGTGTGGATGACATGACCCTATGTTTAGTATGTGTGCCTTTGTATGGATTCAACTCATGTAAATCTGTGCTCAGTGGGAAAATATTCCCAAAAATGTTAGCCGGATGTCAAGACTGTGGATTATTATTATTTTCATCTGTCTCTATGCCTTGTCCTGAGAGTTTTATGCTGACCGTGTACTGTTTTTGTAACCAGAAAAAAGGTGAAAGCTTTTACCAGTAAAAGCAAATGGGCTGCACAGCTCAGAACGTCCAGAACGTCTCCGTTACTCCCGAGGAGCAGAAGAGGACCCTGGCGGAAGGCGAGCGGTGTCCTCGCGGGGCCCGTGCGTCCTTTGAATCGGCCTGGTGGTGCCCTGGCCTGCGCCGTGCAGAGGGCGCGTCCTGTGCTGCCGTTGGTAGAGGCGGTCCAGCCGGCGAGAGGACAGCCTGCAGGCGCACCCCCCACCCCGGGAGGGACCCGATGGTGCCCGGTCCTCGGGGGCGGTCCCCGTCCCCTCCTCGCCCTGTGGAAGGTCAGGACGCCACCACCAACGTCGCTGTTGAAAAGCATCAGATCGGTTTGACTTGAAGTCAAAAGGCAGAAGGCGTGTGAGAACAAGGTGGGGGGGCCGAGGTGGCCACGGTGAGGGCAGGTCAGCCTCGTCCCCAAAGGCTGTTTCCCAGATTCAGGTTCAGGCCAGCACAGGCGGGTGAAACTCCTGAGTAGGGTGCTGGGAGAGGGGCCCCAGCCCTGAGAGGTGACGTCCCGCTTGAGTCATTCTAAGTCTGGGGACAGTCAGGCCCAAGAGTGGGGAACCCAGGACGGGTCTGGTTCAGTGGTGGCGACAGGTCCCTGCATCCTGCGTCCTCCCCGAGGCGGTGCCAGGCGAGGAGGACGAGGCTCAGGATGGCTGCGCCCACGTCACGCTCCTGCTGCCACACCCGGGGAGCCGGTTCTGACCCAGTTCCCCCGCACCAGCGGGGGTCCTGGCACGGAGTTAGCGCAGACCCCGCCACAGGTTGGCCCAGGTCCACGGCAGCCACCAGGCTCGGGGCCACCTGGACTTCCGAGCCGCCAGCTGTGGATTCAGGTTCCCATGACGCCCTCAGGCTTGACCCACAGCTCCCGGAACGAGCAGTCCGTATGCCAGTTTTATTGTAAAAGGCAATTCAGCCCCAGCGCCGAGGAAGCGACTGGGGTGGGAGCTGGCCCAGGTCAGGCTTCTGCCCTGTCCCTGGGGTCAGGGTGGTCACTCTCTGCCCACCAGGCTCCCAGGCTGCTCCCTGGGGTCTCCGCCTGTCCCTGGCCACGTGGCAGAGTGCGGGGTGGGGGACCCAGTCCTGGAACCAGTGTGTGGGCAGCCGTCCAGGGCCCCATCTGAGTCACCTGGGCAGGTGGAGCTCTAGGGGCCCTTACGACTAACGAAAGGCTCTCCCGCCACACAGGAAATACCCAGGCTCCCGAAGCTCTGCCAGGAGCCGGGATCTAAATCGAAAGTTCGTTTCCAGGAATCGTTGGCTTTCCTTTACCCCATTCCCCCCCCCCCCCCCCCCCCCCCCCGCCCAGGGCCAGCGCCCTTCCCTGGGCCGCACCTGCTGCTTCTGCCGAGGGCGGTGTCCTAGGCTCTGGGCTGGCGTCCAGGGCGGCCGTCTGGGGGTTCCTGCTGGTGCTCAGGGCGCTTCTCACCGCAGGCAGCGCCGAAGCTGTTCCCCGCTTCATCCCAGGGACTGTCACAGAGGACACGACCCCCCCCCTCCCCCTCCCAGGGAGCTGGCGCCCTGGGGGTGGCGTCCGGGTACCTCTGTGGTCCCAGTCCGAGGGGCCTTCTGCAGTCAGGGCGCATCCCCCGGGGACCTCCGTGTGGAAGGCGGCTCTCTACCCCTCGCGGCCGCCGCAGCCTGGCGTTCAGCATCAAGGCCCCAGCACCGGGCCGCGTCTGCCTTTCCGGTCTTCCTTCCTGACCCCCTTCACGTGCCCCCCGCGCCGGCCTGCGGGAACCTGCTGCGTCCACCCGGGCCTCGCTGGTTTTCTCCTTCCCGTGAAGGGAGAGTGCAGTGACGTGGAAACAAAGTCGCTTAGACACGAGGAATCAGGCTCTGGTTCAGCTCCAGCCGGGCGGTGGGCGGAGGAGGAGGGGGTCCCTCACACACCCAAGCCACTCTCCGGCCCTGCAGGCATCCCAGCCTTCAGCTCAGGGCGGCTGTGCTGGGGCCTCGCCCCCAACATGTGTTTCCAGAAGGAAACTGGACCCAGGCGGCCAGTTCGGGTCGGAAGCCCCAGTTCGGGGTGAGCCCACGTGTCTCATGTTCTTTGCACAAGAGACTCATTCTCCTTGACTCGGCTCAGAAAGAGTGAGCAGTGCTTGCACTTCAGGGGTCAAGCGAGGCCCCTTCTCTGATGAGCAAAGAAGAAACGACCTTTTTCCTAGATCGAGGGTGGCTTTTTTTGAAAAGGGCAAATCTTTTAGGTTTACGGGACCTAAGGATTTAAAATACAGTAACTATTTAGGCTCATGGTGCTCCATGCTCTGTGCCAACGACTAGGCTCCGTCATCTCACGCGGGAAAGCGGCCCCGGGGGTTGCTAGTGACCGCGGGGCTGTGGGCTGGTGAGGCCGTGTTTACCAGACAGTTTCCTGCTTTGTCTTGAACTTGAAGGGTGGCTGTTGGCCCATGAACTTGGTGACTCCCCTCCACGCCCCCTCTTGGCTCCTGTATCACATGGTCAGTTTCCACGTAGCTTTAACTAAAAGTACCACTTATCTCTTGCCTCTGGTATTGGCATTCTCCGTCTTTTTATCTTGATGTCTTCCTGGATGGGTTGGATTTCCTGGGCGGATAATACAGACACAGGGTCTAAGCTGCAAACCTAAGAGAAGAGCTTGGGATGACAGCCCCTCTGGCCTGCCCTCCTGCTGACAGCCCCTCCCAGGAGCCACGCCCCTCCCAGAAGCCCCTCCCCTCCTAGAAGCCTCTGCCCTTCCCAGAAGCCCCGCCCCCTCCCAGGACCCTCTCCCTTCCCTAGAGCCCCTCCCCTCCCAGGAGCTCTCCCCTCCCACTACCCCCTCCCCTGCTGCAGACCGCCCCCTCCCTGGAGCCCCTCCCCTCCCAGGAGGCCTGTTGCACCCGGCTGGCAGGGAGCACACTAAGGAGAGTGACAGGAGGGTGGGTAAAGCCGGCGCCCACACTGGTGGTTTCCTTTTTTTCACGGGTTTGAAGCAAGGGCTTTCTCCCTCTTAAAGTCCAGGATAGAGCCCGGCCGTCCTGAGAACCCAGTGAGTGGACCCAGAGGCTCTGGGCTGCGGTGCCTCCCGTCTCGGGCCGGGCCAGCATGCTGGGGCTGTGCATCCATCAGGGATCAGAAGCCGTTTCGGGCAGCTCAGTGTTACCCAGTTCACACCTCAGCCCTGCAGCCGCCGTGGGTCCACCCCGCGCTGCTCAGGCTGCTCGCGGCCGTGCTGCCGGCCCGAGTGGCAGCTGCTGCAGGCAGAGCGCCTTCCAGGGCCCGCAGCTATTCTTAGTCCCTGCTATCTTTAGCCGATGCGTCAGGCCACCCTGAGGCCAGCAGGCCACCTCCTCACAGGAGGTTTCAGGAAGTTGTGAAGTTGCCTCCCTGCCTCTTCGAAAGTCAGCAAAGGGAACTGGAAAGCTGCTGTTTGGGCCAATCACGAGTCTGATTTGAAGCAAACTGGGCAAAGTAATCCCTCTTTGAGGGCTCATGATTCAGGCAGCCAGCTCTTCAGGTGTAGCTGTAGTGCGCTGTTCCCCGTCGGCCAGAGCTTTCCTGAGAGAATTCAGTCCTGGTCCCAGCCCGGGGTCTGGGTGGGATGCGGAGCCTCCCGCAGAGGCCTCTTCCGTTCCGGTTCCCGGGCGTGTGTTCCTGACGCTGCGGGGGAGTTTCTTCAAAGGGAAGTGAGATCGTCGTCCGGAAACGGAGTCGTAGACGGTGGGCCGAGCGGATGTCACTCGGGGCCGCTCCAGGGCCAAGTGGCGAATGGCGCCTCGTCGCCCATCGCTGGACCCGCGGCGGCCGCTGTTCCTTCCCCGGCTCTGTCGCCTGACGTGCACGAGCCTCGTGGGGAATGATGAGGCGGCAGGTCCCTGATCCTGAGAGGCTGCAGATCAGGGTCCTTGGGCACAGGGCTCGGTCATGTCCTGGCCGCTCCTCCATTTACGTGTGGTGTCTGCTCTCTCAGCCTCAGGGTCTCGGATTAACTCCTCACACACTGTCTCTGTGATGAAGGCCTGGCGGTGGGGGGGGGTGCACGTGAAAATTAGACGCAGGATACTGGGCCCCCATGCTGTTTTAGGGTGGGGGCTGCGGAGGTGGTCCAACACCCTACTCTCAGATGGGCTCGCACCCCTACTCTCAGGTGGACTCACACCCCTGCTCTCAGGTGAACTCACGCCCTACTCACAGGTGGACCCACACCCTACTCACAGGTGGGCTCACACCCCTACTCTCAGGTGAACTCACACCCTATGCACAGGTGGGCCCACACCCTATGCACAGGTGGGCCCACACCCCTACTCACAGGTGGGCTTGTGGGGAGAAGTCGGCCCAGGCCTCTCTTCCGCGCTCTGCCCTTCTTCCCAACATGCAGAGCTGCCCCCTGGGCCCAGCAGGTGAGTCCCGGCTTGGGTTAGATCATGCGTTTGTAAATAGTTTCATCCGGGGAGGCTTTTGGGGGCTTTCAGGTATTTGGAGGGGAATTGCTGTAACATTTCTGCCATCCTCGGAAAAGCGCTGTGTGGCCCGTCTGCTCACAGCATTTTTCCTGCATTTAGTAAGAAAGCTAGGTTTACTCTTTACTATTTTATGTAAGAAAGAATGTATCATGAACAGAACCATCTTCCTGTGAGAAAGTTCTGTTTCAAAGCCACTTACTTCACAACAGCCACCCCATTCAGGAAAGTCCCCTTGACACCTGCTGCTGGTGGAGTTGGCTCTGCCGCCCACCCTTCAGAGCTGGCATCCTGCCAGCCCCACCCCCTGGACACGTTAGATTGTTTTCTCCAAAAACTCTGCTCTGTGGGGGCTACAACTGCCCAAATACCCCACCTGCCCCCGTATCAGCTAAAAGGCCGATGTGCGGGGTGTTTTGGGAGCAGATAATCACGCTGATGAAAAGCTGTGCGAAACAAACCACCCAGAGACACACCAGCACTTCCCCGTCTATCTATCCTATGGGAATATCCACCTTTCGCTTAATTAGTTTCTATTTGATTTGGGGCAGACACTGAAGCAACTGGCACATCTTGTTTCCATGTATTTACATAAAGATTTTGTACACATTTTTCTTCTAAAGACACATTTCACTGTTAAGACCCAGCTTAGGAGCTCCCTGGTGGCTCAGAAGGTTAAGGGTCTGGTGTTGTCACTGCTGTGGCTCAGGTTGCTGCTTCTATCCCTGGCCTGGGAACTTGTGCATGCCTTGGGCACAGCCAAAAAAATAAAATAAAATTTAGAAAATAAAAGTAAGTGTTAGAAGCACAGTGAGATATTCCTTGAAGAATTACGTGCACAGGCAAATACTGTTCAGAACCCCCATTTGTGTTTCTCATGTTCCGAGTACCTTGTCAGGTGCTTGTTTGGGCGTCGGTACTCCAGGCGGGATGACACAAATCCTGTGTGCACCCTGCTTCTGAATATCCAGGGAAACTCCCTATGCCAGCCTGCCTGGCTTGCGGACCCGGAACAAACAGCACCTGCCCCCTTTCTGTGTTCATCTACCTGGCGTTTCATCTCGGGATGGACGTTTCGTTGGCGCAGCGATGCTCTCGGAATCAGGTCCGTCCCAGCCCGTCCTACGATGACGCCGCAGCGGACACATCTGCGCCGACTCTGACGGTTTGTCCTCAGGGTGGACTCTCAGACGGGAGCGAGCCTGTGAGAGGGCATGTGGTTCCCAAACTGCCCCCGGACGTCGTCAGCACCTTCCTTCCACCAGCAGCGGGAAGGTGTTGGGTTTTACTGTTTTCTTGCCCACGGTGAATAGTGATGTTTAAAAACGTGCCTTTGATGAGTTATTTTCATTTCCACGTCCCTTATGCCCGGTTTGGTGTGCAGCCTGGGGAGCCGGCGGGTTGTGCGGGGTAGGGAAACCTGGACCCCTCAGCTCCGCGTCGCCACCGGGTCCCGGGTCCCGGGAGCGAGGGTGGCCCAGGGGGTGTGTTGCTCGGCAGGTGTCCTTTTCCTGCATCAGCACCTCGGGGCTCTGTGCCCGGGCATCCGGACTGGACCGAGCTGTGTCTTCAAGGAATCTGTAGTCGCTGAACGTTTAAGCTGAAAGTGAAATTGCTTGTCTTTATTTCTCCCCTGCAAACTAACCTCTGGGCAGAGATCAGGTTTTCGAGGGGCCGGCCCGCCGCCTCGGCCGTCGGACGGGGACCCCCCTCGGTCTGTCTGAACAGCCAAAGCCTGGCTGCACTGGGCTGCAAGTGACTTACTGACACGTTAAGGCCGGTGAGGTCTCGCTCACCGTCCTTTCCCTCCACAGCCGCGGGGATTTCAAAGTGGGTCGCGGGGTAGCAGCTCAGTCCGTCTCTTTGTCGGCGATGCTTGTTTCTCCTGACACAACAAAACCTCTCCTGTCTCCCACGCTGCCCCTGCTGTTGTGGGCACGTCGGCCGAGTGCCCAGGGGCCCGCGGCTTCCTCCTGCGCCAGCGGCTCCACAGCGAGCATTGCTTTGCACGCACCTCGATGTCCAGAAGGTGCTAGAAGCGGTGTGAACCGCCGAGGGAAGGGAAGCCCTGGAACGGTCTGGTCGTCCTCCTCCAGGAAGTGGTGGAAGGAGCGCGTGCCGTTCGATGCACCAGAACACAGGGCTTTGAGAAGAAGATACCATCAGACAGCTGCCAACATTCGCTCTTTGTTTTCCGATGAAAGCGAACAATGGAGGCGTCTGTCTGGGTCTGGTAAGACGTCTCTTACCTCCACCTGCAAAGCTAGCGCTTCCGTCTGAGGGAGAATCAGTTATAAAAGGACCCTGGAAATGGGTCGTCTTGGACGGTGACTTTGCCACTGTTAACAAAACATTCAGATGGAGATGTTTTCCTGTGAATCACACAGGCCTGGCACCCTCTCGGCGACAGCTGGACTTTGCTTTCTGAAGTCGTGCAAAGCTCAAGGTAGGGAATCCACGGCAGTCGTCTTTACAGGTGTTTGGGAGCAGAGCCTCGCTCAGAGGAGTCCGTTTGCATAAAAGTATAAGTTCCAGTTTTAATGTTTTTTGACTCTTGAAAATTGCAGTTGCTTTGCGAGGTTGTGGCGCTTTCTGCTGTACAGCAGCAGGACCCAGTCCTACCCAGACACGCGTCCTTTTGTGCATTGTTTTCCATCGTGGTCCTGCGCAGGCAGTGGCCCCTGTGCTGTGCAGTGGGACCTCGTTGTTTATCCTCAAAACGTGATGCTTCACCCAAGTCTTACCATTTACTTCTAAATTCAACGAGAAGGTGAGACAATGCGCATGAACTTTGAGGTCAGAGGTTAGGCACCTGCCAGAGGCGTCTCTTTCCTCCCGGGCTCCCTTTCAGTGGTGCCATGTAGGTAACACCTTGCTCACGCCTGAGTCGTTTGAAGCTGGTGGGTCTTAGGACCTTGCCCCTTGGAGTCCAGCCAGTTCCAGAACCTCAAGAAACGCATAGGTGGAGCTCGGTTCTCTAGCAGCTGCTCAAAGCGGGCCCTTCGAAGCATAAGCATCAAACGCACACCCACATCTGAGACTGGATGCTGGTTGGATATGGTGCAGGTGAGGCTTTGCCCTGGCGCTTTGGGGGCCTGCGCAGAGGTCCCCCCTCTGCCCACAGCCTGCAATTGGAGCCGCTTCTGGGTGGGCCACGGTTCCGGGTTGCGAGGATGGAGGGGGGACCCGTCCAGCTGCCTCAGGTTTGAGTGTGACTCTCACTTAGCAAAGGTTTGAGCTTTGTCGGGCTCTTTAGGCTTTCTCAGCCTCAGTTTTCTCGTCTGTAAAGTGGGGATTGTACCCGTGCCTTCCTGGGAATCATGTGATGACCAAGTGAGAAAATACAGGTAAAGCGGCTGAAGAGCATCCGGCTTGGTCAGCAAAAAAGTCTTAGCTAATTGCAAAGCAACGAATGTGACGAGGGGACAGCTCAGCCTCCTCCTGGGAGTCGCAGCCCCGGGAGGGCGTGCGCCTCAGTCCGTGTGTGCTGTAAGCCCCACGCGCCGCTCAGCGAAGACGGCTCAGCCAAGAGGTCCGGCTGAGGAAAGAGAAAAGAGCGCCCGGGTCGGAGCCGTGGTTTCCTTGCCCAGGAGGGACTTGAAGGGGCTTTACCGGAAGTGCGAAAAAGAAAACCATCCGTGCGGCCTTCGAACGATGGGGGACGTTCTGATCTGAGGAATACGCACAGACGAGGTGAAGTAGCCCGCAGCGCAGATGAAATTAAAATGTTGGTAGTTTCTCGCATGTGAGTGTGTCTGAGGCCTCCGGGGGGGCAGGTGTTCTGTCCGAGTTCTGGGACACGGTGCCCTCGCGGTGTCCCCTTAGGAAGAGGCCGACCGCAGGCAGATCACGCTGTTAAGTCACGTCGCGGACGGTCTGGATGTTCGCAGGCCGCGGAGCCGCTGGACCTCGTGTACACACACCGGCTGCGGGAGAGCACGCCGGAGACCACGCCAGACAACCGCTCGGCAACACCTGGTGACGTTAAATATCCTCGCCTGGGCACGACCCAAATACTTGTCCGCCACGGAGAAAACCCGCACAACTCGTGGTAGGTTTATGTGACGGCGCGGCACTCGTGACCGAAAGTGCATCACCACCACACGTGATAGTCAGAGACCTGGGTAAACTGAAGAAGCCGCACAGAAAGAGCACCTCGGATTTTTTAAAGTTCATTTTTATTTTAAAAAGTAATTCATGAATTCTGTGTGTGTGTGTGTGTGTGTGTGTGTGTGTGCTTTTTAGAGCCGCACCCAAGGCATATGGACGTTTCCAGGCTAGGGGTCACGTCGGAGCTGTAGCTGCCGGCCTACACCACAGCCACAGCAGCACCGGATCCTTAAGCCACTGAGCGAGGCCGGGGATGGAACCCAC
Organism: Phacochoerus africanus; assembly: GCF_016906955.1. Taxonomy (NCBI): domain Eukaryota; kingdom Metazoa; phylum Chordata; class Mammalia; order Artiodactyla; family Suidae; genus Phacochoerus; species Phacochoerus africanus. The sequence continues at coordinate 77,929,052 of NC_062556.1, forward strand.
GTCCTCACGAGTACTAGTCAGCTTCGTTGCCGCTGTGCCACGACGGGACTCCAAGACATTTCCATTTAATGAAGTTCCCGCCGGCACAGAGGTCATGGTGCCGGCACCTGGCGGGAGGGGCTTCTGGAGGCGGGAGAGATGCTGTTTCTTGATCCAGGTCTGGGTACCCAGGTGAAGGCTGGGCCGCACACCTGGACGGGCCCTTTTTGTGTGTAAGCTTCTTTTCAGGGGAGTGTCCATTAAAATACAGCGAGGCCGTGATCAGCAGGACGGGGAGGCCGCCCCTGGGGACGGCACTGGGCAGTGTGGGTGACCTCCCTGAGCAGGGGCAGGGAGACAGGGTGGCCCTGGGGCTCCCGCGCCCTTTGCTCTTACTCTGGGTGGACAGGAGCCTTGGAGGATTTGGGCAGAGGCCGAACATGAGGTGACTTTGTTCTTAAAAGCCCCGTGGTCGGGTTGAGAATAGCCAGGGGTGGGCGTCGGGGGGTCAGACAGTGCTGAGCTCTTGAGCGTGGGTGTGGGGCTCGGTGCCCAGCTTCCTGACCGTGTTCAGGGGCTGCTGGGTTCCCTGCAGCACCAGGAGGCCCTGCTCTAAGACCTTCTAGAGCCTTCTAAGCCCCAGAGCGAGGTCAGAGGCGCTCGCGGCCGTCCCCGCGTCTTCCCGGCAGCGTGTCAGTGTGTGCAGGACCTTCAAGGGTGCAGGCTTGTCAGAGCCCCGGCTTTCCGAGCGCTGGCCTCGGGGGCAGCGGCCCCGTCCATGGTCCACACGTGTCCTCAGGCGTGTGTCCTCTGGGCCCGACGTGAATCAGCCACGGGTGGTGCCGGGAGGAGGAGGACGGGTCAGGGTACCCTGGCGGTTGTTGGTGGGAGGTCTCTGCAGCGACAGTGACGGAGGGAGGGCGGCCTGGTCCGGGGGCTGCAGGTGGGCTGCGGGCAGGGATGCCAGTGGGGACGGTGGGCAGGAAGCTCTGTGGCTCTGGCCCTGCCCGGCCAGGCTGCAGCCGCTGCAGGGGCCCCGGGCGAGGCGCGGGAGCGAGGCCGTGCCCGTCGCCCCCCGGGACCCGGCTCGTCGGGAAAACCGTAAAGGATGCGTCTCTGAAGTACAGCAGCTCGGAAGTTTCTTGCGGGGGGTGTGGGGTTTAGCTCTATTCATCTTCAACGTCATCCACCTTGAGGCCTTCGCTTTGGTAACAGCGGGTGAAACTGCCTTTGCCGCGGTCGTCCCGGCCTTGGGCGGCCTTGTCTGTAAGGTCGAGGTCAGGACATCGAAGGTCCGGACTTCTCATCTCTGCGCGGCTCGGGCTCGGGGGCCCTGGAGGAGCTGCGGAGGCGGGCGGGCGCCGGGGCTCCAGGGCCGACTTCCCCGGGGAGGAGCGCCTTTGTCCACCCCAGCAGCTCCCCGGGCTCGTCTTCCAGGGTAACGGAGCTCTGTTGTCACCACCTGTCGCCTTGTCCCTGCAGCGCACACGTGACTCCGTGTCACTTCGGAGCACACGCAGACTCTGCTCCGGCACCCGGGTGGCGCTGGCTTCTCTGGAAGATGAGGCGCCTCGGGTAGCAGGGCGCTTGCGGCCCGAGTCACCTGGCACTGAGCAGGCCTGTGTTTCGCTTATCAAGAGAGGATTCGCGTGCATTTCTGAGTTGGTGTTTTCTGCAGTCTGTGGTTGTTTGAGAACCAAATGAGGCAAAGACGGCACGGATCTGAAGGAGTTTCACTGGGATTCTGTCTTTTTGTTTAGGTCGGTGCTTTAAAGAATGTAAAACAAGGAAACTACTGCCAAGATTCTGAGGGACTCGAGCTCGTGGAGGGTGGGGCTTGGGGAGGGGACTGGGGGCTGTAGTGGGGAGGGGCGGGGGCCATTGTGAGGAGCTGGGCAGGTGGCCATGGGGAGGGGGCCGGGGGGCCATGCCGGCCTTGCCAGGCTCTGTGGAAGTTGAGCGCTCTGGGTACGACCCCTGTGGGTGGAGGGTGGTGTCTAGGGCCCACCGTCCAGGTGGGGCCGGGGGTGAATAGAGGGATGGCCTTGCCCTTCATAGAGCATCCAGCTGGGCCGGTGACCGTCCTAGGGCAGCAGGAGCCCTGCTTCTGTGTCACAGTGCCTGGGCCTCTGGCCCTCCTCCTGCCCAGCCTGGCTCTGGGGCCGGTTTTCAGCAGAGGTGGCTCTGTCTTGGTGCCCCCCCACCCGGTGGGGGGGCGTTTTCTCTCTCTCCCACGACGTCTGGTCCTGGAGGCTTCACCGCCTCAGGAGCTGGGGGCAGGGGGGGGCGGTCTTACTTTTAACGCTGAAGCTTAGGCTGTCCCAGGGCTGCGCTGGGTCCAGGAGAGGAAAGGTGATAATGACACTTGTCCTGGCCCGGGGCTGAGGGCCGCACGGGAAACAGACATTGCACCCACTCCTGAGGAGATTGCTGGACTGCTGCAGACCTGTTTGGCTGCTGTCCCCGTCCTGATGTGGCTCTGATGCCAGAGCACACCCCGGGTCAGGCTCATTCCCAAAAGGAGGCCCTTGGGCAGGGCACGCTTCCCGTCACGGCGGGTCTGAAACCCCAGCCTCACCCTGCAGGTCGACGCCGAGCGCAGATGCGCGGGAGGAATTGCCGCGCCCGTGTCTGGCTCACGGTCGGGGGACTGTGTAGACTTAGTATCGGCACCAACTTTAGATCCCAGAGAGCCAAAAGTAAGACAAGGAAGAATGAGGTCCTGTCGTGGCAGTAGAAATGAATCCGACTAGGAGCCCTGAGGTTGCGGGTTCGATCTCCGGCCTTGCTCGGTGGGTTAAGGATCCGGCGTTGCCGTGAGCTGTGGTGTAGGTTGCAGACGCAGCTCAGATCTGGCATTGCTGTGGCTGTGGCGTAGGCCAGCACCTGCAGCTCTGATTTGACCCCTGGCCTGGGAACCTCCATATGCTGCGGGTGCGGCCCTAAAAAGACAAAAAAAAAAAAAGGTAAAAGAAAAGGAAGAACTAAGAAATGAACTATGTAAAAATGATGCTGATAGTAATTTGTGTGAAGCCTATTATTTATGGCTTTACCTCCAGACTCACTTGGTTTCATTTCATTCTGGCGGCGTGTACCATGTGTCACCGCGTGTCCCTGTGTCTCCCGGGCTTCAGTGCAGGTTCTCCACTTGAAAATCACAAAGGACATTCTTGGATTCTCATCTGGAGACGGTTGTGGTTTTCTAGTCGCAGAACATGTGTTTTCAAATCCTTTACTGCATGTACTGGGAGAGGGGGAAGAAACTCAAGAATTGACTGGACGTTTGATGAATAGGACTCGGCCACCCTGGCGCGGGTTTTAAGCTTGAGTCGCAGTTTACGGCAGAGCTGTGCCGGCGGCCTTTCCACCCAGACGCCCCCGTCCTTGTGGCGAAGGGCGTGGGCGTTGTGGGATGTCTGCCCCTCAAAACAGCTGCACCCTTCACCACGACACAGGGACAAGCATCGTCAGAGGGTGGAACAGCCAGGGGCACCTTGGGCTGTTTCCAGATGCTGACTCTTTGCGCAGACGCTACGGGGTCCCTGTGGCCGTAGGGTCTGTGAAAATAGGTTTACGCCGACCCGTGTAGTTTAAGGGAAAAAAAGTGGTTTATCTGCACTGGTCTCGGCGGCCCCCATGTGGTTTATAAATAGGACCCCGTTGTCCAGGGGGGTCGCCAGGGCCCCGGCCAGCTGACTGAAAGAGAGTCGGGCGTCTCTGTGCGTGTGTGGTTCCGACTGGACCGCGGTGCCGGCCGTGGGGGAGGGAGTTTTCACGCCGACTGGCTGGCTAATGATGGCCTCAAAAGTGGCCGTTGTCGTCCTCGTCCTACTCACAAGTGGTCGAAGGGAACCGGGCCTCCAGTCAGCAGTGCTGCTGCCTCTTGCAGGGAAGAAGGGCCTTCCTCTTGGGCGAGAAGTTCGTGAAGGAGCCAGGCAGCGTCCGTGGCCTTTGGCCTGCCCTGAGATGCTCTGGAAGCCGTGGGGGTGTCGGAGAGGCGGCCCATCTCTGCCTCTCCCTGTTTGGTGACCCCGACGCATCCGAGGAAGGTGGTGGGGCTTCGCTGGGATTAATAGTTTACGGCCCGCCCGTCTGGCCCCCTGCTCCCCACCCCCTGCTCCTCGTCGCCGCCCCCGCCACCCCCGTTCTGTGCCCGCCGCCCTCCCCCCCATCACCCCCCTCGGCCAGCGACCTCCTCGCTCAGGACGCTCCCCGAACCGCAGGCGCCTCCCCGGCTTCTGCCGGGAACGTGCGTTCCTGCGCCCCGGCAGGCAGCTTGTAGGGTGTGCGGCGCCGTGTGCTGTGGCTGGAGCTGAGCAACCCGGTGGGAACCACGTTAAGAAGACCTGCCCGCGGAGCACAGGAGATGCAGGCATCCTTCTCCAAACGACCTTGCAGCCTCAGAGGCACCGAGTGGCTTTGAGATGGCCCTCGGGGCCCTCCGCTTTGCCCGGGGTGGAGCCCAGATGAAGACTTTAAAGTGAGGCCATCATGGCTGAAAAAGTCCCCGTAAATGGCAGTATTTCTGGCCAAGTGAGAGGGGATTCAGCCGGAGACTCTGCTGGTTTATCAGGTCGGAGGGAGGTGGGTCGCATCCAGGGGAGGGGTCGTGCTGGGTGACGAGGGCCCCCCCACGTCCGGTTCTCTCTCCACGGTCCCGGCTTGGCGCTCAGGGGGTTGTAGGTGTGAAATGAGTCGGTCTTTGATTTGGCCGGGGTGTGAGGCCGGGCTCCGCTGGGCAGAGGAGGCACGTGGGGTGGCCTGGTCCTGACGGCGCAGGTGGGTTTCACACCTGGCATCCAGCGACCTGTTGCCCAAGGGGCTGTCACAGCGGCCTCAGCCCACCTGCAGGTTCCCGTTTCCTCCTTAACCAAACACGCAGGACAAAAAGGAGCTTTTTGTATGGAGCGCTGGCTGTGGCCACCCTGTTACCCTTTTCTTTATGGTCTGGCATGGTCCCCTGACCCCACGTTGGAGCACGTGCCCCTGGGGCTCCAGGCCCCTCCTGCCCCTGGACGGGCGGCCAACAGTCTCGGGCCTCGCGTGCTCCCTCGGTGGCTCAGGACGCGGGGCGGGCTGGGCGGCGCGGCAGGCAGGATCCTGCACTCACTGACCACGGGGGTCGGCGCCTCCCGGTCTGGAGGGAAGCACCGCGAGGACAAACAGCATCCAGCCCTTCCAGATTTTAGCCGGCGTTTAAAATACATTGTGTCACCCCTGCCCAGCTAATGGGTCGTTCTTCAGCTCAGTTCGTGGTCACCTGCCCGCTGAGTCACGCCGCCCCGCCCACCGCCCCGTGACTTCTGCCTCCGCTCGTGGCGCCCCGTAGGAAACGCACACTGTTTGTCCACTGTGACCGGCTCGCCTCGCTCCATGCCGCATCCTCTCCACGGCCGTGCTGCGCCAGGGGGCAGGTCCCCTCCCGAGGAGGCCCTTGCTCGTGTGGGCACCGTTTGCGCACCTGCGGGTCGGCGTCTGCCTTTCAGATCTTGTCTGCTGGGAACGACGCTGCCGGGGACACGGCGCACGCGTCTCTTTGACGCCCTTCTCTCGGTTCTTCTTGACGCTTTCCCAGAAGTAGGTTTCTGGGTCATAGGCTGATTCTCTGTTTGTTTATTTACTTACTTAATTGTATGGCATCAGTGGCATGTGGACGTTCCCGCGCCAGGGACTGAATCCGAGCCGCAGCCGTGACCTACGCCGCAGGTGTGGCGATGCCGGATTCTTTAACCCACTGCACCGGGCAGAGATGAACCTGCATCTCCTGAGCCACCTGCGCCGCTGCAGTCGGATTCCTAGCCCACGGCTGCACGGGGCAACTCCCTCTCTGCTTGGTTTTGAGGAACCTTCGAGCAGCTTCCCCGGGGGCTGCAGCGCTCTGCACCCACCCCCGCACACACCTTCTCTGCGTCCTCGCCTGTGGCCTGTGCTCCGTCTCCACGGTGGCCGTCCTGAGGGCCCGGCTCACTGGTTTGGATTTGCATTCCTCCTGTGATCGAGCAGCTCTCCGTGTGCTGGTGGCCGTCGTCTTTGTAGGACTGTAGAGTCTAGTCCTCTGGCCATTTGGGGATGGGTTATTTCTTTTTGTGTTGCTGAGCTGTGTTGAATTGAGTATTAAAAGCTTCCTAAGTGGGACGTGGGGGTGGGAGCCAGACATAAAACTGGTGTGTAAGGCACAGGTCTGAGATTCTGGTTTTGTGCCCTGGCTCTCTGGACGGGAGGTGGGTCCCCGTCCACGTCCCGTGTGTTGACCAGGGGCTGGGGTGCCCTGAGCCGGGGGTGTTGACCCTCGGTCCCTGATTGGGGGGCGGGGCAGAAAGTGCTCGGCGAGGGCGGCGGTGGGCAGGGATCCCTGCAGACTGGTGACACCGGCCGCCTCCTGAAGCCTGAGCCCTGATCTGCGAAGATTCACTCCACTCAGTGTGTGGCCGACGTGCCAGGGTCCTGCGGCAGAAGAGTCTCTGTGGCTGTGTTTTGGAGGAGCTGTGCTTCTCTCAGACGGCCCTTATGTGCACGTTGCACGGATCCTTTGTAGCTTTTTGCAAAAAAAAAAAAAAAAAAAGGTAGGACTGTGTGCAAAGAGAAGGGAGAAGAGGAAATCGACAGGATGGAATGACTTTATAAAACATTTACGGGCAGAGGCTCGAAGCCATTACACAGGCCGAGATGGTCTTTTATTACCTTTTAATTTTGAGGGTCAGGCAGTAGACATATCTCCTCCGAGAAGTAATCTTACGTGTGAGTGCAATTTTAAAATCTGCTTATGTTTAAAATCTGAATGTGCCGTTAATGTTGTCAAGTAGCCAGTAGCAGGTATACCACACGGAATATTTCAAAACCGTGGGATCAGGCAGAAAGTGCTGCCAGTAGGTCCGCATCTTCAGTTATTGCACCATTAAAATTTCACTCTGCGGTCACAGCAGTAACTGCTGCCAAAGCTTCAAGGTCGTGCTGGAGTCTCTTTGCCACCTTGGGTTTGTTAAGGCAGCTGGCACTGCCCCCTCCTGCAGGCTTTCCAGCCTTTTCCGCCTCGCAGAGCGCACGCCAAGTGGGAGTATTGCACAGCGCCCTGGGTCGGTGGATGTGGCGGCGACGCCCGTGTCCTCAGGGGGCAGCGCCCTGGCAGGCCGTCTGTGTGGTGGCCTGCTCCTGGCCCTGACCTTCGTCCCAGCAGCCTCAGAGCTGGGACTTGTCACTCTGGACCCTGCCTTCTATCTCTGATGCCACACTTTTCTAAAACATTGGGACTTTATGTATGCATTTTTAGCATTTTGTGAGGAACGGACTGTAAACAATTTTCTATGAAATATATCAGGCCTGTAAACGTGTGTGCGACACACACACGTGGAGTTTGAGAAGAGCAATAAACACGCACACGTGCAGCCACGTGGGTCGGCCCCCACTGGCGCTGCCCCGCCCGTGGTCCTTCCCATCACCTGCTCTCTGGTCTCCTCCCGCAGCTCTTTAGAGACGTGTCACCAGGAAGGCTTTCGCCGCATTCCTCCTAAAATGTACCCAGTGTTGGTCAAAGGCTTGATACATTTTTAACCAGAGGAACTGCAGGTGGTCGAGAAAGGATTGTGAGCCCCTAGGTAGAAACAGGCCAGGGGGACACTCGGGTCAGAGAGGAGGGGACACACAACACGCGTCGGGGCAAACCCTGGACCCGGACGTCGCTGGACGAGAGCCGGGACACTGGCTTCTGGGAAGACGGCGCTCGCCTTGGAAGGGACAGGGGCTGGGGGGAGGAGCAGGAGCAGCAGCTCGGATGGGACCTGCCTCGCCAGCCCCTTGCCAACGTGCCAGGGTCCCTCCGCTCTGCCAGCTGGCACCCTGGGGACCAGGCCCCCTCTGGGGAGTTCTCGGCAACAGTTCTGTGTCTGGAGTGCTCGTGGTCTGGCAGGGCTGACCTCTGACCTCGTCTGGTGCAGGCAGCTTCCCCCTTCCTAGCAAAGGAGGGTGTGTCTGCGGTCCTCAGCCCACGCTTGCAGGGCAGCCACGTCTGTGAGCTGTTCCCAGGCTGATTCTTTTTGTCTTTTTAGGGCTGCACCCTCGGCATAGAGCAGTTCCCAGGCTAGGGGTCGAATCAGCGCTGCAGCTGCTGGTCTACACCACAGCCACAGCCACGCCAGATCTGAGCCGCGTCTGTGACCTACACCACAGCTCATGGCAACGCCGGATCCTTAACCCACTGAGTGAGGCCAGGGTTTGAACCCGAATCCTCGTGGATACTAGTCGGGTTCGTTTCCACTGAGCCACGACGGGAACTCCCAGGCTTATTCTTTACAATGGACCATGGGGTGGACTGGCCCTGTTGTTCCATTTTGCAGGTGGGAATCGAGGCGCGGGAGGAAGGCGGGTGCCCTTGAGGCGCTGCCGGTGAGCAGAGGAGGGCCGCGGCCCCGGGTCCCTCCTCCTGCCTCGTGGCCGGTTTCTGGTGTGTCTGCACAGACACACATATACGCACAAGCCATGCGGTGTCTTTGGGTTTTGGCCACTTCTGCGCCGTCCGGAAGTTTCCCGGGTCAGGGACGGAAATCGAGGCGCAGGTGCAGCAATGCCGGATCCTTAACCCCCTGCACCAAAGTGGGAACTCCCCATGCAGCATTTCAAAAGCAATTGCAAGGCCAGCTTGTCAATACCCTGTGACCGGGGAGGGCCCGGGCCTCGCGGGACTGGCTCTCTTTCCGCAGTGGCCGCTCCTTCGTGTCTCAGGAAATTAAGGTGTGTGACCACCCCTGGGGCGTTGTACTTGGGACCTGGTGTCTGGCGGCGTCCAGGGAGGCCTGGCTCTTTTCTAAGGGGGTCTGTGCTTGTGGGGCGGGTGGCGGCTGGGGGCCAGGCCTTCCCGGCACCTGGCCGGGGCCACACAGGCCTTCCTCTGCTGGCGGAGCCCCGTGTCGGGCGGGTTGTGAGGGTTCTGCTGGTTTTCGTGCCGCCTGGCCCCGCTCAGCCCCCTGAAGAGCCCTGGTGGTTTCCGCTGTGCCCGCAGAATGGGTTGTTATTTCGCTGGGGAGCTGCGGGCATGGTTGCGATGTTGTGGGGGAGCCAGGGCCTGGCCTCACACGGAACAGGTAGAATCGGGGAACGTTCTGGAAGAAGCCACGTGTGAACCTTGGGTCTGGGTTCAGTGGCCGGTTGCCCCCGAGGTGAGTCTGGGTTTCTCCTTGGCTTCAAGTGTCGCTCGAGTGCCCGCCCTGCCCGGCGGTCAGTGCAGGTGAGGGGCCTCCCGGGGGGACCCGAGGGGGTCAGGAGTCGGCAGGGGAACCAGCCGCAGCAGCAGCGGCAGCTGGTCGGGGGTGCTGAGCGCCGCGGATGGGCCCTTTCCCGTGGGGCCGATGGCAACAGGCCTCTCTGAGCTCAGAGGTGGTCCTCGCAGCAGCCCCAGAACGTCCCAGGCCGGGTCAGCAACCCGAGGCCGGTGGCCTCACTGTGGTCTTTCCAAAGCCTGGCAGGTGGGAGCAAACGGTGGCTCAGTGAGACCTGTGTGGTGGGGCGTGTGTGTGTGTGTGTGTGTGTGTGTGTGTGCCCCTGTGTCTGTGTGTGTGTTTGTATGTGTCCATGTGTTTGTGAGTGTGTATGTCTGTGTGCTGTCTGTGTGTGTGTCCATGTGTCTGTGTGTGTGTCTGTGTGTCCATGTGTCTGTGTGTGTATGTCTCTGTGTATGTGTGTCTGTGTGTGTGTGTCTGTGTGGGGACAGTTCCTGCTGACCAGCTGTGTGTGTGTGTGTGTGTGTGTGTGTGAGAGGCGTGAGGAGTTTGGTCAGGGATGTGTTCTGATCTACAAACGTAGTTGCCTCCTGGGGGAATAACTGCAGGCTTGTACCAAACAAAAGGCCAGGATGCAGCCTCGGGGCAGAGCCAGAGCAGCACCGAATCACTTCCCATCACGGTCTGGGTCCCTGCCACCCCGAGGCCGCTCCAGAGGAAGTGGAGCGGGCGCCTGGGTGGAGCTCCTGGCCTCCTCCTGGCCTCTGGCCACGTCCTCGGGCCCCGTCCCCAGGGTGGGGTCCCCGCTCCCGTGAGCAGGGGTGGCGGGCAGAGGACCTGCCTCTTGGATGCAGGCCGCACAGGCCCGGGCGCTGGGTCTCCTCTTCCGCCCAGGGCCTCAGGACCAGAGCTGACGCGGCTGGCGGGAGCAGGTGACCGTGGGGGAGGAGCGTCTGGGCCTCGGAGTCTGAGGGGTCCGGCCAAGCTGGTGCTTGAAACCGTCAACACTGTATCTTCTTCAGAGCCCGCTTACTGCGTAGACGCCGGTGTGCCGAGCCCGCGCTGGCCCCAAACAGTGAACAGCGCCGGAAGCGGCAGGTGCCCTGAGCGGACGCCTCGCTTTCCTGGGCGGCTCGTGTGGAGACGAAGGGAACCAAGGGGCTCTTGCTGCCCGTCCCGCCTGCCTCCGGAGGCAGAAGCGCCTTAGGCAAAGGAGTGATGGATGCGCGGCTGAACGTTTTGAACCACGTCTTGGAAACGAAGGGGAGAAGCGGGGCCGGGTGAGCCCGGCCCACGCAGAGCACGTGCTCCACCTTCTAGAAGTCCTCAGAACACCTGCGAATTTCACATGGCAGTTCTCACTGTGTGGGGGGCGGGGTCGTGCCAGAGGCTCCAGGGGAGGGTCCTGCCATCTCCTGCCCTTGGGGCCGCTGGATCCGCCGTGTCCCTTGACGTTCAGGTGTCCCCCCCCCTGTGTGTGTCTGTGTTTCTCAGAAAGACACCTGTCACCGGGTTTGTGGCCTCTCGTGACCCAGAGTGAGTCTGTCTTAATGAATCCCACCTGCAATGACCCTGTTTGCAGATGAGGTCACCTCTGAGGTTCTGGGAGCAGGGACTTGGATGTGTGTCTTTTTGGGGGACGCGATCAGCTCGTTATAGACACCAGGTTTCAGTTTTACGTAACAGTCGTTTCTAAGGTTAGCGGCAGGTACGCATATATTATTTTCTCTGCATTTGACTTTTCATTATGCACATTTCCCAACATCCACAGAATGGGAAATAACAGCATGATGAAGCCAGTCTAACTCAGCTTCAACCACACCGAACTTTTGACCCGTCCTGTTTCCTTGCAGGGACAGGTCGTCTGCCCTGCAGGTGCAAGTACTCGTGTACACACGTGTATCCTCACAGTTCCCTGTGCGTCCGACGCGGGTGCATGTGTACGCACATGTATTCTCGGCAGTTCCCTGTCCGTCTCTGCTGAGAACGTTTTTAAGCAGTTGTTGCGCCCTCATCACCCCCGTCAGATCCGTGGCAGTTCTCGATGGTCCCCAAATACACGTCGAGATTTCCTCATTCTCACAAACGGCAGCACACACAGCACGGTTCTCTCCTTTCTCTGGTTCATCTCAGGACCACGCCGGGTCCGCGTGCTGTGTGGCCGCCGTCCCCGTGTCTGTGCCAGAAACCGCTCACACCCTTGTGCACTTGACCAGCCTCTGTTCGTGGACGTGGTCTCAGTCCCCTGTGGTTCCGAGGGCACCGCGGGGACAGTCCTGTGAACGCAGCAGCCGTGTTTTTGCCGGGATGCCTTTGGGACACACGTCTGGAAGCGGGGTTTCTGAGACGCGGCGATGCCTCCGTTTCCTCGCCGTTTTGCCACCCCCCCCCCCCCCCGCAGTGATGGAGAGGTTTGTTCCCCGCCTGCCTCACCAACAGAGGGTGTCAGACGTCGGGGTTTTCTTGTCTGGATCTCGTGTGCGCCCCGAGCTCTGTGGGTGTGGAGGCACCAGGATCCTCGAGTGCAGGTTAAAAATGTAGGCGCCGCGTCGATGCGGGGGGGCCGGGGGGATCCGGAACAGGCCAGGTGTAGTCACTTTAGCGTCAAGGACCTCTGATCCGGTCCCAAGCTCCCGGCCACGTCTGTCCTATCAGTAGGGCTGCAAGCCTCTGTCACGGCCTCGATGGTAAATCTTTCGGGCTCCAAGGCCACAAGTCTGCCCACTCGCATCTGTCCTGCAGCATCTGAGCAGCCGTGACAGCCCATCGCCACCCAGGGCCACGGTCTGACAGTGGGACTTTACTACCCACGGCAATGTTCTGCTCTCCTGTAATTGTCACGTGTCAAGAGTAATTACTTTGCATTTTTTTTCATCCACTTGAAAAAACAGTAGCCGAACTGCAGGGCACAGCCCACCAAGCACCGCTGTGCAGGAAGGTCCCTGGATCTCGGCTCCCTCGGCCGGGCCTCCTGGCCTTGGACGTTCCAGCCTCCACTGGCTCTGGCTCCCAGGACCCGTCGTGCCCCTGGCACCTGCAGCAGCTCCCCAGTGGCCTCTGGGGCACTTCCCGGACCCTTAACCCTGCCTGTGACAGGAACACGAGGTGCCTGCCCTTCGGACGGTTGCAAAGGCTGGAAGTTAAAGTTTCTGGCAGCTGTCGTGTGTGTTGTTGACTTTGGTGTGTTTGAAAGGGGGGCTGAAAGTGGACATGGTCCCTGTGTGTGGCCTTGTGACCCCACAGCGGACGCATAGCTGTGTGTACTGCGTAAGGCTTGAAGTGACAAGGGGCCTGACCTTGTCTTCCTGGACCGTTTCTCAGTGTCCTTGTGGGCCAGGGGGACACGTCTTTCACAGTTGTTCAGGGTTCAGATGCGACAGTGCCCGGACACGCTCTGGCGGCCGGGATGCCATGTGAATGAGAGGCGTGGTCGTTCTTGGGGCTGCCTGTGGGTTCCCTCATGCAGCTTCAGGGTCACTGCCGCCTGTGAGACCCCAAGTCCCCTCAAATGTCCCCGCCCCACTGGGGCCGCTGCGCAGAAGGGCGGGGGCGCTCCCGGCGCCCACGCTGTGCCAGGTCCCTCATCCAGGGCGTCTCCCCGTGCCTCCTTTTTTACTTCAAGTGCAAGGGGTTAAAAGGGTACAGACCCTAAAAAGGCTGCAGATGTGCCCTGCAGGCGCCACGCCTGCCTGTTACGGGCATTGGTGTCATCGGTGACAGCGTCCAGGAATGAGTTCCCACGAGAGCCTGGGTAGAGCCGCGGAAGCCCCGACCCCGACCTGCACTTGGTTTTACTGTGAAGATGCTTTTGTGTCCTGACCGCCCGTCACTCTCCCCCCCCCCGCCCCCCCCAGCGCCAAACCCGACAGGCAGGTGGAATAAATGTCCCCCACCAGCAGGGCGCTGACCCTTCCGTGCGGCCGCAGCCTGAGCCACCAGCAGGCGTGGGTTAGAAGCGGAGGTGCCTTTCCTGGGGCTCCTCACTGAGGGCTGAGCGGGGGGCGCACAGATGCGGTTCCAGCCGGGCACCCCTCCTGCCCCTGAAGATTCGAGGGGCAGCAGGAGCTCCGAAGAGCCTCCTGGGGGGACCCCGCCTCCGCGTGGCTCTCAGCCCCTCAGGACTGGCGCCCACGGCCTGGCCTGCCGGGCATGTCTGGGACTCTGTTGCCTGTTTGTCCCTCCTCCAAGGACGGCTGGGCCGGTGCCCTTCGGATGCGTGTATGGCCGTGATGCTGCCTGCCCCCCGTCCGTTAGCTGTGCCAGGCCACAGTGGTCCCACCCGAACACGGCTCTGGTCATCGCGCCAGATTCCGGGCAGGAATCCCACACAGTGAGCCGGTGGCCTTGCTGGGCCCCGCAGGTCACCCCGGTGTGGTGGCCTGGGGTGGCTCAGGCCGGACACCCCAGCTCGGAGTTCTTTGAGAGGCTCATCCAGAAGCATCTGGTACCAAGCAGGGGGAGGGGTGCGTCTGGGGGCAGCCACCAGGCGGTGGCCCGTTCCTGGGTCTGGTTGTCAGAGGTGGGGTTTCAGGCCTGTGGACGACACGGGCCAGGGGTGGAGTTGAGCGTCTTTTAGGGGAAATGGAAACGAATTCATACCAATTGTTTATTTTAGCAGCTCTGACCTCTAATAACCTCCTGGTTTAAATTACTGTGTATTAGTGAATTGTTTATAAAATAATACTTTAAAAATTATGGAGTTCCCGTCGTGGCACAGTGGATACGAATCTGACTAGGGACCATGAGGTTGCGGCCTTGCAATCCCTGACCTCGCTCAGTGGGTTGAGGATTTGGTGTTGCCATGAGCTGTGGGGTAGGTTGCACATGTGGCTCGGATCCCGCGTTGCTGTGGCTGTGGTGTAGGCGGGCAGCAGCAGCTCCGATTCGACCCCTAGCCTGGGACCCTCCATATGCCGTGGGTGCGGCTCTAAAAAGCAAAAAAAAAAAAAGGATTTCAGGGAGGAGGCGTGTTCATACTTTACCTAAATCCTTAGTGCCCCCACCTCCTGTGGCAAACTTCTGTGAATCTGTGAGAAAAAGAAAACCTAGTAGAAAAAGGCGGGTAAAGGACAGGAGCCCACAGGTCCCGGGCTTGAGCCCCAGCAGCCGTAAGGCAGCCCTGCGTGCTGGTTCTGCCTCCCGGTCACCCAGGTGACCCAGACGGGCCCCCTGGGCAGTGTGTCCTGTGCGCACTGATAATCCACGCAGGACAGGCATTGAAGGAGGGACCCCAGAAGCGGGCCCCTCCCAGATCATGTGATTTGTCATTCTTATTGGGGGGGGTGCCTGTATTTAGAGCATCAGTGGAGAAAATCAATAAACAATCTAGAATAAGAAGAGGTTTTTTTTTGCGGTACCTCTGCACGTGGAAGTTCCCAGGCCAGAGATTGAACCTGTGCCGTTAGCAGTGACAGTGCTGGTCCTTAACCCACCAGGCCGCTGGGGAACTCCAGGGGGTAGAAAGTTTGAGCCAAACTGAGGACTACAGCCCAGGAGACACCAGACCAATTCGAGATGGACTTAAAGCTGAACGGTAAACCCCACAAAGTTACATAGATTCTTTGTCGAGAATTAGGATTGGAGCTGCCAGGAGGGGCTGCTCATCAGCTAAGGGCTGGCTGGGGTCTGAGATGGTTGCTTCGTTCCAAGAGGGGACCCGGAGGCTGTGATGTCGCAGCTGGCAGATGTCCCCGATCAGTGGTGGACAGTGAGCCCAGCCCGCCTGCCCTCCCCGGGGTCAGCTGGCGCCGTTGGGGCCTGGGTGACCCCCCCATCCCCCTTCATCTAAGTGTTCCTTCCTCTGAGAGTGTTTGGTGACACAGCGACAGTTAAGCAATGGCTGAGCAGTGGGCAAGCACACACTGACCGTCCTTAGGGGCCCTCAAGCACAGGAAGAAACACTTGTGAAGTGTTCCCATGTCTGGGGAGTGAGTCACGGGCTCTGAGAACGAGAGCCATTCATTTCGAGCACTTGTCGGGAAGTGGGACGGGGCGTGGCGGTCACGCAGGAGCCCCCGCCTCCTTGGGGGGGAGCCTTTTGACCCCCTTGGGGGAGCATCTGGGTGGGCTGTCTGGGGGAGGGGCTCCTGGGAGCCGGACCAGCGCCCCCTCGCGGCCACGCAGACACGGAGCAGCCCCCACCCCCCGCCCCCGTGTCTGCCGCCGCCCGGCCGGCCCGGGTCTCGGGTCTCGGGTCTCGGGTCTCAGGACGGGCGGCCCTCGGCTGTCACCCTCCCAGGCCCGGACGGGAATCTGCCCGAGTGGACGCTTCGCTTTGGGGCTCCGGAGGGCCCCCTGGCTTCGGGCGGCCTGTTCCCGAGCGTGGGCAGCCCCGCTGGGCCGCGATTCCTGGAGCCGCTCCGTGGCAGTGTCGGCCAGTCGGCCAGCCTTTTCTGCACGCGGCGCGCCCTGCCTCCTGCCTCGGCCGCCCTTCCTCCGTTTGGTGGAGGGTGGTCAGAACGTGGGGACTCGCCTCCGGCCCGTGGAAGGTGTGGCGTTTCGGCCGTGGGGGCCGCATGTATACACCACGCGTTCGGTGTGGGGCTGGACAAGTCCAATCCGCCTTGTTCCCGTAACCCGTGTCTAGAAGCAGGGTCTGGGTGCGGGCGGGGGGCGGGGGGCGGCGCCCGCCCCCGGGTGAGCGTGTCTCCAGCGCCCGCCGAGGACGGGCCCGGACCCCTGCTGGCACGGGGGGCCTGAGCACCTCTCCTGCTAACTGGTTTTGGCTCGCCGACCTCGGGCCGCCGCTGTGCTCGGGCGGAGGCTCCTGCGTGCGGGTCTCCTTCCCACGTTTACCGTCCGGGGGCTCCCGCGCTTGGTTGTGATGTCAGTAGCTGGGACCGCCGGCGAGAGCGGCTGATGCCGGGTGGGGGCTCTGAGCGGGAGGAACAGCTTCGGGTCGGGAGGTTGGCGCGGCGGGCAGCCGCTCCCGGGGTGCGTGGCGTGGCCCCTCCTGGCCTCCCCGCCCACATCCCGCGGGTGTCCCTCAGGGAGTTCGCTTGCTCTGGAAGCCTCCCTCAGGTCCGATGAAACACTGCCCCGTAAATGGAGCCGCGGGCTTAACTGCTGCTGAGGTCAGAGCTCACTGCGCCCATCAAACGGCCTTTCTGGGGGCCAGAGAGCAGGGCCTGGACCTCCCTCTGTCACCGGGTCTGCGCCCATGGCCCCCTCCCCTGTTGACCACACTCAAGGGTGAGACGGGCTCTTCCTTCCCAGGCAAATCCTGGGCTCCTGCAGGGCTCTCGGTGGCATTTTTCTGCCACGAGCATAGTTTAAAACACAAAATCCTTCGGATCACAGACGCACCAGAGAACCGCTGACCATCTGGAAAACGGTAAATGGCAGCTGACCTCAGCTCTAACTTACTGGGTCCGGAACCAAAAGGAAAATAAAAATTCTAACCTACAGCTGGTTTTTGGCCCACTCTGGACTTGCCGAATCCGACGTTCATGGCAGCAGAATGCGACCCGAGGTCATTAAAGGGTTCCTTTGCTGGGGGTGCCCAGGGAGGGGCCGGGAGCGGGGACAGGTCAGAGTTCGGACCGCCACCACCCAGCTCTTGTGGAATGCACGGGAGCAAAAACAGCGGCGTTTTGACAAAAATGTTTCCAGGTGGGGCTGCGTACAAAACAGCCGCCACCGTTCCCACGGCTTCGACGTGTGAGTGGCAGAGGGGCTCGGAGGAGCCTTCGCTCCCGGATTCCCACAGTGGCTCTGAGGGCGTCCTCTCGACACGTGTCATCAGCACGTGTGCAGAGATGGAGGCCTCGTCGCCTGCTTGCAGATAGCTGGGGGGGAGGGCTGGGGCCTCACCGAGAGGAGGCGGCTTCTAGTCGAGCTCACAGGCAAGTTACCTGTCGCCACCTGGCTGTGGGTGCCAGCGGCTTGGCAGCCCTGGGAAGCGGGCCAGGCGGGTCCACGGCGGGCGGGCTCGGGACTGGGCGGGAGGGCGCAGAGAGCACGGCCACGTGTCTTCCTGGAAGGGTGTCGTCCCCTCTGCAGGGGGAGCACCCCCACGTAGGAGCCAGGGACCCAGGACCCGGTGTTGTCAGTGCAGCAGGTTAAGGATCTGGAATCGTGACTCCTGTGGCGCGGGTTCGATCCCTGGACTGGGAACTGCCACGTGCCAAGGGTGTGGCCGGGGAAAAAAAAAGAAAGTGAGCCAGAAAAAGCCTAAGTTTAGAAACATCCAAGCCCTGTATTAGCTTCTTGCCCATCCAACAAGAACTGTTGCCTTTTAAAGCCATAAACAGACGCCGGAGCAGGGACTTGCTGTGTCATTGGATCCCCTTGAATTTGAAAACATGGTCCTTAGGTGGAACCCCCTCTGCAAAAATCGACCTGGTGAGTTGAGGCTGGATTACGAGCTTGTGTTGCGGCCCCACAGCAGAATTCAGCTAATGGGTTTTGTTTGTTTCAGCTGAAATCCAAAACTTCCCTGAGGTGTCCAACCCTGGCTGACATCGATTTTCAGCGTATTTTGCGGTCTCTTTTGTCCTTGTGTGCCTTCTGCTTCCACACGCCGGCCGTGGTTCCCAAATGCCAGCAAGGCTGATGGCAAAGCGGGTGGTGAGACCCGCCGCCCCCCGGGGGGATTCGAGCCGGGAGCGTCCTGTCGGCAGAGCGGGAGGAGGGTCTGCACGGGCGCCTGTGGGGCCCGCCATCTCCCTGACTGGGCTCCGAGGTCCAGGCAGGAGCGCGGCGACTGCATCCGACCGCGGCCCCTGGAAGGGACGACCCCCCCCACCCCCGCTCCCCGATGGAGGTGCACGGTTTGCTGTGCTCACCCCGGTTTATCTCGGGCGCCACTCTCCGATTCTCGCGCTGTTGGGAATTCTCCTTTGGAAATGGATGGAGCTCAGTTTTTTCCGTGGGGCAGCGCCGTCTTAAAGACTTGTTCATTATCCCCTACAGTGGAGAGCACCCGCCCTCTGGAAAAACCAGGCTTCACCGTCGGGGACGGGGGGGGGGGCATTTTCAGAGACGTGAGGTTTGCTGACCCAGGACGAGGGCTCAGCAGGGGCCCAGAAGCAAAGGATGGCGATGCTTTGGGACCCAGGGATTGGTGGGAAGAGCTGAGCGGTGACTCGATGGAGATAAAACGTGCAGGTCCTGACACCACCAGTTCAGAGTACAGTTCAGTGGTTTCAGCGCCTTTACCAAGTGATGGAGCATCCGCATAGTCCAGTTTCAAACCCTTTTCAAGACCCCCAAAGAAAGCTGGTGCGCCAGCAAGGCCTGCCCAGCTCCACCCATCCATCTGCGTGGATCGGCCTGTTCCGGACACTCCCCATAAACGGCCTGTCCAGTGTCTGGCCCCTGGTGTCTGGCTCCGTCCACTCGGCTGGGGGTGGATCTGCGTGTCCTGGAGGCCTGTCGGTTTTGAGCATCTGTCCGAGTGCTGTCGGCCACCTGCAGACCTTTGGAGAAAAGTCCCGTCCCATCCTCCTTGTCTGTTTATTCTTGGCTGTGATGGTCTTTTTTCTCTCCCGGGCCCCAATCCCTCATTGTATATGATTCACAAGTATTTTGTAGGGCCAGCCGGGGGCCTTCCACATATCCTTGGGGGCCACGCAGGCAAAGTCTTGACCCCTCGTTCCCCTGCATCTTGGCAGAGCGTCTTGTGATTCCCTAGAGCCATGCCCCGGGATAGGGGAGCCCTCGTGGGCGCGATGGAGGGTGCGCCAGGCTTCGCCCTTTCCTGCATCCCTGCCAAGCGTCTGTGAACACACAGGTGGCGTTAGAGACCAGTTTGGTCCTCGCCCTTTTGTTTCTGTGGACCGTCCGCAAAGCAAGGCCCTAAGGAAAGGGAAGGGGTGGGACCTAACTGAGCAAACGTGCCAGCAGCGCTGCTGCTGAGGGTGGCCCTAGGGGCAGGGGTACACGTGAAAAGACTGCTTTCCCCGAGAGGTTGATAGATGAGCAGAGGAACAATCGTTTAAGCAAAGGAGAGAAAGAAAAAGGCCGTGTAAGGCTTACGGTGACCTCAGACGGCAGGAATGCTAGGTTGCTCTCGCCTCTGTTGGCTTCAAAAAGCGAGGGTTCCCTGAAGTCACAGCGGGTGACACGGGGCTGGACGGAGGCTAGAGCCTCGGCTGGGCCCCCACCTGGCCTCTTTCCTTTCCCTGCAACTGGGGCCCCCGGCTGGGGCTGCCTGTCTTGGGGGGGAGGTCCAGGGCCCCTCCTGGGGCTGCCTCTCTGAAGGCGGAGGTGCAGGGCCCCCGCTGGGGCTCCTTCCTTTTGCCGCGGAGGGGAGGCCCTCGCCCCAAGGGCGGGTGGGATGGGTGGCGGGCCCAGCCCTCCCCGGGGCCCTGCCCAGGTTTGTGTAACGCAGCCCAGCCTCTGAGCCCGAGCCCGGGAAGAACCTTGACCCCGCTGTGTCTCTGTCCGCAGTGTGCGGGGGAGGAGGACTGGGTGGACAGCCGGACCGTCTACGTGGGGCACAGGGAGCCCCCACCGGGCACCGAGGCCTACATCCCGCAGAGGTACCCCGATAACAGGATCGTCTCTGCCAAGGTGAGTCAGCCTGGCGGGGGTGCGCGGGCCTCCTGCCAGCCAGGGCTGTGCCCTCACCCGCCCTCCGTTGTCCCCAAACTCTGCTGAGACCATTCTCTTACAACGACGTCATGGTGAGTGTCGCATTCGAATCCCACCACTGCCACCCTTCGCCGTCTGGCCACGGGCCCGTCACTACCCCAGGCCAGCGTTTTCTCCTCTGCAAAGCGGATGACACGGGTGCCACCACCTTGTGAAGGAGCCCACTGAGTGCGGCCCTCTCGTTGCTGGGGCGGGGGGCGGGGTGTCCTCACACCTTAGTGACCCTAGGTGGGGCTCGAGGTGGGCTCGAGGAGGTAGGTGCTGGTTCTGGAGGGAACGTAAGTGGTGGCTTTGCAGGTCGTGAGGACACTGCACCCGCCTGGGTGTCCTGGCCGCCGAGGCCTGTGTCACAGACCTTCCTGTTGGCGCAGCGTGTGCAGAGCCCCCAGATGCGTGCGAGCCACCTGGGCGCTGCTTTCCTGGCTGTCAGACTGTCCCGTGTTGGTTAACAGGACTTGACAACAGGAAAGGGGTTTCCAAAGGCAGTTTTCTGTGTGGAATTACTGTATCTAAAATCGCAGCGTAGAATAGTAACAGTAACTTTAATCCCCAGAAACACAACATGGGTGAGTAACTTGCTCATAAAAAAAATTACGGCCAAACGTAGTCCACGGTTGCCCAGACATGACAGTGAAAGGGGGAATAAATAGGATTCCACACCCAGAATAGGCTTTCCAGTGGTGACGTTCCGAAATGTGACAGTCTTAGAGTTCCCATCATGGCTCAGTGGTTAATGAACCTGACTAATGTCCACGAGGATGTGGATTCGATCCCTGGCCTCGCTCGGTGGATTTAGGATCCGGCGTTGCTGTGAGCTGTGGTCAGGTCACAGATGTGGCTCAGATTCCACGTTGCTGTGGCTGTGGTTGTGGTGTAGGCTGGCGGCTGCATCTCCGATTTGACCTCTAGCTTGGGAACCTCCATATGCCGCAGGTGCAGCCTAAAAAGACAAAAAGAAAAAAAAAAAAGAGGAAATGCGATGGTCTCAAGCAGGGCTCGCCAAAGATGAGGTGTGTGTGCGTGTGGCCCCAGAAGAACAGAATCTCCACGCATCTTGAAAGATACACTCCCGTGCAGAGCAGGGGCGTCGGGAAACGGGAAATGCTGGAAGTCATTCAGACGTGCACGTGTGAACTCGTGGGGACGCGCTGCCTCGTGTCTCATCCGGGCAGGACTTTTGTCAAAGGCACCCCAGCCTCGGAGTCCCGTCCCGCACAGCTGGATCCTCCTCCAGGGGGAGCCCTGATGTCCCAGCCCCGCTTCCTCCCGGTGACATGGCAGGTTCTGTGCAAGCTGCAGGGAGTGCAGTTCTGAAGCCCGGAGAGCCTGTGGGTTGGAGCCACAAAGCCCTTCTTAACGCGTCTGGAGACGCCCGGAGCTGCAGGACACTGAATGGATGTTGAAGCCCCATCCGTGTTTGGGGGGAGGTGGCCAGGAGCAGTGACTCCAAACCCACTTCTGACCCCTGCTGTCTGATTCAAGTTTTGAGCCAATGTATCATTTCCATTATTCTCCTTTCAACTATTCCTGACGTCAGGGAGCAGCCAGACACCGAGGTGCCTTGTGTCACCTCCTGGCCCCACATCATCGCCGTCCTCTCCTTCGTCAGGAGAGCCTTCCTGGTCTGTGGTGGCTTCTCATGTCCCGAGCCCCCTCGGGTCCCGAGAGAGGAGACCCCGCCCGGGGTGGGGGGGTAAGGATAGGTTGTGAAACAGGTGCACGCTCCTGGGCGCCCTCTCGAAACCGTCTCTTCTCCCGGAAGCTGTGGAGCAGGAACTGACAGAACGAAGTCAGCATCCTGCCAGGAGACTTGAAGTCAGGTCCAGGTGTGTCGATGCTGGTATGTAATGTCACGGCCCAGTCACGGACAGCGCAGCCTCTGTGGCTGGTCCATGTCGCGACAGAGGCCCGCAGACCGGGGCCTGTCCAGCGGGCAGTCAGGGGACGGGCCGCCGATGGAGACCAGCTGGCGGGGAAATCTAGACACAGGGTCGCTTTCGTCCAACAGCAGCTCGGGGTGTGTGGCAAAGGCGCTTTAATTTGTAAAACCAGTTTACGAACAGGCCAGGAGAGGATGTTGGCCGTGATGGATCTGTGTTTTCTTGGGAAGAAGACATTCGTTTCTGCCTTAAGAGAAGACTTGCCGGGCTTCTCAAGTGCACAGAAGCCTGCGCTCAGGAAGTTCCCTTTTACCAAAGCCAAAGCTCGGAAAGCATTTATCTTTCTCAAGGGGTGAAAATGCCGCTAATGGAGCCAAACCCCTGGCCGGATCCACAGCTGTGCTGTCGCTGGTCATCGGTGATGGATCCACGTTCCGTTTCCTTTTCGGGGAAACACACTGGGCAGAACCTGGTAGAAGAAGGAAAAACAAGATCCCAGCGGGACCCCCTTCCTGTGCTTCTGACTCTGGCCGAGCCCCCCGCCCAGGGCCTGCTTGAGCCCGCCAGGCGCCAGGTCCTGGACACAGAGAACAGCAGGGCTTCATCCTCACAAAACGGTGTTTGGGACAAAATCCACGTGGCTCGCAGCTCTGCCCTCAGGATGCTGCAGAGTTAAACATGACTCAAAGCGGAGTCCTTGTGCCTCTCGGCAGAGGTGCAAGTTAGGGCGGTGGTGCCGTAATGACCTCTGCACCGGCCGTGTCCCTTCGGCCCTGATAATCAACCCCGAGGCCCACGCGTGAGGAAGCCAAGCCCCAGAACAAGATGTGGGAGCACCCTCGGCCCGTGACCCCGCTGCGGACGCACGCTGCCCCCCCCCCCCCCGCCCCCATCGTAACTCGCATCATTTCCCCGCCTCGGTGGATCCAGAACTTTTTTGCAAATTTTCCTGCTTTTCACAGCCCATCTCCTGGTTGTGAAAGGGAGTTGAGGGCATGGGTTGCTGCCCCCAGGGTGCTGTCGGAGCCGCGCCCCCTCCCTGGATGAAAGCACCTGGGCTGCAGGCGGTTCCAGATGCTCTCATTTTAGACTCTGGGCCTGCGCAGCCGTGGCATCCAAGCTATTCTGGGTCTTGTCCCTGCACGACTGGAGGTTGTTCAGGCCTGACGACCTGACCAGGTGCACTGCCAGCCTGGACAGAAGCCAAGGTGGTGCACACAGAGGGCACAGTGGCCAAAAGCAGCTCGGGCACACGCACCCTGTGGGCGCCAAGTCTTCTGGGGTGAAGCATGAGGCCGGTCGCTGTCCGGTGGGCCTCGGCCTTTCTCTAGTCGTCTGATGCGAAAGACACGCTCAGCTGCCTGGTCGGAAGAAAAGCACCTCCGTGCTTGTGGCTCCACCAGGGGATCCCAGGAAAAATCCCGTTCAACTGATCGTGTCACCGCGGAAGGCGGAGCTTCAGCACGATGCCGCTCAGACGGTTGTATTGTGTGTCCCAATACAAATACTGCATTGTTTTGTGGCCCAAGAGTCTGGGAAAAGAGTTAGATCATTGCAATGTAACAGCGATCAAAAATGTGCAAGTGGCCACGCCGATGGTTTGCCAGCTCTCACACGGGTAATGCAATGCTCATTTTCTGCCATCCGTGCCATCCGGATGCATCGGTGTAGCCATGGATGTTTACACTGTCTCGCTGGGTTTTTGCTTTTCTTACCAAACATCATGAGGGATCACTAACCCACCTTTTGGCTGAATTACTAAAAATCAGCAGCAATAACTTGTTACACTCACTTCTTCTGGAAAACACGGGTTTACAGAGCATCCTCTCTGAGCGCGGCACGGGCTGTCTGTGCCAGACTAGAGTAAAGGCATCATTTGAGTGGTTTTAAATCCCACATCCGAGCTGGTTCCCTGGTGGACTAGGCTCTGGGAACTGAAAGGGAGTCCTGACTCGTAGCATTAAAATCGAAGAAGCCTAGGTTTTCATGTAGCGTGCTAGGGTTAGTCACACCGGGCCTGCAGTTTGCCAGGACTGTAGATGACGTGCTGTCTTATAAATAAATGAGGCTTTTCTCCCATGGAGACTTTCAAACACACAGGCAAGTAGGGAGACGAGGGTGACAGATCGCCATGCACTTGGCACCCGCTGTCCGCCGTCAGCCGCAGGTGGCCGGGCGCGTTTCCTCTGTGCCTCTGTTTTCTCCCAAAAGTTCATTTTGAAGCAAATCCTAAACAGTATGTGATTTGCATCTATAAATATTTTAACAGACGGAAGGTGGGATTTTACGTGGGAACTTTTTCCGTTCATGTGACTTTTTTCAAGGTGCAGAACTGCAGTGTCTCTGCCATTTTCGAGGCTCCATCTTGAACCCCCCCCCATTCTTATACTCATGGATAACACAGAACTCAACATGAAATAATTTCCTCAGCCTGACCCGATTTTTCCGTGTCAGGACCAGGGTTTCTTACGGAGTCTGACTCCAAAGTTTGTGTTTTTTGTGGTGTAATAAAGAGTAAATATTTTGAGAAGTCCATGGAGTAGCCAGATGTCCGGAGGCCAGAGAGCAAATTAAGAATTTGGATCGTGGGTTCTTGGAGATATTTGTTTTAGGGAAGAAAGTGCCTCTACTGTTGACTCTACAAGCCGTCAGGGTTGGGGTTTGGTTTTGTGTGTTTTTCTGGTTGAGGAGCGGATCAAGAAGATGGAGCTGTCTCAACTCCTGCGGCTCCATTTCTGTCCCGAACACCTGCTTTTGCTCCTCCATCTGGTTGTACTCAAGTGAGGACAGCCTGGGATGCATTCAACAAAATCCAACACACCTGTTCGTGGTAGAAACCCTCGGAACAGAGGAGAATGTTTGCGGCTTGGGAAAGGACGTCCACCGAGCAAACGACCCGCAGCAGGACCGTTCTTTAGGGTGAGAAACTCGTTGCTTTCGCGCAAATCCTGAGAACAGGACAGAGGCCCTTGTCAGCGTTCTTGCTCAGCACCTCACTGGACGTCCTGGCTGACACTCAGAGAGCAGGGAAGGACGGCGGAGATCAACGGAGTGGGAAGGAGGTAATCAGACTCTCTCTGTCTACAAGGGACGTGATTGTCTCTGTAGAGCCCCCCGGGATGTACCCGCCGTCACAGCGAGGCTGCAGCTTGCGAAAGTCCCTCGGGTTCCTCTGCGCCAGCGACGCACAGCCGGGATCCGAACTAGAAACACAAGCCCAGTTTCAAGAAGTTGTGCTGGAGACCCTGGCGCCCAAGGCGGCTGCGGATGAGCGTTTGGTAACCAGCGTCCCCGTCGGAGGTGCCAGCTCCACCCCCGGCGGAACCCACCAACATCCTCGTGGGTCCAGAGGCAGAGGGTGGCGGGCGGGGCCCGGTCTCCCTCCTCGGTGCACGATTGTCGCTAAAGGCAAAACTCAAGTGGAGTTTTCAGATCGAGGCCCCAGCTCCGTGTTTGGTGTCGGTTAGTGACATCTGGGGCCTTGTGTTCACCACAGGCTGGGGACGCCTCCGCCTGAGGCAGAGATGAGAGGCTTGGCCAGAAAGGGACCCCCCCCCCGACCCCCCCCCCACACACACCCCCCGCAGCCCTCGAGGCGGGGCGAGGGCGGGCCCAGGACAGCCCCGTGTCGCCAAGCTGGGCCACCCTCACCGAAAAGCAATGACTTCTGTCCTACGTGCCGTCACCTGCCAAGCACACTGTGCCAGAAAGGAGCTCACCAGACATTTCGGTCAAGGGAGTTCCTGTCCCGGCTCAGCGGAGGCAAATCTGACTGACATCCATGAGGACGCGGGTTCGCTCCCTGGCCTCACTCCGTGGGTTAAGGATCCAGCGTTGCCATGAGCTGTGGTGTAGGTGGCAGATGCGGCTTGGATCTGGTGTTGCTGTGGCTGGGGCATAGACTGTCGGCTGAAGTTCCCCTGCCACCCCTGGCCTGGGAACTTCCATGTGCTGTCGGCGCGGCCCTAAAAAGACAAAAAAAAAAAACCTTTTTTTTTTTCTCCAGTCAAAAAAACCTGCTGACCCCATGTGTTTGGAGTTAACAATCAGACGTTTATATTTTATGAGAGACATTTTAATAATAAAACCATTCTTGGTAGTTCCTACTGTGGCGCAGTGGGGTGGTGATCTGGCTTGTCTCTGTGGAGGCACCAGTTCAATCCCCGGCCCTGCCCAGTGGGTCAAGGATCTGGCATTGCTGTGGCATATGTCACAACTCCAACTCAGATTCAGTACATGGCCTAGAAATTTCCATATGCTGTGGGTGTGTGGGGAAAAAAAAAAAAAAAAAAGGACAAGGAGTTCCCGTCGTGGCTCAGCAGTAACAAACCTGATTAGTGTCTATGAGGACGCAGGTTCGATCCCTGGCCGCACTCAGTGGGTTAAGGATCTGGCGTTTCTGTGAGCTCTGAAGTAGGTTGTAGATGCGGCTCGGATCCTGCGTGGCTGTGGCTGTGGTGTAGGCCGGCAGCTATAGCTCGGATTCGACCCCTATCCTGGGAACCTCCATATGTCGCAGGTGCAGCCCTAAAAAAAAAAGAAGGAAGGGAAGAAGGAAAATAATGAAACTATTCTTAAGCTACTTTGCATGACACCGAATCACCTAGAACCAGACCACTTGCATATACTACTTTCGGAGCAGGAATTCTGTGTTAGCAGCTTGTTTTTACGGTCAACAAAATTGATAAGATGCCTACAAACGCACTTGGGCTTGTTTTGCATCTAAAACTAGACCTTTTGTGCTTTGACGTGTGGGCTGTGCGGCAGAGGAACGGGGAAGATGCCATCAAAGTGACCCTTTCTGTTTTCTGTGCACAGTACACGTTCTGGAACTTCATACCCAAGAACCTGTTTGAACAGTTCAGAAGAATAGCCAACTTTTACTTCCTCATCATATTCCTGGTCCAGGTAAGGCGTGTCACCTCCTGTCGCCTGAGGTGACCGATCAGGAATGCCGGGGGACGGGCTGGTTTGCTGAAAAGGAGCAAGGACCTGGCGCCTTTCCTTTTCTTCAGGAACCAGCGTCCTGGTTCAGAGACCTGGTCACTAAAACCCGGGCGTGGGCACTCTGCCACGAGTTGCTCCTGGCCCCCTTCTGTCCTTGTCCTCCAGTACCGACGGGAGGCTGGCAGCTTCCCCATCTCTAGGGGCAATTCCCCAGCCGCCCCAGCCTCTCACCCGTACCCCTGCCTGCCCCCTTCCTAAACTCGCCTGGGAGCTCCTCTGAAAGCACTTAGAGAAAAAAGAGCAAAGACAGCGTGAAAACTACAGCGCGGCATGAGTTAGGGAAACAGGTCACATGCATTTTAAGAGCAGCAGCTTTGGAGTTCTGTTGTGGCTCAGTGGTTAACGAATCCGACTAGGAACCATGAGGTTGCGGCTTCGATCCCTGGCCTCGCTCTGTGGGTTAAGGATCAGACGTTGCCGTGAGCTGTGGCGTAGGTTGCAGATGCGGCTCAGATCCCATGTGGCAGTGGCTGTGGCGTAGGCCCGTGGCTACAGCTCCCATTGGACCCCTAGCCTGGGGACCTCCATGTGCCGTGGGTGTGACCCTAGAAAAAAGGCAAAAAGAAAAAAAAAAGCAGCAGCTTTGAGAGTCCCCTGGTGACCTAGGGGTTAATTCAGTGGTTGAGGACTCAGAATCTCTGGCCCAAGGGCCTGGGGCATAGCCGAATAAAAAAGAGCAGCAGGGTAATTTGTCTCAGTCATTAAAACATACAGTTGGGAGCTCCCGTCGTGGCGCAGCGGTTAATGAATCCGACTGGGAGCCATGAGGTTGCGGGTTCGATTCCTGGCATTGCTCAGTGGGTGAAGGATCCGGCGTTGCCGTGAGCTGTCGTGTAGGTCGAAGATGCGGCTCGGGCCCTGCATTGCTGTGGCTGTGGCGTAGGCCAGCAGCTATAGCTATAGCCGATTGGACCCCTAGCCTGGGAACCCCCATATGCCACAGCTGTGGCCCTAGAAAAGGCAAAAAAAAAAAGACACACACACACAGAAAATACAGTTGAAGGGCTCTTAAAATTCCCCCAGCAGTGATTCGTCCAAATACAGTCACCCGGCAGCCGGGGAGGTAATAGAAACGCAGCGTCACCAGGGTCAGCCCGTGGCTCTGCCACCCCGAAGAGGTTTCCTTAAGCAGCCCCCTCGTTGGGGGCCTGTCCTCAGTTTTGTGGGAAGGTGAGAGGCTTGCTTCTTGCCTGATTGGCCGCTGCTTGCGGGGTGAAGGGGGCGACCGTGGAGCGATTTAAAGGGAGTCGAGGCCGCGCTGGGAGGCCGGGCAGCCCCGGAGGTGCCCTTGAAACTGACTCAGCCACTCCCTCCGCGCAGCTCATCATCGACACGCCCACGAGCCCCGTGACGAGCGGCCTCCCCCTGTTCTTTGTCATCACTGTCACGGCCATCAAACAGGTGAGCGCGTCGCCGGTTCCTTTCAGCTCGGTCACAGGGAATTTAGGCGGCTTCTAGAAACCCCTCCTGCGTCTGTTTGGATTAATTAAAACTGGCGTTCCATTCAGAGAGCCTGTCCAGCCTGGGCTAGTGTGGACCCCGAGAGCTCGAGGAGGAAGCTGTCGCCCTCACGTTGGGTCCGAGGGAGGTGGCCCCTGACGGGTGGGTTGCCTCACGCGCTGTGTCCCGGCCGCTTGAACCCCAGGCCCTGCCCTCGCGAGGGTCTGGGACGGGGCTCGGGGTGGGTCGTGGGCGGTTCCTTGAGTCCTGATGATCAAGGCCGTGACCGACGGAAGCACAGCCGTCTGTTACTCCTATGGCCCCTTCAGCCGTCACCTCTATTCAGTTCCAGAAAACTCCCCTCCCCCGGAAAGAAACGCCCCTCCCCACCCTCCTCGGCCCCTGGCAGCCACCAGGCTACTTTCAGTTGCTGTCGTTGGCCTTTTCTGGTTGTTTCACGGCCACGGACGCCTGCGCCTGTGATCCCTTGTGTCGGGCTTGGTTTCAAGGTTTGTCCTTGAAGATGCCGCCCCTGCCGCCTCCCCTCCGTCCTCCTCCCTCCAGCTCACACGCCTGCCCTTGGCCCTTGACAGCCCCCTCCAGGAGCCAGCGCCTGGCCAGCTCCCCTGCACCCCGCGCCCCACCGCGGTCGCCCTGCCGCCTCGGTGTCCCATGTCGTCCCCTCCGCCTTTCCCGGCAAGCGCTCAGCACCCCTGAGACCTCCGAGCAGGTTCCGGCCCCCTGGGGAGCCCAGGCACAGCCCTGGCGGTGAGCAGCCTGGCACGGTCACCGCAGCCACTGAGCCTGGCCTTCCACGTGCCTCCCAGTGGGAGAGTCCGGGAAACCCGCCGTCAGATGTGGTGGCACCGGCTCCCGGCTGGTCCCGTCCGCCCCGGGTGGAGGACACGGGGAGGTCGGCCTCACAGAGGGCACAGGCCGTGACCTGCGCGGCGGCCGGGACCTGGAGAATGGGTTGGCTGAGGGCCATGTGAGGGACGTGCCAGGACCTGCCCCCGGGAGGGCATCGGGTGAGAGGAGAGTCGCACCAGAGGTGACTGGTTTTGAGTGCGGCCGCGGCGGGAGTGGGGACCCGGCCGGAGGCCACACCTGAGCCATGAGCAGGGCGCCGCCGGCTCTCGGGCTCACGGGAGTCCCTCCCGCCCTCAGGGTTACGAGGACTGGCTGCGCCACAAGGCCGACAGCGCCATGAACCAGTGCCCCGTCCACTTCATCCAGCACGGCAAGCTGGTGCGGAAGCAGAGCCGGAAGCTGAGGGTGAGTCAGACCCTGGACCGTGACCCCAACCGGTCTAGAACCAGCAGCAGTGGAAGAAGGACACCGGTTCTATGCGCCTGGGCGACGTGGTTGAAATTGTTTTGTCTGCTGGCTGTGGCGCCATCCTCGTCCCCAGTACTTCTGCATATTCTTTTTTTAACTTGCTGTTCCTGTGCTTTAACTGGCAGCCTTGAGTCGACTTTGTTTTTAGAGCAGGTTTAGGGTCACAGCCACCAGAGCCTTGCCGTGTCCTCCTGCCCCCCACGCACGGCCTCCCGCTGGGGCCGCTGTCTGAGGCCCGCGAGGCGATCGGAGCCAGTGCAGGCAGGCCACACTCTAAACACCGGCAGAAAAGTTGTTTTACGAGAAGGCACAATCACGTTAGAATGATTCACTCCGCTAGTTGGAACCGGGTGAACGTTGGGACAGAAACCTCTCTGAAAGCTGCATGTCAGTTTCATTTTTCCAGTGGGTTATTGGTGTGGCAACATATCATTCTATTTAAATTGTGCCTTGGTGATTTCAGTGGATTTTGCTTTCATGCCTGGCTGTTCAGAAGCACCTGAGTGTGTGCGGACCGTACGTGTGGCTTGGACGGTTCGTCCTCGAGTGTGTTTAGCTGTGAGCCTGGGGATGGAGCCCGGCCACCCCCCTCCAGCCCCCTCCTCGGGCTGGTCCTCGTCCCCAGCACCGCCCGCCCGCCCTCCCCTCACTGTCCCCCTGGGTTGCTTTCCTGGCAGAAATCACGGGACCCGCCAGCCCTCGTGCACAGGGCCAGCCGGCCCGGCCAGCCTGGGGGGCAGCGGTGCCTCAGGAGGAGGACAGGATCAGGAGGCCGGGACCCTCCTGGTCACCTGTCATCAGCATGCGGTCACCTTTGTTAGCCTCGTGATGCTTACGTGTGTTTTGTGTGTGTGTGTGTGTGTGTGTGTGTGTGTGTGTGTATTTACTGTCTTTTGTCTTTTTAGGGCCGCACCAGTGGCACATGGAGATTCCCAGGCTAGGGGTCGAATCGGAGCTGTAGCCGCCGGCCTACACCACAGCTCACGGCAACGCCACATCCCTAACCCACTGATCGAGGCCAGGGGTCGAACCTCAACCTCATGGTTCCTTAGTTGCATTCGTTTCCGCCGTGCCATGACAGGAACTCCTGTTCTGTGTGTTATATATTGGAAGTCTTTTTTAAAAGTTTCCAACCACATTCTCTCTGTTTTATGAATTACTGCCCAGGTGCTCCGGTCATTTTAAACGCGCTCCCTGCTATTAGCCCCCGCTGGCCATGTGTCCCTGGCCGTCGTGGGTGTGTGGGGGGTTGCTGGGAGGGGCCGCTCAGCGTGGGAGCAGCGGTGGGGGCTCGTCTGCATGTAAACAGGCTCCTTTGGACCCTGGGCTCTAAATCCAGTTGCCTTTAACTTCGACTGTCTTTCCTTTATGAAGCCTTCCATACTTTGAATAAGCATCTCTTCAAAAACGCAGACACGAACAGTACCCACCAGCGGAAAATTGCGTTCTAACGCATTGATCTTGCACGTCTGCTGTGTATCCAGCCTGTTTTACCCGAGAGGGTTTTAATGGACTCTGTGAGACGACAAGAAAGAGCAGGCTGCACGAGGCTGGTAGGAGAGGAGCCTGTGACTGGTCGCCTCCAGGACGTGTGCTTCCATGGATGCACTGGTACAGCGACGGGCTCCCGCGTGCAGCCCGATTCCCGTAACCCAGGTCTGGGCATCTGGGTGCCTTCGTTCGTGCAGTGCCCGTGGGGCGGAGCAGCGAAGGAGGTCAAGGTGTTTGCAGTCTGGGGTTTTTATGAACAAAGCTGCTGGGAAGAATTTCATGTAGGTTTTTGTATGAACATAGTTTCCATTTCTCTGGCATAAAAACTCAAGGGTTCAACTGCTGGGTCATATACTAAATCCATTTTCAGTTGTTAGAGGAGCAGCCAGGCCATTTCCCGGAGCGTCGGCACCGTTTTGGGTTCCCTCCCGCGACGCGTCTGAGCCCCGCTTCTCGGCTCCCGCCAGCCTGCAGGGCTGTCCCTGCTTCTTCTGCGTCTCCGTGGTTTTTTTTCCCCCAAAGCACATGGAGGTTCCCAGGCCAGGGGTCGAGTTGGAGCTGCAGCCGCCGGCCTACACCACAGCCACAGCCACGCGGGATCTGAGCTGCATCTGCCACCTCCACCACAGCTCAGGGCAGCACCGGATCCTTAACCCTCGGAGCGAGGCCAGGGATCGAACCCGCGTCCTCATGGATGCCAGTCGGGTTCGTTACCACTGAGCCAGGACGGGGACTCCGCCATGGGGTTTAAATGCGCATTTCCCCAGGGGCCTTTGAACTTCTCAGCTTGAGCTTGTCTGCCATCAGGACGCCCTCTTCCCTGAAACGTCCCTTCGTGGCTTTCACCCACTTCCTACTCGGATTATTGAGGGGTTTTTTTCTGCCGAATGTTGAGGGCGCACATATTCTGATACTAGGCCTTTGTCGGCAGTGCTTCAGTGCGGTGTTTCACAAAGCACAAGATGTCATTCGGGTGAAGTCCCACTTACTGATTTTTCTGTTTATAGACGAGGCTTTCAGTGTCAAGGTTAAGAACTTTTTGCCAAGCCCTGGAGTCCAAAGATTTTTTTCCCTGAGAGTGTCATGGTTTTGTGTTTGCGTTTAAGTTCCCAATCCCCTTCGTGTCAGGTCTTATGTGAGGAGTGACGTTTCGGTGACGGCGTCTCTCACCCTCCAAGCTCGTCTGCCGCAGAGGCTCCCTCCTGCGTTGAGCTGGTTTCACACCTTTGTCCAAAGTCAGCCGAGCATTTCCCGGGGGTCCGTTTCCGGGTTCTCTGCTCTCTGGCAGTGGTCTGTGCCAGTCCTCTGTGGGAGCACGCGGGACCTCGGAGTCCTCACAGCCGCCACGCCGCAGGAGCCCCCGGCCGGCGACCTTCCCTCGCCCTGCCGGCCGTGCCAGGGCCCAGGCCTTTCCACGTAAAGTTCAGAATAAGCTCGTCGAGGTGCAGAGATCCAACCCATCGGTCCCTTTGGGGCGTGTTGCCTCCGGTTTTAAAGTCCCCAGACACGGGTGTGAGCTGGGCCCCCGAGTTCCAGGGGATAGGGACCCACCTGGGACAAAGCCTGGCAAAGCGCCGGTTCTGGGAGCCCCTCTTGAGCAGCAGCAAGGCCGTCCAGCTGTTGGAAGGACTGTGACCGCCAGCTCGTCACCCGATTCGTGGGGCTAGATGGCCATTTACCTTCCCAACACCGTCCAGTGTCGCACTGACCAGAGGGCCTCCTTTCTCAGAGGCTTTCCTTGGGGAAAATCCTCAGACTTGAACTCCTGCTTGGCCGAATCAAGGGCAGTCCCATTACGGGTGTTCGTCGGTGGCTCATCGGGGATCGTTCTGTCGCGGCCACTCTGAAGTGTCGCGGGTCCCAGGCTGGTGGGAAAACCTCACTGGACTTTCCCGGGTCTGGCCCGAAGGCCTGGGAAACGGCCCTGCTCAGAGGGGCGCCGACAGCCACATCCCTTCCTGCGAGGGACGCGCAGAGGTCCCCGGGCTGCCGAGCGCGGCTGCGGGCGGCCGGGAGCTGCTCGGGAGGCCGGTTCCAGTTCCCGGCGATGTCTGTCCTGCAGGTCGGTGACGTCGTCATGGTCAAAGAGGACGAGACCTTCCCCTGTGACCTGATCTTCCTGTCCAGCAGCCGCGCGGACGGCACCTGCCACGTGACCACGGCCAGCCTGGATGGGGAATCCAGTCACAAGGTGACACATGCCCACCGTCCGCGGCCCTCGGGGCCACCCTGCACCCCGCTCCCGCCCCCCGCCATGCTCCCGGGGCTCCAGGTGTCTGGGTTTGCTTCTCCCGTTTCCCACTGTCCCCCTGGACCCCCTCCACTGCCCCTACGGAGCAGCCTCTCGGGTTAACAGCAGCCGTGACGCGTGACGCGTGAGGCTCTGCCGTTTAGCCCGGTGCCAGGTTAAGCATGTAAGGAATAGACTGTTTGAATTTGGTTTTTTTTTTTTTTTTTTACGGCTGCACCTCCACGGCCTATGGAAGGAATCCGAGCCACAGATGCAACCTGCACCACAGCTGCAGATATGCCACATCCCTAACCCGCTGCTCCACAGCGGGAACTCCTGGTTTTTTGAGTTTTCAGGTTACCCTTTTACTAGTCAAAATTAGTGATTTTACTAGACTGGAATTGTGTAAAAAGTGAGTCTAGATTTTGCCTGACTGTTACTTCAGCGAGTGCCTTTTTGTTAAAATATCTCAAGCGTGGCTACTTTCTCACACTCAGTACACAATTCTTTATCAGCAGCTGATGCTGCGAAACTATAATTAACGATCACAAAAGCAGAGACACATTAGTTAGTGTTCGTTTTAAGGCTTTCATTGTTTTAAGAACCTGGAGGCTTCCCGGGGGCTTAGGAGTGAGCCCGGCTCTGTGGAGGGCCTGGCTCGTGGAGGGCGGCTCTGACGGGCCTTGGACACTGTCTGTGCCTAGAGGCAGTGGGAAGGCGGGGTTTCCTGTGAGAAGCACGAAAGGCTCCGCTAATCCCTTGTGGATAATTCTAGGCATCGTTGTCTAGGCCCCGGGGGTGGTTGGGGGGGGATCGGCGTTTACTGCCCGGTTTCTCTGTGGAGCCTCGCGGGAGGTGGGCCTCAGGCACAGCGGCCACAGGGGTGTAGCTGTGGGGCTCACAGAGGCATCACTTCAGCCCTCGGCCTCAGACTCGGCCGGGGTGGGGGTGGCCTTTGCCTGTGAGGCCTCTGGGGGCCCTGAGGCCCATTCGGGTTATGGAGCCCTGGGGCGAGGGTGGCTTGCCTCGTTCTCAGGAAACAACAGGGCATTGGATTTTAAAAAAAGGAATATTTTTCTTTGCGGAAATGCCTGGGCCAGGAATTGAACCCGCCCCACAGCAGGGATCCAAGCCATGAAGCAACACTACCAGATCCTTAACTGTTAGGCCACCAGGGAGCCCCCAAAAGGAGCATTTTAGCTCCTGAATTTGCTTCCTGACCGAGAGCCACACTGACGGATGAATCAGTGTCCAGTGCTTGGCGTGTTCGCGTCAGGCGGAGGATGCCGGGTGAGGGGTGGGCGAGTTTCCTGGCACGTGGCGGACCTGGGATTGCCGGCGGGACCCTGAGTGCCGTCACCTCCTCACGCTTGCAGCCTCTGGCTTGTCCGTCTTGTCTCACCTGATACCCAGGCTCTGTAAGGGGCTCATTTATAGGCACAACAGCGTGCACGGTGGGGCTGCCCACGCTGGGGGCACCTGCGGCTGGCTTTGCAAGTTCACGGTCTTGTCAACCCGCAGACCCATTACGCAGTTCAAGACACAAAGGGTTTCCACTCGGAGCAAGACATAGACGGCCTGCACGCCACCATCGAGTGCGAGCAGCCCCAGCCCGACCTCTACAAGTAAGCAGACCCCCGCCCCCCCCAGCCCCGTCCCCTCTCCTGTGGTCCTGAGCCCCCCGCCGCCTGCCTGGCACCTGGCCGTTTGCCAGGAGACTGGAAACCGCGGCTGGAAGAGAACTGACCAGCGGGACCTTGGTCCCGCGTGTTCACGGCCCAGTGACAGAGCAGCGTGCCGCTCGTGATACGACTCTGAAAAGGTGTAATGGAACTAAGTTCACTGAAGACGATTAATTTCTGTCTTTGGAGGAATGGGTTGTCAGGAAGAGGTTTAAGGTGTGGCCTCACGAGCCCCGAAAGTGAGGGGGTCGGGCCCCCAGGCCTGCGCGGCCAGAGAAGGCTCGCGGGGGCGGGGGGGGGGCGCGGAGCCGGGGACTCGGGTCCCCCCAAGCTGTCCCTCCTGTTCCCAGGTTCGTCGGCCGCATAAACGTTTACAACGATCTGAACGACCCCGTGGTGAGGTGAGGATGCCTGCGGGTCTGGACACGGGAGAGGAAAGCGGGTTCTTGCCCGGGTGGGAGGTTGCCGTCCTGCGCGGTGTCCAGGGTGGAGGACGTGACCGAAGCTCGGGTTCCGCTCCCTTTTCTGGCCTCTCTCGTGCCCCTGTCTGGGTTCACCTTGGCACTCTGGAGATGGTCCTGCCCGGGTCTGCAGAGGGCCTGCGCCCAGCGGGCAGAGCAGGGGGCGCTCCCCTTAGGAGGGCTTCTCGTGGCTCACAGCCTCTGCAGCCGTGGAGGTGAAAGGCCTCCGACGCGAGGGCCGTTGTTGGGCTGCGTGGACGTGCTTGTGCTTGGGGTCTTGGGGACGCGGTCTTGGCCTCCCAGGGCCCACGTCCACCGGCTGGCCTTGCAGTGCAGGCACCAGCCTTCACAGTCCAGACATGCGCCTTCCCGGTGTAGATACAGGCTTTCATGGTGTAGACATGAGCCTTACAGTCCAGACACAGGCCTTCGTGGTTGAGACACGAGCCTTCGTGGTGTAGACAAGGCCTTCACGGTCCAGACGTGAGCCTTCACGGTATAGACACGAGCGGACCCACTCTGGGAGAGGTTCCTCGAGTGAGCAGCGTGCTGAGCCAGTGCCGTGTCGCCTTTCGCGACGCCGACCTGCTTCTCCGTTGCCCTGTTTCTGGTCATCCTTATCTTTGCAGGCCACTAGGATCGGAAAACTTGCTTCTTAGAGGAGCCACGCTAAAGAACACCGAGAAAATCTTTGGTAAATGTTTTAATTAGTGAATTACTAATAATGCCTTCTAAAACCAGACCCTTTAAACAGTCAAAATCCATAGAGGTACCATGAACGCGCTTTGAGGTGTTGTGGATTTTATGGCAGCCTTCATTTCGCCTCAGTAAGAAAACCAGCATCAACACGCAGTCAGTTTTACAGAGCAGTGGCATCTGACGATATTGCTTGCATGTGCAGTGCCTGTGGTTTTTAATACAAACACAGAGTTGCATCCTTGGAAGAATTCACACACTGTAATTCTGCAGAAATTTTCTTTTCTTTTCTTTTCTTCTTTTTTTGGCATTTCTTGGGCCGCTCCCGCGGCATATGGAGGTTCCCAGGCTAGGAGTCCAATGGGAGCTGTAGCTGCTGGCCTACACCAGAGCCACAGCAACGCGGGATCCGAGCCTCGTCTGTGACCTACACCACAGCTCATGGCAACTCCGGATCCTTAACCCACTGAGCAAGGGCAGGGACGGAACCCGCAACCTCATGGTTCCTCGTCGGATTTGTTGACCGCTGCGCCACGACGGGAACTCCAGAAATTTTCTTTTAACGGCTCTATTTTGTTGCCAGTATCTCCCATTTCTGGTGGGCTCATTTTTATGTTTTGATTGAAACAGCTTATAAACATACACCTGTGTCTCATTGTTGGCAAACCCACAATCTGAACTGACCTTAAAGTCTGACTTCAAAGAAAAAGTGCAGAGCTCTCTCTTTGCAGGAAAAAAAGGCGTTTCTTCCGTCTGAAATCTTTGTGACTCTTTTGGACAGCCAGCTTTCCTAGGAAATTTAAAGCGTGCTTTGTTCTGTGCAAAGCGTCCTTTCTGCCGTAGCCGCGCGGGCCCCACCCGGCGGGGCGGGCAGCTTGTCACTCTCCTCACCGCCGCGCTCCTCCGTAGGCGTCGCCGTTTACACGGGCATGGAGACCAAGATGGCCCTCAACTACCAGTCGAAATCGCAGAAGCGCTCCGCCGTGGAAAAGTAAGCGCCCCGCCCGTCCTCCCGAGGGCCTCCCAGCGCCGCAGGCCACCCTGGACGTGAAATCCTTTCCCCCGCGGTCTGCCCGACGGCTCCTTGCTGGCGTCTGGCAGGCAGTGGAGCCGGGCACGCAGGTCTTGGTTGCCTGCCTCGTTCCGCGGGGGTCGCAAACGGCCACACCTCCCCCAGCCCCACTTCCGAAGGCTCCCTCGCGTGGGCGCCCAGGGTCCTGGTTCAGCGTCGGGTGGACGCCCAACAGCTCCTGCCCCGTTTCGTGAGAAAATCAAAACCTGGTCCCTCTTTGGATGTGGCTTCACTGAGGAAAGTGTCAGCAGAGGGCCCGGACTCTTCTTTTCACGAAACGGTGAAATCCTTTTGGTGATATGTCACGGGCAGCCTTAGATTTGTGAGAAAACAGGGCTCGGAATCTTCTTTGCCTCTTTTTTTTTTTTGTCTTTTTGCTATTTCTTGGGCCGCTCCCGCGGCATATGGAGGTTCCCAGGCTCGGGGTCGAATCAGAGCTGGAGCCACCGGCCTACGCCAGAGCCACAGCAATGAGGGATCTGAGCCGCGTCTGCAACCTACACCACAGCTCACAGCAGTGCCGGACCGTTAACCCACTGAGCAAGGGCAGGGATCGAACCCGCAACCTCATGGTTCCTAGTCGGATTCGTCAACCACTGTGCCACGACGGGAACTCCTTTGCCTCTTGAGGCGCATCCTTGGCGTGTGCTGGATGCTGGGTGTACAGCCATTGCTCAGGAAAGAGCTCAGGGCTCCCTAAGTGGGGCGGGGGGGGGGGGTGCGCTGCTGGGGCCTCTTCCACCTGCTCCTGCTGAGCTGCCTCCAAACGTGACCCTGCCTGTGGAAATCAGAGGGTTGCTTCTTGTTCCCGAAGGGTGCTGAATTTCCGGGTGTCTGCCTGAGAAATCGGTTTCAGAAGCAGATACTGCAAAGTCAGACCGTCTTCATAGGATCCCTAAGACACCGGTGCGAGGGATTCAGCGTTTTTCCTGCACCGGCCGCCCCCTCCTCCCCTCCCTCCTCCCTCCGCCTCCTCCTCGTCCC
This sequence comes from Phacochoerus africanus, assembly GCF_016906955.1. Taxonomy (NCBI): domain Eukaryota; kingdom Metazoa; phylum Chordata; class Mammalia; order Artiodactyla; family Suidae; genus Phacochoerus; species Phacochoerus africanus. Next base: position 77,967,117 of record NC_062556.1, read on the forward strand.
CCCTCTGTGATGGTAGTTTCCGGATTTGGAACTCAGGGACTGATGCTTCTCGGTAGACGAGGTTGATGTCTGGGCGTTGGAATTGAGACGCCTCGACCCTGCAGGCGCCGCTGGGCAGCGTGCATCCCCTCCTCCTGCCCTTTCCCTGCTGGCTCCGGAGCGCCACCCCGCTGCCCACAGTGCCCTCGGAGGCGGGCGGGCGGTTTCTTTTATGTGAGGGCTGGCCGCTGGGCTGCTCCTGTCTGTCCGTCGGTCCGCACGCACACGGCCCAGCGCCGGAGGAAGGCGGCGGGCGGCGGGGGCTCCCGCGGGGCGCGGGAGGGCAGCCACGGCCGTCCGTCCGCGTTTCAGGTCCATGAACGCGTTCCTCGTCGTGTACCTGTGCATCCTCGTCAGCAAGGCGCTGATCAACACGGCCCTCAAGTACGCCTGGCAGAGCGAGCCTTTCCAGGACGAACCCTGGTACAACCGGAAGACGGAGGCAGAGCGGCAGCGGAACCTGGTAGGGACCCCGACCCTCCAAGGGCCGCGGCGCCGCGCCGTCGCCGTGGAGATGCCGGGAGCCCGTGGTGGCGGCGGTGGCGTCTGGGGGGGATGCGGTCTCGTGGTGCGGGAAGCCCCGCCCCCGCGCTGGTGGCTCCGCCCTCTGTGGGTTCCGAGTATTGGAGGCTGGGAAGGTACCCATTTCCATCCTAAGCGCCTGAGGGCGCGCCCACCTAAAGGTTTCCAGCGTTACCAGAACCCAGTGCAGTGGCCTCTGTCAGAGGAGCCCAGGATGCTTAACAGAGACTATGCGACCTGTGGTCCCTGCTTAGGGCAACAGACGAGAAAACCTCTCACAGAAATTCCAGTAAGAATGGGTTCCGCTTTTACTCAAGGGAATTGTGGCTCAGTGGCTCATATTTTTCCCCAAACCAGTGGGTTAAAGTAACAGGTTCAGCCTCCTCTGCTTGAAGGAGAAGGGTTCCTTGGCTGGGCCCCCCGAGTGCCCTGAGCTGTGTGCAACCCCCACCTGGGCTCCTACTTCTTTCTGTGCTCAGTCCTGCCTCCCGCGCAGCGAGGTAGCTCAGAAATAGGACCGAAGTGTACAGGAGAGTCGTCTGTAGAGACCCCTAAGTCTGGTCGTCGTCAGCATCTCCAGGGAACTTGGGATGGATCACTGTGCCTACAATCCCTCGGGCTCCTGCTGGAGGGGCAACCCCCGCCCCCCCCGGGGAGTGAGACCCCACAGAAGAGGTTACCCCCCGCCAGGAGTGAGACCTGCCCCCCTCCCCGGGAGTAGGACCCCAGAGGAGCGCGCCCTGCCCCCTCGGGATTGAGACACACACTCCACCCCCCCCCCCACCGCCGCCCACGGGAGACCTGATCCCCCATTTGGCAGGTGCTGGGGCGGGTGCAGGCGAGAAGGCCGATGGCCAGCGCTGCCTGGCCAGTCCTCCGCTTTGGGCCTGAAGCGCGGGTGTCGAGCGGCGCCTGTGAGCCGGCTGGGGCTGGCCCGAGGGTCTGGCCTCAGCGACGCGGGCGGGCAGCCCGGGCTCACGCCGCGTCTCTCAGTTTCTCCGAGCGTTCACGGACTTCCTGGCCTTCATGGTCCTCTTCAACTACATCATCCCCGTGTCCATGTACGTCACCGTGGAGATGCAGAAGTTCCTGGGCTCCTACTTCATCACCTGGGACCAGGAGATGTTCGACGAGGAGACGGGGGAGGGGCCCCTGGTCAACACCTCGGACCTGAACGAAGAGCTGGGACAGGTCAGTGCCTCCTGAGTGGTCGTCTCGGGGACTGGCCCCCGAGGCCCCCCGTTGCAGGCCCCCAGGGTCCTGGATGGCGCGCGACGATCACGCAGGCAGGTCACCCACGGTGGCTGGCGATGCAGGCTGTAACTGGCTGAACCTTGTTGATGGGACAGGGGGGCGGCGCCTTTTGTTTACACGTCACACAAGTTCACGCGTGGCCTTTCTAGGTGGTGCCGGGTTGGGTTTCCGTGGTGTGAATTAAGGGTGGGGGGTAACGTGAGCCTGCCCACAGCTCTGCCCCTGGCTCTCCGGCCCTCGTTTCCAGGGTGGACAAAGTGAGACTGAGCTTCAGTCTGGGGGCCAAAGGGAATTCAGGCCCCTGCCCCGACCTCCTGCTGCAGGGTGACATCGGGCAGACTGGACGCTGCCCTCAAAGCTCTCGGCCTGGAGGACAGGCCCCAGTGCCGTGCGGCCCCGAGCAGACCAGCAGGGTAGAGGGTGGACCCACTTGGGCCCGATGCTGACAGGTCTCTGACAGCCGGGGGAGGGGTACCGTGCTTCTCACGCCTCTCGATGGTCTCTCGGGGCTGGATCCCCTTCAGTGGCACTGATTTGGGGCCTGCCCGACCTTGCAGAGGGAGTTCATGCCACCGTATCCATGGTTCTTTGGTTAAATCAGACCCAGGACCCCCCCCCCCCCGGGAAGTAGCATGGGGCGGGGGGGGGGTGCTGCCGGGGAAACCCGTTTCGTGGGGAGAAGGCGGTCGTGGGCTGTCGGGGCCCTCGCGGAGGCCCTTCCCAGCGGCCGTGTCCGCAGGTGGAGTACGTCTTCACGGACAAGACGGGCACCCTCACGGAGAACAACATGGAGTTCCGGGAGTGCTGCGTGGAGGGCCACGTGTACGTGCCCCACGCCGTCTGCAACGGGCAGGTGCTCCCCGACGCCGCCATGGACATGATCGACGCCTCCCCGGACGCCAGCGGGCGGGTAGGTGGCCGCGCTCCCGGCGGACCCCCACGGGCGGGTCACAGGATGGGCCCCAGGTCAGCGCAGCAGGTGATTTTGTTCAGAGCCGGACTTTTCCCCGGAGACCAGAGGGGAGGGGCAGGTGGTCTGTGGCCCCACGGGGCGTCCCACCTGGCAGGGTGACGCCAGCCCAGCCCCTCTCAGTGCCCTCTGTCTCGAAGCCCCCGGCCCTGGGGCGGCTTCGGGGATCCCTGGGGAACCCAAGCCTCACCGGCCATGCTCTCCTCTGCCTTCCACCCGCCGCTGCCTCCCCGAAGTTCGCTTCCACCCTTGTCTTGACCGCAGTTGCCCTTGTTGCGCTGGAGTCGCCTGGACTCCGCTGCCACCACCAGAGGGGAAGCTACCGGGCCCTGGGGCAGCACCGCGCGTGCTGCTGTTTCCCGCCTTGTGTACCCTTCTGTCTTAAGCGGTACGGCAACCATAGAGCTGTGGGTTTGCTGCACTTTCAGGAGCGAGAGGAGCTGTTTTTCCGGGCGCTCTGTCTCTGCCACACCATCCAGGTGAAGGACGACGATGAGGTGGACGGGCCCAGGAAGTCGCCGGACTCCGGCAAGCGCTGTGTGTACATCTCGTCCTCGCCCGACGAGGTGGCCCTGGTGGAAGGCATCCAGAGGTACGGGGGCTGCGGCGTGGACCCTCCTGGAGGCGTCCTGGGTCTGCCCTCTGCCTGGGGTGTCACCTGGGGACAGAGGCCGAGCGGTCACTGCCCGTGTGCTCGGAGATGGATTCCTCTGCATCCCAGTGGACGTGGGTCCCTCCTAAACACCTGGTGGCAGTGAGGGACACAGCTGTTCCCACCAGCCGGAGTGTTTATCACTGTCTCCTGGGCAGCGTTCCTCCTGTTTTCTGCCATGAATTAGCGAGAGGCCATTCTGGATAATCACAGGCTCGAAAGATGCAGACAGTCTGAGAGCCCCCATAGGACAGGTCTTCCTCGTCCATCTGGAGACCTGCCGCCCAGAGATGTCAGGCAGCTTCCCCAGGCCGCACAGCCTGGAGCGGGTTAGGCTTGGGAGCCCGCTTCCCTTGCCTGGCGAGCCAGCCCACCCGCCCTCCGCCTCCTCCCTCAGCACCTCTGTCCTGGGAGTTCTTTCTGCTTCAAGACACGGGGTTTTAAGCAAACACTTGGAAAATGCTTTTTCTCCAGATACGTAATTTCAAGTCAGGGAAGTGTCTTTCCATTCTCACAGTTCCCGACCCTGGCTTAGTATTGAAGGTGCCGGATTTCCTGCCTGGCACGGGGCTCTATGCCGATATCTTGTAATAGCCTAGAATAGCAAAGCTCTGCACGGAGAACCAAGTCACTCTGCTGCACCCCGACACTGACACGGGGCCGCAGATCAGCTGTCCCCCAGTTGAAAACTACTCACAGCGCCGCCCTCCCTCTCCGCCAGCGTCAGGGAGCGGGCGCCAGGCGCCTCTAGCCTGATTGGAACCATGTGTTTGTTGGTGACTCAGCTGTGCATTTTCCCCACCAGCTTGAATGGGGACATCGGGCCGTGTAAGTTGTGTCCCTGCAGCCCTTATTCAAAGCACAGGTTCACGCGTCGATGGGCAGGTTTCCCAAAGTGAGGTCTGCCTCTTCTTGGAAGACGGGTGCTGGGAAATCAAGGCAGACTCGGGCGTGGGGGCCACCCCCGGGGGGCTTTCCTTCAGCCCGCTGTCCTGCCGGGTCCGTGGATCCGTGCGCCCGGCCCACCGCCGCCTCCTCCAGCCCCGGGCTGCCGCATTAGAAGCAGCACGGCCACCTCCCGGTCCTGTGCCCTCCTCAAGTCCCAACACCACGCCCACCTCCCCTTCCCAGCCGGGCTGCGCCAAGAGCTCCACGCGGCTGCGGGGCGGGGGCGTCACAGGGCAGGTGCCCCGCGGACCGCTGTTGAACTGGGCGGCAGCTTCCGCCGTGACGTGAGGGCGTCTGACATCGTCACCAAGCCCTCAACAGCCACGCAGCTCAGGAGGCAAATGCGGGTCGACACAGACGGGGGGCGTCCCCAGCCTGCCACCCCCGCTCGCCGGGGAGAAGGCTCGTGATGCGGGGCAGCCGCGGGCTGGGGCGGGTGGGCGCCTCTGGCCTTGGGCAGTTTTTTGAGAAGGTGATGCACTCAGTGCTGTCATTTCCCACCTGTACAACGCGGTTTACAGCCTCCCCTTAGGAGGCTGGTTGGTTTCCCCGACGTGCAGAACAAACAGCCTGTGGAACAGAGACATCGGGGGCCACGTTAACTGGGGTTTGTCCTCCGTTCGCAGATTTGGTTTCACGTACCTGCGGCTGAAGGACAGTCACATGGAGCTTATGAACAGAGACAATGGCATTGAGAGGTGAGGACGAGGCTGGGGGGGTGCTGACAGAGGGCCGTCTTCGCTCTCTGTCGCTGCCCCCTCCGTGACACCTGCTCCCTTTTGGGCCGCAACCAAGCACGTCACTCAAACGTCTGGAGGGCTCGACTCGGGCAGTGAGAGGTGCTCTTGGTGTCCTGCCTTCAGACAGACTTGGGTCGAGCCGCCAACAGTTTCACTGCGAGAGTTGGAGCTTCTCGTAGTTCTGACCCTCCCAGGGCCGTTCTCTGACCTGCCCTGAGGGGGAGAGGTGAGCGCTCCCCAGGAGTGGCCACGGATCCCGCGTTCCCAGAGCACAGGTTCCTGTAGAATCACTGAGAGGTGGCTGTGGGCTGAGCAGTTGAACGTGGGCTGTCTCACTTCTCATATCAGCTTGAGGGCCCGTCGGGGCTAAAACTGATGGTTCCAGGGACAAAGGGCCTGTCTTATCTTGCCTGGGAAGACGGGGCTGTCCGTCTCTCCTGGATGAGAAACCGCAACAAGCAGTCACAGGTCTGGGCAAGGGCGGTGGTACGGGACTTAGGCTTTGCTGGTGATGGACTCGGAGGAACTGCATTTTACGTTTTTCTTAAGAAAAATAAACTCCCAGGCAGTGGGGGTGGTGAGCGGCTGCTAGGTCCTAGGTTGGCCAAGGTCAGCCGGGGCTCCCCGCGAAGCCCTGGGGGCCCCTGGGAGGGCGGTGACTCCCTGTCCGGAAAGGCAGGTGCATCATTGCTGAGGTGAGGCCAGCTCCTCGCGGCAGCGTGGGGCCAGCGGGGCCACCGGCCAGCAGGCTCTGCTTTAGGGTCCTGCTGTGTGGCGCAGGGCGGGAGGTGGGTAGTCACCCGGTGACATTCAAAACGAGTTGTTTTTTTTAATTTTTTGGTTTTTGGTTTTTTTTTGTTGTTTGTTTTTTTTTTTTGGTCTTTTTGCTATTTCTTTGGGCTGCTCCCGCGGCATATGGAGGTTCCCAGGCTAGGAGTCTAATCGGAGCTGCAACCACTGGCCTACCCCAGAGCCACAGCAACGCGGGATCCGAGCCGCGTCTGCAACCTACACTACAGCTCAGGGTCACACCGAATCCTTAACCCACTGAGAGAGGCTAGGGATGAAACCTGGATCCTCATGGTTCCTAATCAGACTCGTTTCCACTGCACCATGACAAGAACTCCACCTTTATTCTTTTTTTTTTTAATTTATTTTTATTTTTTTGTCTTTTTGCCATTTCTTGGGCCGTTCCCGCGGCATATGGAGGTTCCCAGGCTAGGGGTCCAATCGGAGCTGCAGCCACCGGCCTACGCCAGAGCCACAGCAATGCGGGATCCGAGCCTCGTCTGCAACCTACACCACAGCTCACGGCAACGCCGGATCCTTAACCCACTGAGCAAGGGCAGGGACCGAACCCGCAACCTCATGGTTCCTAGTCGGATTCGTTAACCACTGCGCCACGACGGGAACTCCTAATTTTTTGTCTTTTTAGGGCCGTGCCTGCTGCATATGGAGGTTCCCAGGCTAGGGGTCTAACCAGAGCTACAGCTGCTGGCCTACACCACAGCCGCAGCAACACAGGATCCGAGCCGCATCTGTGACCTACACCACAGCTCATGGCAACAGCGGATCCTTAACCCACTGAGTGAGGCCAGGGATCCAACCCGCATCCTCGTGGAGACTAGTCAGATTCGTTTCCACCGCGCCATGCCAGGACCTCCTGAAAAAACAAGTTTTAAATCTCTTTCAGGTTTGAATTGCTGGAAGTACTGAGTTTTGACTCCGTAAGAAGGAGAATGAGTGTAATTGTCAAATCTGCTACAGGTAGGAATTTCTTTGACGTCTTAAACAGCGTATTAAGGTTATGTTTTATTTGGACGCCTGAATTCCGTAGGCACTTTAAGGGTTTAACCCCTTGTTCTCTGTTCTAAGAACACAGGTAAGCCAGCTGCAGGCGCTGATGCCGCAAGCGCAGGCCCTATTTGTCCCAAGCCCTTTAGACCGAGGTTCAGGCCCTTTGCTCTTTTCCGCAAGGGCATCTGCTCACCCCGCCCCTCGGAGTCTCCGTCTGCAGCCCCAGCTGGGCATCTGCGACCGCGTCCTCCCTGAGCCCTTGTGTGCTCTTGGTCCCTGCGGGACCTCCTGGGCTCGTGTCCCTGATGCTCCTCCAGCTCTTTTCACGGAGGTCGCGCTGCCCCGAGCTCTCCTCCCAGGCTGCCTCCAATGTGGCCGTGAGGGCTCTTCACTTAGAGGCCCCCTCTCTGCTCTGCGCTGTGCACCCGAGGGCATCTCCCTGGCAGGACCTTCCCCCCCCCACCCACCGCCCAACGGAGGCCTTCTCACGGGTTTGCAGCCCCCCCAGGACAGCTCAGCAGCCGCCGTTAGAGGCCGCCTGGTTTCCTGGCAGACAAGCCATCCGTTGGTCCACCAGGCTGCGACATCCTCGATGCAGAGCTGCTTCTCTGGATAAGGTGCCCCCCAGCCCCGCCCGTGAAGGGCCGGGTACCGCTGGGTTCAAAGGGCGTCTCATCAGGAGACACAGCATCTGATGGAGCCGCTGCCCCAAAACTAAACAGACGGGGCCCAAACTAGGGATCTGAGGGCAGGTCACAGAGGCGGCGCTGTCCTAACACACCGAGCGGATCTCTGGTCATCAGGGAGTGAACAGCGAGTTCCCTCCACAGGGCTGTTTGAGTCTCTTCGGCGGAACCGGAAATGCCTTCTTTTGTCCCCGGAGCCGGTTGAGGACGCGGCCTGGTTGCCAGAGGTGCCCCTGAATTGCGCTCCGTGAGCTGGAGAACTTGGGCGTCTCAGAGCTGCTTCTCTGATCCCCGGGGCTCCCTCGCCTCCGGCCAGTTCTCAAACCCGACGGCCCCACCAGCGACACCTATGGGTGCTGTGGAACGTGAAGTAATTTATGTAAATGCTGCCAGGACACTGCACAGTGTTGGCCCCGGGGCAGCAGGACGCCCACGGCCGAGTTCCCCGAGCCAGTGCACGCTCCGCCGGGTGCTGGCCGGTGCTTAGGCTCGTCCAGGATGAAGGCTTCTCCTGGGGAGGTACATGCCTTCCGCCGTTCTGCCTTGCGAGTTCCCGTACGAGCGTGAGGTCTGGGGCTCGAGGCACGCTTGGGACCGCGAGCCTGCAGTCACGGCCACAGCCACAGACACCTTCTGCTGCCCCCTGAGCTGCCAGGTCACCAAGCTGGTACCGGGCTGGGTGCCGTGGAGTCTTCGGAAACAGTGCCACCTGCCGTCAGAGAAAGCGTGGCCCGGGCTCGAGCAGGAGCCGGCCCGCAAGAAGGGTGCTGTGCAGGGCAGGGGCGCCGTTAGAAAGCGCTGCCTTGAGGTGACGCCTGCCTATTCCTGCGGGCTTTGGAGGGGAGAGGCGGCCCCCTGAGCCAGCCACGCCGCAGTCACCTTCGAGAGGTGTCGACTGTTTAATTACAGCTGCTCTCTAAGCAGCGGTGCCTCCCTGGAGCCGACGCCGGCGGCCCTGCTTACGGCCTGACGAGCAGGCCTCCCAGCCCCTCAGCCAGGCAGCACTTGCGTTCCTCTCTGAGGATGCCTCACTGTCACCGCTGGCCGGGGTCCCCCAGCGCGGCCTGTGTGTGCACCTGTGTGTCCGCAGCACTTGGGATGGGTGACTTCACACCTGCTCACAAGCCTGGACAGCAGGGTCTGAAGCCGGCGGCAAGCCCTCTCCGCTCCTGTCCTTTGTGGATTAAATGCCGCCTTAGGCTCTGGGTGCGCTTGCGTCAGAGACGCTCCTCCATCCAGGCTTCAGGGTGAATACGTCCCCATCTAAAGCAGGTACAGAGGGATGACAGGTTGCGGCAGCGGGAAATTTAAGTCACTCAAGCCATTACCATGAATCATCTGTGGTTTTTCTAGAAAAATTCTTGTTCAAGTGTGCATCACCATTCAGAACTATCTGGACCACAGAACTTGTTCTAATCTGAGCCCAATGATGGCCGAGCTTTGCCTGGAAATCACGGCCGCTGGCTGGGCATGGACTCTGCCCTCACGCTGGCCGGTGCTCGGCCAGGAGTCCTGGGTCACGGCCTGAAGGGCACACAGGCCTCTTCTGGGCATCGGGCTGGCTGCTCCCCACGTTCCTGCCCAGTGCGGCCAGCTCTGCTGCCACTTCTGTCCCAGCACTGCCCGGCTGCATGCCGCGTGCCTGCCCCATGTCCCAGATGCCACTGTGTCTGCCCATGGGTCAGCATCGCCCTTGGTTTAATTTCAGGGCTTCTGTGAGCGTGAACTGGGCTGCCTTCTAAGTGCTCCACTCTGTATGTGTCACAGGAGTCAGTTCTTTCTGTGACCAGGGACAAAGCCAAGGTGGGCAGGACAGCCCTGGGCTGGGCTCCCGGTGTGGCCCAGCTGGTCTGGGTCCCCAGCCTTGCCCCAGCGGAGGGCCCCCCTGCTGGGCAGGTGGCTGCCAAGGGACAGTTACAGGCTTCTCTCGGTGCCCCGTGGCTGACCAGGGCTTCCCCCTCGCAGGCCACCAGCGTTGAGGGTCCCCGAGGGTCCACCCGGGGAGGGGGGGCTCCAGGTGGGCGATTTCCGCCTGAAGACACGTTCGGAGGAGAACCCAGATCCCAGCAGCCGGTGTCAAGCCGCAGGGCAGCAAAGCGGCCGCAGAGAGTGGAGGAGCTCGCGCCTCAGCACCTCGTGGGTGCAGTGATGCCCGCTGGGGGGCGCCCTCGCGCTGCGTCCTCTCCCGGACCCGGTCCCGGTTCTTGCCAGAGAGAGGGCAGCGGTGACGGACAGTGGACGCTCGGGGCCACTCTTTACTGGTCCCCGACTGCCTGTGAGATTCTGGGGTTGCGGGAATGAGATGAGGCTGGGGTGGTGTGTAATGTGATGTGTCCCCGACTTTGCATGTTAACTGGGCTAGTGCTGCTGTCCCTGTTTTTGTTTTTGTTTTTTTAACTTTTTGGAAATTTTAAATTTCATTTTATTTTTTAAAACTTTATCATCCTTAAAGTGTAGTTGACTTACAGTGTGTCGCCAAGCTCTGCTGTATGACAGCGTGACCCAATCGCACGCACCTCCCTGTGCTGTACAGTAGGTCCCATGGCCCCTCCATTCCAGATGTAGGCCTGCGTCCCCCACACCCCCAAATGCCCGTCCAGCCCACTCCCTCCCCTTCCCTCCACCCCGAGAGCCCCAAGTCTGCCCTTCTTGGCTGTGATCTGTTTCCGGTTTTTGTTTGTTTGTTATGTTTAGACGGGTTCGTGGTCTCTGGCGTTTCCATACACACTTTTAAACGTTCTGTTCTAGGTCAATGAAGAATGTCTTTGGTGATTTGGTAGAAATTGCCCTGAGCCTGTAGATCGCCTTGGGTAGCGGTCATTTTGACAGTATTGACTCTTCCAGTCCAAGAGCGTATCTTGCCACCTGGTAGTGTCATCTTTGATTCTTGCATCCGTGTTTGATAGTTTCGGGAGTGTGGGTCTTTCGTCTCTTCAGGCAGGTTCATTCCTGGGTATGTGACTCATTTTGATGCAGTTGTAATTGGGACGGCTTCTCTGATGTCTCTTTCTGGTCTTTCATTGTAAGTATAAGGAAATGCAGTTGATTTCTGCGTGACGATTTTGCAGCCTGCAACTTTGCCACATTCACTGATGAGTTCTGACGGTTTTCTGGCGCTGCCTTTAGGCTGTTATATGAGTATCGTATGTCATCTGCAAGTGGTGATAGTTTTACTTCGTCTTTTCCAATTTGGACTCCCTTGATTTCTTTTTCTTCTCTGACTGCCGTGGCTAGAACTTCAGAAACTGTGTTGAATGATCCTTGTCTTGTTCCCGATCTTAGTGGGATGTTTTCAATTGTTCACGGTCGAGAATGAGGTCAGCTGTGGGGTTTTCATATATGCTTTTTATTACGTTGAGGTAGGTTCCCTCTATCCCCACTCTCTGGTGAGTTTTTATCAGAAACGGGGGCTGGATTTTGTCAAAAGCCTTTTCTGCATCTGTTGAGATGGTCATTTGGTTTTTATTCTTAGTTTGTTGATGTGGTGTCTCACATGGATAGATTTGCAGATGTTGAAGAATCCTTGCATCCCTGGGATAAATCCTAGTTGATCAGGGCAGAAAAGAAGAAAAAGCTCAAATAAACCACCTAACCTTGCCCCTAAAACAGTTAAAGAAGGGAGAAAAAACAAACCCCCAAATTAGCAGAAGGAAAGAAATCGTAAGAGATCAGAGCAGAAATGAATGAAATAGAGACAAATAGGAGAGAAGATCAATGAAACCAAAAGTTGGTTCTTTGAAAAGATCAACATTGATAAACCTTTAGCCAGACGCGTCAAGAAAAAAAGGAGAGGGCTCAAATCAATAAAATTAGAAATGAAAAAGGGGAAATTGCAACTGACGCCACAGAAATACGAAGGATCATGAGAGACTTCCGTGAGCAAGTATGTGCCCATAAAACGGACAACCTAGAGGAAAGAGAGAGACAGATTCTCACAAAGGTACCACCTACCAAGACTGAACCAGGAAGGAAGTGAAAATATGAACAGACCAATCACAAGGACCAAAATCGAATATGTGAGTAAAACCTTCCAAAAAACAGAAGTCCGGGACCAGAGGGCTACTCAGGTGAATGCTATCAAACGTTCAGAGAAAAGTTAACACCCGTTCTTCTGAAACTCTTTCAAAAAACAGTGGAGGAAGGAACACGCCCGAGCTCATCCTGTGAGGCCACCATCACCCTGATACCAAAACCAGGCAAAGGTACCACAAAAGAAGAAAATCACAGACCCGGTGTCACTGGTGAACGTGGACGGAGAAATGCTCAGTGAGATACTAGCAAACCCAGTCCGAGTAGTTATTAAAAGGGTCACGCTCCTGCTCTGGTTTTTAATTTGAAAACAGTTTGGTGTGAAAAATCATCTGTCACCCCCACGGTGTGATTAAACGAAACTCTGCTTTTCTGTCTTCCAGGAGAAATTTATCTGTTTTGCAAAGGAGCCGATTCCTCCATATTCCCCCGAGTGATAGAGGGCAAGGTGGAGCAGATCCAGTCCCGCGTGGAGCACAACGCTGTGGTGAGCCGCGGGCGTGTGCTGGGCGGGGAGCCCCGTCGCAGCCCTTTTGCAGCAGGGGCTGCCGTGGTCAGAACCACCGGCGCATGGAGAATAGTAGGGGGGCTAGACCTTTATCCTGAGGCCTGGCTTTGTGGACGTGTGGTCGAGGCCCAGGGCGGCGTCCGTTTCCGCCGTCCAGCAGCGACCCGGTCATCTGAGTGTTTCCGTTCGTTTCCGCGTCGTTGCCAATGTGGTTTGTCCCCGGGCATCGGACGTGGTTGCCTTGCTGCCTGGCGCCGCCTCGATGCTGAGCCACAGCCCGAGGACTCTGCTCTGGGCCGGGACGCTCGCCCTCGTGAGCACCCCGTTTGCTTTTTCTGAAGCGAGTACTCAGTCTGCTTCGGGCTCCTCTGCGCTCTTGTGACGGCAGCTTCGCTTCCCTCTGTGGCTGAGCGAGCCTCCCTCGTCTGGCCATGCAAGGCGCACACGTTTGTGGGTCCGTCCCCTGTCGATGGCCCCGTGGGTTCTTCCCACCTTTCGGCCCCAGGCAGTCATGCTGTTGGGACCTCAGCCCCTGTTTTCCCTTGGGTTGTGTACCCAGGGGGAGGGCCTGGGCCGTGGGGTGGTTCGGATGTGCCTAACTTTTGAAGGAAGTGCCAGGCGCCTCCCCGCAGCAGCTGGACCACTCTACACTCCCTTCAGCAAAGCGGGAGGGTTGCAGTTTCGCCACCTCCTTGCCAGCACTGGGCATTTCCATTGTGTCACCGTGGTCGTCGTGGTAGGCGTGCAGTGGTACCTCGGTGTGGCTTTGTTTGCGTTTCCCTGACGCCTGAGGATGGTGTGGGTATCTTCCGCGTGCTTCTCGACGGTCTGTCCACCGTCTTCTTTGCAGAAGCGCCCATTCAAGACGTTTCTTGCTCTTTTGTTTGTTTGTTTGTTTGCTGCACCTGTGGCATGTGGAAGTTCCCAGAGCAGGGATGGAACTGTGCCACGGCCGTGACCCAGGCCGCCACTGGGACAATGCCAGACCCCTCACCTGCTGTGCCACCAGAGAGCCCTGCCCGTGTTTCACTCCGGTCTTTTTCTTAGCGAACGCCCGGAGTCTGCCCGCATGCTGCGCGCTGACCCCTGAGCAGATGCCTGAATTGCAGGTGGTTTGTCCCGTCTGTAGTTTGCCCGTCGATCTCTTGATGGTGTCCTTTGATGCACAGACGTTTTCATTTTAATCAAGTTCAATTAATTTTTACTGTTGCCTGCGCTGCTAGTGTCACACTTCAGAAACTTGTCACGTCCAAGATCGTGAAGACTGGTCCCTGTGTTTTCTTCTGAGAGTTTTGTGGCATGGCACCGGAGTAGCACAATCAGGTCTTTGGTGCATTTAGAGTTCGTTTGCGTGGGGACGGGAAGGGTCCAGCTTCCTTCTCTTGCACGTGGCTGCCCGGTTGGCTCCGGACCCCTGGCTGAACAGATTCTTCGTTCCCTGTTGGACAGTCCTGGCACCCTTGTCAGAAGTCACTTGGCCAATCACACACGCCCCCGTTCGGGCTCTCGGGTCTGTCCACTGGCCAGCGTCTGTCTCCGCGGGGACCACACCACTGTGGTGGCTTTTGCTGCTGTCCGGTGTGCGTGTCCTCCAGCCTTGTTCTTTTACGAGACTGCTGTCTATTTTGAGGCCCTCGAGAGTCCCTGTGGGTCTCAGGATGGGCTTGTCCATTCCCACGAGACAGGCCATTGTGCTTTTAACGGGGGTCGCCTGCATCGGCAGATCCCTCCAGGCGGCATTGTCCTGGCGGGAGTATCAGGTGCCATCCGTGACCGCGGGGCCTTTCCATCTACCTAGGACTTCTGCGATTTCTTTCAGCATCGGATTGTAGTTTTCAGGCTACTGAGTTTTCACCTCCATGGTTTAATTCATGCTTAGGTAGTTTACTTTTTTTTTTGTCTTTTTTTTGGCTATTTATTGGGCCGCTCCCGCAGCATATGGAGGTTCCCAGGCTAGGGGTCAAATCAGAGCTGTAGCCACCGGCCTACGCCAGAGCCACAGCAACGCGGGATCCGAGCCGCGTCTGCAACCTACACCACAGCTCACGGCAACGCCGGATCGTTCACCCACTGAGCAAGGGCAGGGACCGAACCCGCAACCTCATGGTTCCTAGTCGGATTCGGTAACCACTGCGCCATGACGGGAACTCCCTTTTTTTTTTTGTCTTTTGGTAGTTTACTTTTTGATGCTAATCGTGAGTGGAATTGTTTTCTTATTTATCTTTTGGGACTGTTCTTAGTTGCTGTGCAGAAATGCAGCTGATCTGCGCGTGCTGACTTTGTGTCTTGCGTCTTTGCTGGATTCATCTCTTCGTCCCAGAGGTTCTTTTTGGTGGAATCCTTAGTGTCGGACACACAGAGGGTCCTGTCCTCTGATAGCGGACGTAACTTGGTTTCTTCCTTTCCAACTCGAATGCCTTTTTTTCTTGCCTCACTGCTCTGGTTAAGGCTCCCAGTGCCACAGCAGCTGCAGGTGGCAGAGCAGCCCTTCTTGCCTTGCTCCTGATCTAAGGAGAAAGTGCTCCATCTTCCCCTTGAGTGTGGTGCTGGCTGTGGGCTTTCGTATACGGCTCGCACATGCTGAGCAAGTTCCCTTCCGTTCCTGTTTACTGAGTGGTTTTATCGTGAAAAGTGTTGGGTTTTGTCAGATGCTTCTAATTCTTTTTTTGGCATCAGCTGAGACAAGCATGTGGGTTTTTCTGCTTCGCTCTGTTTACGTCGCGTGTTGCATTGCTCTTCATGCGTCGGCTCCCCCTGGCTTTCCTGGCGTAAAGCCCCCTTGGTCACGTGTATGATCTCTTGTACCTGCTGTTGGGTTCAGTGCTGAAATTGTGTTGAGGATTTTTGCATCTGTGTTTGTAAGGGATCGTGTTTTGTAATTTTGTTTACTTGTAGTGTATTTGTCTGGCTTTGTTTAAATATCGAAATTTTTTTTTTTACTCAGTGAATTGTATTACATTTGCAGGTGTACAACCATCATCACAAGCAAATTTTCAGCATGTCCATCCCAAACTCAGTGCGTCCCCCCACCCCCCCAACGTGTCTCCTTTGGAAACCATACGTTTTTCAAAGCCTGCGAGTCAGTATGTGCTCTGCAAAGAAGTTTGTTGTGTCCTTTTTTCAGATTCCACATGTTGTGAAAGCATTTGATGTTGGGGTCTCACTGTCTGACTGACGTCACTGAGCAGGATACTTTCTAGGTCCATCCATGTTGCTGCAAATGCCATTATTTCTTTCCTTTTCATGGCTGAGTGATAGTCCACTGTGTGTATGGACCACATCTTCTTGCTCCACTCCTCTGTCGATGGGCATTGAGGTTGCTTCCGCATCTTGGCTCTTGCACGTAGTGCTGCAGTGAACATCGGAGCACATGTGTCTTTTCAAGGCATGGTTTTCTCTGGGTAGATGCCCAGGAGTGGGATTGCTGGATCAAACGGTCGTTCTCTGTTTAGTTTTCTGAGGAGTCTCCGTACCACTTTCCACAGCGGTTGCACCAATGTGCAGTCCCCCCAGCGGTGTGCTAGGGCTCCCCTTTCTCCACAGCCTCTCCAGTTGCCCGTGTGCGGCGGTGCTCACAAGTGTCTTGTATCCAGTGTCCCTCCAGGGCTTTAGGAGTTCCCAGCCTGAGGACTAGAGAAAAGCATGTCTGCTCTGTGTTTCCACACGGGGAAGCTGCATGTCTGCTTTCAAAAGCACGGTTCTATTTCTTTTTGAAGCTTCTGCTGACCGACCATACCGACTCTAAGTTCTGGGACGGCTCGGAGCTGTTATCCTCAGGAGGCTTTTCTCTTGTCATGCAGTTTTTCTGGCACGAGGAGGAAGCCGCATAGCCCGTGTGTTTTACCTCTTAGGAGAGGTACCGTTCGGAGGTCTGAGCAGGTGTGATGTGTTCCCCGAGAGAGAGTCGTAGAAGATTAGAATTCATAAGAGGGAAATCCCGAAAGGCCAGGGTCCTCCCAGAATTGGGGCTGGTTATGGAGGAGGCTCTGACTCATTTCCTGGGCTCATCAGAGTCGCAGCTGGAGGACTCGGGGAAGCAGAGGGGGGTCGTCTGAGACCCCATCAATTAGATCTTCGCGCGACCGGCTTCATTTCACTGGGAGTGGAAGTGCCGCGGGCGGCCCCTTGGGGCTCTGAGAGCCCAGCTCACCTGTGCCTCGGCGGTGGCCTGTGTGCTCTGGGGGCCGACTCCGGAATTATGGTCCCAGCGAAGAATCTTCTTTGTGGATTCTTACCTCGCCCTCCTGTGGACCCTGCGGGTTCCGTAAATACCCACGTCGTTTTCCTCCCGTGAGACCCGGGAGAGCAGACTGTCATATAAACAGTTACGGGTCGTTACTCTAACGTGCAGGTTGCCGCCTGAGCCGCGTGGCTCCTCCCCTGTCGAGATAAAAGAGCAAAAGGTCTTCCCTTTCGCTGGCCCTAGTTTGCCTATTTAGTCGCCTGCTTACTGGTTTGAAAATCGCACGCTCCGGAGCGTGGTGAGCGTGTGTCTTCGATGCGGATGCGGCTCCGTGTGAGTGGCGCGCCTCGGGGCGGGTTGGTTCACAGTGTGGTTGGTGAGCCCCCGCGAGAGGGGGCGGCCTTGAGAGGTGCCGCTCGGCAGAGTGGCCCTGGCGTCCACGTCACGTGCTGCTCTGTGTCCTGCAGGAGGGGCTCCGGACCTTGTGTGTCGCCTACAAGAGGCTGGAGCCGCAGGCCTACGCGGGCGTCTGCGGGCTGCTGCAGGATGCCAAGGTGGCACTTCAAGACCGGGAGAAGAAGCTAGCGGAGGCCTATGAGCAGATAGAGACAGACCTGATCCTGCTCGGCGCCACGGCCGTGGAGGACCGGTAAGGACACGCTGGCCTCGTCCTAGGGAGTCGTGACTCTGCCGTGTGACAGCAGGGGCTGCAGGGGGCTTCAGGAGGAAACGGCATCACCACCCCCAGGTGGCCGTGTGGACGCGTCAGGGCCCGATGGGCTGCTTGGCGGCCTCTTGGGCAACATCACCAGGGGCCCGGCCAGGCGCTGGGCGACTTTCCCAGGCACAGGATGCCTAGAAGTCCCGTTTCCCAGAAGGAACCTGAAGGCACCCGCATTTCACACTGTGTTATGAATAGTCGAGACGCAGGGTGTTTTTCTCAGTCATTCTTTAGAGTGGAATCAGTAACTAATTCTTTTGCTGCATTTGTCACTAGCTTTTCCAGATACAAGGGAAAACATTTTAGATGTTACGATTGCAAATTTTGGATCTCGGGGTATTTGCCGTTTCTCATTGAAATCAAGCAGTGAGTGTCGCGTCTTTCCCAGACCCATTCGCCCTGGTTGGGGCTTTTGGGGTTGGTGGCGCCGGGGGTCCTCAGATTCCCTCTGAGCAGCGAGGCTGGCCGGACAGAAGCCTGCTCAGCAAACAGCCCGTCCACAAGGCGCTGCCTGGCTGCTTAGCATTTTGGCCGCGTGGCGTCCCTGGTGTCAGGCAGCGTGGGGGGGGGTGTACGAAGTTCCCACGCAGCGGTGAAACAGCCTCCGGTCCTTTACTGGAAGGGCACCGGCCAGGGCCCGGCTGCTCTTCAGTCTGGGGGGCGGACCTGGAAGGCTCTGGCGCCCCCCAAGGTCCGGCGGGCCCTGCCTTGGTCCGCCCCGCCCGCACCGACGCGTGTGCGCCTGTCGCTCGCCCCAGGCTGCAGGAGAAGGCGGCCGACACCATCGAGGCGCTGCAGAAGGCGGGCATCAAGGTGTGGGTGCTCACGGGCGACAAGATGGAGACGGCGGCCGCCACCTGCTACGCCTGCAAGCTCTTCCGCAGGACCACGCGGCTGCTGGAGCTCACGACCAAGCGGCTCGAGGAGCAGAGCCTGCACGACGTGCTGTTCGAGCTGAGCAAGACCGTTCTGCGCAGCAGCGCCAGCCTGACCACGGACGGCTTCTCCGGGTAGGCCCCGCCCCGGCCTCCCCAAACGTCTGCGGAGGGGCTGGTGGCCTCTGGGCTCTGGCCTCTGATGTGTCACCTGGTTGGGACCGTGACCAGAGCTATTTCTTTTTAGCAGCTATGACGTATCCTTCTGCGTGAGAGCTCTGTGTGTGTGTGCGCGCGCGCGTGCGTGCGTGCGTGGGTGTGAAGGACGCAGAGAGGCCTGGCTCGTTGCCCCACTAAATGCCGTGTCTGGGCGGACTCCCATCTGCTTCTAGGACCCTCCAGGAGCATGCGGATTCCTCAGAGCTTCCGCCGGATTAATAATGCTCAGTTGTCTGTTGATTAAGACTAAACGGTGTATATATGCCCAAGACTTGGTTTGTCCAAGAATATCCCCCAACTTATTTGCATTTTATAGACACTGGCCTTGCTGATATTAGGCACGTGATCTAAGAGTGTATTTAAATCACTTTAGATTCCTACCCCTTAGGTAAAGCAAAAGCAGCTCTCTGGTCACGTGCATCTTGAGAATTACTCGTTCATAAACAGTAGAGAGATCTCCCTTCACCTGACCCGCAGGATTCCTTTGGGGGAATAAGAGATGCGCCGTGTAATTTGGAAACTTGGCAAAGGGAGCTATTATGACCATGTGCTTTCCAAGCCAGGTCTTCCAGGCAGACTAGCAAAGGGACATCAGCTGTAATCCTACAGACGGGCCCCCAGGCGGCCAGGACCTCGGGCTACATGCTCCCCTTCCGTGGCCACGCCATCCTGGAACTTGCCCAGGAGTCCACAGCTGGGGCCGCTGTTTGCTTTGCCTCAGAGAAATGCGAACGTTGAACTCCTCCACAATGAGTGAAACGAGAACACTTCATTAAGTCTCGCGCAGCTTTAGAATATGTCATCGGAGGCGCCCCGTCCGTTCGCCCAGAGACCGCGTGGACAAGCCAGGAAATACCCGTTCCTGAAACCCTTGATCATGAGTTTGTAGCATCAGCAGACACCAAAAAAGCATCTGCTCTTCTCAGGTCTGTGGTTGAGTCTGGAGTAATGTCTCTGCTGTGTCTGCCCCACAGGCTCTCAGCAGATGCGCCGGACTTCGGGCTGATCATTGACGGAGCGGCGCTGTCTCTGGTGATGAAGCCCCGGGAGGACGGGAGCTCCGGCAACTACCGGGAGCTCTTCCTGGAGGTGTGCCGGAACTGCAGCGCCGTGCTCTGCTGCCGCATGGCCCCCCTGCAGAAGGCCCAGGTCCGCGCCCTCCTCTCCCCAGACGGGGGCTCGGTGTCAAGAGCCAGCTCAGCTCGCACAGCCTCTGGTTTTCTTTTTAATCTAGCAAAGCACCGCCTCTTTAGAATAGAAGCAAAAAATGATCGAAATTTAAACACGAGGAGTTCCCGTCATGGCTCAGGGGTCAGCGAACCCGACTAGTATGCATGAGGACTCGGGTTCGATCCCTGGCCTCACCCAGTGGGTTAAGGATCCGGTGTTGCCATGAGCTGTGGTGTAGGTCACAGATACGGCTCGGATCCCGTGTTGCTGTGGCTGTGGTGTAGGCTGGCAGCTACAGCTCTGATTTGACCCCCCGCCTGGGAACCTCCATAGGCAGCCCTAAAAAGACAAAAAGAAAAAAAAATTTAAACAGGAGGCTGATTTCCGTGTTGTGATTAGTGAGCGTGGACTGAATGAAGGATGTGACCCCCTCCGGAGCAAAGGCCAGGAGAGCCGTCCTCGCCCCACTTCTTGTGTGAAATAGAGCCACTCTGAGCATCGGTGCTGCAGGTGGAAGGGGAGGCCCAGGCATTACTGAGCACCTGCTGTGTACCTTTGCAGATAGAGGTGTGAACACATTTGCCTTCATAATAAGCCTGCAGATGGGGGGGGGGGGTTGTGCTGATTTTAGGCATGCAGTGTCCACGAACAGCTCGCTGGGAGAGCCTGTCTGAAAGACCACTGGGAAAGTGGTATGTAGACGTGGCTTCCACTCTGTAGGACTCCAGACTCTGCCTGCTGCTCTGGGGTCTCGTGGAAAAGCACCTGACGTGTTCTTAAATATATGTGAACACGGGTGGTGTTTGATGTCAGGAAACTTGGAGCAGTTAGACCAATTGCTTCTGAATTGTCCATGGGAGGAAATGCACAGCTTCTCAGACTGACCCAGGGGTTAAGGTAAAACACTGAAAGCACTGCAGATCGGTCCGTTGTCGCATCCTAAGGAGGGATGCAGCCTGGGCGTGGTCCCAGCAGGTGGCCAAGCGCTGGTGTCGCTGAAAATAAAACACCAGCATCCACCCAGGGTGATTCTCCGTGAGGAGAAGCAGATCCCAGAATTCATAGACGTTCTATTTGGGATCAGAATGTGTGTGACTGCACCTAAACCTTGTCCGGGGACATCCAGAGCAGAACTAGGGACGCTGTTTGGTCGTCAGATACTACCTGGAATTTCCTCTAGGTCTTAACTGACTTTTGCAAACGGATACCAGTTATTGTCAGCCTCCGTCCTGAAGCAAGAGGACACGACACCCATTTTTCCCTCGTCTTTTCGGTCTTACGTCTTGAAATGTCACACAGGCCCATACGTGAGAGGCAAGACTGTATAGAAAAAGACTAAAAATTCAGAAATGATTCATTGCATTGATTTGTCACATTTGGTTTTGCACACGACAAATTTGAAAATTTTAAAAAACAGCTTATGTTAGAAATCAAATGGCTTGGAAGGTGATATCTTGTAACAGGATGTGCTTAGGTTTCCCATGTATTGAAATCTGCCCCCTCCGCCCCATTTAAATATTTATGTCAAAGCCGCCAGTCTCTTTCCGTCCTGTCCTGCCTGCTGCCAGCCCCCAGGCCTTCCCACTGTCTCATTTCTCAGCTGCCTTGGTTTGTTTCACTTTTGCTGTGAGGAGGGTTGCAGCCTGCGCGGATGAAACAGGCAGAGTCGGAGTTCCCGTCGTGGTGCAGTGGTTAACGAATCCGACTAGGAACCATGAGGTTGCGGGTTCGGTCCCTGCCCTTGCTCAGTGGGTGAACGATCCGGCGTTGCCGTGAGCTGTGGTGTAGGTCACAGCCGCGGCTCGGATCCCGCGTTGCTGTGGCTCTGGCGTAGGCTGGTGGCTGCAGCTCTAATTCGACCCCTAGCCTGGGAACCTCCATGTGCCGCAGGAGCGGCCCAAGAAACAAGAAATAGCAACAACAACAACAACAACAACAAAAAAGACAAAAAAAAAAAAAAAGAAATAGGCAGAGTCTAGCCAATTAGCTCAAAGCCAATATTTTTTCTTTTTCCTTGACTGACCTGACATCTCTGTCTTTCTGCACAGCTAGTGAGGGACCTTCGCAAAAACGAAACAGGGAGGGTAACGTCTACCTTTTCTTTTCCAGATTGTTAAATTAATCAAATTTTCCAAAGAGCACCCGATTACTTTAGCCATTGGTGACGGCGCAAATGACGTCAGCATGATCCTGGAGGCCCACGTGGGCATAGGTGAGCCCGCGCGAGGTCTGCCTCCCACGCCTTTTGCGACTGCCTTGTCGCACAGACAGAGGGACACAGCCTGGGTGTGGCCGCAGCAGGTGGACGCACAGGACACCGTCTGCGACCAGGGGCGTCGGTGGCCGGAAGTTCTAGTCCGGTTGCCACCGCCCCGCCTTTCCCTGTTCTCCTGTCCGCCCGCGTGCGCGCGGCATTGAGAAGCGGGGTCCACCTGTGCGGCGTTGAGAAGGGGGTTCCTCCCGCGCGGCGTCGAGGAGGGGCGGCCGCAGCACCTTTTCCCGTCTCGCAGGTGTCATTGGGAAGGAGGGTCGCCAGGCCGCCAGGAACAGCGACTATGCGATACCGAAGTTTAAGCATTTAAAGAAGATGCTCCTTGTCCACGGGCATTTTTATTACATTAGAATATCTGAGCTTGTGCAGTACTTCTTCTACAAGGTAGGAAGGCCTTTCTCCTCCTCCCCGTCTCCGGCGCATCCTGTGCGGGATGGAGTGATGCGTCGGTCAGGGCACCTCGCGGCTCCGTGGGGGGATCGTCCTCAAAACCACCGGGGGGCGCTCACCTCCCAACCACGGAGGCGCCGCCTGCCTTCCTCTCAGATGCGAGACCCCAGGAGACCTCAGCCGTCCCGTGGTGGGGGAGGGGCTCCTTCCGCGACTCCCTGAGATCCTTCTTCGCTGTGCCTCTCGGTGCGCCTGCTCCGTGTCTGCGCCCACACCCACCTTGCCCTCCCCAAGTTTCCGTCTGATCTCAAGGGACCGGATGGCACCCCTGCAGGGAGAGCGGAGTTTCAGAGCCCTTGCCTGTCTCGCTGTAGAACGAGGGACGCCTGGGGTCACTTTGCCCAGCTCCAGCATGTGACGTGGCCCTCCGCTTAGGAGCCCTGGGACGTGATAGAAAAGGGACGCCTCACAGTTCGCCCCCGAACTAATGGGCGTGTGGCTTGTCTTTCAGAACGTCTGCTTCATTTTCCCTCAGTTTTTATACCAGTTCTTCTGTGGGTTTTCACAGCAGGTGAGTGCGGAGGCTGCAGTGGGAGCTCCCCTGCGCCCCTCCCCGCCCCGTGTGTGGCTGCGGCGGGGGGGTGGACGGCGGAGCCGGGGGTGGGGGCGGGTGAAGCTGGAGGGTGGCGATCAGAGCTGCAGGCCTGCCCTCGGGTCCTGTGGGTGCGGGTTTGCGGTGTTGGGGGCGGGGGCGGCCGTGACGTTAACGCGGGGACCGCCTGACGTCCTCACGTCCTGGCCCCTCTGTGTCTGGAAGAGGTCGCTCTGTGTGCGCTGGAGGCCGCGCGGGCCTCTGGGCCGCTGCAGGTGCAAATGCGCATGTACTGGGACAAGTGGTCCCCAAGGCGTATTTACCGAGGGCCCGGGCGGCTCTGCCGCCACTTGTGTCCCGCAGACCCTGTACGACACTGCCTACCTGACGCTGTACAACATCAGCTTCACCTCCCTGCCCATCCTGCTCTACAGCCTGATGGAGCAGCACGTGGGTGTGGACGCGCTCAGGAGAGACCCCACCCTCTACAGGTACCGCGGGCGCCGGCAGCCCCGCGCCGCCCCTTCAGCGGGTGAACCGACCCCCGTGCTGCAAACCGGAGACGCTCGGTGGCGGCTGACACGTGCTTCCCCGGGGACGCTTCCCCCGGCGGGAAGCAGCGCCGGGCGAGTGCAGACGCTCCCCACTTAGGCAGAGGGTGGTGCTGCGTTTGAACGTACATGGGAAGCCAGTTTGCGTGTGCCCGCGTTCCTGGAGGGTCGCGGAAGAACTTGGGGTGGGGGTTCCTATCCTCTTCCGACCCCAGTGGATTTCTCGACAAAATCGTCCTCGTAGATCCAATAATGTTCTCTTCAGTGAGAAAAAAAAAAACTTAACATATCCGATTTCAGGGTGCTCTGCTTTTTTCTGCTGAAAGTATTTTTAATAACAAGAGGAAGATTTGTCTGCTCTTGCAGAACTTCACCCCAGGCAGATTCCATGTGTCGCTGTGGTCTGTGGGGTTTTTTTCCGGGGTAGGGGGAGTTGGCCACACCCTCGACTTGTGGAAATGCCCAGGCCAGGAATCAAACCCTCACCACAGTTGTGGCAACACCAGGTCCTTAACCCACTGTACCACAAGGGAACTCACTGTTTGTGGCTTTTTTAATTATGCAGATTCTTTTCAGAAAACTGTAGATGCACATGTGATTATAGGAAATAGCTTCTGTGAGCCTTTATGCAGTGTCCTCAGTGTCACCACCTGGCAGACTGTCCCGGAGGGCCATAGGTCAGTGTCCCGCCAGGGCACAGACACAACACACCACTGGTCTTATCTATTTCCCCAGCTTTACCAGCCCTGTTCACGTGTACACTTGTGCACACTGTGTGTGTGTGTGCACTTTTAATTCTGTGCAGGCTTTTCACCTGCGGGTCCTGTGTCATCACAGTCTTTAGCCATTAAATGGGATCTTGAAATGTCGGAGTCCAGAATAATCACTGCAGGTGACAAGAAAGCAGACTTGGCCTTTGTTGTGTGTGTTAAAACGGCACAGGCATGAGTCTAAGAACGTGAAAGGAAACACCCTGTTTTAGACGCGCACCCAGAGGGAACCCCGCGGGTCGCCACTCATGAAGGAACAGGTGTGGGAAGTGTCATCTCAGGTGTGCAGCCCCAGGAGCACCAGCCTGGCCTCCGCCCCAGGGCCTTACTTTCAGGAGCACAGTGTGACTCCGGCATCTTGGTGCCTCCGGTGAAATGGCAGTCCACCTTGAGAACGAAATATTCAAGCCAGAGTTGTTCGGGAACATCTGTGCATAGTGCAGTGCTAAGTCTGGCAAACATTTTGCTTTTGCTCCCAGGGAGCTCACACTAAGTGTCCGTGGTCCTTCCCGTTTTATCGAGGGGACGTTGCTGTCACACCGTCACAGTGTGCTTCTCCCTTCTCTGGACCCTGTTGTGGTTGTGACAGTTTGTTCTGTCAGACATCCCAGGGCCTTCCCGGGACCGGGCGTGTTACCGAGGGAGTGACACATGGTGTGGCAACCGCAGAGCCTGCGGGGTGACTTGGGGGCATGTTCAGAGGTGAAGCCGCCTGGCAACCCCCAGGCTCTCTGGGTTCAGAGCGTGTGCCCGCCCAAACGACAGCTGGGGACGGGGGTCCGGCTGGCCGAGACGGGTGCAGACGGGCTGCAGGGGTGACCCGAAGGAGCCAGGGATCCTGCGTGCTCGGCGGGGCCTCTCCAGGACCGCCTTTGCCGAGCTGGCTGAGCGGGTGTCAGTAGGACCCTGCCTCCCGTCCCGACTCCTCCACGCGGCCCTGCCGCCTCGGGGCGCCCCGTGGGTCAGGGCCCCTCCCGGGCGAGGTCCGTCACCGCAGAGCCAGTGGGGGCCGCCGGGCGTGGAGCGGGCGCAGGCAACAGGTGCAACCTCGTCGCCGCCTCTCCCCCCAGAGACATCGCCAAGAACGCCCTGCTGCGCTGGCGCGTGTTCGTCTACTGGACGCTCCTCGGCCTGTTCGACGCCCTGGTGTTCTTCTTCGGTGCTTACTTCATGTTCGAAACCACGGCCGTGTCCAGCAGCGGGCAGGTCAGCGGGGAAGCGGGCCGGCGGGCGTGGGCATGGCTGCAGGGGGGGGAGAGCTGGAACCCCGCCCGTCGCGGGCGGGCCCGCTCTCAGCGCAGCCCCCGGGGACGGGGACGGGGTCTGTCCGCCAGCTGGAGGGCAGGCTCTGCCAGCTCTAGGGGCGCCCTCCGCAGGCGAGTCCAGACTGGTTTTGTAACTCGGGTGTCACCGTTAGCGACGCGTCAGCATTCGGGTATCCCAGGTCACGCAGGGGTTATTCGCTTCTTCAGACCCTTTGGTCTGTGCCCCGCCTCGCCTTCAGCGCCTGTCTCCTTGGTGACGCGTCGGTTTGTAGATGTCGGAGAGACCCCGGGCTCTTCCGGTCGCTGGCGTCGTTGCCGGGGTGTTTGATTTGTCTCTTGCTTTTTTCTTTTTGCTGTGGCCTCCTCCCCACTCAGACCATCACCACCAACACACACATGGTAAGACAGCGCTGGGTGTGTCTTCTGTGTTTCTGGAGTGCATCACAGATAAAATATTTCTCGAAAATATTTTCCCCCGTGCCCTCTCTGTGTGCTTTGTCAGTAGAAACGCTGTTATAGACGCTGCCGCCCCCACGTCTGGGGACTGGAGGTGGCCCTGGAGACCAACGTGTGTGTCCACTTGGGCCACCTGTGCGGGGGAGGGGGCTCCTCCCTGGGTCTCTGTGTCGGGGTCGCCAGCTGCGTTGGTGATGTGTCTAAGTTGACTGGCTCTGTTTGGACTTCCCTTGACCTAAAAAATCTGAAAGACGCAGGCACGTGAGGCTGGCGGGGATGCTGCTTTGCCTGCAGCTGACCCCAGGCTGCCTGCAGAACCCCGGGAGCCCCGGGGCCCCACGCGTCCGGTTCCCAGCCTGATGTCTCAGTGTCGTCGTAGAAGCAGGCGCAGGGGGCCAGGCGTTTGACGGAACAGCTCTCTCTGCCCGGGTCTCTCTCCTCGGGTGGGGCTGAGGTTTGGAGACTTGCTTGGGGTCCTGGGCACCCTGCTCACCCATCGATTTCTCTGTTTTTTCTTGGGATTGAAAAGGTGCTGTTATCACTCGTTGTAATGTAAGCTCACCTTTTCTAACTTGATCTTGAGGATTTTTCCAAATCGTATTGCCCTTTTCTAAAACCTTGACGTTTTCTAGAGCTTACTCTTTTTTTTGGCCATGCCACGGGCTGAACCTGCGCCACAGCAGGGACAGCTCTGGATCCTTAGCCTGCTGTGCCACAGGGAGCTCCCTGGAGCTTCCTATTGCCTTTCACTTCATTCTCTGTATTCTAGTTGAATAGGGCTGCCTTATGGTTCTCATGTGTCTTTGGTGAGAGCTCCCCTTAGGCCAGGTCACAGGGGCCCCTCATGTGCGCCTTGAGGATCTCAGACGGTCCCCAGGGCCTCGTCCTCAGGGCTGCTCGGCCGACGTGGCCTGAAGTTCCCCTCCGCAGCAACCCCTCGCTCACCGCCAGTGCCCCTTCTGCCAGATGCTTTCACGGCGTTAAAGGCGAGGAAACAGAGGTTCGAGTGGATAAAACGCTGTGCAGGGTCAGGGCGTCAGAGCTCAGAGGTGGGGTGGTCTCACTCTGAGTGGCGCTAGCATCGGCTCCACAAGCGCCGTGCAGGGCGGGCGCCATTGGGAGGGCAGGCACCCTGGATGCAGGCGTGGGCACAGGCCTCGGGCTGCAGACCCTGGTAAGGCCTCTGGTGGGTGAGGCCTCCCGTCTCACTGCTGCAGTCGGAGGTGTGGGCCCTTCGCGTGAGCCCAGGTTTCTGCCAGTTCCTTATTTCTCTCCTGCTCATTTCCAAGGTACCCAGGCCACACGCTGGATCTGACATCCAGCGGAAGCTTCTCCACGAGACGGTCACATGCCCCCGCCTGCCTCTGTGTCTTTGCTTGGCTGTTAGTGGACAAACACGTGGGTTAGAATCTGAAAGAAAGGGAGACGAGGCAGAGAAGCCTCCAGTTGGTGGGGGCATCGTGGGGACAGCCAACACACATCTCGTGCCGAGCTCCTGAGACCCAGGGCGACGTTAGGGACCAGTGCAGGGACAGCTGTGCCAAGGAAGGTACCCAGCGTGGGGCATAGGTCCCGGGCGGCCCTGTGCCCCTAGGGGATCAGGAGGCACCCCATCCCTGGTCTAACTCCAGACCTCTGTGCCTCTGGGCTCTGCATGGGGCCTCATCAGTCTAGAGTCCTGTGTGTTCGGAGGCTTAGATCGCTTGCAGCGTGGAAAGCGGGATTGAGTGTAGGCTGGTTCCAGTGACTGAGGTCCACCTGCAAGCTCAAGCCGCAGGGCCGTCTCAGGCGACGGGTGACGCCCTTGGTCTGGGCTCACGGAAGGTGGTGCTTTGAAGGACCTAAATTGTTCCTGTAGAAATGTTGAAGAATCTATTGAGGGAAAGACAACATCATTGATAATTTTTGGAAAAAAAAATCACGAGCATTTTCTGCGCAGACGTCAAGATCCGTCTTACTTCTCAGATGAGACTGTAAGAGAGCCGTTGCCTTATTCTCATCGAACAGCAGGAGGAGCAAGTCTGGGGCTTTGTAATAGAAGCCATAAGCATCACGGGAGCCGAAATGCGGGCAGCGGCCAGGGTGGCCGGGACGGCAGCCAGCCTCCCAGCAGATGGCCCACGTCCGCGTGTGAAGTGGCCGGAGGGGGCGCTTCTCGCGACCGCGGCCTTGAGGGGACACGTGTTTGCCGTGGAAGAGTTTTTCGCAGAATCGCACTGGTCTGGCTCTTTTATGAGCAGGACGTTTTCCTGCAAAATACTCATCCTCGGAGGAAAAGAGGAAGAGGGTGAGGAGACGGAACCTCGTACGGGTGTGGAGGAAAAAAGCACAGAGCCGTCACCGAGTTCTTGGCTGAATTCGCCTTGACTTTTCCTTCTGGTCTGAATGAGAACCCACGTCCCTGCCATTCTCCACGGAGACCCTGCCTTACCTACGTGACGGTCTCCATGGAGACGCTGCGTTACCTACCTGACAGTCTCCATGGAGATGCTGCGTTGCCTGCCTGACGGGCTCCATAGAGACACTGCGTTACCTGCGTGATGGTCTCCGTGGAGACACTGCGTTACCTATGTGGTGGTCTCCATGGAGACAGCGTTACTTTAGGAAATCAGACGCAGGGCTTCCCTGGAGGGCGGGGAACTCATGTCACTTGGGAAAGGTTCTTCCTTTCAGACCCCACCTTGAGAAGGGGGGTGGTGTCTCCACAGACAACTGCAAAGTCCCCAGGAACAAGGGCAAACAATTTCCGTGATAAGGTGACTTCAGCAGTTGGCCTGAGGGTTTCTTAAATAAGGAAACCAGGAGGCTTCCAAAGGCCTTGCGAAGTCGCGGGTCCCAGGGAGCTGGAACCTCACGGGGCGGTTGTGGCAGCATCACCCGGGATCCAGCCCGGAGCTGCAGACCCGATTCAAGGTGGTTGTGCCTTGCTGCAGGTGAGGGCCCAGCTCAGACACAGGGTTTCACTGGGCTGGGCGAGGATCCTGATGCTCAACCGGACCTGGGGAGCCGTCCCCCCTCGCCCCCCACCCCACCCCGGAGGAGATGAGAAGCATTTGACCGACGGTCCCGAACCGTGCCCTTTCACCTGCCACCCCTGCTCCACCCCCACAGTTTGCTCTCATCTAACACTCGTTCAGGATTTCAAAGATTCCTGCCAGGCGTGGAGGCAAACCTGTGGGCCTGGGGTCTTCTCGCTGCCCAGCTGGTGCTGCCCACGAGGCTCAGAGCTGCCGCCTCACTGCCAGCCCCCCATGTGCTTTTAGCTGAAAACAGTAGCTTGCAGGGGAAATTAAATAGGCGCCGTGTCCTCCTGTGCCGGCCAGACGTCGTCATGGGCCACCGCCAAGCTGCAGCCCATCCCGGAGGCTGGCTCCTCCTGGCCCAGCGTTGGCGTTGAAGAGAAGCCTTGTCTCTGAGAGTTCGCCTGGGTGCTACTGCCATGCGGTTGTGGGGCTGCCCGACTGTTAGCCGACCCCTGGACGCCCACAGCACCCCTCACGAATGTCCCTGGCCATCGCAGATGTCCCCCGCCTGGGGGACAGAACCGCCTGTGGTGAGAGCCTCTGCAGCTGTGGATCTAGTGGGTGAAGCCCAGTTTGGATGAGGCTGGTGACAGGAGGAGCACAGAGTGGCGGTGTTTAGGTCTGATTCCTTCAGAGGTCCTAACGCTTCGGGTTTTCTTCTAGAACCCTGCAAGTAGGCTCTGGCCTCACTTGATATTCCACGAGCCCTACAGCCTGCACGCTCACCTGGAGTGAGTCATCTGTGGGTGTTTCTTTGGTGGAAAACCAAGCATCCAGGGAAGCGGTTGTTATTCCGGCTTTTCAGGGCTCTGTGAAAGAGAGCTCTCTTTTCCTTTTTTAAAATTTACTTTTCATCGAAACGGTTGGTTTACCATGTTGCGTGGTTTCTGGAACAGAGCAGAGGGGTTCAGTTATACGCTTCCCTGTTCTTTCGCATGTTCTCTTTCCACTGAGGCTTAGCACAGGGTATTGAACGCAGTTGCAAGCTTTATTTTCTCTTAAAGGAGAGCTCGGAGTGTTTCCTGAGAGGCGCAGCTCGCAGAGTCAGACAGAGCGGAAATGGGGCAGCTCATAGGGGCATGGACGTCTCAAGGGAAGCGATGCCTGTAGATTAACTTGGGGCCAAGAGGCGGCTTTGCCCCCAGGACAGACTCTCTCCCTGCCCGTGTTGCGTCTGCTGTGTGTCTGTGCGTGGGTGCGGCCTGGGCGTGTGCTTCCCGCGGGCCCCGCCAGCGTCCCCCGGGTGCCCAGCGGGGCTGCCACGCGCCGGGGCTGGCGCAGGGTCCCAGCACGTGGGCCCCGGGCCTCTGGGCTTCGCCTCGTCGGGGGGCAGAGCCCTGGGAGGCGCCCCCTGGCCCCCGTGGGTGGGAGAGGGACGCCGCTCACGGGGCTCCTCTCGGCAGGTGTTCGGGAGCTGGACCTTCGGGACGCTGGTCTTCACGGTCATGGTGCTGACCGTCACCCTGAAGGTAACTCCCGGCCCCGGACGGGCGGCCTCCTCGCTCGGCCGCCCCCCCCCCCGCCCACTCCCCCCGCCCCCGCCCCCGCCCCACTCCCCCCGCCCACTCCCCCGCCAGCCCAGCCCGACCCCAGGGTGCCCCTGTCAGAATCACGCCGAGGGCGAAGGGCCTGTCCGTAGCGAAGGACTCGGTCGCACGTCTCGTAAGTGGCAGAGCAGCCGCGCCCCCAGCGCCACCTCGAGACTAATTGAAACCAGTGAGCACATGTGGAAAACGTACCTTTCTGCGTCTGTGTGACAGTGGCACGCGACAGCTTCCTGCGGGACCTCAGTTTCCAGACCAGGGGCTGACCCCGGGCGCCAGCGGCACAAGCCCTGAATCCTACCACTAGACCACCAGGGAGCGCCCCCAAATCTAGCTCTTCTTACAGTCGTCAGATCCCTCCCGGAGTGTCATTAAGGAGGGGTCCCAGATCCCACCCTCCTCAGCCGTAAAAACTGAGACAAAGAAAATCCGAAAGCACACATCCCGCACCTCGAGCTGCCGCCCCGGGCCATCCCGCGGGAGCGGGTCCCCCGGGGTCCGAGACTCTGGGCAGCCCTCTAGCTCCGTGGGGGTCTAAGGTCTGCCTTTCCCAAGCAGGGCCGTGCAGGCGTTTCGGCTGCAATCGCGGTGCCGTTTGCTTCTCTTCCGTCCCTTCCCGGCTGCCTTCCCGCCGTCACGGTCATGCCAGCGGCCTGGGCACCAGGTTCATGGGCTCGTCTCCCTTTCTTTCAGCTGGCGCTAGACACGCACTACTGGACTTGGATAAACCACTTCGTCATCTGGGGGTCCCTGCTGTTCTACATCGTGTTCTCCCTTCTCTGGGGAGGCGTTATCTGGTACGGCCTCGATCATACATAACCCTTATTTTGCTTTTTGGGGGGGGCACACCCGAGGGATATGGAGGTTCCCAGGCTAGGGGTTAAACTGGAGCTCCAGCTTCCAGCCTGCACCACAGCTCACGGCAACACCAGATCCTTAACCCACTGAGCGAGGCCAGGGATCGAACCCACAACCTCATGGTTCCTTGTCGGATTCGCTTCCACTGCACCACGACGGGGACTCCCAGATGACCCTTGTTACAGGTCTAGTTGTGCAGTGTCTTTCATCCAGAGCTGACGTGGATTTTCCGTGCAGCCAGGGCCTGGGGCCTGCGGGGGGGGGGCGAGGTGGCTGCGGTCCCTGCTCCTTTGGCCCAGGTTCTCAGTCAGGGAGACACGCTGCATAGTAAGCGACAGAGGAGGAATGGACAGGACGCCACAGCCAGGGACCGACTTCAGAAGGTTGGAAAGGCTTCTCAAAAAAAGTTACTTCAACTGAGACCTGGGAGAAGCCCCACCGTCGTCGTCGTGGTGGTGGATGTGCTGGCGTTTGGCCTTGGGCGGGGCCCTCTGACCGCAGACAGAGCCTCCTTAGGAGGGCAGCCCCACGGGCAGAAGCGCCGCGGAGGCGGAGCGCCCCAGAGGAAGGCAGGCCCCTGTGGCCGGAGACTGGCCTGGGTGTAGGCCGCGTGGACCTCGCCCCGGTCTGGCTCTCCCGAGGAGCCTAAGAGGGGGAGCAGCAGATTCCACCTGCTCTCTTGGGAAGATCGCTGTGGCCGCCTCATTGAAAATGAGCCTGGGAGAAGCAGAAGCAGAATGGCGATAAGGCGGTCGGTCCTGACAAGGGCACGATGGGGCTGCATTTGGCTTCTGGTACAAGCCTGCCTTTGCCGGTGCTGTTCCTTCTGCCCAGAGCATCCTTTCTAACTAGCTGTCTGGTGAGCTCTTATTCATCCTTCAAAACCCAGTGGCCCTCCATCCTCTTCAATTCTTCCCTCGCAGGCGGGCGAGGCTCCCCGAGCATCTGTCCTGCTCTAACCACAACACACGCCAGGCTTTTCTCTAATTCTCTCGTTTACGCGTCCACTTCCCTGGCGAGACGGAGCCTTTCCCAGCAGGGCTGGGACCAGGAGGAGGCAGGTGAGGCCTGGGCTACAGCCTGGGAGGGAGCTGCTGGCCGAGCCCCAGACCTGGCTGGACGTGAGGCCAGAAGCAGGGTCCCCACCCCCTCGCCGCCAGAACTGAGCAGGCCCCTGAAAAGGGAGAGAGGCCCTCTGTCCTTCCTACCCCCACATCCACCCAGCGGCCCGCTCCGCTGCTGACCCCCAGTGGCCAAGTCCATGCATTGCGTGTCCCTTGAGACCCGGACATCTGGGGAAACCAGACCAGCTTTCGGCGGGTTTCCGGCAACCCTGCTCCAGGCTAGAGACCCTGAGGTTCCTGCGAGCCAGCCAGCCAGCCAGCCGGCGTCCCAAAGCTGGCTGCTTAGGGGCAAGGCTCCCCTGAGTGGGCTTGGGAGCCCTGAAGCTCAGCGCCTTCGCGATTCACCTGGGGGCAAGGCGCCTCATTCTCTGTGTTTCTGCAGAAAGTTCTTTAAAAATGGGAGGTCCCCTTGTGACTCAGCGGGTTAAGAACCCGATATAGTATCCACGAGGAGGCGGGTTCGATCCCTGGCCTCGCTCGGTGGGTTACGGATCCAGTGTGGCTGTGGCTGTGGTGCAGGCCAGCAGTTGCAGCTCTGATTCAGCCCCTAGCCTGAGAACTTCCATATGCCGCAGGTGCAGCCATGACAAGAAGAAAAAGTTGTATGGCTTAAGTTTTTAAGTGTTTAACCGGTCTGCTGATAGAAGCCATCCGTGTCTTCTCCATGTCAAGCGCTGTTGGTCACACGCAAGTCCAAGACCCAAAGAAGTCACAGATGGACTTTCCTCGTCTCTTAGAACCTTTTCTGCTTTTTCTGAAGCCGAGCTGCAGGCACTTGCTCCCCCTTTAGGACGACCTCGTGGAATTCCTCCTCATTTTCCCACTCACAACGCACAGGGTACAGGGCGAGTCCCGCCCCTTTGCTTACGTGACGAGTTTGAGCCGCACGCTAAGTGAGCTGCCTGGCGACCGGCGGCGGCCAAAGTGAGAGGGAGAGCCGCCCGGACAGCGGGCGCTGGCTCCTCACCTGCCGTTGGGTTTTCCTTCTTTCCCTCGACGCTGCAGGCCGTTCCTCAGTTATCAGCGGATGTACTATGTATTCATACAAATGCTGTCCAGCGGCCCCGCCTGGCTGGCCATCGTCCTGCTCGTCACCGTCAGCCTCCTGCCTGATGTCCTCAAGAAAGTGCTGTGCCGCCAGCTGTGGCCCAGCGCCACCGAGAGAGCACAGGTACCCGGCCCGGGTGCGCCGCCCGCCGCCCCGGGCTCCCGGCAGGGAGGGGTCCTCGTGAGGGAGAGCGGGAAGGACCGGGGTTGGAGATGTGACCGGTCCAGGGGTCACGAGGGAAGTCCGTGGTGACACGTGGCTGCACAGCTGAACCTCCGTAGCATGCGCGATGCCCAGGGCTTAGACCTGAACAGCTAGTCAGCTGGAATCAGGAAAAGACAGAGAGAGACAGAGCCAGTGCAGGAGACAGATGATTTGGGGTAAATCCAAACAAGGTTTAAATTAGTCATCACTTTGAGGTAAAACTGCATTATTTGGGGGGGATGGTGGATTTGGCTCAAATGGTAGCATTTACTTTGGGAGACCCTGGCGGTGAGCAGGCAGGGCTGCTCATCTCCCACACTCCCAGCCGAGGCCAGCAGGCTGGATTCGGGAAAAATGGGAGTCACACAGGATGCCCAGACTGGCATCCGACGGATGTCACCCAGAGCTTCCCCAGAGCTTCCCCAGAGCACGCTGGGCCTCCCTGGAGTGCCTGGGGAGGGGATGTCCCTGCCCCCTCACCCCCGTGCCCCATCCCCTCCCCTCACCCCCATCCCCTTACCCCTGCAGCTCCCAGGGGTACAGCCCCCAGGAAGGAGAGGAAGGACGCAGGTGGGAGGGCAGAGGCCACAGCAGGGTCGGGCCGCGTGTCCACCTGGGGGCCAGGGGCTGGCGGGGGCACGGGGCGAGGGGGGAGGAGGGCGGGTCACTCAGGGAAGCTCAGAGGGCCCTGTGGTCACAGCACCCCCGTGCTGCTGGCCAACTTTGGGGTGGAAAACAGGCTGGAGCCGGGCGCCACCCCCGCCCCCCAGACCCAGGCGCTGATCATGGCCGTGCCGTGGTGGTGGAGCCGCAGGCCCAGGGGCTCCGCCGTGACCTAGGCCAGTGCAGACGGCCCCGGGGCGGGCTTGGGGCCGCCACGTCTGACCGCCTCCCTGCGCCTCGTTCCAAGCTCCAGGCCCGATCCAGGACAGGGGCCCCTGGCAGGGGAGGCGAGGGGAGCTTCCCGGGCCAGACTGGGCCGGGCTGCGCGGGGCGGCTGGGCCTGCTCTCCGGTGGCAGTGGGGACGTCCCGACGTTGCTGCCGTCTAGCTGGACTCACCGCCTTTTCTTGTCTCTTCCCTTCCTGGTTCCTTTCGTCTTCCGGCCTCTTTGCCCAAATAACCACCTTGTTTAACGATGTGCATGACCTCCTGACCTCTGACCTCTGGGACCGGCAGACTAGGAGCCAGTGCCTTTCTGTCGAGCAGCCCACCGTCTTTATGCTTTCTCAGACTTCCAGCAGTCTGACTTTCTAACGGAACCAGGTGACGCCTTTCTGTCTTTTTGCATGTTTGGGACTCGGTCGCAGGCCCGCCCAGGGCTCACTAACCCGGGAGCCTGAGCGTCGCCCTCCTGGGCGCCGGGGCCGCTGGGGCCGGAGACGTGGGCAGGCGCCGGGCGGTCTCGTCCTCGCCGCTGGCCCGCGTTGCCCTGTGTCCACTGGAGGCGGCAGAGCCCCCTGCCCAGCCGCCTGCTCCGGGCCGGTCCCCGCACCGGCCCCGGGGGCAGCGCCCGCGTCTCCCCGCCCCGGGGACAGGGCCCCGCAGGAGCGGCCGGACTTAGGGCGGCCACCTGCGCTGCGGACGTCCTGGGTCACCTCCTTACCAGCTACCCTCTTCGCTTTTTCAAAACCTGATTGTGTTTAGAAGAGGCTCTGGCTGTGCCTTAACTGCCCGTAGGGCCTCTTTCTCAGCAACACAGAGGCATTCGCACGGTTGTTGGTCGCGCCGCCCGCGATCAAAGGCTTTTCCGCCAGAGCCCAGGCTTCAGCGACAACGCTCTCTGTTCTCCGTGGTTTGTGCACCTGAACCCCTGTTTCTGTGGCCCCTCCCCCAGCAGGCAGACTCCGGACGCCAGCGTTTGGTGTACGGCTTTGCCAGTGCAGACTGCGTGATGGGAAAAGGCCTAAAAAAGGCTTTTTCTTCTTTCAACAACGGTTCATTTTCTAGACACTTTAGCACTTTTTTTTTTGTCTTTTTGCCATTTCTTGGGCTGCTCCTGCGGCACGTGGAGGTTCCCAGGCTAGGGGTCCGATTGGAGCTGTAGCTGCCAGCCTTTGCCAGAGTCACAGCAACGCGGGATCCGAGCCGCGGCTGCGACCTCCACCACAGCTCACGGCAACACCGGATCGTTAACCCACTGAGCAAGGGCAGGAATCGAACCCACAACCTCATGGTTCCTAGTCGGATTCGGTAACCACTGCACCACGACGGGAACTCCCTAGCACTATTTTTTAACTAACGGGATGGTACGTATTTTAAGTTCAAGTAATTCCTGACAATATTTTTCTAACCTGGTACCATCAAGATTCATTAGAGTAAGTTAGATAATTTCATCTCGCTGTTTACGTGCTTGAAAACATTTTTGCTGAAATGTTAGGATCACTTTAATAAGTCACAGGAGATGCATGTGACACTTGTTCCATCACGCCAACTCTGGGCTAAAAATAAATAATCTACCTATGGATGGAGTTTTCCAGGAGTTCTTTTGCTCCTGTGCCTTTGCAGAAGCCAGACCCCAGCTGCTTGGGGAAGGGTGTCCCTGAGCTCTGGGGTATGTGTCCCCGCGCCCACCCCGCAGCCAGCAGGCTCCCAGGACACAGGGGCTCAGCACTTTGGTGCTGTGAAGTCACCTGACTTCTGCAAAGCCTTGGGGGGGATAAACATTTGACTCATGCTTTCGGGAACAGGCTGCGCTTGGGATGGAGGCTTTGTCTTCTCCTCTGCCCTATGGAAGCGACAAGCATGGCGGGCACTAGGGTTCATGCGTGTGCATATGCATGTGTGCGGGCTCATGTATGTCACGTGCATACATGCAGCCGCGGTGGCTCTGTCTCCATTCACCCGGGCAGTCTCACCTGTGCGCTTCCGCCCGGCGTGTCCTCCCGCGGCCTTGCGCTCTTTCCTTCCGCTCCCACAGCCCCCTCCTCGCTACGGAGGACTGGCAGGGCTGGACTAGAAAGCCGGGGTGCTGAGATGTCCAGACCCGCTGGCCTGCAGCCGGGAGTCTAGTCTCAGGCTGGGCCTCCTCTATGTGGCTGCGGACGGCCGAGGGCTGAGGGCCACAGGGCGAGGGGACAGGGGCTGGGTGGGCGCAGAGCCCCGTCCCCGGGGGGAGCGCAGCCGTCCAGGGGAGCGGGCTTGGGGCCTGCCGGTCCCCCCGCCCTGGGTGTTGGCCTTAGCTCCTTGCTGGCCCTGGCCTCCTCTCTGCGCCGTGTCCCCCTCGGTCCCCCCGCGGAGCCGGGGCCCTGCGGCTGCAGCGCAGACTCAGTGTCTGTCCTCGCCTTGCAGAGGAGCCCGAGCCGCCGAGCCCCGGCCGACGCCGCTGCGCCGAGCCCCGACCGGCCCCTCCTGAAGGACCCCGAGCCGCGGCCAAGGCGCGAGTAGCCCGCGGATAGGTAACGGCGCCCGGTCGGGCAGCCCCGTGTGCAGTGCGCTTGCCGATTATCCATTTTCCTCCAAAGTTTGGCTGTGCTGTGCCATTTCTGATAGGTTCATGCCCTCCGAGAAATGCTTTTACACGGCGTGGTCTGTGCCAGGTAAGTGGCCTGCCCGAGGCCAGGCTGCCTGGGCCGCATGCCCTGCACACACACACACGCCCGTGTCCGCCGCCGCCGCCCACACATGTCCGGTGTCGCGTCTCCAGAACACAACTCCTCATACGCGGTTGTGGGAGTGGCTTCACCTCCAAGGTCCGTCAGGAGAGGCCACCGGTTGAATGGAAAGAGGATATGGCGCGGGTGGCCCGGGGCGGGGGGGCATCCATCAGCCTGAGAGTCGGGGAGGGAGATGAGAGGCCCCCGGCCGGTGGGGGACGCCGGGCTGGAGACGGCTGCCTGGCAGGACGTGGTCCGGGCGAGGTCAGCCCTCCCACTCGAGGGACCACACTCCCCTCCTCCACCGGCTGTGGTGAGGGGGCGAGGGGCCTCCTGCTTCTCCCCGATGGTGGCCAAGGAAGGGGCACGATCTCAGCCAGGACACCGTCCACCCGT
This sequence comes from Phacochoerus africanus, assembly GCF_016906955.1. NCBI lineage: Eukaryota > Metazoa > Chordata > Mammalia > Artiodactyla > Suidae > Phacochoerus > Phacochoerus africanus. Next base: position 78,004,518 of record NC_062556.1, read on the forward strand.
CTGGGTCCAGCTGTGTCCTGGGAGAGCCCGGCCGGCAGTGAGGGCGGCAGGTCAGGTGGCATGAGACGGCGTCGCCGGGGTCCTGGCACTGACACTGTGCTTTGTATTCCGACAGACCGAGCGCTTGGTGTCAGGACCACGTCAGGGGAGTCACCCCCTTGCCTCCCTGTAGACCCAGCCCCGGGCAGCGCCCTGGGAGGGCGGGAGCGCTGGCCCCTCCCGCCCCACGCAGCTGAGACCCTGCCCCGCGGCCCCAGGGGAGGCCGGACAGATCCCGAGTTCCAGCCTTTAGAGCGGCCGGCAGAGGGAGGCCAGCGGCAGGACCCGTCGGGGCGCCGGCCTGGCTGCTTTCTTGGCTGTGCAACTCTGCGGCTACCTGGAAGGATGGCAAGGCCACCACGCCCGAGCTCCGGTGAAGCACAGCGTCCAGTCCCTGCTCCTGAGCTCCCGCACCTCTGCTTTGGGGACCAGCCTGCACCACCCTCGGGCTGCATCGGGTCCGAACCTGCCATCAGGAAGCTGACTGAGGGGTGTGCCTGGGCAGCGTGTGCTCCCCCAGGGAGAGGGCGCCTCCTCCCAGTCCCCCAGCTGCCCCTGAGCAGAGGGGAGCCTGGCGCTGAGCCGGCACAGAGTCCGGGCTCCCTCGTCGCAGCCCCCGGGAGCCTTCCGGCTTGCTGTGGCTGGGGATCCAGGGCGCCCAGGGCTGGCATCTGGCTGTGGTGGTCAGACCCCCTTCCAGCATCCCCCTGGGCAGGGCTGTCGTCCTCCCAGGTCTGTGTCAGGCCACGGGCCAGCCCTAGACGCCGCCCGCGCTCTGACCAAGCCGGCTGGGCCGGCCGCCGCCCCCGCTCTGCCCTGGGTGCTGCTGTGTTCCCTTTGCGCGAGGTGGGGAAGGCCCCGAGCTCTCAAGTCCTTGTCACTTCCTGCACCAGTGTCAGCGCTCTTTCTAGACGTAGCCTTAATGGTCCAAAGAGGAGACATTTCCGCTTGAGATTCAAACTCGAGACGGTAAAACCGCTGCCTTCGTAGGAACGTGTCACCCAGAAGCTAAACGTGGCCTCCCCGGGCTCAGACTGGAACGTTGCGGAGGGAACACCGCTTCCGAGATGCGAGATGCTTGTGAGGCGGTTTGGGGCCGTTCAGATTTCACAGTTGGAATAATGTTTCACCTCTAAGATATTTATTTGAAGTGGGGAATGAGTTATCAGTGAACACGGGTGGCTGGAGTGAAGCAAGGCGAAGAGAAACATACCAAAGACAGACAGACAGACACCGGGCTTAGAGCGAGCGGGGGCGGGGGCACGTGCCCTCCAGGCTGTGCCACCCCTACCCTGCCTGTCACTCACACCCCACGTCCTGTGTGTGGTCCACCCCAGACCCTGCACACAGTGGTGTGTGCGTTTTTACAGCCGTTTTTAAGAATCTAATAATGGTACATAAATGTCACACCTGTGGGGGACAGAGTCTCTGTATGTTTCGTTAACAAATTCTTTGTAATGTATTTTTTTAGAAATCTTAAAATTGCCTTTGCACTGAAGTATTTTCATAGCTGTTTATATCTCTTTTATTCCTTTATTTGGTAACATACCATATCTAATTTTTGAGGTATGTTTTTAAAGCTTTTATTTTTTAAGTTGATGAAATTTCGGCCACTTTACATTTAAATTCTGGGGAGACTTTTGGCTGAATGCGTCCATAACTGATGAATGTGAATTTTCAGATTTGATTTCATTCTCTACACCCGTTCCCTCTGTGGTGTTTCCTGCTGCAGCGAGTGGTTAGAAGGCTTATTCAGATTCTGACACTTGGCTTTTTGCTCACGGTTCTTTCCAGTTTCATCTGCTCTTTGGTTTTTAATTTCTCTCCTTCAGCCTTAAAATAGAAAGAAGCTTCTCGGTGGTTGGCGTCCTCTTCCTGCCTGGCTAGAGATGGTTACCAGTTCCCTCGGGTACGTCCAGCCTCCTTGCAAAAGTCTCCGGCCACCACACCCTCCAGAATGTCTTTTTCAAGTTGCCTGTGAAAGTATTAACCTACTTACTTTTGGGGCCATGAGACGGAAGTTAGGTGAGGGAAGGAGAGCGGAGCCTCGGAAGTGACATTTCAGCCCAGAGCTAAGAGAGTCCCGCCTGACGGTGGGTGGTATGTACTTGCCTTAAACGAACCGCAAAGCAAGTAATTGAAGCATTTTGCTTAGTTCTGAAAATCTTACTCGCAGCTGCACGTTGATATAAATTAGGAAGCCGTCGTTTCCCCCGGTGGCCCGGACATCTGGGTTCCTGACCCGCTCGCCACCCCCCACACAGCAAGCCGAGTGTAAGCCTGTCCATCCTGCTTTCCCCCCACGCACCGCACGCATATCCGCTGCCTGAGGGGACCTTGCCTCCGGGGGTGAAGCTCCTCCCTTTCAGGAAGCGCGGGCCCCGCCGTTAGGATGGGTGGCCGCCAGCAGCTCCTGGACCACCTGTCCAGCATCCAGAGCTGGGAGATGAGACCCTCTCTTGGCAACTCCTGTTAGAGCCCAAGTCAGCCCACTCCTGTGCGCCTGACTGGATGGGGTGAACGCAGACCAAAGGACCCCGAGACTGCGGGTGGCCAGAGGTGCCCGCCTCTGCAGCAACAGGTTTCTACAAGCGTAGTTTAGCCTGGCGAGATTGTGCAGCTTGACCTGGAGAAATGCCTGGCACACGCCATGTAACTCTTCTTGAATTGATGGGCATCGCACGTTCAGGGCCACCTGAGGGAAGTCTCGGCCTTTTCCTTTAAAACCACTAGGCTCATCTGTTTTGCACTGACTATCAATAACTTAATACACCCACTCCCACTTCTCTTTAAATGAATGGTATTTATTTGACAGCTCAGTGTAACAGCTTGCTATGCACTTTCTTTTGGAAGCTTCCCATCTGAAACTTGGAAAACAGGAAAAATGTCAGCTGACAGATGTATTCATTTTTTTTTTTTTTGTTAAAGTTAGCGGGTAGGTGAATGGGGCTAAGACTCATTCTGATACTGTGTGTAAACAAGCTTTAAGGAAGACGTGCCAGGGCGTTCAAGTGTGATTCTACTTTTGCAGAAAAAAATCTAAAGATCAGTTTATAGAGCTTTATTTTTTACCCTATCGAAATATACAGAATTTTAATATGCGTATGTTGTCTCCGACTTAAAACTAGAATACACGTCTGCCTTGCTGTTTAACATGCCCACTCATCGTGTAGCGACGTAATAGCAGAGCCTCCTCAGCCATAGGCTTAACACAGACGGAACCTGTAGTTGTTGTCGTCATAAACACTGGACTTTATTTTTAAATTATTGAATATGGTAGGTGCGTTCAAGACTATAAATCAGCCTCCAAACCATAATGTTTAATTGCAAATAAATCATTAACCTGCTCTGAAACATTAAATTGGGATTAAACCACGTCTCACATTTCTGTAAAATTTATTTTGGATGCTACCGTTTTTAACTTTTATTTCTGTAGATAAAATATGTCTTCATAATATTAATCATACTTGGACTTCTCTGGAGATTATGTGAGCAGAGGGCTGAATCTGCTTGCGATGAAGAAGGGAAAAATGGCAGGTTTAGTTTCTTTATAAATGAGGGAGGAATCATAGCAGTTGTGTCTCAGGTCCACTGAGCGAAGCTGCAGCGAAAAGAGCAGGACGAAGGCAGGAGGCCCCGCGGGAGCAGCCGCGCTGTCTGGGCCGGAGGACCCGGCCCGCTTCCCTGGGGCGCGGTGCGCAGAACGGGGACTCTGCGTCGGACGTCCTTGTGTCCGCCTGTCCACCCCCCACCTCCAGTGGCTCCTCAGCCGTCCATCTGGATTCGTCCGCTTTCCATCCAGACTCTGCCCTGGTTCAAACCCCAGGCCCCTGGGCAGCTCCATAGTCGAGCCAGTTCTGGGTGCCGCCTGGTTCTGAGGGTCCAGCGGCCCTGCCTCCCCAGCCCTGCTGCCCACGGCCGCCCCCTCCAGCTTCCTGTCTCTCAAGAGCTAACCTCAAAAAGCACCACGCGAGTTCCCTGGGGCACCGTGGGTCAAGGATCCTGCACTGTCCCTGCAGCGGTTTGGGTTGCTGCTGTGGCTCAGGTTTGATCCCTGACCCGGGAACTTCTGCATGTCACGAGTGCACCCCCCCAAAAACAAAAACAAAACAACAACAAACCTGCCACAAGTGTTGTCTCATTTCTGGGATTGCGACTGGGCCAGGGCCCGACCGCCCCTCCACGGCTGACCTCACTCACTGGCTCAGGGTCTCTGGCTTCAGTGGGTGCGGTCCTACATTGGGGGCCTCCTTCCCCCCCAGTCCCCCACACGGCCTGGCTGGGCAGCCTCTGCCGGCATAGACCACACACCAGCAGCCACGGCGAACCGCAGGGACCGCAGGCCAGTGGGGTCCCGGGGCTGCTCTTTGCTGTGGGTGCAGTGTCCACACCTGCCTCAAGAGACCCCAACGTGTGACCTCCCTCTCCCCGGCAGCTGGGAGCGGGGGTGGGGGGGGCATCTGGGTTTGCGGGACGCAAGCCCTCTGCCCCCTGGGCCCCCACTTGAGCACCACCTCCATTATCAAGCTTCCTCTTTCTTGGAAAGATCTTGGAAACGTAATTTCTAATCCCTTTCTCGGTCTTCAAGGGGCTGCCCCTGAAACTGCGTCGTCACGTTACCGTCCCCGGGGAAAATGTTGAGCTTTGCACATTTCTGTCCTGCGGACGGTGTTGGAGAAGAGCAGGCGTGTTTAATCGGCACATTTCTAACTTGGGTCGAGACCGGGCCCGACGGGCCGCAGAACCCAGAGGCCCATCATCTTCCGCGGGGGGAGAACGCCTTTTTTACTGAAGGTCCCAGCGCACAGCCGGTGCGCGGGTCTCACGCCGAAGGGCACCTCCGGTCGGCCCTTGCTGCCGGGCCCCAGAGCAGTTCACGCTCAGGACCCCACGGCCCAGAGTTCAGGTCCCATCTCTTCCTTCCGCGGTCCGTGCGCCCCGCTGACCACAGGTCCTGAGAGGGGCCGTGCCTGTGGAGGGCCGTCCCAATCCGCTTCTGAAAACAGCGAGAAGTACGGATTCCTGGATGTATTACTTATCAAGAGCATTATCATCCAGAGTTCCCGTCGTGGCCCAGGGGAATGAACCCAACTAGGATCCATGAGAATGCAGGTTCCAGCCCTGGCCTCGCTCAGTGGCTCAAGGATCCAGTGTGGCCGCGAGCTATGGTGTAGGTCGCAGTCGCGGCTCGGATCTGGTGTGGCTGTGGCTGTGGTGCACGCCAGTGGCCACGGCTCTGACTGGACCCCTAGCCTGGGAACCTCCGTATGCCATAGGTGTTGCCATAAAAAGACAAGAAAAAAAAAAAAAAAGCCTTATTATCCTTTAAAATGGGCCAAACAGGGTCATAATTTGAAAAAACCCTCGTCGGGCCCGTGTTCACTCGGTTTTTACAAGATCCAAAGAGCGGAGGGGTCTTGAGATAAAATCAGGACTACAACTTCTGGGATGCAATTTTAACACCTTTGCACTTTTAAAAAGACCCACTACAAATAGTCTCGAGATAGGAGTCAAACATCAAAATAACCACGGTGCTTTGAGGAGCTGAGACTGTTTTGTTCGTGAAAAAGTACAGTTTCCACGTCTTTATAAACTAGTGAGCAAGACGCACGGATGTTGTCAGGGCAGGTACAGGCCCGGGACACTGAGTGCATCGATCCGAAACCCTGCTGGTGCCGTGGGCAGTTGTAGCTTGTCTTACCACGGTCAAGGAAAGTGGGAGGGAACCACCAGGGGGCGTGGAAATGCCCCCCCCAGGTGCAGGTAAATCTGTCTTCTACCACCTGCCCGCCCACTCTGGCACCTGGGGCCACAGCAGCACCACGGGCCTCAGGCTTAAACACAGGAGCTGACTGGCCCTCGTCCTCGGGGCAGAGGTCGAACGACAGGTGTGCACAGGCTGGTCCCCCTGGAGATCCTGGTGTAGACACAGCCCCCCACGCCTGCCTCCACTTCACAGGGCCTTCCCCGGTGCCCTTTCTGTAAGGGCACCAGTCACCTTGGGTTAGGGGCCCAGCCTGATGACCTCATTGTAGCTTAATTGTCTCTGGAAAGGCCTTATATCCTAGGGCGGGTCACATTCCGGGGAACTGGAGTTAGGGTCTCAGCATGCCTTGGGGGAGACTCTGCCCCCAGTGGTCTGGGGGGCTCCACTGGGGCCCTGGGTCTGGCTGAGGGGCAGTGAGCAAGCACAGAGGCTATGCCCCGGGTTCGAGCACAGAGGCGTGGGAGCAGCAGAGGGTGGAGCGAGCTGACTGTGCTCAGCTGCCCCCCCGCTTATAACTCAGGGGCTGCACAGGGACTAACTCAGCGTGACCTCCACATGGTTACCCTGGGGCGTCGGCTCCGCAGGTCCCGGGGGTCCCCCCTGCACTGGCCGGGCGCTGAGTCTCCTCTGCCCCATCTCGTCTGTCTTCACATCAGGACTAAGACACTGGAAGGTATGTTCCGTGGCCTGGGGACAGGGCCTTGTCCCTGGTCAGAGCAGCCAGGGCCACGTGGCTGTGGGAATAAAGCCCAGGCCTGGAGGTGTCAGGGCCCATTCTTGGGGCACTGGGGGGGGGGTCTGCGGGGAAGCCCCACCTTGGCTTCCAGAAGCAAACTTGGAGGAGCCCTGGGGTGGGGCAGGCACTCGTGGGTGACAGGTAACAGTACCTTAATCCAGGAGAATAGCAGAGGGAGGGTGTCCACTGCTGGCAGGGTCGGGCAAGGTTGCTGCCCATTTGGGAGCTGGTGTGTCCTCCACCAGGCCGCTTCTGAGGGCCCATGTGCGGGTGGGGAGACCCCCAAGGCAGGGCCCATCTGGCCCATGTCCCAGCTTGCCCCCCACCGTGGGCCCGGCCTTAGGGGGCCCTTCTCTTCCTGTCCCATCCCTCTCCTCTGCCTTGTAAGGGAGCAGGGCCCATTCCTCACCTCTGGGGTCAGTGCCTTTAATTCAGACTTTTTAATTCAGTTAAGCTTGAAGGGCGACGTTCCCCCCACCAAGAGCCATCAGCACAGTGACAAGTGGGTACCTTCCCGGGGCGCCCCCACCCCTCCTGGGGTCCCATCTCCAGGCTGCCTTCCAGCCTCTGGGGGCTGAGCAGAGGCTGGTAGAGCCCACCGGCCGGCCAAGGATGCCCCAAGCCTCACTCTAGGGGGACCCCCTGGGAGCACAGGTCCCGGGGTGAACTGTCCTTTGCACCTAGCAGCTCCCAGTTTGTGATGGTAATTTCCTTGCTTCACACAAAGGCTCCCCAGGCCCCGCCAGCCTGAGCTTTTGTTCTGGGGCTGGTCTCCCAGCCACCTGGACCTGGCATCAGCCCTAACCAATTCCAGCAGCACGGGCACCTGGGGGTCTATCCACCGCCGCCCCCCCCCCCGGCCGGAACCTTCATGGGGAAAGAGAGGGGCTCTGGGTCGGCTGGTGTGGCTCCGGGGAGCGGGTCCCCAGGCCTGGGTGAGTGATGAAGGGAGGATGCCTGCCCTGGGGCTGTGCTTCAGGCTGGCGCCCTGCAGCCTGCAGACACCCTGACCCCGTTCCCTGGTTTCCGAACTGGCCTGTCTGCACGGCCTGCAGAACCCCTCCGAGCAGGCCCACGGCCCCTCCTGCTGGACTTAGGAGCGAGGAGATGACACTTAATGCCACCTCTCTCAAAGCCTCCCTGTGACCTCGGGGCCGCGAAGCCATGGGAAACAGGGACCGAGGCTTAACAGAGCAGGTCAGGACTCTGCGCTGGCACCACGCTGGCTCCTCTGACCCGTCTCGGGTCTCAGGGCGCCCAACTACACCCACAGGCTCTCTGAGCGTTTCCAGTGGGGCCCCTCCGTGCCCTGTGAGGGAGCCTATCTGCTGAGGGGGTTCCCTTCCTCCACCCTCCTGTCCCCTGGGACCCCTCCTTCCCACGCCCGTTGCCAGGCCCCTCAGAAGCCCTGCTCTCAGTGGCACCCACCACCTCCCCCAGGGACAGCCTGGCCGCCCTGCCAGCTGTGCCGGCCTCTGCTGGGGCTCCAGGGCACCCGTTAAGTGCACCCTGATTTCCGAGGGGCCCTGATGGTGCCATGACGCTGCGAGGACCACACTTGAGGAGGAGCAGCCGGCCGCGGGCAGTGCCGCCCCCTCCCCTCCAGGCCAGTGTCTCCCTGGGGGCCCGGCTCAGGGGTAGCGGAGTCCCCCCCATAGGCTGCGTTTGGCAGCTTTATTTACTGCCTTTTTGGCAGGACCCCATTTCTGTTTTGCTCAAACGGACCTCCCGCTTTAACTCACTGAAGCCCCAGCTAAACAGTTCACACCCAGGTCAGCGCTTGAGACGTGCAGCCTGCGCCACTTCGGCTTTCTGGCTTCTCCTCAGGAACTTGTTTCCCCTGAACCTTGGAGGAGCCGAGGAAAAGGCAGGTCCTCTCCCTTTTCTTGCCAATGCGGGCAGGGGTCTAGTCCCCTGCAGCTGGCAGCGCCCAGGGCCCCAGGCCTGTCGGGGCGCCGCCTCACCCGCAGCCACTGCGAACCGGAACGCAGTCCCAATAGACGGCGGGCCGAGTCTCTCCGGACCCACGCGCAGCGGCACCTGCTCCGCGCAGGCACCGGCCCTCCCGCCCCGGGCGCCGCCTCTGGCCACGAGTGACCCTCCTCGCGGGTCCGTTTCTGAGCGCCCCGCAGGTGGGCCGCTTAGGGATCACGGGGCGGGGGGTGGGGTCAGGGTCTCCAGAGCAACGCACGCGGGGGGGGGGCAGGCGCCCCGGGCCTTGGCTGCTCTCAGCTGCCACCCGGGGCTGCGGACACGCGAGGGGAGGGGAGGGGAGGGGAGGGGAGGGGGGAGGAGGGGCGCGGGCTCGGGCTCCTCCCCTCCCCCTCCCCCTCTCCGGCCCCCGCCCGGACCTTTACCGCTCTTTCCCCTCCCCCGCCCCGCCTCCTCCCCCGGCCCCGCCCTCCGCAGCGCGACCTCCGCGCCGTCCCCTCCCCCCTTACTCCTGACCCTCTGCCCTCCCCGCTCTCCTGCCTCTGCCCTCTTAACCCTCTCCCTCCCCTCCCCTCCCTTCCCCGGGCCGAGGAGGAGGAGGAGGAGGAGGAGGAGGGGCATCATCGCGGGCACCTGCGGGCGGAGGACGAGGACGCGGGGAGGACGGTCCTACGGCCGGGCAGGTGGGTGGGGGCGGGCCGGGTGGCTGGGCGGAGGGCGGGGGTGGGCAGGCGAAGGCGGGGAAGGGGGAGGACGAGGACGACGGAGTCGGGCGGGAGCGCGCGGACTCGGTCCCGGAGGCCCATCACGGTCTGGGCGGCTCCGATCGCCTCCCGCCCGGCCCGCGCCCCCGCCCCACGTGCTACCCCAGAGAGCCCGGGGGACCCCGGCACCAGGCATCGGAGCGGGGGCGCCGCCCGTGGGTGTCCAGGAGCCACCGGGCCGGAGCGCGGGCTCCACGTGCAGGAAGCCCCCCCCACTATTGTCACTGGCCGGGTCCCTCACACCTGGCCCTCTCCACCCGGGTCCCTTCCGCCCCTTCCAGAGCCACACCCCAGGGACCCTGAGCAGGTGCCGGACCGGTGTGGGGACAGGGGTGAAGGGGACAGCACAGGGCGCGTCCACACCTGAACCCTCACCTCCCTGGAGGCTGCAGGAGGCCTGGCAGCAGTCTGGCTGTTTTGCTTTTCAAAGGGCAGCGGAAAAGTACTCAGCACTTTAAAAATAATGTCCTTTGCTCTTCAGCTCTAAGGGGTATTCTTGCCAGGTTTTGAGAATCGCACTTGATTGCTCCCCTGGGGTCTAGACTCTTAACTGGGAGCCAGGCCAGGGTTGGGTCTCGAAGGAGGCTTTTTTCTGGAGCAAGTGCAGCCTCTTGACTTTCCAGGAAACAGCCCGTCCAGGGCCACGTGGCCCCCTGCCCCTCACCGCTGCCTGCGGGCCCTGGACAGGGAAGGGGTTAAGGTGACCCTGAGGCCCAGGCCGGATGTGTGGGAATGGCCGTGGGAGGCCCCAGGATGTGTGACACTGGGAGGGGCAGGGCTGCGCCACGAAAATAGAAGTGCTCCTGATGGTGCGGTGTCCCAGCCCCTCCCTCTCAGCGGGTGGGCAGGGAACCCCAGGGCCAGGTAGGTGAGGGACTGCTGCCCTGGGGGAGGAGGGCCTTCTGGAACGCAGCTCCCAGGGGATGGCTGGCCCAAAGCTGGTCAGGGGGCCTGAGCTCTGAGCTCTGCCCCAGCCTCCTGGGATGGGCTGTAGCAGGAGAGACGGCCAGCCTGCCTTCTACCCCGGGAGGGGGCGCCCTTGTGGGCCTGGGCAGGGGCCTGGGTGCAGCTGTGGCCTCTGTGAACCTCAGCTCTGCCTCCTGCCAAAGGCGTGTAGCCTCCCCTGGGCCTGACGGCCGAGCTGTTGTAAAATCAAGGGATTCAGGTGAGAGGCTGCGGCGAGGGCAGAGGGCAGAGGGCCTTGGGCACCGGAAGCCTAGTTATGGCCTCCTGGTTGCGCTTCTCACTTGGGGGGGTGGGTGGAAGCCTGGTTATGGTCTCCCCAGTACCGTTCCCACTTGGGGTGGGGGTCGCAGGTGGAAGCTTAGTTATGGCACTTGGGGGGTGGGGGCAGACGACCCTTTCTCTGAGGAGTGATGGAGGCACGGTCTCCCACGGAGACCAGTGGGCCAGGGAGAGGACCGCGGCCAAACTTGTAAAGGTGATGGATTTGTGGGGCTCAGCGCACAGAGGGACCTGTGCCTGAGAGGCAGTGTGAAGTCCCGTCCTTCTCTTGAGTTTGCGCCCCCTCGTGGATGGTTGCTGGGCTTCTGCTGAGCTCAGGTCATAACGGTAACCAGTGGTTGGAGATCACGTTTTGTGCAACTCCCCCTTTCAGAGGTTGGGACTCCCGTTGTGAAAACTGGAGGTTTCTATCTTTGAAGCAGCATCTTGACAACGCGAAGTGAAATCACAGTCACTTAGAAAGAAGAGCTTTCTGCTGATAGGTGTTTAAGTACTTTTTGTAAAATGGCAGAAAACCTGCAGTTGAAAGGAAGGGAGGAAACCGGAGTGTTCGGTGGGAGGGAACTGGCCCCACGTTCCCATCTGGGCACCTGGCCACCGGTTTCGTCCAGTAGTTATCCTAGGAGGCTCCAGGAGAGGGCGCTAGTGGGGCAGAGGCAGGGAGGTACCTGCGAGCGGGTAGCCTCCTGTTCCCTTGTGTCACCCTCGTCTGAGCTCACAGGACTCAGGCAAAGCCCTTACCTGGCAGGTGAGAGAACTGGCTGAGCCCTGGGTGGCCCCTGGTCCTGGCCAAGGAGGCCCGGGCCGCGTGGGGTGCCGCCGCCGCGGAGGCTCAGCCCGCTTCTGCAGCGGAGAAGCCAGCTGGCGGTGGGGGGCGGCGCGGGGTGTCTGAGTCTGCCCGTCGGGAGGGTGGGTGGCTGGGCGGGGGGTGGCTGGACCGCCCGGCCGTGTGCAGGGTCGCGGTGCCTGTGCCACAGGTCCCAGCACTTCGCCTCGGGGGCAGCCGCCTCCTGTTTCCTCGGCCTCCCAAGTAACCTGCTGCGGCCTTCCAGCCCCGGGAGGGTCCTGGACGTTCCGTGGAGAAACCGGTGGCCGTCTGGAGCCGGACCTCTTGACTCTGTGGTCAGGGCCTCCCCATAGCCCCATCGGCTCCAGAGTCCTGGCAACCCCGTCCCGGCTGCTCGTCGGGCCCAGGCAGTGCGTGGCTTGGGGCTCGGCGTTCCGCCAGCCTCCGGAGCTCTCAGGTGAGCCGCGGGCAAGGACAACCACGTGGGCCCGGGGTCTGGGCTTGTCCTCGGCGCGCTCAGCCCCCCCCCCCCCCCCCCCCGGCGAGGCAGCACGAGGCTGGAGAAATCCTCCTCAAGGCGTCTCAGGCCCCTTGGCGAGGCCGCTGCCTGGGCAGCTGGAGAAGTCAAATCACAGTGGAAGTTGGGGGCCCCCCCCTCCCCAGGCCCCTGGCAGCTCGGCTCTGGGTGGGAGGCTGACCCCGGGAGGGGCGGCCTGGACCTCGTCCTCTGAAGCGGGGACCTCGCGTTCCTGCCAGGGCAGCTGAAGGACACGTTTCTGCTGCCTTTCAGAGCAACTCACGCAGAGCAGCCTTGGATCTTGCACTTGTGTTTGAGCTCGAGTGACCGCTGACCCCCGTGGGACAGCCTTCTTGCTGGCGGCAGGCCTGCCCCAGAGCCCAGGGACAGCGTGGCCCTGGGGACGAAGTGAAGGCAGACACAGCAGGCCTCTTCTCTTCCTTCTGGATGTTTGCGTTCACAGTTAACCTGCCCCTGTTGGAAATTCTGAGTAGAGTTTGGAAGAAAAGAGGACGGGGTGGGGGGGTTGCTTTTGTTTTAGCCAAGGAAATCTTTCTTCCTACTTTCAAATGTCCAAACTAGAATGAAGCCACCGGAAGTCTGTCGCCCTGGGTCAGACTGTGCTCCGTGTCGGCGCCTTCTGGATCGCCCGTCTGGCCGGGTTTCTTGGAAAGATGGGGCAGGACCAGGGACCGGGGCTGAGGTCCTGCTGGAGGAGAGGGTGTGGGGTGTGGCTCCCTTCTCTCCTGTCACCTGGAAGGTCCCCGTCCCAGGGTTATGCAAGCGAGTTTGCTAAAACATTGCAAGGGCCTGAAGACGTGCCCGGGAAAGCGACCTGGAGATTGGCGTGGGTCACGGCACCTCACTGGCCGGCGGCGGCAGCGTTGATAAAAGCGAAGGAGGCGGCGTGGACGCCACAGGCCGGGCGGTCTCGGCAGGAGCGCGGGGGGAGAAGATGCCATCTCTTCTGGTCACCTTGAGCCCCCGAGCCTTTGGGACCTGAACGGTGTGTCCCGCCCCGCGCAGCCCCTTCCTCCTGGGGGGGGTGGTCGAGGCCCCGAGCTCATCGGAACCCCTCCCCAGGGGCTGCGAGCGAGGACGGGCCCCGGCGGCCGCCTGCGTGAACCGTGCTGAGCTCGGGCATTGCGTGGCCAGGGGCTCCGGGCTGACCGGACACCGAGGGGCTTCAGCGAAGGGAGAGAGGGACAGGCATGGAAACAGGAGGGCCTCTGGAGGGGCCGGCGGCCGGGCGTGGCCAGAGGCAGGACGCGCGAGCCCGCGTGGACAGAGCAGCGGCCAGAGGCAGCTCATCCCGGACGAAGGAGGTGCCTCTTTGTCGTTAAGGACAGGGCCCAGCCGGCTCCTAGGCCCCCGGGGCGCTAATGAGCCGAACACGTGCCCAAGGACCGAGTCCTGAAAGGAGACCTTGGCAACCAACCGCCCACCGGAGGCGACCATTGGCCCGGCAGCCGGCGCCACGCGGCCTCGGTTTGAAATAGAGCCACGAGCGGTCTCCTTGAATCCCCGATCGCTTCCAAAGCTTGACTCAAGTTTCTTTGCCAGGTCTTCAGTGGCGGCATCCGCCGCGCAGGTTTGCTCTGGAGCTGGGCCGACGCCGCTTTACCTGGAGGCCGGGGCTCTTCTTCGGCCACCGGCGAGAGCGGCCGCCCAGGTGCCGCACGTCTGCCACTTCAGTGAAGTCGACGGTGACATTAAAACCGGCAGAACCAGTTGCCTGTTATCCTTGCAGCTGGAGCCCCCGTGTCAAGGGGGAACTCTGGGTTTTCTGGGCCGAAGCAGCAGGAGTCAGGAACACTTCGCTAGCGCAGCGCTTTATTCCGCCTCACGGTCACGAAGGAAGGTTGCTTGTTCAGCTGCGCGTCGACGCAGCAGAGATGCGTTGGAGAATGAACTGAATTTTAAATGCACCGCATCCATTTCAGAATAAACACCGCCAAAGGCCCTCTTAGCGATTTGGGTTTTGTTCAAAGAAACGTCGCGGGTCTTTGGGCCGTGAGACCTCGTGTTCCTTTTAAAATCTGTTTTTCACTCTGCAGACTCATGTTTGACTGTTGGAGGTTCATCCTGTGCCAGAAAACTGGAGGTGACACCCGTCCTTCTGAACAAGGGTCCGGTGAGCCCAGAGAGGAGGAAAGTGGCCCTCAGGTGGACGTTTCTGACGTCATGAGGCTTGTCCAGGACCAGGGGGGCGGGACGCCCATGTCCACAGGTAGGCGGCCTTCGCCTTTGGGTCCTTAAGCTTTTCGGGTTGCTCCTCTGGTCCTTGTGGGAGACCGACGGGTCTTAGACCTGGGGGACTGTTTACCCCTGGCTCCCGGGTGCCCACGGGGGCAGCCGGGTCCGGCTGGCTCCCACCACGTGTGGTGGGTGGTGCGTCTCTGGATGTTGGTCGTTTGGCTTCCTGGTGGCAGACCCATGAGCTTGGCTCTGGGGTGGGATCAGGAGAAACGTGTTTGGGTTTCAGGGGAGCACAGCGCACCCCAGAGTCCCTGTTCCCAACCTCGCCCTGGGTCCTCACGGGCTGGTGCTCAAATCTGATGCCCCGTCAGATTGAGGTGGTGACCGAGTGTGTGCCCGGGCCCCAGGACACGCTGGCAGCGCACGCCGCCCTCCTCAGAGCTCAGCCTGACCCTCACCGGGCCCGGGACGCTGTCTGCCTGTCCCTGGTCACCTGAGAGCTCGCCCCTCACATACTGGGGAAGCGGCTGGCTCCCCGTTCCTACCTTTGCCTGCATTTAAGTGCCTGTTGCCGTCCCTTCCCAAGCCGGGAAGCGGTTGCCCCTGGGCCAGGCGAGTGCGTGCAGGGACGCCCAAGGACAGGCGTGAGACCCGAGACCTCTGTGCCGTGTCCCCAGGCCGCCTGCTCAGGCTGTGTCCAGGGCTCTGGCCGGCCACAGGCGCCTGGGGGTGGGGAAGGTCACTGCAGCACCTTGGGAACCCAGTCCTGCCCAGCCTGCTTGTGCAGAAGGTGCCTGGCCTGCCGGCGGGGACGGCATCTGGTCCCCAAGGTTCTGAGCTGAGCTCGGCTGGTGGCCCTTGTGCGCGTGAAGACGCTTGGCTGTTTGACCGGCCGGGGCTCCTGCATTCCCAGGCCGATGGCCCTTCCGGCGTCCAGTGGTTTTGTGGTTCGGGAAGGTGATTTTTGCACTTCCATCATTGGAGCTTGCTGCCCGCAGGGGCTGGTGCCCTCAGGGCCGTCCTTCCAGGGCCCGTCCCTTCCCGCTGTTGCCGCCTTTCCTGGGAAAGAAGCGAGGAGAGAGCCCAGGTGGGGCGGGGCTGCGAGGCCCCTAAGGGTCCGCTGGAGCCCTTTGACCTCTGACCTGCAGGGCGCCCCCGACCCCATGAGGCCTCCGGCCCCCACTTCAGCTTGTCGGTGGAAGGTTGTCACGTCAGCTCCAAGGCTTGAAGCCTGCTCCCCCTCCCGGCAGGGGGTGAGGGGCTGCGGTAGGGGAGACCCCCACCCCGAGCCTCCCCCCATCCCCACCCCAGGGCCGCCCCCCGCCCCGTGTCCCGCTCGTCGCCCTGGGTCCTGATGCTCCTGGGCGGCTTTAGACGCTCCCTGGGATATGACGTCTGATTGTGTCAAAACTTCAGTTTTTGAAACCACTCCGATTTTGAGTGTGGAAAAACGCACATCACACGAAATTGACCACTTTGCTTTTGAGTGGGGGGTTCGGTGGCTCGAAGTACATTCACGATGTGGCAGTGCTGTCGCCACCATCACCTCGGAACTTCTTCACCTTCTGGCATGAGGCTCTGTCCCCATCAACCACCAGCTCCCGCCCCCAGCCCCTGCCCCACCGTCACCTTGGGAACTCTGCAATGTTTGTATTGAAATGCCACTTTCCTAATACCAAAAATGTTAGGAACCGTGGTTTTGCTTTGGGGAAAAAATGTTTTGAAAAAATAGAAAGCCAGAGTTCCCGCCGTGGCTCAGTGGTTAAGGAAGCCGACTAGCATCCACGAGGTTCGATCCCTGGCCTCGCTCAGTGGGTTAAGGATCGGAGTTGCCGTGAGCTGTGGTGTGGGTCGCAGACGCAGCTCAGGTCCCGCGTTGCTGTGGCTGCGGTGGAGGCCAGTGGCTACGGCTCCGATCCGACCCCTAGCCGCAGGAGCGGCCCTAGAAAAGACAAAAAAAAAAGAAAAAAAGAAAGAAAGGAAAAAATAGAAAGCCTATAAACTTCGAATTCTGATTGTAATTATTATGAAGTCCGTTTTCCTCGGTCTGTATTTGTACTCTTGCTTTGGCGGCTTTAAAATCTGACTTTGACGCTCGGCCGGGCGGCCTTTCAGTCACTCTTGGGAAGAGCATTCGCTCGTTCTGCCGGCCTCCGCTGCAGCCCTAAGCGCAGTTTTTCATGGGTTACATTAAGTAGACCGTGAAATAAGTTCGAGATGCCGTGTTCCGCTTCTCCACGCTCCACAAGACACACGGCCCGGAGTTCCTCTATTTCGTTTCTCCTCCTTGGATGTCGAGGCATATGGCTGACTCTGCGTCTTTGGTAACCGTTTCTCCTTCTCATAAACAAACAGACCCACCAGGTAATTTTATGTCATGGCCCCAGCATCTGAGGTCGCTGTCATAAGTTCTGCCACCTCTCCTGACCTGTCTGTCCCCTGTGCAGTCAGGACTTTGTCTGTCTTCTGAGGTTGGAGGCAGGAAGGAGGTCCCCGTACCGGACAGCCGGGTGTTTGAGGGAAAGGGTCTGGCCAGCACGCCCAGCAGACTCACCAGCCTGCAGGGGCAAGCGCCGGGATTTGTGCTCTGGGCAGCGGGGACAGTTTTGAGGTTATCTGAGAGAAGCGTGCTCCCTGGGGAGGCAGAACACAAAAGAAAGCTTCACCCCGCAAGCCCCTGTGCCAGCAGCGCATGGGTGTGGCCGCCTGTGCATGTGGCCAGTTCAGGACACCCCCGGGCACTGTGACTCTTGGGCTGAGCTGGTCCCTGGTGTAGGTAACAGATGACCTGATCCCGCAGCCAGCGGGTTGGAGACTCAGTGCCTGCAGGGGAGATGCCCTGAGTACAGGCAGCTGTTACCCCGGGGCTGGCTCACGCTAGGGGTGGGGGGTGGCAGCCTCACCCTGGGAGGGAAGCAGCCTCACCCTGGAGGGGAGGGGGGGGGCCCGAACTCAGTGGATGGAGGGACAGAGGAGCCCCACCCAGGCTGAGGGACATGGTGCCGTGTGCCCAGCCTCTGCTCTGACAGGTACAAAGGGGGACTCACCTGCCAGCAGATGTCAGGAGATGGGGGGGAGGCCCAGGTGCCTCACAGCAAAGCAGATAAGCCAGAAGCTGACCTGGGGGCAAAGCTGACAGTTTGCAGGAAATACTGGGAACAGGCCGCATTGAAGGCCGCGGAGGCGCAGGACCAGCAAACGCCAGACCGGGGGCGCTTTACGGGACCAGCACCTGAGCTGCAAGAGAAGAAGGAGCTGGAGGAGAACCTGAGATCAGAGGAGCCAGAAAGCAGGTGTGTGGGGACCTCCCAGGTCCCCACCCAGACGCACCTTTGCCAACGGGACCTTGAGTCCGCAGAGCTGTCCCCTGCGTCGTGGCGCCCGAGCTGCCCACGTCCAGCGTGTTTGGAGGAGGTGGCGTCTGGGTTCGCCTTAGGTCTCGCGTGGCGGCGTTTAGGCGGTGGGGGGTCGCAGGAAGGATGTGGATGTGACAAGAGAGGCCCACTCTTTGCAGACGTGTGGTCAGAGAAGGGTCGGGGGCCCCAGGCAGGTGTTCGTAGATGGGGAGCAAAGCTGATCAGGGAAGGAAGCCGAGCCAACTTCCTTTGTTGACAATTAACGACGAGGCGAGAGGGTTCGCCTGTCGAATGTGTTTAAAGGCCTCTCCCGGCTTTACCTTTGAGGATGGTGGGAACAGCGTGTGTTCTTCTCGGGGCGTCACCCTCGGGGGCAGGGTCGCTGAGTCCTGGAGGGTCACAGGCCTGGTGCTGCAGCTCGAGGGGCCAGCTCACGCCCTGGGCCCCAGCTGCCCTCACACCGCCCCCCCCCCACTTTGGCCCCCCAAGACGTTAACCCCCACCTTATGAACAGGCCGACCTTCCCCACGGGCCCCTGGCAGCCCCCGACTTCTCAGTCCGGGGTGTTGATGGGCCTTTGGAAAGTGTGACCAGTTTCCTGGCCCCAGACACATGCGTGTTTGTTTCCCAACAAACATCGGCTTTGGGCCACGTGACAGGGTCACAGCAGCGGGTGGAGGCCCTGTGTCATCCCCGCCCCCAAGGCACATGGGTTACAGTCCTGAAGCCAGCACCTCCAGTCGTGGCCTTATTTGGGATCGGGCTGTTGCAGGTGTAGTTAGGAAGGATGAGGTCTTGCTGGGGCGGGCTGGTTCTGACCCAGGATGGCCGGTGTCCACATAAAAGCGGCCACCAGACAGGCTCGCAGGGAGAAAGCGCAGCGCAGCCGTGTGTGAAGACGCAGGAGAGACCCCGGGATGCTCCCACCAGCCGAGGACGCCAGGAGCCCCCAGGAACCGGGGGAGGCCGGGGACAGACCCTCCCCCATGGCCTCAAAAGGGAGCAGCAGCGTCTGACCGGGGACCGCTGGCTCCGCACTGCGAGGAAGCAGATGCGTCATCTGTGGGCCTGTGTTAACGGCAGCCTCGGGACACGCGTGGTTCTCCTGTCGGCATCTGCCTCTTGATGCAGTGAACAAGCTTTTGGGGAAAGCCTCTGATCTGGGGCTGTTTGTTTGGAGGAAGATGGTTTTGGGGGAAAAGTACCAACAGGAAGGGGTGGGGTTTATTTACCGGTGGCGGAAAGTTCATGGACATTTTGTCGTTTACCTCAAACTGATAAAAGATTTCTCCTCATCTGAAAACAGTCTGAAATGTGTGGTTCAAAAACGTGTGCTTCAGCTGCTCTAGGAAACAGCTTCTTAGGTGTCTCTCGCAAAGGCCGGACGCAGGACCCTGATTGCACCTGGAGGTTCCTGTGTTTCTAAAGTTAACTCTTCAAAACTCCAGTTTAAGAAGGCTCAAAGGAGTCGAGGAGAACAGCAGGGGACGTGCCCTGTGACAGCCGTTGTCTTGGGCAGGAATGCAGACTGTTTTCCTGACACCCTGTTGGATAAAATCTCACAGAGGCAGTGGCTGTAAAAACCAGCGGCCTTGTGTCCACGGTGGGGCCGTGACCCCAGATCCGGGCACGGGAACGGGGGTGTCCTGGAGGAAAGGGGCTTGCTTTGGTTTTAAAGGGAAACGGCCACCCTCCTGACCTCAGCTCTGTCGTCCTGGTGTCCACTGTTAGGGTGAGACACCCACCTCTGGTGTGGCTTATGCAACAGCCAGGTCACGCGTCGCACACACTGACGAGCCCGCCTCCTCGCTGGCAGGAGCACCGTGGGGGTCTCCCTGGAGCAGGGGTCCCTGGGCCTCGGTGGGAGCCAAGAGCTGGAGCCCCGATTGGGGGCCGGGGACCCAGGCCCCTCTATGAGGACAGAAGGAGCCACAAGCACAGAAATGACAAAGTGTCAGCAGCTGTAGCATCTAAGAAAGAAAAATCACGCACGTGGAAGAAAGAAAAGTGTCACTACTGAGTTTCAGTTTCTAGGTGCATCTGCGAACGTCAGTGAACAGCAGGTAGAGAATTTGTTTTACGCTCTGAGGAAAGTAAGGTCAAGTCATGTCATTTGAGGGGCTGCACCCGGGAGCCAGGCGGGAGGAGCAGGCGAAGATCGGCGGGGTCCGGGGGTTTTCGCAGCCCCAGCAGTGCCAAGAGCGACCGCTCTGGCCTCTGTCTGCTTGATGCCAGCAGCACTGAGTTGTGACCACCGGAAAGGTCTCCTGCCGCTGTCTGGTGCCCCAGGTTGGTGGCAAAATCACCCCCAGGCTCTGATAAGAGATGAGCCCCCAAAGCAACCTGGCTCTGCGGGGCGGGTGGCGTTGCCGAACTAGGGCCTCACGCCTGCCCCGGGGACCCCGGCCCGGAGCCCACCAGAGGCTGCGTGGGCGAGCTCCCAGCCAGGGTGGGACTACCAGACAGCCTACGACCGCCTGCGACAGAGCTTCCCTCGCAGGCCACCCGCAGCTGACCTGCAGGTCTGTCGGGTCCCTTGGGCAAAGATGTCGCGGCCAGCTTTCTCACATTAAGCGTTACAAACGCTTCGACAGCTCGTGGTATCCTTCCCTGTAGATCCCGAAGCTTTTGTGTTCCCACCGTGAGCAACTCGTGGATTATTTTGACACCATCACAGAGGCTGTCGCCGGTCACTTTCCTGAGTGTCTGTCTGGGGCGCGGAGTGTCCTTGGTGACCTGCCTCCCACTGACCACCAGGCGGTCGCCATGGACACTGGCGTCCCGTGGGCGCCAGGGGAGCCGGTGGCCTCCGGGGCCGGCGCTGCCCGTGGTCCGCTGCGGATGGGGTTTCCTGACGTCCCCGTGTGTCCGCCTGTCGACACTAGGTCGGCTCTCAGGGGTTCGGGCAACGTGAAGTAGCCTGACTTATTATGACTTTGAAACCTGTGTGCTAGTATCTGAACATGAAAGCAGCAAAGGGAGTTCCCGTCGTGGCACAGCGGAAACGAATCCGACCAGGAACCATGAGGTTGCGGGTTCAATCCCTGGCCTTGCTCAGTGGGTTAAGGATCTGGCATTGCTGTGAGCTGTAGTGTGGGGTCGCAGACGTGGCTACAGCTCGGATTAGACCCCCTAGGCTGGGAACTTCCATATGCCGCGGGTGTGGCCCTAAAAGGACAAAAAGACAAGGAAAAAAAAAGAAAAGAAAACAGCAGAAATGCTGCTTGGTCATGTGTAAAATGCAGGGTTTCTGGGCTCGGAGACGTGTGCTTGGATCGTCCCTACTCGACGTCCCAAGGGTGCAGGACAGACGGTTCCGGGTGCGGTTGTCCCCTGCAGGACAACCTGAAGCTCCAGTCCCCCGGCCGCACAACCTGCACACGCCAGCAGGTGGTGCTGCTGAGCCGGCCAGGCTGGACCCCTGCGTCCCTCCCTGTTGGCGAAGGGAAAGTCGGCTGGAGGCTGTGGCCTCTCAGGATAATGGGCCGCTTCAGGCCAGTGCAGTTTGGCCCTTTGGCCCTTGTGTACAGCCCGGGAGTCACGCAGGTGAGATGACCTGCAGGCCGGCCTCCGGGTTGCTGCGCCGGAAGCAGGAGGGAGTGACTGGTGGGGAGCTTGACCCTGTCCACGGAGGGCTGGGGTGTGTGTGGATTGTCTGGTTCGCCGTTGACTTTATTTTCCATAACGGCGCTATTTGTGTGTAACTCGTGGACGCTCAGGCTTAGAGACGTTGCGGGTTCGGTTCCAGGCCAAAGACAGTAAAGCACCACCTCCATCAGGCGAGTCGCAGGCGTGTGTTGGCTTCCTGGTACGTGTTCAAGTTACATTCACGCTATGCTCTAGTCTCTTGAGTGCAGGTAGCATTATATCAAACAAAAATACATAATTCAATTTAAAAATACCTTACTGCTGAAAAATGCCAGCCCTCCCCCAACAGCCCAGGGCGGCCACAGACCTTCACGCTGTAAAAACGCAGTATCTGCAGAGCACGGTGACACGAGTGTGCCTGTTGGTCACTCCTCACCCTCTCACGGCCGTCACTGGTTGTTCGTAACTCCGAGGTGGCAGCCCCACCACCATCTGATTCTAGACCTTTCTTTTCTCCAAAAGAAACCCCCACCCGTGGGCTTTCACTCCACCCCTCCGCATCCCCTGCAGCCGCTGACCTGCCTTCCTCCCTGTGGCTTTGACTGTTCTGGACGTTTCTTATCTGAGGAATCACACACGCAGACCTGTGTCTGGCTTCTTCCCCTTGGCATGTTCTTGGCGTGGGGGGGTGTTGGGGGGGCGTGTTCTCAGGGAGGGTTTGTGTTCTCCGTGGGTTCGTGTTCTGGGGGGGTTGGGGGGGCGTGTTCTCAGGGGGGCGCGTCCTCAGGGGGTGTGTTGAGTGTGTCCATGAGCCTGCATGGCTGGGCCTCGCTTTCCCGTCAGCAGGTGGATGTTTGGGTTCTTTCTGCGTCTCAGCTGCGGTGGGCACGGATGCTCACCCATTGGCTGTGCCTTCGCCGCTCTCAGGTGTGGACCGGGGTGGAGGGGCTGCCGTCACATCGCCCCCAGCAGCCACCCCTGTCGCTTCTGGCACCTCTCTGTGCCTGCCCAGCCGCCCTGCCGGGAGGGAGGAGATGTCTCCTGTGGTCTGAAGTGCTTTTTCCTCCTGACCCACGAGTTTGCCAGGGCATGGGCTGGAGGCTTCCTCAAGGTCAAGGGCCCCTTTTATGTGGGAAACTGAGAGGCTGCCCCTTCTGTTGTCTCAAGAGTTTTCCTGACTGAACTCACCCGGGCCAGGGTGAGGAGGCATCAGAGCCCAGTGAGTCAGAAGGATGCTTTTCCCCTGACCTAACTTTAAAGATTAACCCACGAAAGCCCACGTCCGGGAAGGTGGAGCAGGCCATTCCTGGCCCCACCAAGCAACCCCTCTGAGCTTTACACGTGGCAGAGGTAACGTGATTCCAAGGAGGAGACCAGCCAGGGACCCCAGGGCCCGGGAAGACACAGCGGCAGGTCCCGGGTCTTCTTCTGCCTCAGGAACCGCAGGCCAGAGCTGGAGGGACCAGCAGCCAGAAACACCAGCAGGAAAAAACCTCAGAAAAGTCCCCACCAAAGCCTGCTCTTGCCGCCAAAGCCAGAAAAGGAAGGACAGAAACTTCTGAATGATGCCTACTCTGCCCCAGCCAGACACCACGGGAAAACTGCGGCCCCCACTCTGGCTCCGAAGGCCGTGGAGCCTAGACCCCTCCCTGAGAAGCGGCCTGGGCTCTGCTGTGTTCTCGGGGTGGCAGAGACTGACTTCCACCCACGGGGTGGTGACGAGCCCCATGCCGACACTTGAGGTTGGCGGAGCCCACGTAGGGGGACCGCATGAGAGGATCACGTGGGCAGACAGTGTGTGGGGACCTCGTGGGCCCTGGATGCCCTCCCCGCTGTGGGACTCAGAGGCAGCCTAGTGGATCCAGGACTGTCATCACCCTGCAGGGGACGAGGCCAGCCCACCACAGTCACAGTGGGAACACTTGGGGAACAGAGCAGGGCACCCCAAACCCTCCCGGCCTAGCAGGTAGCCAGGACCCCCACCCTCTGCCCCAGCTGTTGGCGGGGCCCTGAGTGTCAGTGGCGGGAACCCAGCTCTGTCCCTTCCCTGCCCCCCCCACCCTGGGGCACCCGAGGAATCCAGCCAGAACAGCAGGTTTTTAAAATACAGTCTCGTAACATGATATGAAAACGTTCACGTTTCCACTGAAAACCAGCCCCATCAGGAACCAGGAAAATCTCAAGCTCCGTGAAAAACAGCAGATGCAACAGAGAGGAGAGGGCTGGCAAGCCCGTCTGGCACAGGGCTGAAGCAGCCACCACGGACGCGTCCCCAAGCGATGGCAGACCTGCTTTAAAAAGGAAAGCAATTCGACCCCAGGCCTGGGAACCTCCACATGCCGCAGGAGCGGCCCAAGAAATGGCAAAAAGACAATAAATAAATAAATAAATAAAAAGGAAAGCGAAAACAAGACAGCTCAGCCACGAAGTAGGAGAAGAAAATGAAATTTCAGAAACGAAAACACAGTCGCTGAAGTAAAACGTCTCCATCAGATAAAAGGACCTGGGGCCTCAGCAGCCGAAGAGCGAAGAGCAGGCGGTCCAGCCAGAAAACGGGAAACAGGTGAGCAGCGCGTGCGGCCGGCGGTGCAGCCCCACCAGGTGGCGAGTGGCTGCAGGTCCGCCCCTCACCTGGCAGGGCGGCGGCACTAGAGGATGGCAGCGCCCGGTGCCCAGCGCTGGCGAGGATGCTGAGAAGCTGGGCGTCTGTGCTGCTGCTGGGGCTCCAGGCGTCTGGAACCGACCGCCAGTGTCTTTTCAAACGGACCTGCAGCTCTCCTCCGACCCGGCAGTGGCACTGCTGGGCGTTTATCCCAGAGAAAGGAAAACCCATTCGCACAAATCCGCGTGCATCCGTGTTTAGATTAGTTTTATTCAGAGGAGCCAAAATCTGGAGAGGGTGGACGGTCAGAAAAGGCTGTGGTCCCTCTACTCCGGGGACGCGAACTGCTTGTCAAGCAGGTTCACGAAGCCCCCGGGTGCGTCCCGGAGTCAGGCTGAGTGAGGGCCAATCCCATGAGGTTATGAGCATTTAGAGAACACTCTTGAAGTGACGACTCTATGGAGGTGGAGGACAGACGCCTGCTCGCCAGGGTTCAGGAGGGGGTGGGGGAGGCGGGTGTCCGTGAGGGGACCGTGTGGTGATGGGGAGGCCTGAGTGTGGCTGCGTTGGCGTCCGTGTCTGAGTTGTGACCTCCTGCTGTCGTTTTGCACCTTGTAATCGTTGGGGTGGGGGGAGAAACCTCTCTGGATTATTTCTTATAGCTGCCCGTGACTCTATGTTGTCTTTTTAAAAAATGAAATTAATCCCCAGCCCTCTTTACTCACTGCCAGGAAGCTCCCACGCATGTGCTGCATTGGAAGGGCTCTGCCAAGGTGTGGAGTCGTGCTTGAAGTGGGAAGGAGGGAGGGAGCCTTCCTTTCAGGTAGCTTTGACCTTGACTGGCTTAAAATAAGGATTTGCTGCAGAGTTGCATGTCCCCAGAGTTACTTTTTTTTTTTTTTTTTGCCATTTCTTGGGCTGCACCCACGGCACATGGAGGTTCCCAGGCTAGGGGTCAAATCGGAGCTGTAGCCGCCGGCCTACGCCACAGCCACAGCAACGCGGGATCCGAGCTGCGTCTGCAGCCTACCCCACAGCTCACGGCAACGCCGGATCCTTAACCCACAGAGCGAGGCCAAGGCTCGAACCCGCAACCTCATGGTTCCCAGTCGGATTCGTTAGCCACTGCGCCACGGCGGGTGCTCCAGACCTTCATGCTTAAGTACATGTCCAGGTAGGTTAACCCAGTTTCAGTGGCCTTGGTGGTGCGCTTGGAAAACACTGCCTCTAAGTTAAGGCTTGAATAAATGACATTTCTGAGATTGGATCGGGTGCGTGTATAAACAGTCCACACCAGACAAAGGAGGAGGAGGCCCCGCGATTCCAAGGCCACGGCCACTGCTCCTGCTGTGGGAGCCTCGGCCGGGGCTGGACGTGAGCCCCCTGCCCTCCCCGCCCTCCCCCACTGCTCCACGGTGGTCGGTGCTGCTGGTGTCACTTGGTGCATTTCACATACGCACCGGCCTCCGGGTTTGTTTCCTGGAGAGCTCGGCCATGAGGCGCTTCCTGCGTCATCTTTTCCTGCCGGGTCCCTGGGGAGAGACGTGAGGAAGCCCGTTTTCCTCAGGACGCCTCTCCCGCGTCCCAGCCCAGAGGCTCTGGGCCCAGGGACCCGGGTCCTGCAGAACCTGCGCCCGAGCCCCTCCTCTGGGCCGTTTCTGTTTTGCAGATTTGGGGTGCGGAGAATCGGAAAACGTAGGCTAAAATCAAATTTAAATGTGTTACTATTAATTTTCTAAACAAAGGAATAAACCCACTTCCTAATTACAGCTTGGCGCATCCTCCAGTGTTTGTGGTTTTGGACCAAAGTCCTGCAGCGCCGGAGTGTAAACAGCCGTCTGCCCGCCCCGCCTGGTGCCACTCAGAAAAGGCCCCTTATCGGTCCCATCGCAGCCCTATTGTTAGTGGCTTCCTCTCCACTCAAACGTCCCATCCACCTCCAGGGAGAACCCAGCAGGCGACAGTTACACGCAGGTCTGGGGCGCAGCTTGTGTCCTGAGGAGCAGCTGACCCCTGGTGGGCGGAGGGGCCTCGGGTGCCAGGGGGGTGGAGGGTGGGGGAGGCTCAGGAGGGGTGGGGGGTGGTGTTCAGGATCTGCCCAGCGCCCAGACTGAGAGCTCTGTTCCGTGCACGTAAAACCGTGTCAGTGCAGGGCTCATGTGTTCTTACCACAGTGAGGGGGCCACAGGGAGCTCGGCGTGAGGGCTGTGCCTGTCCCCACGTGCTCATGTCATGCGGACTCGGCGCTGAACTCATTAATGGTGCGGTTCGAGCATCTCGGCCGCGTCCCCGGTTAAGCCGTTTAAAAAGGGAATGTGTGAGGCGGTCCCGCCTGGCACAGTGGGTTAAGAACCTGACTGTGGTGGCTCAAGTTGCTGCAGGGGCGCGGGTTCCATGCCCAGACTGGCACAGTGGGTTCAAGGATCCAGCATTGACCTAAGTCACGGCTGTGGCTCGGATTCAGTTCTTGGCCCAGACACCTCCGTAGGCTGTGGGCGTGGCTGTTAAAAATGTTTAAAAACGAGAAAAGGAAAAGCGAAGTAAGAGAGCAAATGTTGGAGTTCCCGTCGTGGCGCAGTGGTTAACGAATCCGACTAGGAACCGTGAGGTGGAGGGTTCGGTCCCTGCCCTTGCTCGGTGGGTTAACGATCCGGCGTTGCCGTGAGCTGTGGTGTAGGTTGCAGGTGCGGCTCGGATCCCGAGTTGCTGTGGCTCTGGTGTAGGCCGGCGGCTACAGCTCCGATTAGACCCCTAGCCTGGGAACCTCCATATGCCGCGGGAGCGGCCCAAGAAATAGCAACAACAACAAAAAAGACAAAAAAAATTTTTTGTCACCCTTCCTCCAACCCTCCTGATCCGCCGGCCTCATCTGGAATCCACAGAGGCCGCGTGGAGGCTGGTCCCCTCTGACCACCATTCTCCATGGCCTGAGCCTCTCCCTGCGTTGCCCACCCCCAGACTCTGGTTTGGGGGAGCTGGGCCTCGGGGGGGGGTGCCAGGCTCCTGGGTCTGTGTGCTGCTGCAGGTTGGGCGCCCAGCTTTGCTCGTATCTGCCGGCTTGTGTGAGGAGGTGGTCCTGGGACCCGTAGAGCTGCGCTGTGTCACACCCGCTAGGACCTCTGTGCCTGCCGGGCCAGCGCCGTCTGGGGGCCTTGCCTCCTCAGACCCCGGCATTAAGGGGACACAGCCATGACCTGGGCGTCAGACATGGAGGCTCAGACATGCGCTGGATAAATGGACCCACAGGCAACCTTGCATCCGTGCCGGGCCTCGCCACCATGGGTCAGGGGAGCCCAGGGCCCCTAGGACACCCTGAACCCGGGGACACGGCCAGCAGCCTGTCCTGGCTTTCGTGGCTGACTCTGGGTATTACATGCTTGTTAATGTGGACATGGTGGGTACCACGTGCCAGGCGCTGTTCTAACCATGTCCACGTATTTAATTCTCAGAACCACCCAGGGATGGAAGGGCATTGCGGGCCCCATTTACAGATGGGGAGACCGAGGCAGGGTGTGAGCAGTGATTTCTCCAAGTCACCCACCTGGAAGTAGCCAAGCTGGGACTTGAGGCAGGTAGCTGACTCTGGGACCCAGCCCCTGCCCCACGCTGCCAGGCGGAGTCTCCACAGGGCCGCTCCCGTCCCTGCAGCCCTTCCAGCACGCGACTTTCTGTGGGGAGGGTCCCCCTGGAGGCCCGGATCCAGGCTCGCGGCTGGGGCGGCCACGTGCACACACCCTGACGTGTGGGCCTCCGGGGGCACAGGCGGGCGAGCCCCAGGGCCTCGGAGAATGAAACCAAGTCGAGCTGCAGAACTGAGCTGGACGCGGCCTCGCGTCCCAGCCGGGGCCCCGCCAGGCCCTCCGAGGCCGACGGCGTGTGTGCGCATAGTCTCACCTGGTTTCTTAGAAGGGATCTGAGATGAAGGAACACAGCCGATGCTGCAGCCTTTTGCTCCGTTTTCCTCCTTCCAGGGGGCACGGTTACCGGGGCGAATGAACAGCCAAACACAGGCGCGGGGTCGTGCCGCTGGCGCTGTGCCCTGACCCCGAGGGTCGGAGTCGCTGCTCTGATGGGAGGTTCTGTCCTGAGACCCTGAACTGAGGTTCCCGTGACGAGAGGAGAGCAGTCAGCATTTTGCCTTTTCGAACTGCCGCGTCTCTGCCCGTGCTTCCAGACACGCACCCCAAAGCCCGAGGGTGCAGCACAGCTGCTTACGAGTCTGTAACGCCCTTGTTGGACTCTGGTCACCTGCCTACGTGCGTGGGGCCGCGTGACAGCCGCGAGTGACCTGGGCGTCGACTGTCCTCCGGCTGCCTGAGCACGTTCCTTGGACAGTGTCTGTGGCTATTGGGCTGGAGAAGGTGGCACCCAGGTGAGCTGGGGCAGGTGTGTTGGGACCAGGGCTCCTGGGAAGCCAGGCGTGCTGAACCTAAAGCTTCAGCCCACCTCGTGGCTCTGACGGCGGGCGCATGTCCATCGAAACAGGACACCTGACACGGTTTTCCTTAAGTGCCTGGCTTGTCTGCTGGGCTCTCATTTTCTGTGCTTTTGTGTGACATCTGGGGATTTTGTCAGCTCCCAGGTGGGTGGATCTTGCCATCCGCACGCCAGGCAGCCTGGTCACACTGCCCTTCGGGGACCTTATGGAAGCATCGCGCTCGGGTTCCTTCTCTCACCCTCGGCAGCTGAGTGACACAGGCCTCGTGACAGCCGTTGTCCTAGGGGACGGAGCAAAGAGGACCTGTGGTCCAGGAAAACGCAGCAGTGACCCCAGGCACCAATGGGCTGGCCGCAGGCTGAGAGCTGGGACTGAGGGGCTGCTCTGCTGCTGGGGGCTCTGCTCCCGGCCCTGGGCGCCTCGCTCCAAGCTCCGGCTCTGGCGGGCGTGGCCGTGCCCATGGCACACAAGTTCCCAGGCCAGGGATTGAACCCGCCAGCCCACCAGGGAACTCCCCCAGTGACTTTTTGAGTCCTGAACTTGTCTATTATTTTTTGTCCTTAAAGTAGCTGCAGTTCAGGAGTTCCCTGGTGACGCAGCAGGTTAAGGATCTGGCATTGTCACTGCTGTGGCATGGGTTCAGTCCCTGGCCTGGGGAATGGTAGGCGTGGCCAAAAAAAAAAAAAAAAAAAAGCCTCACTTGAATTTCCCAGGCTCAGTTCTGGTTTTAGAGTCAGGAGTCAGTGTCCCCCTCCCTCCCAGCCCTGGGCTCCCTCTCCCCTCCCCAGGGTCTCCCTGGGTGGGCCAGGCCTCCCGTTGGGGCCCCACTTCTAGCCGAGCTGGTGGCTGCCCTCCGCTGGAGCTTCTGCACCAACCCCGGCCGTGAGGTCCCTGCCCTCATTTCGCCATTTGCCCGTGTGCCCTGCCGCGTGGCCCCGCCACGTGGCTGCGACACGCTGGCTCATCCACAGGCTGCCCGTGTGGCCCCGTTCGCCTCGTGTCTGGGAGCCCTGCTGTGCAGAGCATGTCTCTGCAATGGGGCTGTGCGACCCCTGGACGCTGTCACAGCCTCATGTCCGTTCCCGAGGGACGTGCCCACCGCCGAGCCCGTGCCATCCCCTTGGGGCTTGCGTTCTTGTTGGTGGTCAGCCCACGTGGAGTGAGCCCCATAGGGGCCGGGACCCCCACCTGCTCAGCGCTCTCCCGGAGTCAGCACCCAGGGGGACGTTGCCCACGAGAGGCAGGTGTGTCCTGAGGCCCCCAAGGGCCCCAGTATGTCCTTGTAAAAAGGCCGCTGGCCCTGCGCCCCAGCTCACAGGCGAGGCTCTCCGTCCAAGGCCGTGGCTTTCTTCCGGGCGTCCTTTCCAAGCCTCGCCCTGTTCCCTGACCCCACGCGGGACAGGACGTCCAGGAGGCAGCTGCGCTGGGCCTGGCGGCTCCCGTTACCTCCCCAAGGCCCCACCTGTCTCTGGAGGGCGGCTCAGGGCCACCGGCTTCTCAGAGGCCGACCTGCACACCCTGCAGCTCTCCTGTTCTCACTTTCCTTTCAGGGCGGACTTTCCGGAACGGTCGCTAAGAGGATGTGTTTGGTATCCAGGGATAACGTTACTTCTGCCTCCCCACCTGGGCGCCGCTGCCTCTGCATTCTGGGATGGGCCCCTGCGCCTGGGCCACGTGGGCCAAGATTCTGGTGCCATGGGAGGCTTGGGACCACACCTGTCTCTTTTTCAACCGTAAGGGACTGGGGGCACGACATTCACCCGAATACATGATGTTTCTCTAAAGCTAACATTTATTTTTATTTCTAAAATTTATTTATTTTGGCTGCACCTGCGGCACCTGGATGTTCCAGGGCCAGGGATCAAACCCACGCCACAGTCGTGACCTGCACCACAGCTGCAGCAACGCCAGATCCTTAGCCCACTGCACCACAGGGGAACATCCCAGACACTCGCTTTTAGGTCTGTGTTTATCGGCTTTGAAGTTTGAATCCTGCTTCTGCCACCTTACCAGCTGTGTGACCTTGTGCAAGTTACTGGACCTCTCTGTGCCTTAGTCTATAAAACAAGGTAGCACTAATGCCTGCCTCCTAGATCCTTGGGGAGGTTAAATCAGTTCACACTGTGTAAAGCGCTCAGGAGGCCCCTGGCACCCAGCAAGCGCTCAATAGTCCTGAGTGGGATTGTCATGACTGCCGTACTTTGGGCGACATTATATGGTTTTTAGCAAGATAGCACCACGTGTGCTGAAACTTAAGGAGCGAGAAGAGGTTCAGTGCAGACCGGGTGAGAGGAGGAAGGACAGAGGGGTTGGCTCTCGGGATTGTGGAGGCCGGCAAGTCCCAAGTCTGCAGGCTGGGGCCCCTGGAAGAGCTGACCCTGCGGCCAAGTCCGAGGGCATCTGGAGGCAGAATTCCCTCTTCCTCGGGACCCTCAGTCTCTCCCTCTTCAACTGATTGGACAAGGCCCACCCGCACCGGGAGGGCGGTCGGCTTCACTCAGAGTGTGCTGATCTGCAGGTGAATTATGGCTCCAGATCCCCTCAAATTACATCTGGGTGGTTTGAGCAAACACCGGGGCACTGAGGCCAGCAGCCTCCGCCCTGAAGCAGCGCTGGACTTAGCGGCTTGGTCCCAGAAATGCACCAGCAGAGGCTTCAGGGAACAGAACGGATGACACGGGGTCGAGGGAGGGAGGCTGGGAGGGAATGGGGGCAGCCAACTGATGAAGGGAACCGGAGTTGGTGAGCGCGGCACGGCCGGAAGTTTCGCCCTTTCCTTCGTTTTGGTTTTGGTTTAACGATGGGCTGGACTCTGACAGTGATTCTCAGGGTGCAGCCCACTTTGAGCACCTGGGATCCTGCTACGAATGCACATTCCCGGGACCCCTGGACTCCTGATGGGAACCCGGGGGGCGGGGGGTGCTGGCCCTCTGGGGTGAACAAGCCCTGGGGGAGATTCCAGTGCAACTCAAGTTTGAGCACCACCTGGGGCCTGAAGAGGGGGCGGCCAGGCGCAGGGGAGCTGTGGTGCCTGGGAGACAGGCGGCTTGCCCAGGTGTATCTGCCAAGACCCCAGTGGCCTGGGGCCAGTTTGACTGAAGACAAGTGTGGCTGTTGTTGCCCTTGGACCAGCGTGAAGGCAGGTGCACCCCTGCACTTTGGGGGCGCAGGCCAGGTGACCGAAGTCGGAGGTAGAGGTCACAGTGGGGAGGGTGGGAGGTTGCCCGGGCTCGCCGGCCGCAGGCACAGCTGGGTTTTGCTTCAGGTGCAGCAGCCCAGGGCAAGTGTCCACAGGGACAGGCCCACCGTCTGCCCTGCGGCCACACCGTTGGGACCCCCCCCCCCTGCTTCGGGCTCCCCTTCGGACCACACAAAACTGCTGGCATTCAGTGGGTATTGATGTAGGAGGGAAAGGCAGCCAGTTCTCGGTTTTACCCCCCCTCTCCACGGGCGGCCGTCACCTCCACATCATGCAGCCGTTGGTCTCCGTTTGTCTCAGGGGCTCTGAGCTCTGGGGCAGACGCTGTTCCCCCCGCCTCATCATCCCAGCCTGCTGCCTGCTGACAGACACCCCCCAGGACCTGAGCAGGGTCCACCCTGGGTGCCTGCTTGAATTTCCCAAACCACCTGGGGAACTGTCCCCTCCTGAAACACTTCTGTAAGGCCAACGGCAAAGGCTGGCCAGACCCCGGCAAGGACAGGCCCCTCAGGGGGCACAGGCTGTTCTCGCGGGTCGGGGGATGTGGCCGCCATGACTGGCATCCGCGGGGCGCCAAGGTGTCGAGTGTGCTGGTGGCTTCGTGCCAACCCTGGTGAGGTCGCAGGGCCCCAGCCTGGGCGCGCGCTTGCTCCTGCGCCTGGCGTCCTCGGGAAGGCGGCGCCGCGGGGGGAGTGGCTGGTGCACCGCCGCCACCTGCGGACCCACCGACCCCCTCCCCCGGGGCGGCCCGGCGACATGCGGCGGCGCGGGCAGGGCGCGCTCGGCTGCTGCAGCCTCTGCACCTGCCCGGGGGCGGCTGGAGGTAAGGGCGGCGGGCACCCACCCTCTCCCCCTGCTCCCCCTTCCTCTCCCGGGAGGGAGGGCGCAGGACCGGGCTGGAGGGGCGAGCGGCGCCGGTCCTCCGTGGCCAGGGGGATGGAAGCGCTGCGAGCCGAGGTCCCCGCGGAGGAATGTGACCCGCTCCCAGATGGCCGCGGGGGTGCTCGCCCAGCGCCCTGGTCACCGCAGGGGTGCGCACACGGGCCGGTCACCCGCACTCTGGGCTCCCAGGTGACGGCGGGGGGTGCACTGGCGGGGCTCCCAGGTGGCCGCGGGGACGCACCGGGCGCGTGCAGCTTCCGCTTCCGCCCGGCAGCCCCCACCCCCACCCCACGCAGGGCGCGCCCCCTCGGCGGGGCTCGGGGACCAATCCCGGGAAGGCTGCGCTGCCGGGCCCCCTCCCCACGGCTACCCCACCCTAAAGCACCTCTGGTACGGAGGAAAGCGGGGCTGCAGGACCATCCCGCGCGCAGCCGGAGGATGAGGTTCTGGCTGAGAAATGAAGAGATGGCCCTGGAGGAAATGGTGCAGCGATTAAACGCCGTTTCCAGGCGCACTGGTAGGAGGAGCTGCTGCCCTTGAAGCCTGCGATCTTGAGCTTGACATGTGCTGAATCTAGGGAGATGCGTGTCATTTCGGAGTGGCCGCCGCATTTCTTTTCCTAAGCAGAAGGATGGCGTTGGCCAGGCAGCTGCCAGGCTCCCTGGCCGGTCAGCATGAGCCCGTTTGGCCTGGGGAGGTGAACAGAATTGCAGATTGGTGAGCTTTCTGGGAGACCCCAGGTTTGTACGTGGAGCCTTGTCTGAAATCTGCTCGGCCTGCATTTCGGCTGCATGTGCAGTGGCTGCAGTGGAGAAAGCCAGAAAGAGTGCGCGTTTGTGGATGTGGAAAATAACGCACGCCTGGGGCTTTTCGAGCGGGTGTGGGGCTGGTGGAACATCAGAAGCTCATTTGAGAAGGGAGAATCTGGATGTATCCGGTAGCTCTTTTCTCCAGATAGACTTTAAACATTCGAAAGTGGTCCATGCAGGGTGGGAGGATGGCGTGACTGGCGTGCGTTTTCCGTGCTAACCAAAGGATGACTCGCACTAAGCTTTGCGGGCAGTTCCAGCGGGGCCTGCACTGGCCGAGCCGGGCACCTGCATTCGGCTGGTCCCTTAGGAGGCTTTCGTGCTGGGTGCGCAGGGCACCTCGGCCCAGGCCGGTTTTCCTCGAAATGGAGGGAAGCAATCCAATGTCACTGAACACGGGTGGCCAGGGTCTTGCCTGATGTTGCTGTGCTGTGTTACGGGCCATCAGCTCATTGTCTAAGTGAGACTTCGAGATTAGCTTTGGCCGGTACGTGCTTTAGTCGTGAGGGCCCCTCCCATCTCTCTTCTAAGTGTGAGCCCCCAGCAGCTTCTGAGAGCAAAGCAATGACTCCGTCAGTGTCAACATACCGTGTGTGATGGTCTCACCAGGACTTTGGGAGACATTCAGTTTCCATGGTGATTTCTGTGGTTAAAGCTACTGGATTTATGGTAAATTTATGGCTCAAAATCGAATAAACCCATTTTATACCATCTGGCCCTTGTTCTTAGGGAGGTGGCTCCTTTTTCTGCAGCTCCAGTCACGTTTTGCTTGGTGCAGGATGTGGCGTGAGGCTGAGGACTGGGGAGCGCCTGCCGGGGGGAGGGTACACCCCATGCCCTCTGCGCTGGCGGAGGAGGTGACAGAGCAGTGGGAACTGCTCCAAAGAGTGATGTCATCCCTGGGTTTTGGGGACGGAGGCTCCTTCCTGAGCAGGGAGCTGCGTCTGCAACTTGAATGGTGAGCAGGCTGCCTCCCGGGGGCAGGAAGGCACTGGCCACCCACCGAATCGCGTGGCAGGCCAGGCCCTGTGTGGACCACGGTGTGGCTCTCAGCGGCAACCCTCGTGCGTGTCCTCTGACGTGTCTGCCAGGATTTCACCCAGCCTCTGAAATCCAGGGGACCGACGCACGGCTGGGCTGGGGCGAGGCGCCCCGCTTCCTCCCATCACCACTGCTTCCTCCCCGCTTCAGCTCAGACCCGCTTTTCACTCAGGCAGCTCCGGAGGCTGGGCGCCGTGGTGCTGGCTGTGTGTCACGAGGTGTCCACACACTGCTGCCCGCTGAGCGTGGGCGGCCGCTCAGGCTCCTAGGGGGCTGGGGTGCAGGCCACGGAGACCACCCATCCCCGATCCGCATCCTTCCTCAGAAGAAGCCTCGTCTGGGGCTGAATGGCTTCTGCCTGGCGGCCACAGGGGACCACCAGGACGTGGGTCTGCTTGTTGGCGTCGTGCTTCAGGCAGGGCTTCGGAGCTGAGGGTTTGCGGGGCTGCTTCAGGGCCCAGAGCTGGCCCCCCTGCGCCCCACCCCGGGCCAGCAGTGTCTTACCTCCGTCTGCTGTCTGGATGCGCTGCCGCCTGGGTTTAGCTTCAGGTTCAGTGCTGACCCCACTCCTCCCGGACACGCGTGATCTGGCTTAGGTGCCTCTGGAGGGTAAAGCTCGCTGCCCGTGGGGTCTGTGATTCTGCATCTGTTGACCTTGAGAATTTAAATCCCCTGTACTCTCGAGTCACAAGGCCGGGAGCCCGCTCCAGCGGCCAAGGTGCCCCCTCTACGTGGTACGGCTCCTTTGCCAACATTTTCATAATTTTGGTTTTGTCCCTAGATTTGCAGTAAGTGGTGAAAGAGCGAGAAATACTTGAGAGACAAAGGCTGACGGGTCTAGTGAGCACTCGCAAAGGCAGGAGAGCCGCGCCTCAAGCTAGAGCACCTGTATCCTCGGAGGGGGTCATCACGGCTTCCAGGAAGGGGAGGGGGCAGGGCCTGGGAATTCGCATTTTTAAGTTCTCAGATGAAGCGGAAGGTGCTGGTCCAGGAACAAAACTTGGAGAACCACTCAGTGGAAGAATCTATAAATCTGGTGTCACCTTCTCCCCTGATTGACCTTGAGGGAAATACTAACTCCTGGGATGGGTGGGTGGGCGGGTGGACGAGGATGGACGGGAGGATGGAGGGGTGGGTGGGTGGATGGTGGATGGGTAGCGGGAGGGATGGAGGGGTGGGTGGGTGGACAAGGATGGATGGATGGGTGGATTCAGTGGATGGAGGGATGGGGGGATGGGTTTGAGGGAGGGACGGAGGGTGGATACATGGATGGCGGAGGGGTGGGTGAGAGGAGGGATGAGGATGGGTGGGTAGGTGGGTGGGCGAGTGGACAGATGGGGGGGTGGGTAGGTGAAAGGATGAGGTTGCCAACAGACAGTGAAAATATAAGCTATATCCTATTTCAAAGTTTTCTCCCTCCTGAGAGGACCACCCCCTTTCAGCTCTTTGCACGTTGAAGGAACGCGTCCTCGTCCGCCTTGGGAAGTAGGTGATGCCCCCCCCCCCCGGCTGCCGTCCAGCCGCGGGACTCGGACTCTCCTGGTCTTCCTTCCCGCCCATCTGGCCTCACCTCCTCTTTTACACTAACTTGGCCACAATCTAGGAAGCTAGATGCAGCCGCTGTGTCAGACGCTGGCACTGCCCTTGTCCTCTCTGCTCCCTGACATGCGCCCTCCCCGCCAGGGGCTCCTCTCCTCCTGCATGTGGGGGCTGGGATGGGGGGCTCCCTCCCTCCACGTGGCCCGTCCATGCTCACCCCTCCCCCAGAGCCCTGCTTGGCGCCCATGCCCTGCAGTTGGCATCTCCGTGCTGCCCTCCCCTCTCCCTGCAGCAGCCAAAGTCCTACACCTGCAAGGAGCCCCCCGCCCACGTCAGCTGCTGCCAGGCGGGAGGAGTGAAGGTGTCTCCTCGCGTCCAGGGGGCAGAGCCAGGAGCAGTGAGTCAAGGAGGAATATAGGAAGCAGAGTTTGACTAAAAGGGAATATTTTCCCAAAGACTCCAGAAGCAGCCTGCCTGGTGGGCACAGCGCTAGGCACTGGGGTGCGGCTGGCAAGGGCAAGGAGGCCCTGCCCAGAGGGGGCGCCCTCCTGGGACCCACAGGGGCTGCTGGAATTGCTTCCCTGCTCCAAGTGTTTTGGGACAGGCTCGCTGACCCCAGTCCCACTGCGTGGGCGTCAGCTGAACCCCTGCTGGTAGAGGCACCCATGCGAAGAGCAATGGGGCCCGCGCACGTGGTCTCTGAGCTTCGAGCGCCGCCAAGAGGCCGGCTCGGTTCGGATTTGGGGAGATGAGCCACATGCGGCCTCTGCTTTGCTTGGCTGAGTAGCCCTTGTTTAAGCAGAATGTAGGACTGGTTCCTTCAAGTGGGTCGTGTGAGCTGCTGCCAGATCAGTGAACCAGCCCCTCTTGTCCTGTTGTCAGCGCCCTCCTGCTGCTGCTCCTCCCTCTCAGGTCTGACTCCCGCTCCAGCCCCGCACCTCCCCTCGCAGCCCTGAGGCTTTTCATCGCGTGTTGTTGGTGTGTCTGCTGATGGCTTCACAGCCACCTTGCCCTCGACTGCATGAGATCTCTCTAAGAGCAGGGACCCCGACCCGGACCCTGCGTCCCCACCCCAGGGCCATGGCGCTGAGTCCGCCCAGAGCACCCAGGAGCCCTGCGCTTTCACTGCCGCCACCGTGCAGATGGCCGGTCTCCGGACGGCCTGCCTGGGGCTCGCGACCCTGCCTCCCGACAAGAGGGCCTGGCTCTGCGGCCTCTGCACCAGCTTCAGAACACGATTCTCCCCAGAATCAGATGCTGGGGCCAGTGAAAAGCACAGAAAACGACCCGAGAGCTCCTCCTTTGTTATAACCGGCGACCACGAGTAAACTTGGCAATGAAATCTTCCCAAGCCTCCTCCACCTGGGGAGCGGGTGCTGTGCCTGGCAAACAGTTTCACCAGGAAAGAGTAATTTTCAGGTCACTCGGGGTCCGCTGGTTCTTGCTTTACCCAGGCATCGCAGCACTGCCTCCTGGCTCGCTGCACCCTGTTACCCCCCCATCTGGGCGCTCCTTGCATCCGTCTGGACCCACTCGTCCCCCAGCACCGCCGTCTCCGAGTGGGGACACCTGCCTTTCCGCGGTGGGATCTGTCCTGTGGGAGGCGGTACCTTCACACTTCGGTGTTTCTGATCCGCTGAGGATCACCCGGCCGCTTCTCTTGTGCACCTTTGGCTGCAGAGAAGACTTGTTGTATCTTGCAGAATGTTTGCCAGCCAGTTTCCTAAAAAATCTGGTAGCTTCCATTAGAATTAAGTGGAGAGAAACTGCAGCACCTGGGGTGCCCTTCGGGTGGCATGTGGAGTGAGGATTTCTACCCGGGGGGTGAGGATGACAGCGCGGTGACCCTGGCCCCAGCCCCGAGGCCAAGCCCATCAGCACGCAGGCCTCACCTGCCCCCCACCTGGGGAGCGGGTGACGTGAGGCACCGCTGGGGAGCGCCCGGCTCGGGGCTCGGCACCTCGACGCCGCTGTTAACGTCCTAACTGCATTATTCAGCGGACGCTCCGGTGATGGGGAGCTGGGCCTCCTCCGGAAGGGGAAGGGGAAGGGGAAGGGTGCGGCCCAGGGAGCGAGGGACCGGGCAGGGGCCCCGACGGGCTCCTCTGAGGCTCGGCCGGTGCGCGGAGAGCAGGCACCAGCCTTGCAGGCCAGGCGTCCTTTCTCAGCCCAGACCCAAGGCTCAAAGCACGGAGGGGTCCGCTTTGGGAAGAAGGCTTCCGAGACGGTTTCAAGTGGAAAGTACGGAAGAGCCCATTGTTCTTTCCGGTTTTCGAGACGAAGCGCCTTTTGTGCATCTGCACTGGGGCTTCGGCAGGCGTTCGGGCTCTGCTTTACTTCATTGTTCATCGTGGGACAGAAGGGAGTCCGGTCCCCAAGGCACGACCTGTTTCTCATCTTCGTCGTCACCCCAGCGGCTGTGACACTTAATTCCCTGAGGGAAGGAAGCAGGATCGCGGTTCATCAACGACGTTTGGCGCAAGGTTTTAGGGCCGCACACCAGGGCCAGCGCGACGCCCTTTGGTCAGGAGCCTTTGTCTTTAAAGACAGACCTGTTCCGTGGCCAGACTCCTGCTCTTTGGGAAGGGTCACGCCATTTGATATTTAAATGATAACGAAACGTGGGAATTGTCCGCCGCGCATCAGTTTCACAGCGTCCTGCCCCCGCGGCTTCCCAAAGGCCTGACGTCTGCGCCCCTCTCCCGTCTGAGCCTCGCGCTGCGGGTCGGCGGGTCGACGGCGTCCCTCCCTCCCGTGGCCGCCTTCCTCACTCACACCCTGGGGCTCGGACAGCAGAGCCCAGGCGGGGTCAGCACGAGGAGGTTCTGCCTGGATCCGGAAGCTTCACGGGACACGGTCCCCCGACACGACCCCCGCGTCCCGTGCCAGCTCCGCCTGAGCACTTGGCGGGCTGCACGCCTGCCCCCAGCCCGGGGAAAAGCCTCGCACAGAGCTGGGCCCAGCCACGTCCCAGTCTGTCTTGGAAAGGGTATCACAAACACAGCCTAGAAGGGACCTCGTCGCCCGTCATGTGTGTTTCAAGAGATTTCTAAAGTCGTACGACCGGGGCGAGGGTGCCAGACGTTGTCACGACTGGTCAGCTGGTTGTACTGTAGCATTTATTTAAAGCGGCCAAGCTCATCACTCAGCTCGTTTTTAAGAGTAACCAGTTCCAGACTCTAGAAAGGCCTGTTTCTCCACGGGTGGCTGAATGCTTGCATTGCAGGAGCCTCGGAGTTTTAGATTTCCTCTCCATCAATCGTCCAGCTCCCGGCGCTCCCCTCGTTAGAGGGGAGACACGTCACTGGGAAGGACACAAGGCGTCGCTACGTGACGCCCCTGCTAAACACGGACAGACGGAGGGGCGGGCCCTGTGACGGGCCCTGTGGCTGCCTCGGGAGCGTCACCTGCTAGGGCCACAAGGCGGTGGCTGAGGCAGTGCCCGGGGAGGGGGGCTGGGACCAGGCCAGGGGGGCTGGGACCAGGCTGGGCACGAGGTGGGGGGCACGTCCAGTGTGTGGCTGCCTGTGGACCTCAGGGCTCACCAGACATGGAGACCCTACCTGGGAGAACGGGTCACCCACGTACAGCTGCAGGGCACCAGGCACCAGGTGGAGGACACAGCAGGAAAGGCCGAAGTGGGAGCTCAGCGGGCTGGGCCGTGTGGGGGAGGCGTGCTCGCTGGCCGAGGCCCTGGGAAGAGAGGGGCGCGCTTCTTGCGCCTGCGTTTTGAGCGCGGCCCGAAGCTTCACCGCTGCTGCTGCTGCCACTGCTGCTCCCGGTCACATCGCCCCAAAGGGGTGGGATTTCAGCTCCCCACTTGGCTCCAGACCTGCCCTGAGTGACTCCCTGCCTGGCACGGTTGGCTGAGGCTCTTCCTGCCGGAACCCACGCTGTCTACCGACAGGAATTTCTAAAATAACGCGAGGCCACACTGTGCGCAGAGCTCCCTGGGTCCAGGGACGTTGGTCCTGTTCCCGAGGGGCCTTTAGCTCCCTGGCCCGGACGGGGACCCGCAGACTGCGAGGGGGGCCCTCGTGCCGAGCCAGCTTCTGAGCAAGGTTTCTGTTTTATTTTATTTTTTGCCTTTTTAGGGCCACACGCCCGGCACATGGGGTCGAATCAGACAGAGCTGTACCCACCGGCCTACGCCGTGGCCGCAGCAACACAGGATCTGAGCTGCATCTGTGACCTACACGACAGCTCACGGCAACGCCAGATCCTTAACCCACTGACCGAGGCCAGGGATCGAACCCGCGTCCTCATGGATGCTAGTCGGGTTCATTAACTGCTTAGCCACAGCAGGAACTCCCTGGACAAAGTTTTAATCAGTAACACTGCGCAGCGTTTAGATATTTTAGGAGAAACTAATGACCCCCAGCCCCTCGCATCACAACTGCCTGCACATCCTGACTCACCAGCCCCCACGGCGGCTCCCAGGGTCGGGAGCACTACATGCCCAGGCGGGGACAGCCAGGCCCACGGCTCCTGGCCGATTCCGGTCCCCCGTGGTGGCTGCTTCCGTGGCTTCGTAGGGCTCCCGTTTCCACGTGGCTGTTCCCAAGGCGCCGCGCCCTGGTCTCGGGAAGGAGCCCGCGTCCCGGACACCACATCAAAGGCGCCATCTGTTTCCTCCGGATTGTGGGCTGGGACAGCCCGTCGTGGAAGCCGGCACGAAGGGGAGAGAAGCGAGAGTGCGGGCAGCCCTGCTCAGGCTTGGGTCTGGTCCCGGACGCTCTCAGGAGGGGGGCAAACAGGCATCCTCGTGCCGCACCGTGGGCCATCGGGGGGCTCTCAGCATGCGACGCGGCACTTCATCCGCCAGATGCCCCCGTGTTGCACGACTTAATGGGCGTGAGCTGAACTGCCGGGCAGCTGCCTGTGAGCCCTTGCGACGCAAGGGCTCCCGGCTGTCGTGGAGGAGATGCAGCCCCGGGACCGTCCTGGGCGCACCTGCCTGCAGCTGTGGGCGCGAGGCGGGCTCAGCCTCTCGGTGCAAAGTGTCGCTCGCCAAGCCAGGCAGCATCTCCGTTTCCTCTCCGAGCTGGACAGCAGGCAAGACTAATAGCCGGAACTTCCCAGTTTATTTCCAGGGAGCTGGGCCTCCCGCCTGCGGTTGTTCTCTGGAACGCAAGGCTTCCTGAGCTTGGAAGGTGTGTTTGGCTCGCAGAGTCCCCAAGGCCGGGGGTGCAAAGCCCCCGCTAAGGAAGGAAACGCCCAGGATTCGTGAATCGATGGGCCAGGCCCTCGCCACACAGGGGCCGTTGTCTGACACACAGCCGGCTTCTCCTGTGCTGAGTCCTGTGAGGGTGCCAGGCGGGCGAGGGCTGCAGCGGCCTCTGCGGTGTGCAGGTGGCAGGAGGTGGATTCCTCTGCCTCCCGAGTGGCCCGTGGGTGCTGGCCGTTACGGGGACTGTGGCCCGGACAGTCCACTCGGGGTCGTCAGAAGCCGTGTGCCCACCCGGCTTGCAGCCAGCGCCCGGGGCCCCGCCCCACGTGTCCAGAATCTGCCCGGGTCTCAACTCCCAGCGGATCCCTGCTCGTGCCCTCAGATCGGGTGTGGCTGTTGCGCGAGCCTGTCCTGAAGACCCAGAGCCTCTGCTGCCCGTCCTGGTGGGAAGACGACGTGATGGCCAAGAGGGGAGCATCTCCAGGGCCCCCCCAACGGTGGCTCTGCCTGTTGCCCCCACTGCGGCACTGGTGGCGCCGGGAGGCCTCGAGGGGCCCACAGCCGGGTGAGCCAGGACGGGGTGGCACTCTGTGGGGTGTGGGGACAGGCACCTGGTGTCCCTTGGCAGGCAGACACCTCCCTGTATATTTCATTCGCCAAAAACTGCTTGCCGCTCACAGGACGTAAGAAAGGTTGGGATAGAAACGCCGCGCTCTGAGGCTGGCCTGCGGTCTCACGGCATTGACCTTGTCTCCTGACCTGAGCGCCCTGCACTCTGCAGGGACAGCGGTGACCAGGGGTGGGGGAAGCAGTGAAGGAAATGCAAGATTTTAGGAATTGCCTTCACTGGAGCAGGGCCTCCTCGGGGCCTGTCTCTCTTCTGCTCCTTCGGCCTAGGAGCCGCCCCTCCTGCGGGGACCTGGAAGCAGGGACCTGCTGATGTGGGGCCACAGCCGGCTCTGACCGCAGCCACGCAGGGGACACGTCAGGGTGCCAGGGCGGACTCTGTTCTCTGGATAGACATCTGTGTGTGCTGCGTGCGGGACGTCAGAAATGACAGGTCGGAGCTGGTGGTTAGCACCTGAGAGGATGCGCGTGGCCGGTGCCCGGGGGCGGCTCAGCCGCACGCTGCTGGCTCTGTGACTGTGGTTCTGGGTCAGCACTCAGGACTCCAGGCCCTGCACCAGGTACACAGGCTGCTGCCCTAACTCAGCATGAGGGGCTGTCACAGGGCTGCGTGTGACCCCGCCTCCTGCCTCTGGCGTCCCCCTCCCAAGCCCGCTGTCCCCCAGTTACCTGACCGGACACGCCCCGGCCTTGGGGGTCTGTGCTCTGGGTGTTAGGGTGGCATCCAGGACCCCTGATCCTGGAAGGACTGAACTATCCTGAGGCCTCGAGGCCTCTTGGGGGACGGGGGCGAGGCCAGGGCCTGATCCTACCCCCCACTCCTCAGCAGTGTGTGCAGGGCAGGGCATCTAGGGCTCCAGGGCTGTCCCCTTACTGCCAAATGGGACCCAAAGCATCCTCTCGCTGAGCGGGGGCTGCAGAGACGGGGGTGGGGATGGCGCGTGACCAGAGCAGCTTCTCGAGTCCTCACGCGCCTGGCAGACGCCTTCGTTCTGTGCTCTGCCCGTTGGTCAGCAGGATCCGGGGTGGATGCTGGGAGTTAAGTTCTTTGTGACGTATGTGGCCTTGGTCAGTGTGGTTCCATGTACCCCACCTCCTGCTCTGTCCCCCACCTCCTGCTCTGTCCCCCACCTCCCTGCTCTGTCCCCCCTCCCTGCTCTGTCCCCGCATTTCCAGGCTAGGTTTCCTCTACCTCACTTTTTCCTGCTCCAGAAGCATCCCTCTGCAGCTTTCCTTCCTGCCCAGGAGTTTGTCCTGGTTCCTTCCTCGCCCCATCGTTCCTAGGTCAGGCTGGCCTCTGCGTCCCTGCGGACAGACCTCCCACCACTTTCCTGTGGGTGAGCATGGATGGTTCGGGTCTGTTCCCAGACTTCCCTCAGCAGGTGAGGGCCCAGGGAGAAGCGCGGCTGTGAGGCCGAGGTTTTCTTTGCCCGCCGAGGGGACCTTCCTGCTGCCTCCAGTGTGTGTGGGGGGCCCTGCTTTGGGGCGTTTGGGACTGGGTCTCGGCAGGGCAGGAAGACCAGCCGCAGGACTCAGAACTGAGGGTCTTTGTTGGAACGTGTTTCTGGTTATCAGGGACAGTTTTATACAGAAGTGGAACTGACGTTTAAAAAGCCGGATAAACGGGAGTTCCCATGGTGGCTCAGCGGTAACGAATCCGACTAGGATCCACGAGGATGCGGTTCGATCCCTGACCTCGCTGGGTTGAGGGTCCAGCGTTGCTGTGAGCTGTGGTCTAGGGGGTAGATGTGGTTCGGATCCCGCATTGCTGTGGCTCTGGTGGAGGCCGGCGGCTATAGCGCCAATTGGACCCCTAGCCTGGCAACTTCCCTATGCTGCGGGTGCTGTCCTAAAAAGACTAAGTAGAGGAGTTCCCGTCGTGGCGCAGTGGTTAACGAATCCGACTAGGAACCATGAGGTTGTGGGCTCGGTCCCTGGCCTCGCTCAGCAGGTTAAAGGATCCAGCGTTGCCGTGAGCTGTGGTGTAAGTTGCAGATGCGGCTCAGATCCCGCGTTGCTGTGGCTCTGGTGTAGGCCGGCGGCTACAGCTCCGATTAGACCCCTAGCCTGGGAACCTCCACGTGCCGAGGGAGCGGCCTTAGAAAAGGCAAAAAGACAAAAAAAAAAGACTAAGTAGATGAATAAAAAGCAGATAAATACACTTGAGACACGCAGGTGAGCGAGCGGATTTGCTGCAAGCGGACACAGAGTTTCCCTTGGAGCTTCCTGGCAGCTGATGAAAAAGAGGGAACTGTTTGAGCACAAGATCACACGCAGGAAAAAAAAAAGGGTATTTCTGGAGGAAAGCAGCCGCTCAGCTGTCTGGCCCAGAAGCACCAGGACACAGCGGGTGATGCCTTCGGACTGTTTCTTTTCTTTTGGAAAAGAACATTGAAATCAGCCCTGAGTTTCAGTGAGGCCCTTTCAGAGCCTGAGGCAACCGCGTGGTTCCAGCATCTGCTCGGGCTCTGCCACCTGTTCCAGGAGAGCCCAGTGTGAA
This sequence comes from Phacochoerus africanus, assembly GCF_016906955.1. Classification (NCBI taxonomy): domain Eukaryota; kingdom Metazoa; phylum Chordata; class Mammalia; order Artiodactyla; family Suidae; genus Phacochoerus; species Phacochoerus africanus. The sequence goes on from NC_062556.1 coordinate 78,048,255, forward strand.
GACCTGGCCCGCCGTTCCTAGCGCACCACCACCCTTGCTTAGCTGGACCTGCTGGGGACACCAGGTCTCAGGGCGCAGGGCTGCCGTTCCCGTGGCCCTGGGACCTGTGTCTGTGCCGAGGCCAGAAGTGGGCAGCCAGGGTCTTCTCAGAGTGGCTGGGAGCGAGCCCAGCTTCGGGAAGAGTCGACGCCGGCCCTGGGTCCTTTGGGTCTCTCCCACAGTGGGCGCGTCGCCCTCCTGGGCACCATCTTTTTGGGAGTAACAGAAAGTGGGGGCACCCTTGCCCTCCCTGTGGCTGTTCTGCTTGGCTCTTGGAGCTCGGCCGAGCTGGTGGCGTCCTGGACAGAGAGGTGCCCTTGCGGATAAAGCGCCTTGGGAGGAGAGGGCTGCCTGGTGGCGTCTCGTTCCGGGCCGCGTGGAGCCCTCTGGGTAAGGCGCTCCACAGTCTGAGGGTGTCTGGGGATGCTTCGTATTTTTATTATTTTAAATTTCAGGCAACTCGATGGAAGTCACTGCTCTGACTGCCCCAAGCTCCCCAATGCCCCCAGACCCGAGGAGGACATCAGGCGGGGCTCAGGCGTCTGTGGGTTCTGGGCTCCGAGGAGCCCTGGGGCTCTGCCCCCGCCCCCGACCCCCAGGCCCCGTGGTCTGAGCAGCTTGGACTCCAGCGCCTCGGGGAGTCTTGCTGGGCATCTGCTGGTTGGGGTCTGCAGACTCTGCCCCGTGACCTCTGAGCCCTGGCTGAGGGGCTCCCCTTGGGCCCCGGAGGGTCTCCAGGTGGGGCCGAGGCTTCACAGCACAGCCTGGAGGGGACGTCTGGAGGGGACGGGAGGGGGAAAGGAACCTGGCCCCCGTGTGCCCCTCGCTCACCCTCCTTGAGCAAACACGGCCTCCGCCTGTTTGTTCCTGGCTCCAGCAGACGGGACGAGGCAGCGGCGCGCTGCTGCTGGCGGTCAGTGCCATCTGATTAACGTTGCCAGCGCCTCCGGGCGGCCTGGAGCGTGAGCCGCGTCGACCTCCCACCACTCCCCGCCCCCCAGAAAAAGCACAGGAGGCCTCACCCGCAGAGGGGCCCTGGTGCCTGGACCCGAGGCCGGGCCGGGCCGCCCTGCCCGTGTGTAAACGCGCGGGGTGGGGTGACGGGCGCTGGCCATGGGAGTGTCACTGCCCACGATGCTTTGTCCGGGTCCGGGGTGAAGTGAAAGTAAACCCCACGGGCCCAGGCGGGTTTTAGGAGCCAAGTTCAGCGGCTGGAGGCCGATGGCCGCGGGGAGCAGCTCCGTCCATGGGAGACGGGCAGCTGCCTGGATCTCCGTGGCGGAGATGAAAAGCTACTACATTTATTGCGAGTGGTGCTCCTGGCTGCTGTCTGTCGCCGAGGGTGAGTCCTCCGGGGTCACTGGCGGCGGCGTATTGGGACGGGCAGGTGGCGAGGTAGCCGCTGTGCGGCGTGAACATGGTGCTCCTGGGTGTCCTGGGTTGACCGGGGAGGGCGGCCCCGTGGTCCCGAGTCATCTGCCTCCCCTTGGCGTTTAACACTGTGTGAGCCTCTCACCCGCTGTCCCTGCATGGCTGTGTCGGCTCCTCTGACTGAGCCTGGGACAGCCAGCACCGCGCCTGTCAGAGCTGCAGCCCGACACCCTCCAGGGGGCTGGACGGCGGAGGCCCCCAAAGTGCAGAGCAGAGCCATCAGCTCTGTGGCACTGACAATCCCGTGACAGTGGCACAGCCGGTGACTCATTGGAACTTCAGCTGTCTCGTACGTCCAAGGGTGATTCGGTGACAAAGCTGCTTTGGGGTCACCCTCCTGGCGGCTGCAAGTCCCGTGAACCCTCCTGGGCTGTCCTGGCAGGACCTGGTCCACCGCCGGCCTTGGGTCTCCTGTCTGTGAGGTGGCGAGGGGCAGGGATGCTGCTGCCCTGGGCTGAGTCTGTCCCCTCTGTGGGGAGCACACTGGGCCACTGTGACCGGGACTGGTCCCAGCCAGGCCTGTCGCCATTGGCCCTGGCTCTGAATCTCATGGCACTTAGAGCTTTGCTTTTGTGAGCCTGGCGTCAGGGTGCCCACTTCACAGGCGAGTCGGGCAGTCGTTGTCAGAAGCAGCATCATTTGTCCTGCACAGTCGGGGCGCAGCCAAGGGTGGCCCCTCGGCCCCAAGTGTGAGGTGTGAAGGTCACAGCATCGAGAACGGTTCTCATATCAAACCGAACTTCTAGTCACCACGGCACCGGGTGAGCTGACCTGGTGTGTGGTTCTGTCCGGACACCTCCCTGGGCCGCAGCCCTGGTTCCCTGGAGGACGGCCACCGCGGGGGCGGGGACGGGGTGATGGACGGGCTGCCATGGGAGGGGCCTGGGCCTGGGGGCGCCGCAGGGTCTCCGCTTGCGTCTCATCCAGGTGGAAACTCCGAGCTGTTCGTGTGGAGGGGTGGCCGCCGTGGCCGCGGGGCGGGGTGGGCACTGCCCCAGACGCAGCCCAGGTGCCCCTGAGGCTCCTGGCCTGAGGTTCATCCAGGCAGCAGCTCCCGTTTGGATTCTTTTCCCTCTTTTGTTTAATGTCCGCCTCCTCCTCCTGCTCCCTCGGGACTGCTGTCCACGGGACGGCAGCACCCACAGAACGGGTGTCCTCAGCTAAAAATACTCAACTGGTGACTGAGAACGGAGTCAGAGTGGCCACAGGGAAGTGAAACTCAACCTCCGGGGCCTTGGGGTTGAGCCCTGAGTCTCGGAAAGCTCAGCTCTGCCCTGAAACCAGGCGGCCCCGAGGTGGTTGGACGCGGCCCTGCTGGCGGCAGGTGGGCCCAGAGCAGCGGCCAGGGGCTCAGAGCTGCTGCCGAGGCGTGGAGGTGGGCATGGGCGCGTGGGGAGGGCATGGGCTGGCAGGGCAGGGGCGCCAAGGGGACCTCTGTCAGGCGGTCCCGCGTCCCCCAGCAGGCGCGGAAGTGGCAGAGGTGGCGGCTCCCAGGAGTCTGTGTCTGGGGGGGCTGCGGGGGTGTGAAGCGAGGCCAGAGCTTCCCAGGAGGTGTGCCTGTGTGTCTGGGGTCCACACCGCGACTCCTGCTGGCGCTGCTGCCGCATCTGTTCACGGGCTCGGAGGACACCTGGCAGGCCGGGCTGTTTGCTCTGCGGGTGGGGCTGCTCTGCACAGGGTGTGGGGTGTGGGGTGTGGGTGGGGTGCTTTTCAGATGCTTTGCCTGCCACGTCCACCGTTCTTCCTAAGGTGACAAGGGGGCAGAAAAGGTTGTTAGGGACAGGGTGTGGGGTGGGTCTGTGCCCTAAAGACGCATGCCCGAAACCTACCAAAGAGCAGGAAGGAAAAGCAGCGGGAGTGTCACCTGTGCCTCGGCGCTGGGGCCTTGACTTAGAGCCTGGCAGGTGTGTCCTGCAGGCTGGCTCTGTGTGTGCCACAGAGCCTTGGGAGGGCCCTGGTGCCAGGCACTTGCCCCCACGGAGTGACCCCAGCTGCCCATGCCAGCTGCTCCTGAGCTGGAGGGGCTGTGGGGCAAGTGGGCGCCTCGCTCGGGTCCTGCCACTCACCCGAGCTGGATGTGGCTCAGCAGGAGGCACCCCTCCCATGAGGTCTCTGCCCCTCCCGGTCCCAGCCCTCCTCCTGCCCCACAGTGACCCCGCGTCCCCGCGGAGCTCAGGCTGGCCCAAGCCCCCAAGGATGTTTTAGTCAGGTTCTGTGCCCTAAACCATGTTCAGGAGCTCTCGCTGTGGCTCGGAGGGTTAAGGACCTGATGTTGTCTCTGTGAGGATGTCGGTTCCATCCCTGGTCTTGCTCCATGGGTTAAGGATCCAGCCTTGCCGTGGCCCTGGCTGTGGTGTGGGCTGAAGCCGCAGCTCCGATCCAACCCCTGGCCTGAGACCTTACAAATGCTGCAGGCACAGCGTGTAAAATAGAAGTAAATAAAACAAAGCATATGTTTCCTTCAGAGTTTAGCAACATAAGTGGAGTTTTCTTTAACCCGCTGTGCCGGGCTGCCGATCGAACCGTTTCCCGGGTTCCCGGTGGCCGAGTAATGACATCCCAGCTGAGGGTCCCCCACCGACACATCCAGCTCCTCCCGCAGTTTTCCCCGTGCCCCCATCGCAGACCTACCTACCCCCGGACCCTCGCGTCCGGATCTGGCGCCCGCCCCACGTTCCCCACGCCCCCGCCCACCAGCCAGTGCCTTTCCACGTCTTGGCACCAGTCAGACGGGCCCCCTGCCTGGGATCTGAGCCGCCACTTCCCGCCCACCACCCCCAGGAAGTTCAGACACACCCGCCCGGGCTCAGGCGGTCCCCACCCCACACCCTGGTTCCTCCTCGCCCGGGGCCCTGCCATCCTGTGAGCGTGTGGGTTGTGAGCCCCAGAGGGCACATCTCCTTGTCCCAACAGCTTGGTCAAGAGGACAGACCAGTTCAGGGGTCGGATTTAGAGTCCAGCATCCCGAGAACACTGTCCAGCCCAGAAAAGCGTGTCACTTCTGTACCCAGTCCCAAACTCCCCAGCCAGAGCCCCTCTGCCCCCAGGTGTGGGCGGGTGGGGTGCTGCTGCCTTTCCTCTGGGGGCAGAGTGGCCCTCTGAGCCCTGCACCCCAGGGCGTCCCTGAACCAGGTGTGACCAGCCCAGCGTCCCCGCCCATCCTGGCTCAGGTGGCTCTCATTTAACCCAAGGCCCAGCTGTGTTTGCTCTCTGCCCTGCACCTGCCCTCACGCAGCGTGGACTGATCAGGTTTGTGACACAGAGCTGTGGATCTAGAAGGACGGGCCATTTCTGTCCAGGTCACAGCTTGTGTAGAACAATCAGAGCATTGTCCCCGCCCGGGTGGAGGCGGGGAGTGATGGGCCCCGCCCCGGGAGGCAGCGATGGTGTCTGTTTTTCCAACCCGGCAAGAGATTCTTCCTGTTTCGCTCCTGGAGGTGGCTGGGCTGCTCAGCCCTGCTCATGGCCCTGCGGGCGGTTCCCCTGTTTCCTGAGCTGTGGGAGGGGGTCCTGAGCCCCTCGGGCTGCCCTCCCTCCGTGTGGCCCCCGCGGGCCTCCCTGTGACTGCCCTCTTTCCGCCCCTGGTCCCTGAGGCCAGCACGGAGAGCGTTAGGGCACCTGTGGTGGGACTTTCTGCACAGTCGCTGTGCAGCAGGAGATACCAGCCAAGTCAGCATAGAGAGCGGGCCTGGAGCACAGCCCTGTGTGACCCCCGACAGGCCACCCCGAAACGGCTGGGCTGTCCCTGCCTGACGGGGTCAGCAGATGCACTAAACTAGCTGGAGCGCAGGGCATGGAAGTGCAGGAAAATTCCTGTCCAGTGGTGTCCAGAGGGAAGGCGGCTGGGCGGCCCTGAGGGACGAGGGACTGGGGGTGCAGCCCTGGACAGTGATCAGGCACCGGAATCGGGTCGAAGTCACGTCTGAGGGACACTGGAGAGAAGCGGCTACCCTGGCTAAGGGGCTGTGGTCCAGCTGGGCCCCGTCCTGGGCTCACGGCACTGCCGTAGCGGTGCCGGACTGCAGGGTGGCAGGTGGTTGGGTCTTTGTTGCTCTGGGGCTACGTTTGGCCCCTGATTTCACGTGTCCCATCTGGGGCTGCCCATGACTACGTGCACCCGGCAGAAACCAGTCCTTCCCACGAGAGGCGGTCAGACCTCCCGATTGCCTTGGCGCTAGAACCCACAGACCGGGGTCGGTCGGAGCCCGTATCCAGCGCACGTCCGCAGCCTCTGTGACCCCCACGTCACAGGAAGCACGTGTCTGAGGTGTGCGGGCTCAGGGCCAGCCAGGCGCCTCCGTCTGGAGCTCCTGGCCGCGGGCAGGCAGGCAGGCGGGGGAACCCAGGGTGCGGAGGGAGCGGCCGAAGCAGCCGTGAGCCTGCACCCTTCACCCAAGGGGCCATGTGACCCGGGCCACAGCCTGGTGGCTGCCCTCCTGGCACGTGCCATGACCATGTGCCCACATCCCCTTCATCTTCGGCTGGCTCTCAACTCTGGCCCAGAGGGCGCCTTGGGTTGAGGACGAGGAAGAGACGTCCTCCCAGGGTCCGAAGTACTTGGACAGGGCTGAGCGCCGGCGTGGGGGGCGCTCGTGGGGGTGGGCGGACCCACCCGCCTTCACAGGAGACTGTAGTCCAGGCTCCAGACCAAACCAGGGGCATCGGGGAAGCCTCAGGGTGGGTAACAGGATCCAGAGGGAGGGGCTGCGTGGGGCCTGGGATCGGGCGGGACCCATAGACCCCGAGCCGGGACCTGGGACCTGGGACCTGGGACCTGGGGGTGGGCAGGAGGGGGTGTCTTCCACGAGCACTAGTTTAAGACTCTAGTGGGCAGCCACAGACCCGCTCGCTGGGTACAGGGAAGCGTGGTGCCCCCATGAGCTGACTGCTTCCCCGGGGCCCAGCTGCCCACGAGCCCTCGCTTGGTGGCCGCCCAGCCTCCCTTCGAGTCCCGGGGTTAGTGGCACGTGGCCCAAGGACAGGGCTCCAGCATGCCTTGCTGGGGTCACACTGTTTTGTGGCTGGAGCTGGTGTGGAAGCCCGGGAGGGATGGGCAGTGGTGTCCAGCCGGGAGGGACCCCCCCGTGCCGGGTCAGCTCCTCAGGGCCTCCCGTCACCCCGAAAAGCTGCTTCTTGTCCTGTGACCACAGGTTGACCTTGGGGGCAGGGATGGTGTGGTCAGCTGAGGAGAGCCGAGCGGACGGGGTGCAGGACCCAAGAAATAGGGCGGAGCCTCAGGGGCGGGGGGGGGGAGGGGATGGTGACAGAACATGGAGGGGAGGGGGAGGAGACAGAGAGGACGGGGAGGATTTGGGAGGGGGACAGGGAGGGGACGGTGACAGAATATGGGATGGGGAGGGGGCAGTGACAGAACATGGGACGGGGAGGGGACGGTGAGGACAGGCAGGGGCTGGTGGCCAGCAGGCGTGGGGAGGACCGCTGTGCCCAACTTCCCTGCCGCCCGAGGTTTGCTGAGCAGGGACACCTGTCTCCCTGTTGCCATGACGATGGGAGAGGGCCAGGTGGGGAGGGAGGCCTCAGCAAACAAGGCGCACCTGTGCGTCAGGGCCAGCCCCTCCCACTCTGTCGCCTATGGTTGTGGCTGGAGAGCTTGGTGCCTTGGTCCTGCTCTCTGCATGGCCCGGGATCTGGAGCCTACTAGAAGGTTCTACAGGTATTTCTCTAGGGTTCGAGGGAATGCAGTTTCGCCCGCAAGGAGCCTGTCGGATGCCTTGGCCAGCGCCTCTCGCCTCCCTGACAACGAGGGCCTGTTGCCGGGGCCTGCGCTTGTCCAGGACCAGCTGGGGAAGGCAGGTGCAGCCGGGGTGCGGCCGGGCCCACCGTCTGGCTCGCACGGTGCTGAGCACGCTGTGTCCTCAGCATCGTGTGACCTAGATGCACTTTCTCGAGCCAACACACCCATCACAGCGGCGACTCTAGCTAAGGAAGCCCCTGCGGGTCACAGGGACCCTGGGCCTCCCTGTGCGCCAGCTCCTGGGGGCAGAGGCCTGCCCTCCTCTTGGGCAAACAGCCTTCAGGCCAGAAGCCGTTTCTTTCTTTCTGTTTTGGATGGAAGCATAGTTGGTTTCCGGTGCTGCGTTCGTTTCCGCCGCGGAGCAGAGCGCATGTTCCCGTCCACGTTCTCTTCCAGGGAGGCTCATCCCAGGGTGTTGACTCCAGCTCCCTGTGCTGGACGCAGGACCTTGTCCTTTATCCGTCCCACGTAAACCAGGTTGCCTTTGCTGATCCCAAGCTCCCAGTCTGTCCCTCTGCTACCCTCACCCCTGGAACCAAGGCTGTTCGCCACATCTGAGTCTGTTTCCGTTTCATAGGTAAGTTCAGTTGTGTCATTCAAAAAAAATTTTTATGGCCGCACCCGAGGCACATGGAAGTTCCCGGGACCGGGATTGAATACGAGCTGCAGCTGCAGCTACATCAGATCCCTTAACCCACTGCGGCTGAACAGGGATCAAACCCGCACCTCCATAGCAACCCGAGCGTCTGTAGTTAGATTCCTAACCCACTGCACCGCAGTAGGAACTCCTGTGTCATATTTAAATTTCACATATAAGTGATGTCGTATGGTATTTGTTCTCTATCAGACTCACTTCACTTAGTATGAGAGTCTCTGGTTCCATCCATGTTGCAGCAAATGGCATTATTTTGTTCTTTTTCATGGCTGAGTAGTATTCCATTGTGTATATGTACCACATCTACCTAATCCAGTCCTCTGTCGATGGACATCTGGGTTGTTTCCTTGTCTTGACTGTTGTGAGTAGTGCCGCAGTGAACCCAGGGGTGCAGGCGTCTTTCTCCAACTATAGTTTTCTCCGGATGGAGGCCCAGGAATGGGACTACCTTCCCACCAGCGGTGTAGGATGGTGCCTTCAGAGGCCCTTTCTGCACTCACCGGCCACCCTGCAAGGCCCGTGTCTGCCTGGGCCCATGGTCGGCAGCTCCCAGGTTCCTGCAGGACCGCAGGGCCCGCATCCTCCCTTCCCTGCTGTCTCTCCTGCTGCGGCTTCTTGCTTCTTCTTGCACTGGTTGCGTGCGTGCCTGTACTGCTGGGTGAGGCCGTATAAAATTACCCTTTCTGAAGGTCAAAAGGTTTGAACATCTGCAGAATCGCCTGACCTGACACCTCAAGGACGCTGAAGCGAATACATCCTGGCCCAGCCCTGGCTCCATGCTTGGGGCGCGAGTCTGGGGCGAGCTTGGGGGCCTGAGCTGGCTCCACGGTGCATCTGCCGAGGGGAGGTGTGATGAGGTCTGGGACTTGGCCCGTTTTCGAGGCAAGTGACCAACTGACCATCAGCTGATCAGGGCTGATGTTACAAACCCCTCACCCCTTGCAGCGAGCTGCCCACCAGCCTAAGAGCCCCGTGTCGGGTGTGTCTGGGCTCCACTCTGGGCTCCGGCTCAGCCGCCCCAGTGCCGTGTGTCCGGCAGGCTCTCCAGGGCACTGGCTACAGAGCCATCCCCAGAGCAGCCGTCGGCCCCTTCGTCCCCTTGCTCTTCGAACCCCCCGCCCCGTGCGTGGCCCACTTTCCAGAGCACAGCACCGGGTGGACGTGAAAACCAGGGATCGGAACGCATGGTCCTGGAACTGTCAGCGCAGTGAGAAAACCCCGGTGGGCTGCGAGGGGGAGGCAGCCCCGGTCTGGGGTGGAGGCTGTGGCCCAGGGCCACGTGGGGAACCAGTGGGTACGCAGGCACGGGAGCAGAGACCCCAGGCCCTAGAGAGCCGCCCAGGTGGACCTGTGGCCCTTCCTGCCCCAGCCTGAGTTGCTGCGGGCACGTCCCCTGGGCAGGTGGCCAGGAGCGCCAGGCGAATGTGGCAGCCCCTCCAGACTCAGGATGTGAGCGAGCTTCCCCGGCAGAGACCCGCCACGCCGTCCCCTGCTCCAGTAGGTGGCCCTGGCCTCAGTCTCAGCGGCCATGTGGCTGCTGTCGCCTCCTGAGAACAGAGCCTGCATGTGGTGTGACTGCCCAAGAGACACGCGGTCTTGGCCTCAGAGAGACTGCGGCGGCACAGGCACGGGGCATGGAAAGAGGGGGGCAGGGGGCGGCTTCCGTGCCCTCCCTCTGCCGCGTCCTTGGTGAAAACCACGCGCTCCTGGTGAAAGCGAGTCGGGTCTCTGAACGATCCCCTCTTGGGCTGTTGGTCACTCCCTCAGCAGGCGTCCACCAGCAGGCTAGAGGCCCGAGGTGTTCCTGGAGCTCCTGGGGCAGGAGGGCCAGCCTTGGCCGTGTGGCCTGTGGGTCCGAGGGGTCGGACCACAGCCGCCCCGAGGGTGACTCTGGAGGCTGTGCTCAGGACGGGACCTGCCCGTGGTGTGAGCGTCGGGCGTGAGCACCCGATCCGCCCGGTGTTCCCGGGGTGACGGCACAAGGGCTGTGCCTGTGGGATTCGCGTGCTCACGTCAGCGGGAGGCCGCAGAGGAGCCAGGGAGACGCGGGAGCCGTCCAGCAAAGACCGGGTCAGACCCGGAGCTGCGTGACAGACCACGGGCGTGTGGATGCGGCGCGTCAGCCGCCACAGGGACCCGCATCCCCGGCCTGAGCCGCAAGCTCCACGGCCTCCACTCGAGTTCGCGGCTGGGGCCCAGGCTGGGTGCGAGCACGTCCGCGACATGTTCCCGGGATGGAGAGGACAGGCCGTGTTCGCGGCCGCCCATCCAGCGCTCAGTCGCTGGCCAGCCCTGGCCCAGCCCACGGTCGGCTCCTGGCTGGACCCGCCCCTCGGGTCCTTCCCGGGAGAGCAGCCTGGCGTCCTTGGAGTCCCCCCAGAACCAAACCCTGCATTTTAATGAGGTCCCCCGGGACCCCCTCGCCCGTGGCCACGCCCCCTTGTCACATTTTCCTTGTTCTTGCCCCCCGGGGGCGGCGCTCCGAGGTCTGGCTGTCAAGGACCTGCCGGCACCCAGCACAGCGCACGCAGCCCCGCGGGAAGGGCCTCCGGGCAGCGCCGCCGGGTCCAGGCAGCCGTGCACCCTCCCCGCCCGCCGCCACCGGCTTAGTGGAGACGCGCTGCGCAGGGCCCGCGGGGGCTGGGAGGGCGGCCGCGGGAGGGAGCGCCGCCGCGGGAGCCCCGCCACCCCGTCCCGCGGCGAACCGGCCGCGGCTGTGGCCTCGGGGCGAAGCCGAGGCCCCGGGGAGAGCGGGGAGCGCGACCCTCGCGCTCTGGGCGGGCGGCGCAGACATGGGGCCCGGCCGCCTCCCTTTGTGCGCCCAGCACCGGCGTTCCGGGAGGCAGGTCGCCGCCTCCTGACGCGGCCGCGGGCGACAGCATGACCTTAAGCCTCCTCTCCCTGCTGGCGCGGGACCTCTCCGCGCTGTGGCTGCTTCTGAAGACCCACACAGGTGCGCCAGCCGGCGGGGGATGGTGCTCGAGGGGGAGGGGACCTTGGGGGGACAAGGGACCTGGGCTGCGGGCTGGGCGCGAAAGGAAGCCTCCCGGGTGGGCATGCGGGCGTCTCCCCTTCCTTCCCTGTCCTGTCCTCGCTCCCATCCCTGTCCTCCTCCCTGGAGCTCAGTCCCCAGCTCACCCGGGGCCGCTCCTTTGTTCTAGAGAGGGACATGGGGGGCGGGGGGGGGAAGGGGCGGTGCTGTGCCCAGCGGAGCGGGGGGGGGGGGGGGGGGGGGAGGTGCCCTGGGCGCCCATGGACGCAGGGCTGGACAGACGGGGTGCCTGGGCTCCGTGTGCCTTCCCTGGGTGGCCTCCCCTACCTGCCCGGCTGGGGGAGGGTCAGGGGTCTGAGAACAAAGACATGGGCCCAGGAGGGACGCCTGGTCTCCCTCCCGAGTCCCTGTAGGAGGCTGGGAGTCATCGTCCTGAGTACGTTTTTCCAGTAGGTGCTTCTGCCAAGGATTGATGAATAATTCATTAAATAAGCGTTTTGTAAATTTTAATGAATCAGCCGCACCTTAGCTTTCGGTGTGTGAAGTTTCTGATTTTGCAACAAGGAGACTGTGGGGGGGGTATGCGTGTGGGGGGGTGCACGTACATGTGTGTGCATGGTATGTGTGCATGGGGGATACGTGTGTGTGTATGGGGGGTGCGAATGTGTGCGCACGTGGGGGGGTGGGAGTGCGTGTGTGTGAGCAGGCGTGGGGGGTGCGTATGCATGTGTGTGAGCGCGCGTGGGGGGGTTCATGTGAGGGGGTGCGTGGTGGGCACGTGGGGGTGTGTGCGCGTGTGCGTGTGTGTGTGTAGGGTGAGTGGGTGTCCGGGTGGGTGAGACCCTGGCGCTGTGAGCACCCGGGCATCCAGGTTGGAGCCTCTGTGGCTCGCGTCTACACCCGGACGTGAGCTCTTGTGCATTTGCTTTGTGGCGGAGGGGAGCACCTTGGCGACTGGACTGGGAGGGTCCCTAAATGGACTCTGGATTAGGGGGCCGCCCTGGCATCTGCTGGAGTCCCTCCTGCTGCCGCCGCGTGGTCCTACTGTGTGCGACCTCCCTGTGGCCTGTCGGTCGCTGCAGACGCTGCTCCTCACCAGCTGCGACTCTTTGCACTTTCCCCTAAAATCCCAGGTGTTCCTCCCTTTTCAGATGAATGAGCTCTCGGATAAACGGGCTTGGAGGGCTTCTTCCCTCACCCCCCCACCCCGCCACCCCCGGTCGCTAGAATCAACCTGCTGTTTTCCTGCCAAAAAAAGCATTTGTCCAATTTCCCAGAGTTGTTTACACTGTGATGTAAGCTCCTTTGGAGAAGCTGCGGAACACCTGCTGAGGGGCCCGTTACCTGCTGTGCTGACCTTCATTAGCGCCTGCTGTTTACAAACAAGGTCACTCCTCAGGCTGCTTTGGGAGGAGGCGGGAGGCTGGCGCTGCTGAGCTGGAAGCTGGGCCTGAGCAGACCGCTCCGCAGATGAGGGCAGCGTGGCGAGCCCAGGCTCCATCCCCGTCAGACCCTGAGCCTCTCTCCCAGGCCGGCGGCGTCAGGGCCTTCTGTCCTGTCACTCGAGAGATCAGTGAGGGACGTGCTGTATTCGATGCGACGCTGCCAGCCAGATCCCTAGCCCCTCTCCGCCGCGCCCCTCCTTTCTCCCGCCCTGTCTCCGTCTCTCTCTGTGTCTGTCTCTGTCTCTGTCTCTCCGTCTCTGTCTCTCTCTGTCTCTGTCTCTCTGCTCTTCTCCCGTCTCCTGTGTTGCTGGTCCATGAAGGGCCTGAGCCTGTTAGGGAGCCTCCTGGGTGAGGCCCATGAGCTGACCCCGGGTGTCATTGTGTCTGGGGTCATGTTTGGGAAAAGGTTAATGTGGTTCCATGGTTGGTCTTAGATTCATGGAGTTGCCGGTGCTAGAAAGTGGGGTTCAAGTGCACATCTCCCGTCGGCAGGGGGTCGGAGGGCTCCTGGGATCCCTGGGGAGCTCGGTGGGTGTTGGGGCCACGCTGCCTCCCTCGTGGCCTCTCTTGTGAGCCGCGACCGAGGGCAGATCTGGAGGTGCCCTGCGCGGCCCTGCCTGCCTTCTGCCCTCAGAGGAAGAGTGGCCGAAGGAGGTGGAAGCCCCTGAGCCTTCCCAGAGGCATTGTTTTCCCGCTGTGGATAAGCGGTTATTTCAGAAAAAAGCTATCAAAAATCTCCTTTTTTCCAAACAGCAGTGTGTATCTCTGGGGTGTGTGTGTCTCTGTGTGTGCTGTGTGGTGTGTGTGCGGCGTGTCCAAAACGTGTCAGCCACGCCTGCTACTTTGAAGGCAGTGGAGGTGCGGAGGCCCAGAAGGCCGCGAGGCTGCTGGGGGCGCCAGCTCCCGCGACCCCAGCCCCATTCCAGCTCAGCCGGCCCGGGGCAGGGGCACGGGGGCCCGCGGGCCGCGTGGCTCCGCCCGCCGCGGTGTCACCTCTGGGGCTTCGTGCCGATGACCTGCCCTGTGCGGGCGACCCGGTCCGGGCAGGGAGAAGGTCACGAGGAGGAGCCGCTCGGACGGTGAAGGTTCCTGGATACCCCGCGCGGGGACTCCACGCGGCCCCCACCCCGATGCGGCGGCTTGGAGGCTTCAGCCACGACCCCCCACCCCTTGGTCCCCCCGCCTCCAGCTTGTTTCCTGGCCCACGCGTGGCGTCTGGGGCTCTGGGTCCTGTCACCCGACACTTGGAGACGGACTTCGGAGACCTTGTCGCCACATCTGGGTTTCCGAGCGCACACGGCGCGCACACAGCCCCACGGCCGGGGCAGCAGCGGGTCCTCCGCTGAGTGAAACAGGAACATGGGCCTGGCACGGGAATTTCGGCCGAGGAGGTCCCTGCAGTCCCTTGGCCTCCGTCCCTGGTTGACTCATCGTCTCGCGTGGGTGACGCCTGCGGCCGGGAGGACCCCGCCTGCAGGGGGCCCGTGAGGAGAGCGGGCGAGAGACCCCAGGCGGCCAGGAGGGAATTAGCAACGCACGGGGCGGCCGACCCCGCCCGGAGCACCAGGCCACAGGCGCAGAGGAGGCCCTGCCCGTGCAGGCCGTCCCTTCAGGTGCTCCACGGCCCCAAGGCCCCTTGTCTAGGGACCCCCCAGGCCCCAGCTGCAGGCCCCCGTGCCATCCCAGCACAGGGCCCCGATCCCAGCTCCACCCAGGGCATCCCGGCTCTGCGAAGGGAGGGGCAAGTGGTGCGGCACCTGCCCAGCTCTCTCTGGTCCACAGCTCAGGTGAGCCCCTGGGCTGGGCCCTGCGGACCCGAGCCGCTTGGAGAGGCCCCAGTCATGTCACGTGGGGCTGCGCTGGCAGCTGTGCCTGCTGGTGTGCCCAGCGGGGTGGCCATGTGCCCCGGCTGCCCTGCCTGCTCTCAAGGCTGAGGGGCAGGGAGGGGACCCCCCACATGTCCAGGCGAGGCCTCTGTGTGTTGATTCTACACAAGCCTCGCCCAGGCCCCCAGGAGCTTCACCCCCACGCAGCCTGAGCTGCAGACACACGGGTGTGGGCTGTGGCCTCGGAGGATGCAAGTCTGCGGTCTGCCCGTGGGAGGCTCTTGGGCCTCGTCTGCACAGATGGTGCCCACAGCTGTCCCACGGGGCTTCCTGGGCTCTGCCCAGGGTCCCCCCTTGCACCCACGCAGGGGAGACCCCTTGGCTCCTGCTGGGTCTCGCGGGATGTGGGAGCCGAACCCTTGGTGGGGATGCTGCATCTTTTCCTAAGGAGCCTTTTATTTTAAAATACGTGAGGATTCGCTGTCTGAGATTAGGAAATCGGGGAGAACATGAGTGAACTGAGTTAACTATGTGTTGCATGTGCTGTGAAAGGTTCGTGCTAAGCCAGTGACAGAAAACCCGTTCAGGACGCCCGAAAGGGGCTGTGGGGCGGATTCAGCCCCAGGCAGGCCAGGTCTCCAGCCGCCTGAGCGGCTGACCCCCGGGGCGCCGCAGACGCTGAACAGCCGCAGAGTCGTCTCTCCTGCCCCGCGGGGGACTCGGAGCCGACCGGTCCCACCCTCGGGATCATCTCTCCGTCCCTCTGCACATGCGCCGCTCTGGTTTGGAGGGTCCTGCGCGGGGCGCCGGGGACGGGGTCCTGCCCACGTGAGCTGGTGCAGCCACCCCTCCTCCCACCGTGGGCTTGAAGGGCATCACTGCTGTATTTTGATGGAAGATAAACAAAAGCCTGGGGTGTGGACGTGCAACCGTGTGTAAACGCGGAAGGGAATTAGCTCGCAATAGCCTCAGCAGCCTCGCCGCCCGGGCCTCTCAGCGGCCCACCCTCCTCACGCTCCCGCCTCCCCTCAGCGAGATCCAAGGTCACTGGCAAGACAGGGACCTGCCTCCAGACCCAGGCTCCAGGCTCCCGCGGTTGCAGTGGGGCTCCCTGACTGGACCTCCGCCACCTGGACGCACGTTCTGGGGTCCCAGGCGCTCTGGCCCAGTCCCCGCATGCGTTCCCCGCCTGAGGCTGCAGGAGCAAGGGTCCAGGCCAGAGGCCCTTCCCATGGACGCGAGGGCTAGACACCGCCTGCTCTGCACACAGAGTCCTCCTTCTGGAACAAAGCAGATCCTCCGTCCGTTTGCGAGAGGGAAGAAGTCTGCTAGGGAGTCTGACTGCGTCCAGGCGAGAAGGTGCAAAGATGAAGGTGCCCCTGGGTCCCAGACAAGGCAGGGTCCAGGGGACGGCGTCAGCATAGGCTCCTGCAGGTGGGGTTCCTGCCCCTCTGTCCCCGTAGAACTGAGCTGGGCCCCAGGACGGCTGAGACACCAAGAGCCCAGCAAGGGGTAGTTCCCACTGGCCCCCGAGCGGGTGCAGCGTCTGTCCCCTGCAACGCTCAGGCAGAGTGGCCTTTCCAGATGGGCTCCCGTGCCAGGGGACAGGGTCGGCTGGCAGGCCCCCAGCCCCCACCCCTGCAGGGGGGCAGAAGGGAAGTGCTGGCCTCTGCCCTGTACCCTCTGACCCTCAGAGTAACTGACGGGGTAATTGCCTGGAGACTCCGCAGAGTCTGGCAACAGGAGCCTGGAACTGGTGGTTATCTGTGCGGCATTGTGCTCGCACAGAGCTGGCCTTTGCTGACCCTCGTGCTGAGCTGGCGGGCAGGGCGACCCCGCTTCCTGGTCAGACTTCTGATGGACGGGCGGCCGGATGCGTACACGGGGCAGGCTGGGCACCCCGCTTCCTGCTAGGCCAGCGGTCGCCTGCAGCTTGAACGCACGATTTAACGCAGGGCCTCAGGGCCTCAGTGGGAGTGAAGAAGTGCGTGGAAGGGACGCCAGCGTGCCTGCCGTCCGCGGGAGGGTCACATGGCCAGCGGCACACGTCCCCACCTGCGTGCAGGCTGGAAACAGCTCTGGGAGGGACGGCCAGTGAGCGTTTGGGATAACTGAGTTTGGGACAGTCCATGGGCACAATGCACACCTCGCATGAAGGAGCCCTGCTTTTGAACCTTAACTGGGGAGTTTGAGCTCAGGCACGATATTAGATTGGTTTTGCTCCCAGAAAGTCCACAGGGTCAGCAGCCTACACCCACGGGGCCTGTGGCAGGCGGAGTTCTGGGAGCAGCCTGTGTGCAAGTCCACCCACTTGGCCGAATTCGGCAGACTCTAAATGAAGCTCTGGGGAGGCATCTGAGCTTCGATGGCTCAGCCCAAGCTTCGAGCTCCTTCCCTGGGCTCGGGCAGCCGTGGGGGCCACGGGCGGTGAGGGCTGCGGGATGCTGGGGCCCCACCAGGCTCGAAGCCGGGAGAGGCCTTCAGAAGAGCAGACGTGTCTGCTGGGAGCTGAGTGAACCTGGACCCGCAGGCAGAGATGGGGAAAGTCACCGAGGGGACAGCCTGGGCAGAGGCCGAGAGGCTGGCAGGACCTCAGCCCATCGGGAACTCGAGGAATGTGGGGGCAGCCAGTGGCTGGAGAGGATGGTGGCGGCGGTGGGGGGTGGGGGTGAGGCCACAGCGCCTCCCTGGAACCAAGTTCACGTGGACGGTGGCCAAGCCAAGGGACGGTGACCCTGTCACAGAACGTGCAGGGTGGTCAGTGGAAGCAGCTCTGCCCTCGCACGTGCAGACTCACCCTCTGCCATCCACAAGCTGGACCCGGAGTAGAGGCCAGGCCGTGGCAGCAAGGTCAGGACGCACGGGGTGGGCTGGCAGAGGAGCCACCCTGAAGACCCTGTTTCTGGTCGATGACTCCAGGCTGTGCACTCCCCCCCCCATCTAGCATTTGCAGCCTCTTCGGGATCAGTTTCAGACAGGGCGAGGCCCAGTGTCCGTGTCAGACCCGCGGCGGTGGCCAGGTTTCTGCTCTGACGGCAGGTGAAGGCTCAGGGGCGGCGCTCACAGGCCACAGTGGGTCTGCCCCCGAACGCTGGTGTTGGGGGCCAGTCCCCCAGCTCTCAGCCCTGCTCCATTTCCTGGGCCCCCTCCGCCTGCCTGTCCCCCCTTCCCTCCCCCTCCCTCGTCTTTCTCTCTGCCTCCAACTCATGCATTTAAATACTGGTGGATCGCCAGCCTTTTCTGCTCTGAGAGAGAAAGAGGTTTCTGCCCTGGAAGCTGCAATCCTCGGGTCCCCTCGGTGTCTGCGGTGGGGCTGACCCGGGTGGGGCGTGCGGGGCGGCGTCCCCGAGTCACAGCGTGTCCTTCTGCTCCGCTCTCCCCGCAGACGAAATCATGCACCAGGACCTCAGCCCGCTCTGTGCAGCCGACATCCAGGAACAGCTGAAGAAGCGCTTTGCCTACCTGTCTGGTGAGTGCAGGGCGGGGCAGGGTGCGTCTGCTCAGGCAGGTGGTTGGCCTCCCTGGGCCTCGGGACCAGGTTAGGGGGCTGGGAACATCCAGGGGCTGCCGTCTGCCCTGCAGCCCACGGATTCCCGTGACAAGGAGCCCCGGCCAGTCGGCCGGCACCAGCCAGACGTCAGTGGGTCCCCAGGGGGCTGCATCCTCAGTGCTCCTGGCTGCCCCCTGGATTCCAGAGCCTTCGGGGACAGGGGAGTAGGCACAAGTGTGGCACAGCTGCCTTCTTGCAGCACCCAGGGCCGGGGGTCTGGCTTCTGCAGCTCTGTCGGCTGGAAGAAGGCCGTGGGGTTCAAGTGATGAAGGCAAGGGGCTGGCACTGCCCTGCCAGCCTCTCCTGGGGTCACTTTGTGTCCCCGGCCCCTGTCCACCAGCCACCTTCCCCTGGGGCCCAGGTTCTGCCTCTGCTCCATGAGGACATCCTGCTGTTCTGTCCTGCCTGTCCAGCCGCTGGGCATGCTGGCACCTTGTGCTGCAAAGGCGTGACCACTGCAGGAGGGCCCTGCCCAGAAACAGCATGGTCACCCTCGGTTGAGCCGACCTGCCTGCTAAGGCCACCATGTGCCAGGGGGCCCTGCGGGCAAAGTCTCACATCCTTCTCTCCTGCCTGCCTGCTGTCCCCCTGGTGCCGGGAGCTGCTCCCCAAGCCGGGCCCTGTGTGGCTCTGGCCCATGTGCCGCCCAGCGTGCCCCCATGCGTGGCTCGGGAGGAAGGAGAGAGTGCAGGACTTCCTTCAGAGAAACCAAAGTCCCCCACGAGACGGGGTCCCGGCCAGGGCAGCGAACTCATGGCCTCGACCTTTCTCCGGGTGGTCACGTCGTACCTCCAGAGCAGACCCAGGACACACCGACCCCAGACCCGCCTCTCCTGTTATTCGGAGGCTGAGGACGCTCAGGAGGGGCTCTGCAGGAGCTACCTCGGGGGCTGTAAGGCTGTAAGGTCTGTGGGGCTGACAGACCCCTGAGCCCTCAGAGGCCCAGGCCCTGCACGAAGGGTGCCCAGGACCAGGGAGGCGATGTGACAGTTTCCCGTGCTGGCCTGGGCAATGGAGGGGTGCCGGGGGGGACCCCAGTCCTGCAGCTGTGAACGCTGGATGCTGCCAACCCGAAGGAGCCTGGAGGACGATGCTGGGCCCGGGGGGCTCACAGGCCAGGCCTGGATCTCTGCCAGCGAGGCCCGGGGCAGAGAACCTCCGAGCCAGCCTTGACGCCGGCCTGCAGATGGAGAGCTGCCAGGCGGAGCTGGTTCACATCGCCGAGTTTGGGAATCTGTTAGAAGACCCCACGCCTTGAGCTTAAATGTGCACGGCCACCCTGGAGTGTCATGGGTTCTCAGGGACCCCAAGCCCTTCCCAAGCAGAGGCCGGAGGGACCGGCCGTGCTCCATGAGGAAGCCCCACGGCCCCTCCGTACATGCGGACACCTCCCGTTGTCATGGTGCCACTGCCCGCCTGGCCCAGACAGCCGTCACCCTGCGCCAGGGGTGCCCGAGCGGGACGGTTGGTGTGGGGGCTTCTCAGCCCCGTACCGCGGACATTTGTGGCTGAACAGCCCCCCGTGGAGCTGACCCACCCTGCAGCACCCTCCCCTCCACCCACTGGAGGCCAGCAGCCCCACCCAGAGTGACCCCCAGAGCTGTGCACATGGCCAGTGGCCACCAGAGCGCCGGGCATGGACAGAGCGAGAAGGCCCGCAGGGTCGGCGGGGCCTGCCCTCGAATCGGGGGCCCCGGGTGCTCGCCCCACCACGCCGTCTGCCGCCGGCCACCTGTGGAGGTTCACCGTAAAATTTCCGCCTGCAGGAGTTCGTTTCCTTGCTTTGAGCTCTGCGCTGTCACTCATGTGGTGACCAGCTCCTAAGCGGGAGCTCTGTGATCTGAGGTGGGCTCAGCTCTGACCTGCAGACCAGCCCTGGGGTCACATGGCATCACCCCATTCCCATGATGGCCAGAGCAGGCCGCCAGGCCAGACCCGAGGAGGGAGAAGTGAACCCACCCGGGAGGAGCAGCGGTGGCTGCCTGCAGCTGCCCAGGGGACCGCCTGTGCTGTCCTGGCCTCTGCGCCGCAGCCCCGGGTCGGCTGTGAGGCGGCCCGGATGCGCCCGGCCCTGCTGGCAGCCGACTCGGTGAAGCCGCGCTCACCTCCCCAGAAGCCGGCGCTGCCTGGTGGTTCCTCGTGAAACGTGTCAGGTGCACCTTCCCTGGGAAACTCCCCTCCACCTGGGCGTCCACCCCCGATGCCGAAGGCTGACTCCTGTCGGAGGGAACCGTCTGTCCTCCCGGGCAGAGGCTGAGGCCAGGCTGTAGCCGGAAGGCACAGACGACGTTCAAATGACCGTCACGTCATCGTTAGGAAGGAAGCAGGACGCCAGCTTTCTGTCCCCACGGTCCCAGGGACGCAGAAGGGGGCGCAGGGGGCTGGGGGTGCGGGGATGTGCCCGCACAGAGGCCCAGTCGCAGGTGCCTGTCCAGTCCCGCTCATCTCGTCCCGCCTGCTTCCATCACCAGCACACGCTCCTCCCACAATAAAAACCTGGAAAGCGCGTCTCTTGGTGCTTCTGGGAAAGGGCTGTCCTGCTGAGACTCAGGCGCGCCCCCCGCCCGGCACTAAGAGCTGCCCTCTCTCCCCAGGTGGGCGGGGGCAGGACGGCAGCCCGGTCATCACCTTCCCGGACTACCCGGCCTTTGGCGACGTCCCGGACAAGGAGTTCCAGAGTGTCATGACCTATCTCACCAGCATCCCCAGGTGCGTGGGAGCGGGGGCGGTGCCTGTTCTACTGCAAGCGGAACAAGAGCCTGTCTTCCAGGAGGCAGGGAGCCTCCTTTGTGTCCCACGCCGTGCTGGGCAGTGTGGCATCCAGAGCTGAGGGGCAGGGGGCTGGCACCGTGCAGCCCGGGTGTTGCCTCCACACACCCCTCAGAAGGGGTGAGGCTGCAGGCCCCCACTGGGGATCTCGGTTAGCCCAGGGCACAGCCCAGCCTGGCAAACATCACTGCTCCTTTACATGGTCCCAAGAGAGGGCGTGTAGGGAGCAGCCTGCAGCGCGAGGATCGGCCTGGGCATGGTTGGCACTGTGCCTCCTGCGAGTTTGAGAGCTGGATCAGAGCTCCCCGGGGCAGCTGGTCTAACTAGGAAGCAGACCACCGACCCCTGGCCTCGGAAGCCCTTCACCCCTGTCAGGGTCAGAGTGGGGAGGGTCACATGGCAGAGCGAGCTGGGCGATGCTGCTGGTCACGTCTCCGACCCTCTCGGTGCCCGACTCCCTGGGGCAGGCTCTGGGCAGCTGGGCTGAGGGGAAGGCCAGCCAGTGTCCCGGAATGGGTAGCCGTCCTCGGAGCCCTTCCTTAAAGGCCCTGGGGGCTTCGCAAGAGGCCTGCAGCCCTGCAGTGCCCTACGTCTCTTTTCTCCCTCGGCCCTTGAAATTACGGCCAGGAGGGCGGGTGTCCTTGGACGGGGCCCCTGGACCTCAGGGACATGGCTTGAGTAGGGTCACGGGTCTGGAGACTGGCAAGGGGGGGGGTCCCTCGTGGAATGGCTCTGAGGTGGGTCCTTGGGGTGGAACCTTGCATGGGGCCCAGTGCTTGGCACACCCATCAGTGGGTGCAGAAAAACTGCAGGGCCCTGGGGGACACGAGAGACAGGCCAGCAGGAGGGCGGCTGCACTCGACACTGTTTCAGGGAGTCCAGTGATTCAACAAGGTGGCAGCGGGGCTGTTGGCAGGTTGGGCGCTCCAGGCCCTCTGGCTGGTTCTCCAGAGGGCAGCCTTCGGGCAGCTCCCCAAGAACCGCTGCCATGGCCTCTGCCGGGGGTGGGCGTTCCACGTCCAGGAAGGAAATGGCCCTTGTCCTTCCCGTGGCGCCCTCCCCCCACGGCCACCCCCCGGCCTGTCTCAAGCTGGGCATTGGAGCTCAGGGCTCAGTGAGATCTGTGGACGCTGCACGCAGAGTGGTCAGAAGTCACTGTTCTCAGTCTAAGCCTGGGAGCTGTGCTCAGGGCCGGCCCTGCCCTTCAGTGAAACCTCTGCCAGTTCCGTGTCGGAGACCACAAGGAGGCCAGCAGCCCCTCGCTCCCTCCTGAACCGCGAGGGATAGAGTCAGAGGCTTGAGAGGCGTGCGGAGGGCTCTGTGCCTGTCCTGGGGTCCAGCCCCGGGCCCCCCTTCTCTGCCGTCTTCCCACCCCGTTCATGGACCTACAACCCGAAGCCTGAGGTTAGAAGTTGCCAGGAGCTGTGTCTATAGTTAGAGCCACAGTCCCCAGCCCCGGCTGAGTTGGTGGACAGCCCTGGACTCGGTGGCCCATGGGTGGCCTTGCTTCAGTGGCCACTCAGCACTGGCTGAAAAGCAGGCCTGGGGACCACAGGGGCTGTGCGCCCACCCCCGCCACCTAAAGTGGCTCAGAGGGGTGAGCCCTTCCTTGCCTGTGGTTGGAACCCCAGGTTTTCAGGTCGCTCTCGGCTTACGAAGGTCAGTGTCGTTCCAGCAGCAGCTCAGAAGTGAGGTTGCTCCTGGTTGCCCTCTGGGGTCACCCCCCTCAGGGGTCTGCTGGTCTTCGAGCCTCCTGGCCTCAGGCCTTTGCACTTGCTCTGTCAGCCCTGGTTGCTGGAGATGGCCGTTCTCAGGCTGCAGGCTGCCTCCTCTGGGGTGCCCTCCGTCCTGCCTCCCACCCCATGCCCAGCCCACCGGCCCCCCAGCTCCACAGGCTTACCCGTAATGTCACCGGCACCTGACAGCTCAGTGTTGGTCTGTCTGCTCTGCACGCAGGTCCCCAGAGCAGCATGTGGCCCCTGGGTAAACATTTCCTGGACAAATAGGCTTTGTCCGCTGGTGCAGGCCATGCGGTCTGGCGGGGCGGAAGGAAGCTCCCTCTGCACCCCTCATCCGGCACACTTACCCCTCTCCGGTAGGACCAGCGCCTTGGGTTCTCTTCCGTGTGAGGGGTTCTTACCCAGCAGAACGGAGCCTCTCCAAACCCCGATGCCAAGGTCGCACGCGGTCCTGCACGAGCGCGAGGGCAGGAAGCGGGGCTCCCTGTGAAGCTGGGAGGGGAGCACGTCACTTGCGTTTGGAGGGGCTGTGCGGCCGAGGACGTGGCCACCGGGCGATTTGAAAGTGTGCGGCCCAGACCCGTGGGCCCCGACTCCGGGGCCGTGTGTGCTGTGACAGTCAGCGTGCTTGGTTCGGGCGTCGCCTCCTCTGGGTGGAGGTGCTGGGGTGCGGCCTGCGGACCCGGCGCCCTTTCGTCCGGACAGAAACTCCCACGTGGTACGCGCGCCCCGGTTTCACAGCTCGGAAGGGCCGGCGGGGAGGGCGGGGTCCCCAGGCCGGCAGGGACGGGGTGCGCCGTCGCCGGATCCTTGGGGTGTGGTGGGGGTCGGCCTCATGAGAGGGGAGATTTGGGGGACCTCCTAAACAAAAGTGCTCTCGCCCAGTGGCGCGTGCACACTCACGTTTCTAGAAGATGCAGCGCACGTTTAAAAGGTGGGGGCGAAACACTCGGTGTGCGGGTGAAGCCGCCGGCCCTGCCCGCAGAGGGTGGGGGAGCCCCTCCCACGGGAGGCTGCAGACGCTGGGGGCCGCCACCTGGTGGGCACAGCCAGCGATCCTGGCCCAAGTCCCCCGAGCCCCTGGAGGCAGGAGGAGGCAGGGAGCTGAGAAAGGGGCTGGGTTTCCCTGCACAGCCCGGTAGCAGGAAGCTAGACCTTTGGGCAGGGGTGCGCCAGGGCTCAGACCTCACCGCAGGGCTGCTTCGAGGGGCTCGTCGTCGCTGACCCTGACCCTTCATCCTTCCAAACGTGGGCTCCCCACCTGAGACCCCCTCAGTTGTACGCGCAAATGACGGGAGCCCCAGTTCGGCCGCTCCACCCGATGAATGGTTGTGGGTTATTTAGAAACACTTTGGAGCACCAGACACCCATCGGACACCCGGGCTGTTTTCACACAGGTGCCTGGGACGCTGTAGTTCCCTTGGGGCTCCATCGCCGCCTGCCAAGCTGGTGTGGGCAAGTTCAGGGCATGTGACGAGTGACCGTGAGCCACATGCCCTGCCCGGAGGGTGGCCGGGACCCCTACAGAGCTCGTAGGGCGGGCGAGTGGGAGGGAGGGGCTGGGTCACGTCTGGGAGGAGTGGCTGGACACACTTGAGACCCGGCGGGAACAAAGGATAAAATCGTGCATCCAATGTCCCAGTTAAATAGTTCCCGAAGGTGCGGATTGTGAAATAGGACAATCGGAGAGAAAGGAGCCCCGAGGGCGACTCCAGGAGGGAGACCTCCGTGTCGGGGGACGGTGCTCGAGGACCCCGGGGGGACCTCAGTCACAGGGGCAGGAATTAGGTGTGGCCTGAGGACTGGGGGGTGCTGTCACCCGGAAGGGAATGGGCAGGTGGGGTGCTGTTTTGAGGTGTCAGATGGTCTTCAGTGGGGGGCTGCCTCGTCGAGGGCAGGGTCTCGGGTGGGGTCTGTCTGGGGACAGAGCAGGGGGCTCCAGCTGGGGGAGGGGTCTCGGGCGGGAGGGGCCTCTGGGCCTGTGGGCCGTGTGAGGCTCCCCAGAGTTGAAAGGTGAGTGGGGGGACGTTCCACCTGCAGCCACTTACGTCACCTCCCCTTCAGGTGTCCCACCCAGACTGTCCCCTGGACGGTCACCTACCGATGGGCCAAGTAAGGTGAGGAGGAGGAGGTCGGGGTCAGCGCACCCAGGCCTTGGGGTGAAGGGGAATGCTGCCGGGCGAATCGCCCAAAACGCGTGGAGAGGGACCTGAGTGGAGGCAGAGACAGGGCACCCACGAGGGGCGGGTGGCATTTTCTTTAAAGGTGAGAGAGAGAACGGCGTGTTCATGCTGATGGAAGTTACCCGATGAGGAAAGCTTGTGACGTTTCTTTCACCCCTGCCTCGCGTCTGAGGGCAGGGCCCTGGGTCCAGCACCAGGCGCACTGCGAGGAAGACACAGAGCTGCCCGGCCGGATGCTCGGGCGCGGGGACACAGGGAGGTGCACACACCACACACATGCACATAAAGGCGTGTGTACACTTCGCCACACACGGGCCACACTCGAGCACAGGCGTGAGCACACTGCATACCTGTGCATGCACACCACACACATGCAGTTTGTATGGACTGCGTGACAGCGGAAAGCAGGGTGCGTGTGGATGGCACAGGGCTGTGAGGCCACTCCTAGGCTCCCAGCCACCCGTTTGGGGACACGCCTGATGCGTTAGTTCTGGGAGGCCCCTGCAGCCAGGCCGTCGTGCTCACTAAGCTTTAGACGCGCCCTGGCTGGCAGGGCTCGGCAGCCCCGCACTGCTCACGGTGGCTGCGACTTCCATGTGAGGTTTCAGCTGACTCTTGGTTCAAAGATAGAAACGTGGCGTGAGGTGCACCGAGCAGCTCGAATGTGCCTGAAAAAGCAGAAATTTTCACGCCGCCCCCTTCCCTCCCCACAGTAACCGCAGTTCTGTTCTTGTGCAATCCACCCCCCAAACAGGGCAGCACAGACGTCCCGCCGCAGCCCTTCCTAGTGGACAGGGTCTGGCGGGCAAACCTGTGGACAGCGCCCCCCTCGTTCTCCGGTGGCTGCATCCCAGCGTCTGGTGTGGACCAAGCAGGGGAGCCCGGTGGTCGCCTCACCAGCAGCCCTGCTCCCGGCCCAGCGGGTCTGGTCCTGCTTGTAGGACCGGACACCTGGCAGCCAGTCCTGTGTGTAAAAGCTCTCAGATGCTCTGGCTGCACAAGCCTTTTTCCGCTTGGGGGCATCGGCGACTGAAGGGCTGTCCTCACCGCATGCTGTCTGGTGGCCTCACTTAGCCCGTTGCCCCACGTGCTCTGAAGCCCAGGGACCCTTGCCCACTGGGGCGACCTCCTCCACCTGTGTCCCGATCTTGCTCTCCTGGGGGAGCTCATCTCAGATGCCTCCTTTGCTGGAATGATCTTTCTCTGTCTCTGCCATCCAGTAGCACAGCCACTGGTCCCGTGTGGCCATTTAAACTGAAAAATTAAAACTAAGTCCATGTAGAAGCTCAGCTCCCGGGCCAGGCGAGCCGTCCTTCAGTTCCCGGGCCAGCGGCTGACCTCCTGGGCAGCTCAGACGTGGGACGTTCCCATCTGTGGGGACGCGCAGGCTTGGCATGGGGCGGGAGCCACATAACAGCTGTGCCCTTCATCTGCGGAAAAAGGCCAAGAGACCAGGGGTGGGGGGCTGCTTGGAAATGGTGACAGGTCCCTGTGCAGGGAGCTCAGGGGTGGGTGAGTGTGGGTCCCTGGAGGGACCTCGTCCGAGTGGAGTCAGACGGCCTTGGTCCCTTTGCGTCCCTTTGTGTCCGACCTCATGCCCTGAGCGTGGCGTCCTCCTGCTTCAGCCGAGTGGTAGGGGTGTGGGATGGCCTTCCCGTTTCAGGCGGGACAGCTCTCCGTCGCCCCAAGGACCGCAGCAGGTCCATCCAGCCTCTGCTGGAGGAAGCCGCGTTTCTGAGCCGATTCAAGTCTGTCTTTGAGAACCTGCTCAACAGTCGAATTCCTTCCCTCACCAGGCGGGTCCCCGGCCCAGGCCACCTGCCAGCCCCCCCAGGGTGCACGCACGGCCCCCGGCTCCACCTGTGTCAGTTCAAACGCATCTGAAGAGTGTTCGTGGTGACACAGAGAAAGACAACTGCAAAGAGCAAAAAGTCTAGTTCTCAGGCTCTTTGGAGGAGCCTCTGTTTCTGTAGGAGGCGCGCTGCTCCCCTTGGGTTGTGAGGAAGGGCCTGCTGTGTGGCCGGGGCTCCTGCCCGGTCCCCGCCCCTCCCCGAGCGCATGGCCGCTGCGGCCTTGAGCACAGGCCCATGACGCTTACCGAGGGGGGCAGTTTTCAGAGAGTTGGACGCTTTTCTCGCCATTGTGCTTCGGGGATGAAAAGCTGACCAGTGTTGGGAAAAACGTGGCATAGGCGACACGGTGACGGGTGACGCTTTTGAGTCCTAAGCGGGACGAGACAGCCAGGAAGCAGAGGTTCTGGCCGGATTGCACAGGCCTATGTCCAAGGTCATGGGGACGGGAGCCATCCTGTGCGCCTCCTGCAAGGCCTGCCGGCCCCACGCTGGGCAGGTCCCCTCACCCCGGCGCCAGGCCGGGTGGGCCTCCTCTAGGCAGCGCTGAGCCCTCACATCACCCCGGTCCTGAGCCGCCGAGGCGTCCCGTCTGCTGTCCTTTCCCACGGTGAGGGCCCCGCAGGCAGAGCGAGGCCGGGCCCAGGTGTGCTCAGAACTGCTCCCTGCCGCCCACTGTCTGCTCTTTCACGCACCTGCCGCCTGCTCTCTCCTTGCTCTGACCTGCGGATGTTTATTCTGGAAAACCGCTGAAGGACGCAGACCTTGCTCAACTGTGCTGGACCGCGGGTCCTGTCCCCCTCGAGGGCTGGACCCTGCCCTGGCCAGCAACAGGCTCTCTGTGCAGGGAGGGGCGACCCTGAGGCCTGGAGAGGCTCCAACTTCTGAGGTGTCCACCCCTGGAGCCCCTAAACCAGCCCAGAGCAGGGCCGCCGCGTTGGCCTCCTCTGGGTAGGAAGTGGGTTGATACATGCACGTTTATTCTGTTGATTAGAGACGCTGAAATAAGCAATGACGGCCCCATGTGAGCAGCAGCCTTCAGAGCAGAGGCAGACTGCGGCGCTCAGCACACGACGGGGAGCACGGCACCCCACCCTCGAGGGGCTGGGCAGCCGCGGGGGGCGGTGGGCTCTGGCCAGCTCCCTTTCGGGGTCGGCCCTGCAGCTGGGGCCACGCAGGAGACGAGGCTGACGTGCCCACTCCGCCGTGGTCCTTGGTTCATTGGCCGCGCTGGGAGCCGGGCCTGGGCCAGACAGGGTGCAGCCGGGGGCATGATGGGGGAGGTGAGGGGTGAAAGCGGGGCTCTCAGAGCCGACCCTGGGTGACTGTGGCTTCCGGAGTTCAGGGTTCCTGTAGCAATAGGCCAGCTGGCCACTGGTGGCTGCAGAGGTGGTGACCAAGGGCTGCCCCTAGTGCGGGAGGGCAGAAACAGCTTGGTGCATGGGGTGCTTCCCCAGTGCCCTACAGCCCAGGGCGCGGCCCACCCAGGGGACCCTCCAGCGGGAGGAAGGCCAGTCCTGCCCAAGCTCTTGCAGGCAGTGGGGCCCTGACTCCTGACTCCAAGATGAAGGCGGGGCCAGCCCGGGGCTGCTCTGTGACTGGGGGTGAGAAGCACTGTCTCTCGAGCCTCGGGGTTAAAGCTCCTCCACCCAAGCCTTTGGCAGCCCCTGGGGCGCAGGGAGCGGGGACTCTTGGTGTGGGCAGGACTGGGGAAGGGGCAGAGCCCCCAGCAGGGGGGCAGGAGAGGCCCCGGCCCAGGGGTCCCTCTGAACCTCGCCCCACCCCTACCCCGAGTTCAAACGCAGGCTGAGCAGAAGATCCTTGCCCACAGCAGGGACTCCCCCCAGAGCTGGGCTGACACTGCTCTGCCGCTGTCCTGGCACTTGGACCCCTCAGCCCACCATCCTTGGTTCATCAGCCACGCTGGGCGCCAGGCCTGGGCCAGACAAGCTGCAGCCGCGGGGGATGCAGGGTGGTCAGCCCCCTGAGTTAGAGCCTCGGCTCTGAGCCCGGGGTCCATCCCAGCAGGAGGGGACTCTGCAGCACGTCCAGGGCGAGAGAGGGTTGTGGGCTCCCCAGCTCACTGTCCCCACCACCTCGCTGGCCCTACGTTACTGCGCACGAGAGCCGGCCTGCCCCCCATGCCGTGGGGCACCCCAGTGCCCAGGTCGCACTGGGCATCCACCTGTGACTGCGGTGGTCTGACGCCGACGCGCCCTCCCCCTTGCTCCTGCCTCTGGTCACTGCTACAGGACACCGCCCCCCAGATACCCAAATCCACAGGCGCTCAGGTGCCGCCGCAGGTGGCGGGGGGTCTGTGTGCACCTTGCATCGCCCCCGTGCGCTTTAAAGCCCTCAAACCACCGCTCACCGGAGCACAGTGGAAGCGCAGTGCAAATGGTTGCCTGCTCTCAGCAAGTTCAAGTTTTGCTTCTTGGAACCTTCTGGGTTTCTTCCCTGAACATTTTCTGAGGTGGAATCCACGATGTGGAACCCTCCGATGCAGCAGCCAACTTAATTTATTCCTACAATGAGCACACAGCACGCCCTAAACTATGCGTACAGCCGGCTCTGAACCCCAGGCTGTGGCAGGTAGCCGCCCTGCTCTGCCTCCTGCAAGCCTCCTGGAGAAGAAAGCCGTGAGAAGCTGTCAGGCCCGGCCCCTCCCAGCCCCACAGCCCTGCAGGGAAGGGGCGTCCCCCCACCTGCCTGCTTACCTGGACACCCGCCCCTCAGACTTCTTCTCAAGAGCTCCTCCTCTGAAACCACCGTCAGCCCCTTCTCCCATCAGCCACCCACGGCTCACCTCCCCTCTCCACCCCCAGCATGAGCCTCCAGACTCCCAGGTGGCCTTCCATCTGCACCCTTGGCAGCCCTGCTGTCCACCTCGGCGACGCCTCCTTCCTGGGGGCGGGAGGAGGGCATGGCCCTCACTCACTTCCTCCTGACCCTGCCCAGGGGGGACCTGCCCCCAGGTCCGACCTCCTCCCAGGCTCTTGCTCTGGGGCAGAGGCGCTGACATGGCGTTTGTCTGATCACAGAAGGTCCTCAGGGCTTGTGTGTGGGACCTGCCACTCCCAGTGGTTCTCAGACCAGCAGCACCAGCAGCCTCGGGGGCTCGTGAGGCCACGCAAGGGTCCCCACTTGGGCCTCCTCGCTCCAGTTGGTGTTGAGCAAACCTCGGGGGACCCCGGATGCACTCAGGTGCCCCCCCATCACCTGGTTCTCTGCGTCTCTGCCTGCCCCACTCTGTCATGTGACAGGTCTTAGAACAAGATGCAGCTGGACCAGGGATGGACGAGGTGACGGCGCCCTCAGGCCGGGTAGCACCCTCTCCTCGTGCCTGGACTCCGCATGCTGCTCCTGCCTGGTGATGGGGAGGTCAGACCACAGCTAACCGGGCCCCCAGACACCCAGGGCCACCCCGGAGGTGTTAGCAGACCTGGGCTCTTAGAGACGGCACCAGTGTGTGAATCCCACAGCCAGAGTGAGACGAGCTCTGTGCCTTTTTTGGTGATTTGGGCCAAAAGTGAGCTCATCAGCCTCTCTCAGTTACCGGGCAACCTTCCAGGAGGCCCCCAGCCAGCCGCTGGGTGGCTGGGGGCCGCCCTCTGTGTGTGCAGGGCACTGCCCAGGGTCCTGGGAGCAGGTCTGCATGGCCGCAGCTTCTGAATCATTTGCTCCAGAGTCTGCATCTGCCATCTCCGCCCGAGGCCTGGAGCACGGTGGCGGGGGAGCGGGGGGACGGCCTCTTGCGAGATCCTCGAGTGAGCTGCCCCCTCTCCCCGGGCACGTGGGGTCAGGGAGGCGGCGTGGGGGGCGGGGGCGGGGGGAGCCCAGAACCTCTTTAGCGAGGTGGAGAGGGAGTGAGGGGCCCTGGCTCCTGGGGGAGGGGCAGACCCAGGGACTGGCTCTGGGACTGCGGTTGTGGGGGCAGAAGGGCCTCCCTGCTGTTGCGTCTGTGTGCCCCTGAGTTTCTGTTCCCAAAACGTGGGAGGCACAAGAGGCAGGGCAGAGGGCTCTCCGCCTGGGGTGCCTTTGCTGTTTGTTTCTGAAGAGGAAAAGCCCTGCCTGGCCCCACTCGGGGGGCGGCCCAGGGGTGGGTGGACGGGAGAGGCAGCTTCTTCCTGCAGATGGACTTGGCCTGGGGGGTTTGGAGTCAGAGCCAGACCGTGTGGCTCACCCGCCTGTGCTCACCAGCTGTGTGACCCTGGGCAGGCGACCCAGCCTCTCTGTTCCTCTGTCCCTGGCTCTGTGCCTGCCTCTTGGGTTGTCGTGAGGGAAAGGAGAGCAGCCCAGTGTCAGGGTGGTGCCTACCAGGAGAGAGGTCCCCAGGCTGAACCACTGCCTTACCAGGCACCTTCTGGGCAGCAGCAAAGTGACCGCAGAGCTTGGGAGCACATGTTTTCAGGCACCAGGAACCGGAGCTGCTTGAGCGACAGCGGCCTCACTGGGAAACCGCCATCTGGGCCACCCTCCCTTAACTCTAAAAGGTCTCGTCACTGGTGGCTCTGCCTGTTCGCGCGGTTGCGGTCGAGGCTGCTGGCGATGCTGGTTGTCCTGCTGTGTCATGACCGGAGGCTCTGGTGTTACGAACTCCTTACCCTCCAGGGTTCAAATCCACAGATCGAGTTAGAGACCCCAAAGGGAGGTGTGGCAGAAGCCATGGAGGCCATGCGGCATTGGCGCAGGAGGGAGGCCCTGGACCGCAGCTCGCCGCGAGTGCCCAGGCTACCGGCCCTGCCTGTGCCTGCGTTTTGCATAAACGTAACCCACAGAGGAGAGCAGCGGGGTCCGTGCAGGGGCCACCCAGCCAGGCTCCCACGTCTGGGCACAGAGAGGGTGTTCCAGTTCCGAAGCAGGGGTGACGCCATAAGGAGGGGATGGCCCCTGGCCCCACAGCGATTGGAGCTCTGCTTCCAGGAAGGGATGGAGCGTGGCGCGTATGCGGGAAGCACGGCTTTCCCTCACAGCTGCCTGAGAGGTGGGCGCTATTTCGGTCCCATTTTTGCAGAGAAGGGACTTGAGATGGTTCTTGGCTGAGTGGCCTGTCCAGGCGGCCCTGAGGAGGAGCCCCAGCCCAGCTGGTGAAGACAGGTCTGCATCCTCCCCACACGTGGCGGGCAACCCTGCGGGCAGGCAGCCCTTCTCAGACCCTTGTGCCGGCCAGGCCCACGCCTGCGGGTGGCCGTGAGCTCAGTGGAAACCCGTCTCGTCTCTTCCCCTGTAGAAAGAGCGAGACCCGGGGGTGGGGTCTCAGCCCCCAACCGGCCCCCCAGTGTGGACCACGGGGTCTCAGCCCCCCTCCAGCCCCCCAGTATGGACCTCCAGGCCACTGGCCTGCAAGAAGGAGGGAGGCGGGGAAGGTGGGGAAGGTGCAGACTCTGGAGAAGGCACGTGTGGGTGGTGTCAGGGGACAGCGGGTGACCTGTCCCCTCGAAGGAGGGGAGCCACCAGGAGGGGATGTCCCACAGAGCTCAGGCTAGTGGACAAGACAGGCTGCCTCTTTCCGTCCAGTCCCAGGCTGCAGCCGAGCCTGCATGGGGCCCCAGGAGAGGCTGTGTGCCCGCGACACTGAGGGGCCTGGCTCCCGCACCCGCCCAGGCCAACCCTGGACCAGGTTCTGCCCGGCCCAGCTCCCCACCGCCCACTTGGCCTTGAGCCAGCCCCAGCCTACCCTCCGTGTTGCGCCCCCTGCTGGGGAGGGGGCGGGGAAAGAGAGCTGTGATCCCGGGTTCCTGGCACTTACACTCAACTTACCTCCCTGAGAACAGAGCCAGACCTGAATCAGTTCTGTCAGGGGTGCCCGCACAGCTGCCAAGAGCCATTGACTCGGCAGAGTGTGTGCACGCACGCGGGGGCTCGGACGTGGGCCCAGAGATGAAATGTGTGCATTTACCCGGAAGTCCTGTGCCATTCCTAGACCTGGGCACCCGGAACAGGTGGAGTCCTTCTCTCGCACAGGTGCATGAGGACCTGCAGTCAGGTGCACACAGGTGTGCGGCGCCCTCACAGGTGTGACTACGCACACCAGCCCCGGCGCTGCTGCTGGAACTGGGGCTGGCACAGCCTGGCTTGGCTGTGTCCTGTTCACTGCAGGCAGGGCACCTCACAGTCTGCAGAATTGATATGTATTCCACGTATTTCTGGGCTTTATTTAAGCCCAGAAGTGGTGCCTTGATTTGTTCAGAGACTTGGAAATTAGCAATTCAAGTCAGGGCCTGGTTCCTTCCTCGTGATTGGCTGGCACGGAGCTGCTGGCGTCGCACAATTGGCTGGAGCTGGATTGTCCAACGGAAGCACCTCCCGTTTCTCCACCGTGACTCAGGCGCCCGCGTCAGGCTGAGCGGACGAGGCTGTGGCTACAGGGTGCTCAGTGCCTCCTCTCACAGATGCTGCCGTTGCCAGAAGCCTCGTCTCCTCTCCCGTCTCCCACAGATGCCCGTGCACCTCCGGGCGCCTCGGGGGCTTGCGCCCAGAGTTGTGGCAGTGCCATCAAGAGGGATTTGATAGCGTGGATGAGCGAGGGGGCCTCAGATGCTAGGACTGAGGCGGTGTGTGGGTCGCAGGCTTACTTTGAAGGGCTCAGCCAGCTGGTCCACGTGGAAGGAGAACTGCGGGCTCTGAGCAGAGCCGCTGAGCTCTGGGGAGGATGAGCTGTGCCAGGACCTCTGCGCCGTGAGCTGGTGGGTGTCAGGCTGCGGAGCAGGCTGCACAGACACATCCGCCCGGCTAAGTCAGGGCGAGCTCTGGGAAGTGCCTGCAGTCGGGGAGCTGGTGCAACTCGCTAGATGCTGTCCTGGCACCAGCTTCCTATGCGGTGCGGGAGACGCCTGAGGATCACAGGAGGAGCCGGGTTACCCAGGCCTCCTCAGGGCTGGTGGGGAGGCACATCCTCCAGATGCCCATGCTGACCACGGCTCTCTCCTCTCAGCTTGCAGGATGCTGGCATCGGCTTCATCCTGGTCATCGACCGGAGGCAGGACAAGTGGACCTCGGTGAAGACATCCATCCTGAGAATAGCCGTGAGTGTTGGTGCCGGCCCGCGCCCCCCACCCCTGCTCTTGGCTGGGTGACACAGTCTTTCCTGCCTGGTGGCACTTCGGCCTCTGGCCGGTGCTGTGCCGTGGGCTCCAGGCTGTGGTGAGTGCCAGCTCGGAGCAGCAGCCTGGGGCCAGGGGTGCTGGGGAGCCCACACCTCCCTGGGCTGCTCCGATGGCTAGGGCACGTGCGTGTGCATGTGGGTGTGTGTGTGTACACGTGTGTGCATGTGTGTATATATGTGCGCATGTGTGTGCATGTGTGTACACGTGTGTGTGTGTGTGTGTGTGTGTGCATTCTCAGATTGTAATTTGAAAGCAGCTTTGGCAGCTGCCTGTTTTTGACACTGAGAGCATGGGGCGCCCAGGGCCACATGCTCCTGCTAAGCAGGGCGGTGAGAGTGTCACCAGAACCTTCAGGCCAGAAGCTGGGAATTAAATCCAATAGCCTCTTCTATGCGGCCGTCTCCTTTCCTAATGGCTGTTTGTTCTGTGGTGTCCCGATGAAGTCAGACGCCTCAGCTCTCCTTGGTGGCCCTGATGGCCTCGGAAGTCACCTTTCTGTCCTCCGAGGTGCTGACTGGGCTGCCCTCCAGGGCGGGAGAGCACGGCCTATGCGCGTCGCTGGCTGTTTTTAGCAGGAACTGCTGAGGAAGGAGGGTGCAGTCAGCACAGAGCTCCCGTCTCACTGGCAGTGGCGGCTTCCACCCCCGCTCTCCAGCTGGGTGTGAGCGCATCTCCCCGCTCTGTCCCACCCACTCTTGCCACACGGTAGCCCGAGGACCAAAACAATCGCTCGTCTGCACGTAGGGCGACCGGTGGCAGGGGGCCTGGGCTGTGACCCTGCCCTGCCCCTGACCCCCAGAGTGAAATTCCCCCTCCCCCTGCCCTGGGTCCTGTGTTCAGCCGACAGAGGTTGCTGGACAGAGGTTGCTGGTTTCCCGGGGCTGCGGTGCTGGGGCGGGGGCGGGGGAGGGACCTGGCCCCTCGTGATGTCGTCCAAAGGAGAGCTAGAGGCTCAGGGTCTGCTCTGACCCTCCAGCCTCGTGATCCTGTGCAAACCTGCCAGCTGTCCGGTCCTGCCTCGGTCTTTCTCACCAAGCGTCTCCAGGGGCAGGTCTTTTTCCCTGTCCCCCCCCCACCGCCCCCCACCATCACGCTTCTGAGACAAATGAGAACACTACAGAATGTTTTAAAGGAAACATATCACGCTGCATGTGGGTTAGTAATCAGCTTTCCTCAGGGTGTTGATGCCTCATCATCAGGTAACAGCCAGAGTGTCTGTTCCAGAGAGTGTCCGTTCCATTCTTTTTAATTTTAAAATGAATCTGTGGGGTTCCTTTGTGGCTCAGCAGGTCAAGGACCCAGCGTTGTCACTTCAGCGACTCGGGGCGCTGCGATGGCGTGAGTTTGATCTCTGGCCCGGGAACTTCCACATGCTGTGGGTGAGGGCGAAAAAGAAAAAGAAAAAACAATAAAATAAAATGAGTGTGTATGTGATGTTAGGTGGCAGGCTAGATTAAGAATTAAATGAGGTCAGAGGACTGACAACAAACATTTCCTGAATCAGTAAGTTAGTCCTGGAGTTCCCATCGTGGCGCAGCAGAAACAAATCCAACTAGGATTTGTGGGATTGCGGGTTCGGTCCCTGGCCTCGCTCAGTGGGTTAAGGATCCAGCGTTGCCAGGAGCTATGGTGTAGGTTGTGGATGTGTCTTGGATCCTGCGTTGCTGTGGCCGTGGTGGAGGCTGGCAGCTGCAGCTCCGATTCGACCCCTAGCCTGGGAACCTCCATAGCCGCAGGTGTGGCCCTAAAATAAATAAATAAATAAATAAATCAGTCAGTCCTGGGCCGGATGCCAAGAAGCTTCCGGCCAAGCCTGTTGCTGTTTTCCACGGTAACACTGTAATAATAACAGTGTCTCCAAATCCTAACGATGCGCCCAGTTCTGCATCTGTCACTGGTTGACCTGCCGCCCAGGTGCTTCCTGGTGTGTGCAGCCCAAGAGTCATGGCATCCCTGGGGGTCCTTGCCGGAAAGGGTTTCAGTGCTGTTGGCACACACGCCGCCCCAAGAATGCCCCCAGCGCCCCTGCTTGACCTGCCTTCCTGGAAGTGCACGGTCGCTGCGTGCAGGCCGTGGTCCCAAAGGCCAGGGCCAGCCGCGTGCGTCGTCCTGTGGCGGCCCCCAGCCTGTACGCATCTCTCCAGCTGGTCAGTCGCCGCTGCTCAGAGCAAGAGATCCTCAAAGGCAGGGTTTTGTTCACCCCCGAGCGGCTCTGAGGCGGCCGAGCCGATGGCAGAGTGGCCCGGGGTCTGCCGCTCTCACGGCCGCATGGAAACACCGCTGCTCTCCTCCTCGGCTTCGTAATCAGATGATTTTCCGAAGAGATCTGGCTCGTCTTCAAAACTTCGTCTTGTGAAACTCGTAACTGAAAAGTTAGAGTTTTTGTGTTTGCCTGCTTCTTACACAGTAAAAACGTGGGGTTTTTTTTCCTTAAGTCCTGGTGCTCCGCAGTGCTGCTTTGGAAACCCCAGAAGTTAGCATTTTTCAGCAGAATTGCCAAAAATCCTCTTTGGGAGTTCCCATGGTGGCTCAGTGGTTAACGAATCCGACTAGGAGCCATGAGGTTGCGGGTTTGATCCCTGGCCTCGCTCAGTGGGTTAAGGATCTGGCGTTGCTGTGAGCTGTGGTGTAGGTTGCAGACGTGGCTCAGATCCTGCGTTGCTGTGGCTGTGGCGTAGGCCAGCGGCTACAGCTCCGATTCGACCCCTAGCCTGAGAACCTCCATGTGTCGCGGGGGCGGCCCAAGAAAAGGTGAAAAGACAAAAAAAAATTATCTTTGAACTCCAATGCTTTTTTTGTGACAAGAATTTACTGATAATATTGATAGCAAAATTCTATTTATGTATCGGACACACTCGCTGACACCCTGCTGTGCGCCTGGCACTAGGGGGCCGGGGGGCCTGGAGCTCAGCACTGGGGACCCAAGTGTGGTACAGACGACTGGTGTCACGACGGGGCGCTGTCGCGGGGGCAGGGAGGTCACCGTCTCCATCCCGGCTCTGAGGTGGGGGGAGGGGGAGCACTGGCACACAGATGCCCCCCGCTGTGGACCTGAACCACCAGCCTTGGCTGGCCTGTGCTTTCAGTCGAGGGGGCTCTGGGAGAGCACCTGGCCCTTGGGGGCATGCCTGCATTCCAGCCTGGACGACCCCATTGGGCCCGGGCCACCTTGGCTGCAGGTGCCGCAGAAGCAGGCCTGTGCCAGAGAGGCTGTGTTTATCCAAACGTGTTTGGCCACCCGTGAGCCTGGCGCTTACGTAACGCGCTGTGATTCGGGGCTATTTTAAGCCCCCCGCGCTGTCTCGTGCGCCAGGCTTGCTGTGCTCCGGGGTGCTCTCTTTCTTTCTGGGATCCTTCAGCTCGGCTTGGAGCAGAAAAACAAGACATTGGGGGGCCCAGGGTCCCTAAAATCCCCGTCAAGAGTGGGGCCCGAGTTGGCTCTGACGGGCCTCAGCACGACGTGCGTGTTTGCCTGTCACTGTTCACGGTCACAACTGGCCACAGGACCCACAGCTGAGGATTTAGCCTCACTCTGTGTCCAGCAGCAGGTCCAGGGTCTGGACGGTCCTCAGATGGGTGGACCTCTCATAAAGTGCCACGTACGTTCTTCCGGGGTTCCGTGAAGCACCTAAGAGGAAAGGGCTGGGCGTCACCTTGAGTCCAGACCCCGTCCTTACAGAGCACACCTTCCGTGAGGTGTGATCGGGGTATGAAAACTGTGCTGCAAGTTGGGAAAGCGTGACCCTGTGTGGCCTCCAGAAAGAGACCCGAGGAGGTTTCCCTGAAGTGGGGAGGCAGCACCCGCCTGGGCGGGGTCCGCACGGCCCTCCTGCTGGTGGCACCCAGGGCCCACCCTCTCGAGCTTCCTGCTTTCCACGTCTTTTCTCTGAGTTGACGTCTCGGCTCGGCTCTGTCCACAGCACTGGGCAAGCGCCAGGTCAGCTGTGGTCCCCCAGGGCTGTGATGGCGGTGCCCAGGTGGGAACCCCTGAGGGCTGCAGGCAGGAGGGCACACGCCCCCAGCCCCTCTGAAGGCAGCATCGCTAAGGGCTGAGCTGAGGTGCAGAGAGGACCACGGAGGAGCCGGCAGGCAGGAGACGCCGCTCAGAGCCATGGCTCAGAGCCACGGCGGGTGCAGAGGGGCTGGGGGAGGGGGAGGAGAGGCTGGGGGAGGGGGAGGAGAGGCTGGGGGTGGAGTTGCTTGGCCAAGGACCCCCCGGCCTCCGAGCACTGAGCAGACACAGGGCGGCGTGTGGTTGACTCGCGGAATGAAGCTCCAATGCGGGGATTGAGGGCCCAGCACGGCCTGGTGAGAGCAGCTCCAGCTCGGCTGTGGGGAAACCCTGGGCAGGAGGGTGCCGGGCAGCCATGCGTAGGGCTGTGGGACCCGACGGCAAGGTCCAGCCTGGGCGAGCACGGTGTTTGGAGACGGGGGTGATGAGGCGGGGCTCCTGGAGAATACGCGCTCCCTGCGGAGAAGCAGGGTGGCTACCCACGGGTGGTGAGAGGGCAGGCCCTGGCCGCATGGGCACGGGGCCTTGCATGTCAGGTTCGGGGTGGGTGGCGGAACCCTCAGGGTGGGGTGGGCCACGGCCAGGCTCCGAGGCCCCTCTCACCCAGCGACACGCCAGGCGGGGCCCAGAGGAGGGAGCGACGTGTGTGAGAGCCAGGTCTGGGCGGGCGCAGGGTCAGGGGCCACCGCAGGCCGTGGTCAGGACTCTGGGTTGGTCTTTGGCGAGGGGGGTGCTTCTCCGGATATTCCGGGCAGGAGGGCATGGTGACCAGTGGACATCCTGCGGGGGTCACGGTGCTTCCATGGACGACGGCTCAGGCAAGTCGGACAGGGCCGTGCGGGAGAGGAGCAGG
Organism: Phacochoerus africanus; assembly: GCF_016906955.1. Taxonomy (NCBI): domain Eukaryota; kingdom Metazoa; phylum Chordata; class Mammalia; order Artiodactyla; family Suidae; genus Phacochoerus; species Phacochoerus africanus. Next base: position 78,086,460 of record NC_062556.1, read on the forward strand.
AAGGCTCTGGGCCAGCTCGAGGCCGGGGCCCCGGCTGCGGGCAGAGCACAGCCAGCACCCTGGCCCTTGTCTGTGCCCCCGAGAGACCCTGCCCTCCCCTGCCAGCCAACCCGGGCCGAACGGCCAAAGCCTGACCAGGGCCCACCCCGCGGCCTCTTTCTCCTCACTCTTCCCTCACATGAGGGACGTGGTCTGGATGCTGGATCCGGGTTGGGGCCCTGGGGGCTTGCCGTGCACCCGCCTCAGCCCCGGTGCGAGCAGGGCCCGAGCGTCAGGGAAGCAGGGCACTTTGTTACCCGTTTGCGGACTGGGAGACCACGGCCTGGAGGGTCCGCTTGTCCCCAGCACTGCCTTGTAAGCACCTGCGCGGCTAGTGGCATCTGTTCCTGTAGCCACACCAGCGCTCATCTTCGTCTTGTTTTAGGTCGCACGTAAGCACGTGTTCATGCGGCTTTGTCCTCTCTGGACAAGGACCTTGGTTTTCTGGGGTTGTCGTAACAGGCACCGCAGACTTCAGCTGAAACAAGGAAATTCTTGTCTCAGTCACACACAGAAGCCTGAGGCCAAGGTGTCGGCAGGCTGGTCCCCCTGGGGCCGTGAGGTAGCATCGTGGCGTGGCTGCCCCCAGCGTCGGGGGCTCCTGGAGAGCCCAGTCCTCACGCAGCATCCCCTGTGGGGCTCCACGCCCAAACGTCCCCTTTTATTTACAAGGACGCGGTCGTGTCTGGTTGGGGGGCTGCCCTGGTGACCTCATCTTGCTCGGTCACCACTGTCAGCGCCCTGGGGACACGGATGCACCAGGGGATTGGACTTCAGCCTGAGAATCTGGGGGCACAACTTGGCCATGACAAGAGCTCCGAGCTTTTGACCTTGAAGTTTATGAGCAGCACAGGGGCTGTAGCCAGCAGGACTTTTCCCTTTTCTTTGCGCAACGGCGATGCTCGAGCTGAGCCCAGCGTCTGCCCTAGCCTGACGGTGGCTGTTGGAACCGGGGAGCCGCAGGCCAGGCCGTCTCATGGGGGCTGCGCTCAGCTGGGCACCCAGGCCGCCTGCCGACTGAGCCGCGCCCTTGTCCCCACAGGCATCCTTCCCCGCCAACCTCCAGCTCGTCCTCGTCCTGCGCCCCACGGGCTTTTTCCAAAGGACCCTCTCCGACCTCGCCTTCAGGTTCAACAGAGATGATTTTAAGATGAAGGTGCCGGTAAGTGGCCCCGCTCAGCTCCTGCGGGAGCAGCCCAGGTCTGCTGGGGGGTGGGGGGATCAGGGGGGTGGGTGCAAGTGGCCCCCGGGTCACAGAGAGGCCCCTGCCTCCTCCCGCCAGCATGGGCAGCCCTGGCGTCTGCCAAGGTACCCAGAGAGGGGCTGCCAGGTAACGGGAGGTGCCAGAGGGACAGGACAGAGGGCGCTTTGCCCAGCCGCTCGGCGGCCTCCATCCTTGGAAAATGGGTGCTCCCATCGTTTCTGGGGTGTCACGGCCTTGTTTCTGACAGTCCCATCCTGGGGACGCGTCACAACAGACTGAGGAGGACAGGGCCTCCCTGCTGCAGGTGCTCCCCACATTCTGGCCACCAGGCTGCTCCCAGCAGCCCCCTGCCCTCCCCCCGCAGAGCCACCTCCCGGGCGGCCACTTTTCAGGGCCCCGGTGAGACCGTGACGGGGGAGCGTGCGGTCTTTGCCTGTATTTGGCACGTGACCCTCGCCAGCCGCAGCCCCCATGTCAGAGGAAACAAGGCTGGGGTCCCCGCCCCAAAGGGGCCGGTTGCCCTGCACGGGGCCGCGGCCAAAGCTGTGCGTTCTCGAAGCCCGGCCTCGCGGGCTCCACGGCTGGTGTGCCCCGGGCACTGGCCTCCGTAGATGATCCTTGATTCCAGGAAACATCCCCTCGGGAGGGCTGCCGATAGCGCGGGTGGTGCGTGGGCCTCGGCGCTGAGTAGGAAGCGCTGAGGACGGTGGATTCTCGCCTTTTCCGAGGTGGCTCAGTGCACGCAGAGCAGGCGGGAGTCACAGGGCTCCTCAAGCCCTGGATCTCGAACGGACCTGTCTCTGGTCCCATTGGCTGCAAGTCAGGGCGATCGGCAAGCAGCCTGGCTGGACAGCAGGGCGAGGGCAGACCTCCAGTGTTTTCTTAAGTGGAGGTTACGTGGCAGCTCCTCCCCCACGCTGTGACAGTGTGGACTCCAGGTCAGATGTCCCCTGGGGCAGGGCTGCCTGGGAGCCCCGGTGAGCAGTGTTTAATAAAACAGGAGGTGTCCAGTAGCACGTGGGCCGAGCCTCCCAGGACCGGGGGCAGCGCCTGGCAGCTTGCAAAGCAGAGGCCTTGCTTCATCCAGCGCTCACAGATGGAATGACCTCAAGGGCAGGAGCAAGACGGGGCGTAAAACTCGTCCCCATGCAGAAGTGCCTCCTGGGCCACCCGCCTCCACGTCTGCACAGCCTCCCAGGTCCCAGCCGGAGTGTGGGCAGGCCGGTGGCTTTGGGGTCTGTGCAGCTCAGCCCCATGACCACACGGGCTCCCTTACCTGTCAGATGCCAGGTGTCAGGTGCCAGCTGTTGGCAGTACGCCCAGCTCCACCCAGGGCTCTGCTCGCCCAAAGGCTGTCACCCGTGTCATGGATTGGAAAGCTGAGGCCCAGGCAGTGCCCTGCCTGATGGGGTGGCTTCGGCCCCGCCTCCAGGGTCTGCGGGGCGACCTGTTGACACGGCGCTCTGCCCCCAGGTCATCATGCTGAGCTCAGTACCCGAGCTTCAGGGCTACATCGACAAGTCGCAGCTGACCGAGGACCTGGGCGGGACGCTGGATTACTGCCACTCCAGGTGGCTGTGTCACCGCACAGTGAGTCCCCCAGGGCCACCTGCAATCACTCCTCTTGGGGACTCTTGTTCCCAAGCCCTCTTCCCGTTTCCCCGAGTTTATCCCCAAGAGTGAGCCGTGGTCCCTGTGGACCGTAGCCGTCCGAAGAGGTAACAGGAGTGGCTCGGGCGTGGCTCACTCTGGGCTCAGGGACAGGCAGGGAGAAAGGGAAGCGGAGCCGGGTTCGCGGTGCCCTTGTCTCGGAGGAGGAGGAGGAGGCCCCGGCGGTGGGGGCCTCTGTTCCTGCAGGAGCCGCCAGGCTGGGGCGGGGGGCAGGCCCACCTCTGTGGACCAGGCATGTGGCCTGGCCTGTGACGATGCCCCGGCGCTGGCGGGCACGGTGCCCGCGAAGCTTCGGGACGATGTTTTCCTGCCTTCCAGGCGATCGAGAGCTTCGCCCTCATGGTCAAGCAGACGGCGCAGATGCTGCAGGCCTTCGGGACCGAGCTGGCCGAGACGGAGCTGCCCAACGACGTCCAGTCCACAAGCTCTGTGCTCTGTGCCCACACGGAGAAGAAGGACAGAGCCAAGGTGCGTCTGCGTGCGGGGCGGGGGGCGCCAGGTAAGACGGAGCCCAGCAGGCCCCAGGTGCGTTCCAGACCCCTGACCTGGCCCCCCGGTGGCAGGCGGGGGGTGGGGGGCTAAACCGGATGAAGGGGTTGCTGCAGGTAATCTGCTTCCTGATAAGGGCTGGCACACGCGCTCCCCAGGTGGGCCACACGCTGCAGCCCTGAGTTAGTGGAGGCCATGACCGCTGCTGGTCCTGGGGGCCGCCCCCTCCCTGCCAGGAGAGCCCCTCGCCCCTCTGACCCGGCCGCGGGAGCTGGTTTCCTGTTATTCCCCCTCGACCCGCTGCCCGGGAGACCCGTAACCCAAGCTCTGGCCCATCACAGCGGGCAGAGCGCCTCCCCACGCCAGCCACCTCCCCCGGCACCCGGAGAGCAGTCAGCGGACGGTCTGGGAGGGCGTTCCAGACTTCAGACTGGCTGTCACCCCTCCTCCCCTCCCAGGGCCGGGCCCCTCGGAGCCCATGACCTGCCCGGCATCTGGGGCCCGGCCCTGGGAAGGTGCGCTCTTCCTGCAGGAGGACATGCGGCTGGCGCTGGACGAGGGGCGGAGCGTCCTGGAGAGCATCCGCGAGCCTCTGGCCAAGAGCCCGGAGCAGAGCCTGAACCAGGACCAGCTGGACAGTCAGACCACCGTGCAGCGGTGAGGCCGGGGGGCCCAGGGCAGGATGGGGGGTAGCTGGTGGCCCACAGCAGGTGCAGTACTGCTTCCTTGACCCTGAGCTGAGGTTGTCAGGAATAAGCCCAAACCGCTTCCATCCCAACCTTTTAAAACAGCACCCTCAGCTCAGCCAGCAGCTCTGAGCCACTCAGCATGAGGGGTGAAGGCAGGGCCTGGGGAGGCAGACCTCAGTCCCCCCCAGGCAGAGACCAAGCCCCCCACCCCCTTGGTGCTGCAGGGGGTGGGGGGCTCGCCGCGCCCCACCCAGCACGGCCGTCCCCTCTCCTAGGCTCCTGGCCCAGCTGAATGAAACCGAGGCCGCCTTTGATGAGTTTTGGGCAAAGCATCAGCAAAAACTGGAGCAGTGTCTGCAGCTCCGGCATTTCGAGCAGGATTTCCGGGAGGTGAGTGGCCCGAAGCCTGGGGTGGGGGGACCCTGCAGGTGAGCACCTGGCTCCCCATAGCAGGAAGCCTCCAGCCCAGGGACCCCGTGACTGCCATCAGCCACGCGGAGCCACAGGACCCGGGGGAAACGTGTGACCGCCGAGGAAAGCGTTAGCACGATGTCCGTCGGCTGCGTCACTTGTGACCGGATCGGGGAGCCTCGTGCCCCCGCGTGGCCCCTTGTGTGCTCTTCCTCCACCGAGGGTGCCCGCGGGGCCCAGGCACGGGGGCAGCAGTGGGAGGTGGGAGGTGCACCCACCCTGCGCTCTGCTCCGCGGGGTCAGACGTCGGCTCTCAGGGCAGCTGCTCACTCGTTCGCGCGGGAGACGCGTGCTGAGGCCTCCCCACGCGAGGCCGGGGGCGCCCTTCCCACCCGGGCTGCATCTCCCCCAGCAGCGCCTCCGTCTCCGCGGCCCGGGGCCGCCTTCACTGTTGCAGTTTGCGTGTCCTTTCCGTGCTCCTGACCCCAGTCCGTCGTCGGCCCTGTGGCTTGAAAACATCTTCGGCGTCTCTCACGTGCCTTCCTCCCTCTCAACAGGGGTTTTCACGAAGGAAGGTTCTAAAGCGGGACTGAGTCCGGTTTACCGGGTTTTCCTTTTAGGATCACACGTGTGATGTCAGTTCTACATTCCAGGTCCCAGATATACTCCCCGAAGCCCTTTTTCCTGCAAGGTTATAGCTTGCACGTACTTCCATGGTCCATTTCACGCCTAGTTTTGCGTCGAGTGTGAGGATTCGGCGAGGTCTGCTTTCTCCTCTCCGGGCGCCCCCCAGCATCCCTTGTTCAAAGGCAGTCTTTCTCCGCGGGGTTGTTTCCGCCTTCGTCAGAAGTCAGTTGTGCACACTTGTCTGGGTCTGGGTATAGAGCCTGTCCATCCGTCTCTCCCACGGTCCTGCCTCCGGCAGCTGTGCGATGCCTTGAAATCCGGGGGGCAGGGGGCTGGGTGAGCCCCTCCTGCTTCCTTCTTCGCAGTTGTTTCGGCCGTCTTGGTTCCTTTGTCGCTCCGCCTGAGTGTCCACGAGTCCATCCGGCGGGCATCTGGCCAGGGGTTGTGTCGACCTGGACGTCAGTTTGGGGAGGATCAGCACGGAACACAGCACGCGCTTCCATTAACTCAGAGCGCTTCTAGATTTTTCACCAACGCTGTGTGGGTTTCATCAGTTCAGTACATATGTTTGATTTACACACATGCGCTGCGTTCTTTAAGCACTTGTAGATGGTGTTGTGTTTTTCCTTTTGGCATCTGCACGTTCACTGCTCACAGAGAAGTACAAGAGATTTCTGTAGGTTTATCTTGTCTCTCCTCAAACCTCACGGAACTCCGTCTGGGCGCTGCTTCTTGGAGTTTCAAGGGCTTCTTTCCACATGGACGTTCAGGCCGCATGCAAACAGGACCAGCTTCCTTTCTCACTTTTCCTTCTTGCTTTTTCTTTTTTGGGGGGGCGGGGGGCACACCTGTAGCTTATGGATGTTCCCAGCCTAGGGGTCAAATCGGAGTGGCAGCTGTTGGCCTGCACCACAGCTCACAGCAACACTGGATCCTTAACCCACTGAGCCAGGCCAAGGATCGAACCTGCGTGCTCGTGGTTACTGATCGGGTTTGTCACCGCTGAGCCACATGGGGACACGAAGTTCTCGATTTTCCACCTGCAAGTCTTTGTTTCTGTGTTTAGGTTTTTGCTCTACCGCCCTGGACACCGACTCCACTGTGAGGGTGATGGTAGTGCAGGGGGCTTCCCAGGCTGGCGGGGGGGGGCGGGGGGGGGGGCGGGGGGGTGATGTTTCTCATCCACATGGTACCTGAAAGGAGGGCAGTGGGAGCCTGGGTCTGCTCCTGTCAAATCCACCAGCTCCCCTCCAGCCCTGCTTCCCAGAGGAGGTCCCTTCTCCCTGCACCCCAGTTCTAGGGTGTCTCCTCTTCTTCCCACAGTGGGGGCTGCTCTCACTGCCCCGTCTCTCCCCCCGCCTCTGTCACAGGTCAAAGCCGCTTTGGACGCGTTGGCCCAGAAGGTGGCAACCTTTACGGATGTGGGCAACAGCCTGGCACACGTGAAGCACCTCCTGCAGGACCTCACCAGCTTCGAGGAGAAATCCAGGGTGAGGGCGGCGGCCACGGGGCCCCGGAGCCATGTGGGCAGCAGTGGGTTGGCAGTCTGGCCTGCTCGGATCCCCCCCCACCCGCTGCATCATGCCCCCTCCTCCGACTCACCTCCCTGTCACCCCCTCCCTCCATCACACCCTCTGCCTGTCACGCCCCTACCCGCCACGCCCCCCCACCTGCCCACCACGTCCTCTCCCCCAGCACACCCCTATCCCCCCGCCCCCACCCCGTTGTGCACCCCGCCCCACACCCCTCCCTCCCCGACTCCAGCACCTGGAGGTGCACTCTTTGCCCCAGCACCTGCACTGAGCTGGGCCTTGTCGCCGCAGGCAGCGGTGGAGCGGGCCCACGCCCTGTGCCAGGCAGGTGAGCAGCTCATCGAGCACAAGCACTACGCCGTGGACTCCATCCGCCCCAAGTGCCACGAGCTCCGGCACCTGTGTGACCAGTTTTCGGCAGCCGTCGGGCACAGGAGGGGGCTGCTGAGTCAGTCCCTGGAACTGCACTGCCTCCTGGAGGCGGTAGGTCCTGCACCCCACCGCCCCACCCCTGGTCCGGCAGGGCTGCTCCCTCGAGGACCGAAACACCAGCACTGTTTGGAAAATGCCCCCAGCCCCTGTGGGCCTTTCTTGTGGCCCAGACAGCCCGGTCCTGGCGCAGGGGCCTGTTTCCAGGACTCTCCCGCCACAACGGACTGTTTCTTTAAGAGGCCCAGAGACTGACCGTCCAGCCGGTTCCCTGTCCTCAGTGCGCACGTGTCCAGACCTGGGCACTTCACTTGGTTTCAGGCCGAGCCCCCCAGGGAGCCCTCTGGCCATCGTGCCAGGACCTGGACCGTAGGTGACAGTCCCACAGCACAGGGGTCGGCGGGCCGCGTGCACCGCCAGGTTGGCTGCTAATGTGCCTCCTCCTCTCCAGTCCATGAAGTGGTGCGATGAGGGGATTTACCTGCTGGCCTCGCAGCCCGTGGATAAGTGCCAGTCCCAGGACGGCGCCGAGGCTGCCCTCCAGGAGATCGAGAAGTTCTTGGAGACAGGGGCGCAAAACAAGGTCCAGGAGCTCAGTAAAATCTACCAGGACTACGAAGCCATTCTCACCCAGGACCTGCTGGTGAGGAGCCGAGCTTTTCACCTGCAGCTCACCTGTCCTGAGGCACTCTGCCCGGGATGCCAGGGCACACCGGACGCGCGAGGTGGGGGTGACGGCACCTGCCTGCCCCAGCAGAGGGCTCCCTGCAGGGCTGGCCTGTGCTCATGCGGGCAGCCCTGGGGCCCTGCTTCCCGCCAGTATCGCCCCCTCACGGCCCCTTGAGCTGCTGCGCCCGGGGACCACGGGGGCTCTGGGAAGGCGGCCTGCTCACCAGCCGCCACACGGCCCCGCAGGAGCACGTGCAGAAGGTCTTCCAGAAGCAGGAGAGCACGGAGGAGATGCTTCACCGCCGGCAGGCCAGCCTCAAGAAGCTGGCGGCCAAGCAGACGCGGCCCGTGCAGCCGGTGGCCCCCCGGCCAGAGGCGCTCACAAAATCGCCCTGTGCCTCCCCAGGTGCGTGCACGCCCCCTCAGGCAGCCCGTCGGTAAATAAAGTTCTTTGGGCTTTCCTCGCTCCTGCTGCCCCCTTGCTGTGGCTCGACCGGGCCCGTCGCCCACGTCTGAAGCCCCTCCCAGGCCCGTCGCCCACGTCTGAAGGCCTCCTCCCCAGAGCCTCCGGGTCCCCAGGCGCAGCCCCTCTGGAAGGCAGAGCTGGACCCGTGGCCTTTCCCGAAGGCCCTCCTGTCACCTCCCACCCCTAAACATACCGTGCCCTGCTGGCGGGTACAGCTCCTGCCATTTTCTTCAGCGGTGCCCGGCGCTGGCCGTAGGCTGGTAAGAGCCCTTGAGCCCAGCATGTGGGGCCCGAGCGAACGTTATTCTCAGGCCCATGCAGAGGCCTCTGGGCGCGGAGCTCTCCCCGTCACCAGGAGCAGGGGCCCCACTGGGAATGACCCCGCCAGCCAGCCCCGGAGGCACCCTCGCCCCGTCCCCCTCCTCGTTTCCCTGCGCCTTCCGCACGCTCCTGGGCTGCTCTCCGCACCTCCTCCAAGAGCCGAAGAGAGCCGTGGCCCCAGGCGCACGTTCTGCCTCCGGGCAGAGGGTCACGCCCGCCTTCTCCGCTTCTCTCCAAACCAGGCATCCGGAGAGGCTCCGACCACCACAGCACCGAGGGCAGCGCCCTCCGGAGGGGGCCCTACAGGAGGGCCAAGGTGATCCTGCCCCGCGCCCACCCCTCCTGCTCCCCCGCCCCCTCGGCCCCCCTCGTCCTGCCTGAGGGCCTCAGATCCTCTCAGACGGGACGAGAGGCTGCGCCTTCTCAAAAGCTCGACACGCTGCCTGCTCTTCTGTCCGCAGAGTGAGGTGAGCGAGGGCCGCGTGCGGGGCAGCTCCACGGGCGACGAGGAGGAGAGCCTGGCCGTCCTGCGCAGGTGGGTGGGCTGCCTTCCCCCAGCAGCTGTGAGGACAGGCGCCACCACCCGATCCCGGCCCCGGGGGTCTGAATGTAAGGGAGGCAAAGGCGCGGGATGGCCAGCCTCACCCACGGCTGCAAAGCGGGAGCGGGGAGGCCTCGCCCATGGCGCCCCCAGCAGATCCCCACGTCCACGTGCATGTCCACACCTGAGCAGGGAGAGGGCCCCCGGAAAGGCTCCATTTGCCCTGGCTTTCTGCCGGGACCCAGGAAACTCGAAACAGCCGGTCACCCCTCCCGGAGCCCAGGGGAGAGGACTGGTGCCCGCCCTGCCCAGCCCGGCCCTCCACGGGGACGTCCGGCCCGCCAAGCCCCTCCACCCCCACCCTGTGTGGAGCCTGGGCACCTTGAGCCGCACCAGGACCTGGTGACATGCTGGCCGTTGTTTGCTGGGCGGTCCCGACCCTCGGCTCCGTTTTCTGTGTGGGAAAACGGGCAGCTTGGCCGTGGGTGCGGAGAAGCTGATCCTTGTCCATAAAGCGAGAGCTGACCCGCTGGTTTGCGAGTCCGCCCCCTCCTGGGGGTCCGGCCCCCAGAGGCTCCCTGCAGACCCACTGAGTGCGGGAGGGTGGTGCCTCGGCTAGAAGCTGCTCCTGGGGAAAGGGGGTCGGGGGGCCCGGGGGAGGGAGGCCGGGAGTCGGGGCTCCTCTGAAGGGGCCTCTAAGCCCGGGGTCGGGGAAGCTGCTCCTGCATGAGGCCGTGCCCCCACAGGCACGTGATGAACGAGCTTCTGGACACGGAGCGGGTCTACGTGGAGGAGCTGCTATGCGTCCTGGAGGTGAGGGCCCAGGGATGGGCCACCCACAGTTGTGGCCACCAAGCAGCGTGTGAGGGAGGGTTCCTGGCTGCTCTGCGACAGCCCGGAGCTGGAAGACGCTCTGCCGCTTGTGCGCAGGATGGGGCGCGTGGGTGCAGGCACATTCGCATCCGGACAGCATTTGCAGCAGAGAAAGGGTGGCCACTGCGTGAGCGCATCCTGATCCAGGCCCAGAGGGTCTTCCGGGTGCTGGGATGTTCTATCCTGGGACCTGGGCCGTGGTTGCAGGGGTGCAGGCAGCAGCAACCCACAGATGCAGCCTAAGGCGTTCCCTTCTTAGAGATGAGCCGAAATTGAAAGGGAGTCAGATGGAACTCTCCCCCAATAATTGAGGCTGCTTATAACTCACTCATGTTTGGGAGTTCCCGTGGTGGCGTAGTGGTTAACGAATCCGACTAGGAACCATGAGGTTGCAGGTTCAATCCCTGGCCTTGCTCAGTGGGTTGAGGATCCGGCCTTGCCGTGAGCTGTGGTGGAGGTTGCAGACGCGGCTCGGATCCCGGGTTGCTGTGGCTCTGGCATAGGCCAGTGGCTACAGCTCCGATTGGACCCCTAGCCTGGGAACCTCCATATGCCACGGGAGCAGCCCAAGAAATGGCAAAATAATAATAATAATTCACTCATGTTTGCGGTGCTTGTCCAGAGAAACACCGTACATGTGGTGAATGAATTTGAGGTGGATTCAATTTCTGAAACCTGAGACGGTGTCACTTTCCCACATGGTGGCCACGTTGAGACCCAGCTTCCGTGGGGGGGCCGGCAGGGCTGCTGTTCAAACAGCCGCAGCCCAGGAGCCCGAGGCCACTCCCTCCCCACAGGGCTACGCCGCTGAGATGGACAACCCGCTGATGGCACGCCTGGTCTCCACCGGCCTTCGGAGCAAGAAGGACGTCCTGTTTGGAAACATGGAAGAAATTTACCACTTTCATCACAGGTCGGGCCTCTTTCCGGTCGCCCGGGCTCCGCCTGCCGAAACCCGGAGGCCCGGCCTGTGCTTTGCCGGCAGAAGAGCCCTTCCTCCCTCTCGAGGGCAATAAGCAGATGGGCAACGGGTTCGGGTGGGACGTGCCCAGGGTGGCCCCTGGCGCGTGGGGAGTTGCGTAGGGACCACCCCCTGGGCTTCGCTTTGGTGGCACTGAAGCCACATCCCTAGCGAGGCCCCTGCCAAGCCATCCTTGTAAAGGAAAGCAGCACAGCAAGTTCCTGCCTGCCCATCCTCTCAGTGGGAGCCACCTGTGGCCTCTCTGTGGCTCTGGGGGAGCGTGTGTGGTCCTTCCGGGGCCGCTCAGCCCTGGGAGCACCTAGGAAAGATGAGCAGTGCCCGTGGAGCCAGGGACGTGGAAGGCTGGCAGGAGTCTGCGGTCTGAGGAGAGGCCGCTGGTGCAGATGCCTCCCTCGCTGCCCGCAGGCCTGGCCCCTCCTCCACTGGGCTCCAGGAGGCACTGGGCTCCCGTCTGACCACGTGCGCTTGGCCCATCATTAGCCCCGATACTGCCCACTTAGAAAAGAGGCAGCAGGTCTCAGCTTGAACCGCAGCCGGATCCCTTCCTTGGCGATTAGAATGAGCTGGTGGGCAGGTCCCTCAGCCTGGCCAGGAGTCTTAGCCTGGCCTTGGCCTGGCTTGGGACACGCCCGGCAGGATTTACTGGATGGGCAGGTGCAAATCAGAAATCTAGAGGAAAACCCAGCCCCGAGACCCAGGCAGTGCTGCAGGAGGAGGGTCCCGGAGCAGAGCCAAGCCCTGTTAGGTCTGCAGAAAACCCGCGAGGGCTGGGGTCCTGGGACCTGGAGACACTCCGGCCTGCAGCCCCTTTGTCCACGTCTCTGTGTGACGGAGCTCTCCCAGCTTCTGAGTGAACGCCAACGCCAGAAACAGCACCCGCAGGGCCACAGCTGCCCAGAGCTGAGCCCGGGGTGGTCGGCGCATCGGATGGCGCAGCCCCGCTCACACTCTCCCGTCCAAAGGCAGAAGTGTTACCTGGGAAAGAACGTCCGTGATTTGTGACCAACGCCTTCTCAGTCTGGTGGTCGTTTGCATGACCTAAGGCAACTTTCTTTGTCTAGAATATTCCTGAGGGAGCTGGAAAACTACCTTGACTGCCCAGAGCTGGTCGGAAGGTGCTTTCTAGAAAGGGTATGTCTCAAACACACACTTGGCCACACCCAGCTTCTTAAAGTGACTCCTTAATGCAGCAAGGGCTTTACGTTCCATTCCGATCCCACCCAACCAGCCGAAAGCACACGCTCGCATGTTCCCCATTCGGCTGAGATGTTGTGATGCTTTCTGGTAGCGCCCGAAGATACGGTTTTGTCTAAAGCCCAAGAACTAGCTCAGAAAGGAGAGAAAGCACCGGAAGGGTAAAGCATCGAGGTTTGGGCCGCCGGTGTAGAGGAGGCTGACTCTCCCTCTTGCTGGTGTTGGTTTCATGCCGGTGAGGACGCCCTCCTTTACTCGCCGACCCTGGACGGTCACGCGTGCTCTGAGGTGGATGGGCTCCTGCCGGTGGGACGAGCCCCAGGGTGGGAGTGGGTGCCAGGAGCAGGAAAGGGCTGCTGCCTCTTGTGACCCGGCCGGGGGCTGCCGGGCTCAGCAACGCGGAGACACACGTCTGCCAGCAGCAAAAGCTGTCCTCGCAACACGCCAGAGGCGGGGCCCATGGGGCCCTGGGGGTGGGGCGGGGAGCGTCCCGCTGTGGTTGTCAGCAGCATCAGCAGCTCCCAGGGACCTGGGGCCAGAGCAGGTTCTCAGGCCCCCGGGTGGGGCAGCCGGGGCTCTTCTGACACCCACGCGGGTTTGAGCATCGCAGCGGAGCTGAGCCCTGGCGAGTCTTCTCAACATCTGGGCGGGTCCTGTGTTATTTCCACTCTGCTATCTCTGAGGCCAGAGCCACATGGAGCTGATCTTTATAAAAGAGGTGCCAGGCCTCATGCAGCCCTGAGCACCCAACTTCTGGGGGCTGTTGGCTGGCTGCCCCCCAGCAAGAGCCATGGCATCTGGGGGGAGCCCAGATTCGGGGAGATGGGCTGGGGCAGGTGCCAGGCCTGGCGGTGACCCAGCCCGAGTCACCCCTCCTGCGCCGGGTGCTGAGGCCCACGAGAACGCTGTGTGACCCGGCCTCTGTCCCGCCCAGATGGAAGAGTTCCAGATCTACCAGAAGTACTGCCAGAACAAGCCGCGCTCCGAGAGCCTGTGGCGACAGTGCTCCGACTGCCCGTTCTTCCAGGTGCGTTTCCCGGCCCCGGAGCGCGGGCGTCCCCCAGAGCTGACTGGCCACAGTGCCTAAGCCAGCGGGTGGGCTTGCAGGAATGCCAGAAGAAGCTGGACCACAAGCTGAGCCTGGACTCCTACCTGCTGAAGCCCGTCCAGAGGATCACCAAGTACCAGCTGCTGCTCAAGGTGACGGGGCCCCCGGAGCCTTTCCCACCCCGGGGCCCTCCTGGCTGCGCCCCATCCGGTGGCGGCTACCCCCCCCCCCATCCCTGAGCCGTGGTCTCCGAGCACCTTTCTCCCATCTCCGCGAGGCCCTGGCGCTTTGCTCCCCTTTGTGGAGGGCCTATTGTGCCTGCCCACGGTCAGGGTCAGGGACACGCGGCACACGCTCCCCAGGGCCTGAGGGAGGGCATGAAGAGCTGTGACAGATGCCCGTTTGGGTCAGAGCTGGCAGGACACAGTAACGGTGGAGATGCAAGAGCCACACGGGGCTGCTCAGCCGGCCTGGCACCACAAGGGGTCCTCATTTGCCAGGCTCCAGGGACGTCCCTGATGTGCTGGGTGGGGCCCTAGGGGGTGAAGGCAGCTTTCTGGGCAGGCACCCCTCTCTCAGGAAGCTTGTGAGTGCCCGTGTGTGGTCTTGTCCCCGCTGGTGACAGCTGCACAGGGAGCCACACTCATGTCCCAAGGGAGCATGCGGGGGCGCTCCGGCTGCCACGGCGGGAGTGGTGGGGCTCAGTGTCTGGCGGCGGGACCCTCCCCCAGGAGATGCTGAAGTACAGCAAGAGCTGCGAGGGGGCCGCAGACCTGCAGGAGGCGCTCAGCTCCATCCTGGGCATCCTCAAGGCTGTGAACGACTCCATGCACCTGATCGCCATCACGGGCTATGAGGTGAGGACCAGAGGGCGGCTCCCACCCCACCCCCACCCTGCAGGAAGAGGCCCAAGAGCCTGGGGTGGGATCCAAGGGGGCCAGGGGAGGCCGGCCCATCGCCCGTGCTGGCTGTGCCCACACATCACTCAGAATCCTGTCGAAACCCAGTTCTGGGAGTTCCCGTCGTGGCTTAGTGGAAACAAACCCGACTAGGATCCCTGAGGATAGGAGTTCGATCCCTGGCCTTGCTCAGTGGGTTAAGGATCTGGTGTTGCCCTGAGCTGTGGTGTAAGTCACAGAGGTGGCTCAGATCCTGCATTGCTGCGGCTGTGGCCTAGGCCGGCAGCTGCAACTCTGATTAGACCCCTCGCCTGGGAACCTCCGTACGCTGCAGTGCAGGCCGAAAAAAAAAAGAAACGCAACGAAAACCCAGTTCTGACTCAGCGCCTGCAGCCTGCCTGGGGCTCAGCGAGCGCACAGAGAAGCAGGAGGTTGTCACCCGCGGACACATCCCCGTGCGGACCTCACTCCTGGTCTCTCCCTGATCCTTTCGCTCTGCTGCTGCCTGGGGGCGTGACAGCGACTTCTGCGCGTCCACACCAAGGCCTCCTCCCACTTCCTTTCCTCTGAGTCCACTCGGCGCTCCTCCTGTTTGTTTTTATACTGATGGCCTGGTTTGGGGAGCGGTTTTGGGTTCATGGCAAAACTGACGGGAACACCCAGGGAGCTCTCCTGCACATGCCGCCCACCCCCCACCTCCCCACGAGAGACGGGCATTTGTCACAGTCGGTGGGCCTCCACCGACCTGTCGCCTGGAGTCCACTGCGCACGCTGGGTCACTCTGTGGGACTAGGTGGGTGTGACCTGTGCCTGCCACCGTGGTGTCACACAGAGTCGTCCCCTGCCCTAAACATCCCCACAGACCCCGGGGCCCCCGACCTTTTCTGGCGCCGTAGATCTGCTTGGCCACGTGTCGGGCAGCCAGACCCCACAGGATGCAGCCCAGCCTCCCGGGCCCGGCCTCTGCCCGCTCAGCAGCCCGCGCCGAAGGCCCCTCATGTGCTTGGGGCTAACCGCGCTCACACCCTTATTTAGGGGAACCTGAGCGACTTGGGGAAGCTGCTGATGCAGGGGTCCTTCAGCGTCTGGACGGACCACAAGAGGGGCCACGCGAAGGTGAAGGACCTGGCCAGGTTCAAGCCCATGCAGCGCCACCTGTTCCTGCACGAGAAGGCCGTGATCTTCTGCAAGCGGCGGGAGGAGAACGGCGAGGGCTACGAGAAGGCCCCGTCCTACAGCTACAAGCAGTCCCTGAATGTGAGTGTGCGGCCCGGCCCAAGGAGGCCCAGCCTGTCCAGCCCTGACGCCCACCCCTGGGGCGAGGGGTGCCTCGGCTGGCGGCCCACCGTCCTCTCCCTGCTCCCCCAGATGACGGCCGTCGGCATAACGGAGAACGTGAAAGGGGATGCGAGGAAGTTCGAGATCTGGTACAACGCCAGAGAGGAGGTTTACATCGTGCAGGTAGGCCTAGCGCTCCAGGCCAGGCCGTGGGGTCCAGCCAGCCCCTTACAGAGTCCTGGTGTCTAGAATCCTCAGGACGTTTTATGCCTTGGAGGCCGGGGCTCTGCTCTTCTCGTGGGGCTGCCCTGGGCCGTCAGTAGCTGAGCTGAGCCGGGGAACAGGTGCAGGGGCACCGTTGTCTGAGCCACGCACGAGACCCGGCTCTCCTGGCGGGAAGCATATGTCCTCCTCGCCTTGCGGGGCTGGAGCTGTGAGCGCATCGTGAGCGGGCAGGTCCCTGCCCCGTGAGGCTGCGCCCGTGGTGGAGGAGCCTGGCCTGGTGGCTCTTCCCAGCTCTGACGCCCTGATGGTTTGGACCCAGGCGACCCTGGGGCACGCGGGGCCTCCACAGCCTGCACCGTGGTCACAGCATGCAGGCCGGCTCGGCCAGCGAGGGGCCACAGAGGAAAGTCAGGGGCTGCCGGGGCCTCGAGCTCATGGAGACAGGACAGCGGCCCCAGCTACGCTCGTTCACGCCTGGGATTCCAGGCTCCAGCGTCCCTGTCACCTAGGGTGACGTCAGCACGGCTCCCCAGAAAAACCATTCTTGGGGGCAGTTCCTGCTACAGGGTTTCCCGCCGAGTCAGACCTCAGAGACGCGCAAGGTGTCGGCCTGGGGGTCGGTGCACGTCCCCCGCAGGCCTGCCCGTCGCACCCTCGCCCGAGGGGGGTCCCTTCTGTCTCAGACTCGGTGCAGTCATCACCGATTCCCGAGTGTCCTTGGGCCTCTCCGGAGTGAAAGTGTCCTTAGGGACGCGGGCCCTCACTGCCCGCTTTGCTTCCGGCTCAGGCACCGACTCCTGAGGTCAAGGCAGCGTGGGTGAGCGCCATCCGGAAAGTGCTGACCAGCCAGCTGCAGGCCTGCAGAGGTGAGGGCCTGGGAATTCCTAACCCTCAGGGCAGCAGAGCATCTGGACGGCGGGTGCTCAGTTCAAGTCCCTGAGCCTCGCTGGGCCCTTGTCCCCACAGAGGCCAGCCAGCACAGAGCCCTGGAGCAGTCCCAGAGCCTACCCCTGCCCACGCCGGCCAGCACCAGGTGAGAAAGCCCGCTGGGAAGCTGCTGCGGTGGAGGGTCCCCAGTGGGACAAGCCATGCCCCTGAGTCATGTGGCCCTGTCCCGGGGTCTCCAGGTTAGCCGGGTCCCTCGAAGTCTGCCCAAAGGCCCCCGGAGCATGTTCCCTGGAATTATAGGCCGGTGGGCCAGCCCCAGCGGTCTGCGTCCAGGCCCAGGCCAGCCTCTGACGGTTACCGTCTTGGGGAGTTTCTCATTACAAGCAGCGCACAGAGCGCGGCTGTTCCAGAAGGCAGTCCAGCGCCAGCATTTCAGTGTCAGCAGCGCCCCAGGTAGACAGGACCCTGGCCAGGGGCTCCGGGCTGCACTTGGGGTCCTCGGACAGATGGACGCGGGGGCACATTTCGTGTCGGCCTCGGCCTCAGCACGCCTTTTCTGCCCTTTTTTCCCCTCTGTTATTTTATTCGGTCCCTGTGTTCTTCCTGTTTCTTATATAAGCCACTGCGACCATTCACGGAGTAGGATATGGCCTAAATAAACAAACCACAGAACAACAGCTTTTATGGAGAAAGGACGCCCTCTCCAGGGGGCCGGGGGGTGGAGACCAAACCACCTCCTACTTAAAAGCAAAGAAGGTGGGCTTGTTCTCACCAGCTCCGCTTGGCTCCATCTAGGAGCAAGCGACCTCTGCCACCGGAGACCAGCCCTGGGGCTGCCGGAGCTCGGGGAGGTCCCACGCCCTGTCTTCATCCTCGGAGAGCTTTGCAAACTAACCGGGCAGCTTTTTCCTTCTTTTTCGATGCGTCTGATGTCACCAGTCCCTCAAAAGGGAACACAAGAAACATCAAGAAGTTGGAAGAAAGAAAAACGGACCCGCTAAGCCTGGAGGGATGTGCGGGACAGATGCCGTTGCCAAGGCCCCCCGAGAAGGCCAAAGGTGGGTGTGGGGGCCGAGCCCGGGGGGCCGGGAGCTGTTCGCAGGGCCCAAGGCAGCCTTTCGGGGCTGCAAGCCTCCCTTGGGCACAGGGAAGGTCCGTGAGCGTTGGCGGGTCCCAGCCGCCTGCAGGAGCCCTGGCGCGGGCACAGCGGCCAGGGGACGCACCCTCTGCACTGTTCCTAATTTCTTCCTTGTAGATGACGCGGTCCCTAGCTCTACCTCCGAAAGCGCTGCACTTTCCAAAAAGCGCTTCGCTCTGCAGAGCTTTGCTGCCCTCAAAGGTCAGAAAGGTAAAGGCGTGCCCAGCGGGCTTCGGGCCAGCCCGGCGCCTGGGCGCCCAGCCACGCGTGCCGTGCCCATCCGAGCGGGCCGGCTGCCTCTCGGCAGGGAGCAGCGGCTCCCAGATCCCCCAGGAAGCATTTTCCACTGAATCACTCTGTTACTGAGGCTGGTGTGTCTCTCACCGGTGCGGCCAGGGCCCTGCTTTCAGGGCCTTTTCTGGGGAAGGGGGCGGCGAGCCCTTCTCCCCAGGGCCTGCCCGCAAACTCCAGCTGTCCATTGGTTTGTCGGTCCTGCTCCTCCCAGGCGCCTTCCCTGCGGGCATTACTCCCCCTGCTCGGGTGTGTGGCCTCCCCCCACTCCAGGCGGGCACAGGTGGGAACAGAGCCCCGGAGCTCTCTGAGAGCTTTGCCTCTGCTCCCAGCATGAACATGCAGGGGTACGCCCAGATAGCGCCCGGGCGAGCCCCGAAGTCTGGGCAGGTGGGTAGAGGGCTCCCCTCACCCCTGGCACAAAAAGCCCGTCTTGTCTAGGGGTCTTTTCATCAGTGAAAAAAACTGGAGGTCTTCCCCAATTTATAAAATGCTTTTAAGCTGGCCTCAAGCTACAGCAAACACACAAGCAAAAGCAGATGGACAAATCTTGGCACTTTGTCCTTTGCCGGGCTTGGATCACACGCGTCCTGTGCAGACTTCATGCAAAGCTCAGAAAACAAACCAGGAGGCTGCTTCCTAAAAAGACACCAAAGGCCTGAGTCACGCCCTCCAGTCTCTCCCCTCCTCCTCCACCCGGCCTCCCCCTGCACCTCAGGGACCCCTCGGCCAGCCCCTTTTGCTCCCAAGAAATCGCTCCTTGAGTCAGTGGAGAGCAGCCGGGCCGCTGCGTGTGTCCATCGCATGAGCCCGCCCCCCCGGCCTCGCGTGCGCCACCGCTGCCGCCTCACTCTCCGCCTTGTGTCTCTGCCTCTTCCTCCTCTGCAGCTTCTCCTCCCAGCCCTGACAAAAAAGCTAAGCGACACCAAGTAAAGAGCGACCCAACGCCTTTTGGTTTACGAGGTAGAGTGGCCCAGCTCTCTGGACGTAGCCTGACACCGTCCCCGTCGGTTTAGGGACCCTGGCCTCCCAGCTGGGAGCAAAGTCACTGTTTTGTTCAAAGCCTGACCCTCTGGCAAAAGATGCCATGGTGACATCATGCTTCTCGGTGCGCGTCCTCAGGCCAGGTCTGCCCAGGACCTGCAGAGCTGCCCATGGGCCACGAGGTACAGGCCGGCGAGCCCTGGCTGGCACTTGGGTTGAGCTGTGTGGCTGCGGGGCTCCCGTCCCAGGCCCGTCCGTCCTATGGCACCACTGTCCCCGTGCTTCTGGGTCCGACCGCGTTTCCCGGGACCCAGCTGTGCAGACAGATGGGGTCCTGGCCTCTGGCCCCTCCTCTTGGGAGAGACCCGCCCAGCGGCAGGTCTGAGGTGCACACAGAGGAGCTCGTTCCGTGAGCACCCCGAGCGTCCCAACAAGGTGAAGGTCCCCAGGGCGCAGCCGTGCCGGACCCTCTGCACCTAGAGGCCACCCGGGGCCAGTCTGCGCCCTGGGGACCGAGGCCACACCCTCCCGCTGCCCCAGCTGGAGAGCCACCACCAACAGTGCCCGCGCTCAGTCCTGCGAGGCCCCGGGTGTCCGAGAAGAGCGTCCCCCTTGACCGTCTCCTGAGGGGGGCTGGTTTGGGCCATTTTGGTTCCTGCTTATGACCCAGGGGTGCCAAGCCCCTCCCTGCTCTGCCCACTCTCCTCGCTGGAAGCCGACCCCCTCGGCTCAGCCGCTGCTTCTGCCACCTCTGAGCCCAGCTGAGTCACCTCTGCGAGCTTCCCTGCCCACCGGAGAGACTGGGCCGCTGATGGCAGTAGAGGAGTGTTAGGGCCTTGAGCCGGTGCCACCCCTCTTTTCCCTCCTCCTCCCCCTCCCCTCCTCCTCCTTCCTCCTGGCTCCCCCTGCCCCCACCCTCCCCATCAATCACTTCCGTCCATAGCAGGTGACGGTGAGCTGCAGGCCCTGGCCAGCACTCTTTAAGCGCCAAGTGCTTCCTCAAGGCTCCAGCAGCCTGTTGTTTTTCAGCGTCAATGGCAGTGACTATTTTACAGGACCTGCAGGTGTCCACGTGCACGGTCACCATGTGGCCTAAGGTCCTCAAAGCCCCCAGTATCTGCATGCATCTAGAGTGGGCGAGGGCCTCAGGGTCTTCTGGTTACTCCTGGGTCGCTGTCCTGGCAGGGACACTCAGGCGGTTACAGCAGCGTCACCCAGAGGCCAAGGGTAGACAGACCCCAGCTCAGGCACTGCTGTGCGGCTAGAAGGCCTGTTCTCTGGGCCCGCAGCTCTCATCAAGGGCTTCCGTGCGTCTGCCCGGCCATCCTCCTTCAGACTTAGGCTTCGTTTTGCTGGAAGCTCCATCTTATTGGTGCTGGACTGGAGCGGCCAGCCGTTTGTGGCCAGCTGCCCGGCACCGGGGCCCCCGGTGGCTCCCACTCGGTGTCCGTCTGAGCGTTCCGTACTGGGCAACTGCAAATGTGCCCAAATCAGGCAGGGAGGTTGGTCTGTGGCTGGAAACCCTCTGCTCCCGCTTCCTGCACAGACACGAGCAGCCCCCGCGAGGCAGGGCCAGAGGGTCTCCAGGTGTCAGGCCTGGCGTGGAGCCGGGCTGCTGAGGTCACACGTGTTTCCTTCCAGGCTCAGCGCTCTACGGCTGAGTGGGCTTCTGAGTCCCAGCTCCAACTTTGCTGGGAAGACAGAGGTGGCCCCTTTAACACAAGCTTGTCACTGCTGACCTTGGGAGCCGGCCTGTTAGACAGCTGCCCCTTCACCCTGCCAGCTGGGGTAGTGGGGACCTTCTGCTCATGTCTGTCCCCCAGTCGCACTTCCAGGAAGACGTGTGCTTCCGGCCAGAGCAGGTGTACCTGGGAACTGGGTGTGAGCATCTGGCCTGGTCCCCTGCCCTCTTGTCCAAGTGCCACTTAGCGCAGAGCAGCGGCTGGGACCCCAAACCACAGCCGTGTGGTTTCAGCCTCGCACTTCCTTTCTGGATTTGGTGTGTTGGTTAAGAATCAGGACTCCGTCCCCTCCCATTCCCCCAGCACACGCCCATTCTCCCCCAAATGGGAAATGCAGTGGCTACTGTGGGGACACAGGACAGTAGGAAACGCTGGTGACGGGAGTTGTGAATTGTACGAACCCCAGGGCAGCATCTCCCCTTTGCTGGCCCAGCGGAGGTGGATGTAGGTGTTGCCTCTGGGGCCAGGTGGCCGGTGTTGGCATCTCAGCCTCGCCCTGTGGCCCTTAGCGCCAGGGCCACCCCCGTATCAGGCTGGAGCGCTCTCAGCAGGCCCAGCGTCACGTGAGGAGCTGGTCTGGCCAGCTGATGGGCATTGACTGGAAACACCTCCCCCAGCCCCTGGACAGTCTGCCTGGTGGCAGCAGACATCTGCAGGTGTCCTGCCTGTCTCTGTGCGCCACTGGGAAGGGCAGGCTCCCCCAGGCGGCACATTGTGGGCCACCCTTGACGTTGAGGCTCAGCCTTGAGGAGGTCCTCACCAGAGCCCGTCCCTCTCTAGGTTGGAGCAAAACACCTCACCCCTCAGAGGGCCCTGAGGACAACGACGGCTGGTCCAGCGCCGAGGATCCAATTAACTCCTCAGACGCAGAAGAAGAGGGCGGAGTGGGCCCCCAGAAGCTGGTAACCTTGGCTCCCGCCAGCCTCGGGTCACCAGCACTGCTGGTTGGGGGTGGGGTTCCAACAGCTGCACCTCTGGGTCCTGGGGCTCCCGGGGCCAAGGAAGGGACCCTCAGGGGCCAGGTGTGTCCGCAGCTGGTAGGTCACCGTCAGGCCGCCTCACCGCAGGAACAGCGCGCACCTCCACGCTTCAGATAAGCTTTCTTAAAAGTGGTGTGTGCACCTTGGGGTAGCTTTTCAAGAGAATCGCCCCGTCTGGGGTATGGCTTTGCCTTCTAAACAAGTCCCGTTGAGCGTGAGCAGCTGAGCCAAACCATTTACGTCGTAAGTCATCAGCGTCAGCGTCGTACTGACAGCTGTTTGCTACCCTGTTCACACCTGGCTCACTGCAGCAAAGAAAGCACCCAGAGTGGGAGGGGCAGACACGGGTAACCGAGGAAAGAGGAAAGGGAGCCTCAAGTGCCAGGCGGCCTTTCCCCAGGAGGCCCGAGGGTGAGAAGAGCTGGCCAGGGTATTGGGGCACCAGGGGGAGACCTGGGCCGGCGAGCAGGGAGGCTGGACAGACCCCGGTGGGTTCGCACTGTGCTCTCGGTGTGGCCGGGAGTTGCTGCTCAGGGCCAGTCAGGGCCAGGGCGGGGCGTCCAGAGAGGGTGCGGCTGCTCCCATGAGGATGACGAACACTGGCCTGGCAGCCCCTGGTGCCCCGAGAGGCTGGAGCCTCCAGACTCCAGCAGAACAGCCACCCAGCTCAGGGTTCACGCTGTGCAGCAGCTTCACGCACAGGTGTGCTGAGCACCTGCTGTGCGAGGTGCTGAAGGCAACAGGGCACCAGATGGACCAGAATCTCCCCTCTCATAGGGCAAAAGACTAGGGAAAGGCAGAGAAAGTTGGCCGAGGGCAGGGGGCCATCCAGGAGGAGGGAACAGCAGGTGAAAAGGCTCTGGGGTCAGAGGAGCTGGGTGTGGTGAGCCCTGGGTGCAGCCGAGGGCCCCGTGCAGGCTGGTCAGGTTCTTAGTGGTCGCCAGGTGAGACCTGGCATCTTCCAGGACTAGGCGACCCTCTCCGTTTCTGGCCATAGTCACACCGGAAGCTCCTGGAATGGTAGGGTTCTCATCTTTCCCATGTAGCATGTGGACACTGGATGCTGGGCCCACGGAGGGGCTGTGTGCTATGTGCCCTGCTGTCCCCTCCCCAGGTCTCTGGGAAGTACACGGTGGCGGGATTGGAGGAGAAGGGGTCTCTGGACGCGCTGGCCCTGAGAAGCGGGGATGAGGTGGAGCTGGTGCAGGAGGGTGACGAGGGCCTCTGGTAAGACCGCCCGCACAACCCCACAACCCGAGGGGAGCCCCGCGCGCTGGCTCCGCACCCTGACCACGCCCCTTGCAGGTATGTGAGGAACCTGAGCTCCGGTGGCGAGGGCTGGGTGCCCGAGCAGGTCCTGTCCTCGCTTCTCGGCCAACGCAGCTCAGCCGGGTGCCTGAGCAGCCCAGGTAAGGTCCCCTGAGCAGCCCGGGTGAGGCCCCTGAGCCGCCCAGGTGAGGCCCCCAGAGCAGCCCAGGTAAGACCTGCGCCCGCCCGGGGCGGAGGTCGGGGCTCACCGCAGCCGCTCACCTGCTTCTCCGCAGAGTCCAGCGCCGGGTCCGCCCTGCTGAGCGCCTCGTCCAGCTGCAGCGAGAGCTGCCCGGCCCCCCTCGCGGACCTGCAGGCGTAGCCCCGCGGCCACAGCGCCGCGGCCCCGGGCGCCCGGAGCGCTCCTTCGCTCGGGCCGGCTGCGCGCGGCGAGGGGGCGGTGCCGGGGGCGGCACCCGGGGAGAGGAGGAGCCGCGTCCCGCCCCGCCCACGGGACCGCCCACGGGACTCGGCTGCCGCGGGGGCCCCAGACCCGAGGAGGAGTCAGGCCTGCGGCCTCTGCACCAGGACGCTGCCACCCCGGCTTCGTCGGGGAAGCGGGGAAGCGGGACCGCGTCCGCCCCCTCTGGCCCCGCCCGGCCGCCGCTGCGCTTTGGTTTCTGACATCCCGGTCTGGTGCTTTCTGCAGGAACACGCGTTCTGTGGAACCGCTTCCGAAAGAAGTGACCGATTCACTGACCCCACAGCTCGGGGCGGAGGTCGAGTTTGTCTCCTACAGATTTTTTTAAAAGCAGGGATTAATCCTATGGCCATCTTTTGTGGTACTTTGGCCTCTAACCTTTACCAAGAATCACTGTGTTTACATGAAATGACAATTTGATACTGTATTTGATACACACCTATTTTTTGTTACCGGGGTTTACATTGCGCTGGATGACCTGGGGCGCTCTCCCAGGCCCACCTGGTCACGGGTGAGCGAAAGTCCGTCCCTGGACAGAATCAGGCAGCATTTCTACAAACACAGGCCGTCAGAAACCAAGGAAATTCCTCCACCTGTGTAGGTTAATTTTCAAGAGAAAATTTAAACTATAATTTAAAATCTTAAGCTTCTTTTCTACAGCAAAAAAAAATGGGGGACTCTTGTTTTTTTATCACACTTCACCGAGTGAGGGTATTTTTATTGTTTCTACGGACTATGTAAAGATACAGCTTTTGTGGGTGTCATCGGAACCATGCAGTCACTGGAGCCGGGGGAGAACCTGCGCTCCCAGCGCCCCTCCCTTCCCAGCCCGCGTCTCAGAACTACCCTGTTCCAGCTGCGGGAGCTGCCTGAGCACAGGAGCAGTTTGCCTTCACATCCAGGCAGAACTGGAAAGGAAAGTCTTCCGTTTACTCTCGTGTTTCGGAAGCAAACTCTGTTCTTCAGCAGCGCTTCTCTCCGTCGGCGGGGCAGGTGTTTCCCTGCGTGTGTATATATGTTCGTGTGTGTACATAGGCACCTCCCTGCCGGGTCTATTTATAGCCTCCATGCTGCTGGCAGTGTGTCACTTTACAGCCCTCCCTGCGCCCACCGCACAGGCTCCCAGCCGAGAGCAGGGCCAGGCCTCTCCAGAGTGTGTTTTCAAGGGCGTACAAGCGCCGCAGCTTCTCTTCCGGTGAATAAGTTATTTGGGAAATGGTGTGTCACCTCGTTTACTCAATACATTCGTTGTTCAGACGCCCCCTGCCAGCCCAACCCGGGATTGTCCGTCATTTCTCTGATAGCTTCCTCATAAAGGCACTTTAAACCTCGTGTTTCAGTCCCTGTTTCTTTTCTTTTCTTTTTTTGGCCCCTTAACTGTTGACTAAGTAGAATTTAAAAATCGGAGTTCTTATTGAAGTGTGGCTGGCGTTAGAATAAACAGCAGCAGCCCCCGCCGTCTGCCTGCAGCTGTGACGGCGCAGGAGCCCTGGGCCTGCCGTTCCCGGCCGGCCGCTGTTTGGTTCTGCTCGTCTGCGCCCATGTTAGAACCAGGCGGGCAGTGAATGTGGCCTGGCGTATGTTCTGTACTCTCATCTCGTCTGAAAATGATGAGGATGAAGTAACAGGCTTACGTATCTCCCCCGTGTAAAGGTAGCCACAGAAATGGGACGCCACATGCTGGTCAGAGCAGTAGTGCAGGTGGGACCGTCTCACCGGAAGAGCTGGAGAAGAAAGGCGGGCGGACGGGGAGAGGGGGAACCACAAGGAACGGGAAGCACAGAATCCGGTGCAAGAGGCATCGTTCCTCATGCATGACAGACGTAATGATGTTAAACCGACCGACAGCCAACGAGTGAGGCTGCAATCGTGGCTGAAAGGCACCGCGAAGTAAGATCATCCGAAAGTTAGAAGGAAAGACACGGGACAGTCCCTCTGTGGCACAACGGGATGGGCGGTGTCCCTGGAGCTCTGGGATGCAGGTTTGATTCCCCGGCCTGGCGCAGTGGGTTAAGGACCTGGCGTTGCCACAGCGGCCTCGTTGGTTGTAGCTGCCACTAGGATCTGATCCCTGGCCTGGCACTCCATGTGCTTCGGGGCAGCTAAACAAGAAAGAAAAGGGAAAAAAAAAAAGGGAAAGAAAGGGGATGTAACAGATAAACACCAACCAAAAGGAGGCTAGGATAGCAGTGTTGGTGACAGGGGAAATGGGGTTTGGGAGAGGTAATAGAAGTGCACTGTGACAGCAACAAACCGTAGGCATCTAACGGTCATGCTCAAGATACAGAGCAAAAAAAAAAAAAAAAGGCCATTATGGGTGAGATTCTGAGTCTCTCGCACAGAAATCGATACTCATTTTTGTCCCCCAAAATAGAATAATATGCATTAATTTCCAACACATATAGAACATACACAAAATACTTACAGAGCAAGGAAAAAGAAGGTCTAAGAAGTACCTGGAAATCCAAAAGTTTTCTAACACACAGGTCAGAAAGGAAACGTCACCCGGAGGTGTATTTGGCCGGGACAGAAATTCGCGTCGGCGCAGGTGCCTGTGGGTCAAGCACAGCTCGAGTGCTGTTTGTAGCCCAGCCTTGGTTCGCTTTTCACGTGACGAAATAAATGAGCCAACCGTTTAAAGAGGCCAAAAAAATAAGACCCATATAACCCGAAGAAAGTATAAAGAAGGAATTCATGTAATTGAGAGAAGAAAACAATAAAATCAAAAGAAACCCTTTGTTCTTGAAAAATTAGCAATACGCAATTTATAGAAAAACGGAGACACCTCACCACAAAGAGAAAATTTTAAATGAGAGAACCGGCTCCTGCTGTGGCTCAGTGCTTACAAACCCAGCTAGTGTCCATGAGGATGGGGGTTCGATCCCTGGCCTCAATCAGTGGGTTAAGGGTCTGGCGTTGCTGTGAGCTGTGATGTAGGCCACAGGCACACAGCTTGGATCCGCAGTTGCTGTGGCTGTGGTGTAGGCCGGAAGCTGCAGCCCCGGGTTCTACCCCCAGCCTGGGAACCTCCATGTGCTTCTGGCAGCAAAAGCAAAAAGAGCAAATAAAATGAGAGAAATAAACAACTTTCTGCCAATGGGTTTGAAAACTGATTGAAGGGGAAATTGTTTAAGGAGTAAATTGTTTAAATTAATCTAAAAAAAATAAAATACTTGGGTGAGTGAATAACAAAGAAATTGAAATGCAGTAAAAAAAAAAAAAATTTTTTTTTACCCTCACACAGATGCCAGACTCAGATGGTTTTATAGTTTTAACCATATCTTTAAGGTAAATATGTTATACAAAAATATTTGTACAAACTATTTCAGAGAATATAAAAAGGGATTTGAAAGCAACTAAACAAGTTTTATGAAGAAGTTTTAGTACCAAACCTGACAAAAATGATACAAGAAAAAATAAAGTTATGAACATAAATACAAGAATTCCAGATAAATGGTAATCAAATAAAATCCACTGTGTGTTATAAACAAAAGCAATATGTTCTAACCAAATGAGTTTGCCCTAGGAATGCAAGGATGGTTCAAAATCAGGAAAGGATTGCTAGAATTTTCCGTATAATACACTAAACAGGGAAGAGGGGCACAGACGAGCAGCTCAGTAAATGCAGGGGAAAAAAATCAATTTTTATTCAATATTTATTTTTTAAATGTATTTTATTGAATAGTAGACTCACAATGTTGTGATAGTGTCTAGGTTTCAGTATAGTGGTTCAGTTACACCTACGCAGGGGTTGCTTTTAGTATTCTTTTCCATTATAGTTTGTCGCAGGATATTGAATATAGTTCCCTATGCTACACAGTAAGACATTGTCGTTATTCAGTATATTCATTTATACAATTTACCCAACTAGGAGTAGAAGAAAATTCCTATAACCTAATGAGATGTATCTGACGAGGTCTTTAGAGCAAAACGTTTAGGTATCTAAATAGAATCATCCCCACTGAAGGCAAAACAGTCAGGCTGCCTTTTGCTACTCAAATGTATTTGCGGGATGTGCTTGTGATTACAACAGCAAAGGGAAAGAACACGCGGCATGTGGATTGGAAGACAAATTTCCATATCTAGAAAATCAGACTTCACAAGCGATTGGAACCATTAAGAGTCCCCAAGAGAAACCCACAAAAAGGCATTAACATTCCTAGCAATAAAAATTGGAAAATGCTGGAGTTCCCGTCGTGGCACAGTGGTTAACAAATCCGACTAGAAACCATGAGGTTGAGGGTTCGATCCCTGGCCTCGCTCAGTGGGTTAAGGATCCAGTGTTGCCATGAGCTGTGGTGTAGGTCAAAGACACAGCTCAGATCCGGAGTCGCTGTGGCTCTGGCGTAGGCTGGTGGCTAAGACTCCGATTAGACCCCTAGCCTGGGAACTTCCATATGCCACGGGAGCGGCCCCAGAAAAGGCAAAAAGACAAAAAAAAAAAATTGGAAAATGCTATCTTAACAGCAACAAAATGGTGAAATACTAGAAATAAACTGTAACAAAATTTGTAAACAAAATTGTGACACATTATAGAGGAGAATACAAGGAGATCTGAGTAAACCGAGAGGCGTTTCCATATGGGAGCACTCGGGCCACAAAAGGGCGCGTCTTCCCCAGGTTGCTCTGTCCACTCGCTGCATTTCGACACAAGTCCAGCAGAGTTCTCCGTGGAGCTAGGGCATCGATGGGAGGGCGGACGTGGAGGAATGAAGGCCTACGGGCAGACACAACGCTAGGGAGGGGAGAACGGCCAGGACTCGCCCACCGGACGCCTGGACTTGTTGTAAAGCCTCGGGCCAGCCCGGAAGGTGGGGCCCAAGCCCGGTTGGATGGTCAGAATGACGATCCCCAGGAAGGCCTGGGCACAGAAGTGCAAAGAACCAGCAGATGAAGAGTGGCCTCACCTGTACACAGTCCCAGCACCGGGCACCTGAGAAACAGGATATATCCTCACTACTTTGGGCGGGATGGACTCCTGACAAGAGACACAAAAGCTACCCTCGAAGGAAGAGACAGATGACTCCGAGTCTCAAGCGGCAATCTCTGCACACCCCGAGGCCCAGGAGTCAACGTGGGAGCCCTCGAGGGAGGAGAATCTTTCCTTCCCCACCCCCACCCCGGCCACCTCTGTGGCACCTGGAAGTTCCCGGGCCCGGGATGGAACGCATGCTACAGCAGCACCCAGAGCCACTGCAGTGACAGCCCTGGATCCTTAACCTGCTGCCCCACAAGAGAACCCCCAGTCCTCTGTTCCTGAGATGGAAAAGGTAGAACCGCACACACTGGCTCCAGCAGTGACCACGCAGACGTGGCTGCCGTTAGAACCATGGGGTGCTGGGCAGCTACTGTTCCTGGGGCCACCCTGAGGTTCTGATTCCTCAAGCGGGGTGTCTGTGGGCGCAAGGGCCGCCAGACACTGGAACAGGGGCAGGGGACAGACGGGGGCCTGCGGACTGCTCCAGGGAGACATTTGGAGGGTTTGGTATCTGGATCTCAGGGTGACATTGGCCCAAACCCGTGGAACAGAACCCAAGGAGCACGTCTCCCTGTGCCGATGGTTGCCTTAAAGACAATCGCTTTGGCTCCACGTGGAAGGGCCAGAGTGTGAGCCAGGCGACGGCAGGAGTCCTCGGTGTCCTGGTGGGTGGGTGGGGCTGCAGCCAAGGGGCAGGACCAGCAGCACCTGCCGGCGGCCATAGAGGAGACAGGGAGCCGGGACGGAGGGCCCCAGCAGTGTCACAGCCTGCCGCTGCTGCCCACGCAGGCTTGAGAGTGTGCCTGCTGGTGTGCTAGGAACTCCCAAAGGCCTGTCCTCGCGGGGCTTCTCTCCCCCGCCCTTGTCCTGGCGCCTCTGCACGAGGGCAGGCGGGCCAGGGCCTGGGCGAGGAGCCAGGCTGCTCCAGCCCTCCCCTCCCCTGGGAGCCCTTCCCCACGAGGCCCCGTGGCTGTGACCCTAGAGGGAGGTGACCCCCCTGTCAAGACCAGAAACTGGCTGCTGGTGTTACGGTCCGCCCTCACTGGAACGCCCCCCACCGCAGGATGCCAGTGTGGGCGGAGGGGCGCAGGGCCGGCGAGGGGGCGGGGCTGTCCCTTAGCCACGCCCCCAGGCCTCTGGCTGGCCCTGGGGGTTTTCACGAGAGCGTCTTCCTTCTCCTCCCTGGACCCCGGCGCCGCGCCCACCTTCCCCCCTTCCCCCCTCTGTCAGGGTGAGCTCTGCTCCTGCATCTGGCCACCTGTCACTAAGGAGAGAAGGCCGCCTGGGAGAAACCGCACGTGTCATTGGGCACAGCGTCTCCTCAAAGCCACGGCCCCAGGGACCTGAGGTGTCTGTCCTCCCCATCTCTGACGAGGACCCTGAGAGCCTCTGTCCCCTGCACTGCCCTTAGTCATGCTGACGCGCTGCGCCTGGCAGGACATTTGCAGGAACCCGGTTCCATAGTGATGCTTCGGGAAGCCGCGGAAGGAAGGGCGCCTTATCCCCGCCTTATCCCTGGCCCCGCCCCCGGAACCCTGCCCCCCACCCGCCCCTGAGCCTTGTCCCCGCTGGGCCAGCGGTCAGGATGGCTCTCCCGCGGCTCCAAAAAGCACAGGCACAGCCTTGGCCCCAGTCAGGGGAAACCAGGGCACAGGGCTGAGGGCGAGTCGGCAGCGTCCCTTCCGCAGGAAATCCCAGAAGGCGACTCTGCTTGGAAACAGGGTCATTGCAGGTGTAAGTGGCTAAGATGGGGTCGCAATGGCGTAGGGCGGGCCCCTAGTCCAATGACTGGTGTCTTATAAGAAGGAGGAGATTTGCACACAGGCGCACAGACACACACAGGGTGGGGGTGGCCGTGTGCCCAGCCGTGGCAGAGACCAAAACACCAGCTCTGCATGGTGGGGCATCAGGGGCCCCCCCGGAGCCCCAGGCGCTGGAGGAGGCAGGAAGATGCCTCCTAACTTCAGACAAAACATGGCCCTCAGACAGCTTTGTGTCCGGCTTGAGGCCTGCAGGCCTGGGGCAGCATGGATTCTTTTGCTGGGAGCCCCGTGGCGGTCCTGGGTCCCGGCGGCTGGAGAGGAGCTGGAGGAGCCCAGTGATCATGCTGCGCTCAGTCTGAGGAGGCCAGGCGGCCCTGGGGTGGGAGGGAGGCTGGGTACTGGCCTTCCGGGGCAGCCGTGGCAGCTGGCATCTCCGGAGCCCTCATGGGACAGAGCGCACCACCAGGCTCCCAGCGGGATGCGTCAGCCCTGCTGCTCTGATAAGAAAGTGAGGCTTGAGGGCAGGAGCCCCTTCCTCACCAGGCCTGAGGCCAGGGCTGGTGGGCACATGTGTCCCACAGGGGCTGTGAGAGGCCCTCCACCGCCTCCGTGAATAAATTCCTGAATAATGACATCCCTCAGCAATCGAGCACTTAGAAATCCCTCGGGAGATCAGTGAAACCTATTGTCCCCTGAGGACTAAGTGTCCAGCTTCAGGAGTGGAGCTGGGACCCACAGGCTCACGGGGCCTCATGGCCCCCCTCTGAGGAAAAATGCACAGAGTGGGTGTCCTCCCATTCACGGAAAGGAGGCTGTTTCCAGAGGGCGGAGGCCAGGTAACCTGGCAAGGTAACCGCCAGTCCCAGGGGGCCCAGATCTTCCCTGCTGCAAAGTCCAGCATCCTGAGAAACCCTGTGCCTGGCAGCCCAGGACAGTGGGTCACCCCAGCTTGTGGCCTGGGCAGAGGCGGGTGTGAGCGACGAGGCTGGCTGCCCGGGGCTGAGACAGAGCAGCAGCGGCACACGCCCATCTCCCCGAGCTCCTGAGCGGCTCTCCCGCTGAGAAGCCAGGCCTCCTGCGCACACGACGGGCCTGTGCGTCTCGGCAGCAGCTGCGGCGCTCTTCAGGATATTACGGTCACACCCCACACAGGCTTTTTCCCGTTACACCACCGCGGGGTGTGGCTTCTCACCTGCTGTTTGCCTCTGTTCCCCACTCGCCTCCGTGCCAAGTCCTTGGGCCTTCAGAGCTCGGAGCTGCATTCCCGGTGCAGCTCCCAGACTCACCCCTCACCCTGCACCTCAAAGGTGGCCCATCTATCTGTCCCTAGTCCCCTGTCCGGCAGCCCTTGGCCCGGGATCTCACACCCGCGTGTGTGGGAGGTCTCCCTCCCCCCGCCTCTGGCCCTAAGAGACTTTGCCCGCCTCCCCGACCGGGAAAGTCAACAGACGGCGTGCCCCGCGGGCCTCGCCATGGCCTCCCTGTGGCCGGCCCTTCTCTGCCTCCTCCTCGGCCTGCAGGGGTCCCTGGCGGCAGGTATGTGGGGGTGAAGGGCGGCCGGCCTCCCAACCTGGCCCACGTGGCGGTCTCCTGGGCACCCGGAGCCTTTGCCGGCAGCTCTGCTTTCCTTCCAGAAGGCAAATGGTGCCTGGGCGCTTGCCCACTGCGGGCAGAACGCCTTCAGTGTGATTATTTTCCAGACTTTTGGGAGCGGGAGCGGGAGTGGGGCGCTTTCCCGGCCGCCGTGGGGTCCTGCCCTGGCAGATGGGGCTCGTACTTGCACCCGCCTCGCTCTGCGAGGCCAGCCAGGGACAGTGGGGGATGCTGGACCGCACTGCTCTGCCACTGTAGCTGTGATGGTGCCCTCCCCTGCCCCCACCCCTCTGGGGAACCCGGGACAGCCCTGTGAGCTGTCATCCTGACTCCGGTACCAAGTGGCAACCAAGTGCCCACACTGCCCCTAAAATTCCGTTCATGCCATCCTCAGATCCCATGGCTGGACGCCAGCCTGTGGTCTGAGGGACAGTGTCGCCGCCCTGGCTTCCATGCTGCCCCTTGCCCCGTTTACATTCTCTTTTCACCTAACATCACATTTTGGGCATCCCTTTCCTGGCAGTGCGGATGCGGGCATTTTGTGTTTCTGATGCGTTTTCCCGCAGCTTCCCTCACTGGCGTGTTTCTGTGCCTGCCTGGGGTGTTCCTTGGGGGGCATTCCCGGAGGCGAAGTGACCAACTCAAAGGGCATGCCAGCTGCTCTAACTCAGTGGACATCCTCCTCCTGACGCATCTCACTTGCGCAGCGCCGCCTGTCGGCGGCCGTGAGCACTCCTGGCCCTGGTTCAGCCAGGCCAGGGGCAGGTGCCCTTTGACTCCCATTACTAGGGGACAGGTGGCTTGGATGCCGCCTCGGCCTCGCGGGCGGACCGTTTCACGGGGCCCATTTCTCAGTTTTCATTGCCCAGGAACAAGCCCACAGCCTCCTGCACAGGCTCCGGCGCGCCAACTCATTCCTGGAGGAGCTGTGGCCCGGCTCGCTGGAGAGGGAGTGCAGGGAGGAGCAGTGCTCCTTCGAGGAGGCCCGGGAGATCTTCAAGAGCGAGGAGAGGACGGTGAGCTCGGCGGGACGCATCTGCGCCCTGGGGGGCAGTGGGTGCCCAGGTCTCCAGGACCAGCACAGCAGCAGCAGTCTCTCCAGCCCCACCAGGCATCCTCACTTTCGCATCAGAAGATGAGGAGTTCCCGTCGTGGCGCGGTGGTTAACAAATCCAACTAGCAACCATGAGGTTGCGGGTTCGATCCCTGGCCTTGCTCAGTGGGTTAACGATCCGGCGTTGCTGTGAGCTGTGGTGTAGGTCGCAGACGCGGCTTAGGTCCCGCGTTGCTGTGGCTCTGGCGTAGGCTGACAGCTCCACCTCCGATTAGACCCCTAGCCTGGGAATCTCCATATGCTGCTGCAGCGGCCCTAGGAAAGGAGAAAAGACAAAAAAAAAAAAAAGGAAGATGCAGGGTGGTGTGCCCCTGACTTCCCAAGGAAGGCCCCCGACTCCCAGGCGTGGTCCACACCCCACAGAGGGGCCTTGGGCCAAGCAGCCATCTGAGACCCTGACCTGGACGCCTTCTCAGGGAAACTTGTGCGAAGAAGCACTGCGGGAGCCATGGCCTCGTGCCTGCCCCCCGCCATGTGGCCAGAGTGGACTTCATTTCCATGTCACATTCGGAAAGATACACATTTAAACTGTATCCCGTCCCCTTGAACCGTCAACAGGGCTGAGGGTCAGGGTCAGGTTACATGGGGACAGGACCACATCCCCTCACACTCGCAGGACACACTTGTCTCACTCACAGGACACACAGGACACACCTGACACAGGACCCACATCCCGCTCGCAGGAAGCAGGGGGGTTTGAGACAGAGGCCAACACCTCCGTTTCCAGGTGCGCCAGGCCAGGCACCCTTGCCACTTGCACTGCATAGTTGTCGAAAACCTTTCAGCAGTTCCCATCTTGCTTTATTCTCACAGCAACCTGTGGGTTTTAGTTCATTGGCCCAAAGGTTGCTCAGGAATGAATTTTGGAGACTCTGCAGTTCAGGGAGCACCTCCGCCTCCCCTTCCCGCCTTCTCCACGGTCAGCGGGTGTCTCCACGGCCCACAGCATCATGGGAGGAAATGGGGCTGGGGGCCTGGGTGTGGGGTCCAGGGTCACAGCTCCAAGGTGGTGGGGTTGGGGCTCAACTTGTGACCTCTGGTGGCCTTAAGGGGGACCACGGGGGGGGGTCATAGGAGGGAAAACTCGCTTCCTGGGATGAAGCCACTTCATCTCCAGAAGGCAGGTCTGGCCTGCAGACCCTCACACAGGCCGAAGCGCCAGGACCCGCTTCCCCCGTGGAGGCCGCAGGTGCGGCTCCTGGCGCGGGGCTCACGCAGTTTCCTCTTTGCTTCCTCAGAGGCAGTTCTGGGTTTCCTACAACGGTGAGTGGGTGACCGGCCGTTCGGACCCGCCGGCAGCCGCTGCGCAGCGAGTTTAACCCCGTGACTCACTCACAGACGGAGACCAGTGCGCCTCGAACCCCTGCCTGAATGGGGGCTCCTGCGAGGACCAGCTCCAGGCCTACATCTGCTTCTGCCCGGAAGGCTTCGAGGGTCGGAACTGCGAAACCAGTGAGGAAGGAAGCCCGCGGGCCCCCGGCGGCTGCTGGGCGCAGCGCGGGTGGGGCGGGAGGTCCGTCTGGGCGGCCCGAAGTCCCCTTCAAGCAGGGTCTTGGATGGGGGTGCTGGCAGGGCCTCATTCTCCTACTCGATGCCCCGCCCCCTCTGGGTTCTGGCTCTGGGAAATTCTGATGCAGCTGGAGCAGTCTTGGGAGTCACTGGGGCCCCACCGGTCGGGCAGGTGACGTGTTGTTGGCCTTCTAAAGATTGCCATATGGCAAAGCCCGGGGCTCCCTGAACCGTCCTCAAGCTCAGTCACCCCCTAGAAAGACTCAGCTCTCCAAGGGCTGACACTCCCAGTGAGTCATTATGGCAAAAGGACACAGGTTACAGCCAGCCCAGGGGACAGCATCTTCTTCCCGGGCCGCGTGGACCGTTTCATTCCCAATAACCATGTGGGACAAGACACAGAGACTCACCCGCCTGGACGGTCCCCTGAGCCTCGGTGCCCAGAGACCCACTGGGCAGTTGACCCCGTCTCCAGCCCTTCCGGGAGCTGACACTGGTGGCCCAAGACCCCCAGGAAAACACGCTCATCAGGCAAATTAATTAAGTGAACAGTTTGCTCAGAGGGGCTGTTGAGTGGGTTCCAGGAGCTGAGGGGAGGCCGGTCCCTTCTTGGGCAGACCCTTTACCCCGCCCGGCACAGCCCGCTGCCCACGAGCTTTTCTGCACAGAGCAGAGGCCAGAGGGGGCTGCCCACCTGCTGCCTGGGGCTTTGTGTGAGCTCACGTCCGGGACAGGCCTTCCCGCCAGTGGTCCTGGAATTGCACAGCAGCCAACCCCAACTCCCAGCACAGAACTTTTTTCAGAGGCAGGTCGAGCGTCCCAGCTGTCCGAGCCTGTGGTCAGCCCCGGCCCAGCTCCCTGGGCACCACGGCCTCGCTGTAGAAAAGCCTCATGGCTCTGACTGCTTGCTGGCAGGACTCCCACTGAGTGGGACACTTCCCCTGTCCCTGGGACACCTCCGCTTTCCCCAGGCTGGGCCGGGTGGTGTGGAGGCCACCACACGTGGACCCCCGCATCCCCACTGGCCACGCTGCTCAGACTTGGAGCCCCCAGAATCCAGGTCTCGCCCTTCCGGGTCTGTCCACAGAGCAGGGTGGCTCCTGGCTCTCTCTGGAGCCGGCAGCCACGTGCCACCTTGGCGCAGAACCCTGGCCTGGCCCAGGGAGGGCTGGCCAGCGGGCTAGCTCTCCCTGACCCGTGGAGGCCCCCCTCGGCTGTCCCCTCTGTCCTCAGACAAGAACAGCCAGCTGATCTGCGTGAACGATAACGGGGGCTGCGAGCAGTACTGCAGCGACCACGCGGAGGCCGGGCGCGCCTGCTGGTGCCATGAGGGGTACGCCCTCCAGGAGGACGGGGTGTCCTGTGAGCCCACAGGTAACAGGTCCTTGGGGACCAGACGCTCCCTGCTCACCTCCACTCCTGGCCCGGGCTGTACATCACTGCCCCCGGGTCAGGACTAACTGCAGCACCATTCTGGATTCCAAATCCTTTCAAAGGCAAGCTCTTTCAGGGAAATGGAAAATGTCTCCAAACCACTCCCACAGGAACAGGGCTGTAATTCCCCCGGCGGGGGGCACCCCTGGCCCCGGGCCTCTTCGGAGGAGGAGGAGGTGGTCCCCAGCTTTGTCTAAGAGGCCTGAAACTCAGCCACCGCCTCTCTGTGCTTTCTTTCCCGGCTCTGGGGCCTTCCGGGGGCAGGATGGGAAACCAGGAGCAGGGGCAGAGGAGCAGCAGGCCCGTCTGAGAGGCTGGTCGCCTGACCGGAAGAGCCTCAGACTCCCATCACAGCCCCCACCCCGGAAAACGAGCAGGACCCAGTTTCAAGAAGGGGGCCCTCCGTTGCTGCAAAAGGAGCCCCTGCTGTCTCCCCAGCTGCTCCCCCTCCCACAGCCCCGGGAGGAGCCGAGGGAGGGCCAGGGCCCCAGGGCCTGCAGCCCCACCTCCTCACCGTCCCCACATCCCGCTGACTTTTGTTTTACACAGTTGAATATCCGTGTGGAAAAATACCTGTTCTGGAAAAAAGAAACGACAGCAACCCTCAGGGCCGAATCGTAGGTGGCAAGGTCTGCCCCAAAGGCGAGTGTCCCTGGCAGGTAAGGCTTCGCCGGGCCCAAGGGAGGGGTGGGGGTGTCCCCAGCAGGGAAGGCTTCAGGCGTATTGGGGCAAACTTGTAAACGTAGCCCCCACAGAGCCCCCCCCGAGGCAGCAGCCTTCCAGCATCCGCCGTGTCCTTGCCAGGCCATGCTGAAGCTGAAAGGGGCGCTGCTGTGCGGGGGCGCCCTGCTGAACACCAGCTGGGTGGTCTCTGCAGCCCACTGCTTCGACAGGATCCGGAGCTGGAAGGACCTGACGGTGGTGCTAGGTAGGTGTGTGGCTACCTGGAGCCGGTGCTGGGGGCGTCTGCGGCTGCCTCCTCCTGACCGAGCAGGTCCTCGAACCATAACGACGAAGGTTCGGGGCTTCGAGCCACCGACTTCCACGACCAGCGAACTTCTGCAAAGGAGCAGGGGGCAGCGTGCAGGCGGGGCCTGTACCCGCAGGGCGCTCTGTGCCCCCCCCCCCCCCAGCCTCTTTCCCACCCAAAGACGCCCCCGCCTGTCTCTCGTGGCCCAAGAGCCCCAAGCGGGTGCGCTTCCCAGGCCACGCTGCATGGGCCTCCGCCTGGTGGGTTTGTGTCCAAAGAAGCGGGGAAGGCCCCCTCCCCCGGCCCGACACCCCCCGCGCCCGCACCTCCAGCAGCCAGGCCCCAGGCTCCCCCCGGCTCTCCTGCCCCGACCCACGGGTGGCCCGGCGAGGCCGCTCAGCAGCCTGGGGTTGGGCGCTGGGCCCCGCACCCGCACGTGGCCCGATGCCTGCGGGGGTGGGTGCGGGTGCGAGGTCGTCTCCCCCGCAGGCGAGCACGACCTCAGCCAGGACGAGGGCGACGAGCAGGAGCGGTCAGTCGCCCAGGTCTTCGTCCCCGACAAGTACGTCCCGGGCAAGACGGACCACGACCTGGCCCTGGTCCGCCTGGCGCGGCCCGTGGCCC
The DNA here is from genome assembly GCF_016906955.1 of Phacochoerus africanus. Lineage (NCBI taxonomy): Eukaryota > Metazoa > Chordata > Mammalia > Artiodactyla > Suidae > Phacochoerus > Phacochoerus africanus. Next base: position 78,123,784 of record NC_062556.1, read on the forward strand.
TCACTGACCACGTGGTGCCCCTCTGCCTACCCGAGCGGAGCTTCTCCGAGAGGACGCTGGCCTTCGTCCGCTTCTCGGCCGTCAGCGGCTGGGGCCGCCTCCTGGACCGCGGTGCCAAGGCGCGCGTGCTCATGGCCATCCAGGTGCCGCGGCTCATGACCCAGGACTGCCTGGAGCAGGCCCGCCGCAGGCCCGGCTCCCCCAGCATCACCGACAACATGTTCTGCGCCGGCTACCTGGACGGCAGCAAGGACGCCTGCAAGGGCGACAGCGGCGGCCCGCACGCCACCCGCTTCCGGGGCACCTGGTTCCTGACGGGTGTCGTCAGCTGGGGTGAGGGCTGTGCGGCCACTGGCCGCTTCGGGGTGTACACGCGGGTCTCCCGGTACACGGCCTGGCTCCTCGGGCTCATGGGCGCCCCGCCGCCGCCGTCGGAGGGCCTCCTCCGAGCCCCGCTGCCCTAGCGCCGGCTCCCGGCCCACGCACCCCCCCTCCCCCCGAATAAAGCTGGGCTCTGGCGCCAAAGCCCCAAGTTCTCCTGTGGTTCCTGGGCAGGGGAGGGGAGGTGAACACCGAGAGATGGAGAGAGAGAGACAGAGACGGAGAGGGAGGCGGAGAGACGGAAAGAGACTGAGGGACGGAGCCCGAAGCTTGGGTGCCATCCTGAGGACATGGAGACGGAGGCTCAGAGACAGCAGACAGGGAGCCCGAAGGGGCGACTCGGATGGAGGCCGACTGGGATGGAGGAGGCGAGAGGCGGGAAGGGCCGGGGTCAGGGACGCACAGCAGAGAGATGGGCCCGCGTGCTCCCCCACCCACGAGCAGCCGAACCACCTCCGTGCCCCTGGCTCGTCAGGCGTCATTTTCGGGAGACCCCGGGGTCTCCCTGGAGCTGGTCTTCTCCTTCCCAAGTAGCAGCTCTGCCGACAGGAACCTCTCATGCGAGGCTGTTTCCAAAGGCAAGAGCACCTGCGGATCTGGAGCTTGCCGTTCCCAGCCCTGGGGACTGAGTGTCTCTTCCAGCCGAGGCCCCGGGGCACCTGCCTGAAAAGCACAGGGATGCCCCCAACATGCACGTTCCCAGGTCCTGCCCAGCTCAGCGGGATGGCGCAGGGCCTTTGACCTCTGCTCTTACCACATCCGCCAGTGATGGCTCGCAGGCCTCAGGCGGGAAGAATGAGGAGCTGGGGACCAGGGCTCCAAGGTGGGCAAAGAGCAAGCCCCAGGGGCTCAGGCTCCCTCAGGACTCGCCCAGGCCCTGGGACACCTGCTCGGGGTGCTCGGCTAGACAGTTGGCCCCTCTCAAGCTGAGTAGCCAGGGCTCCACCAGCCTGGCCACGTGTTTGGGAGGGAAGGTCACAGGCACGCCCACTTCTCCCGGTGCTGAGTGGCTGGATGGGTCGCCCAGCCGAGGAGACCACCTGACCACAGACCTCCAGGGCTCACTCCCCGGGCCTTTGCACAAACACTTTGCGGCCCCAGTCAGGCCGTAACTTATACTTCTCCGGTGCACAGAGGTCAGGAGCCACAAGCCTGGCCCCTCCTACGCTCGGTCCGGCCACGCCCCTGAACCTCTGTGCTCCCCCCCCCCCCCGCCCTGGCCCCGTTCTGTCTGTAAAATGGGACCCCGCCCCAGTGCTTGGCATGAGGATGAAACCAGTGCAGGTAAACGAGGCGTCAGGAGACAGGCCACACGGCCTAGAGCAGCAAAGCTCATGTGCTGCCATCCCGACGCCCCAGCACGACGGCTCAGGCTGCAGACGCTCGCGAACCCGGCAGCCAATGCCCGAGGTCTCCCGAGCCCATCGAGCCTCCCGTCTCTTCCTGGAAACAAGCTGGCTGCCCTCCTCCTGGAGAGCTGGGGGAGGCCGGCGTTCAGCGGCTCCGGGCGGGCCCTGCTCTGCCTCGCTTTCCCCGGCCGTGACCACGTGGGTCCCCTCCACCCCTGACCCTGGGTGATGGGGCGGGGCCCGGCTCACAAGGAGCCGTCTCACCCACGTGCTGCCCGTGCAGAGCTGCAGCAGCACAGAGACCAGGCCGGGAGGGCCCAGGGACCAGCTCTGCATGTCACACCCACAACCTGGCAAAGGACCGGCCCTGGCCTGGGTGCCCGGCAGGGGCGTTTGAGGACAGTCCTGGTCACCAGTGTTTACTGAGTGCCTGCTGCGTGCCAGACACCCCTCCAGGTGCTGGAGACAGCAGCAGACAAGCCAAGTGACCATGGGTGTCGGATAGTCAGGTGAGCTCAGTGCGGGACAGAGCAGGGCCCACACGCCACCGGTAGTTCCCAGGCCTTGCTTCCGGAGCCTGGCCTCTGGCCGCAGAGCTGGGCAGCTGAGGACCTCGGCCATGTCCTGCAACTGTGGTGCCAGGCAGTTCCCAGCTGGGAGGGCGGCCAGGGCCTGGCGTGGCGCACACCCCTCCTGCCCAGACCTGAGACCGAGGTCTATTCTAGGTACACGTGGCCCTGGCGCTGGTGCCTCCCAGGCAAGACTCCTGCTCAGATGCCCATGCTGAGAGGGTGTCCCAGGCCCACCGTCCTCCCTGGCCTCCCCGAGGGAGGGGCCTGGACAGGCTGTGGGTGAAGGCTGGGGACGAAGCCACCACCAATGTCGCCTGATGACCTGGGCTGGGCTTTGCACAAGTGAGAAACGGACTCCACTGGGAGGCCTCCGACCTCAGGGCTCCTCCCCCCAAGCAGCCCCCATCTGGCTGCTCAGGTGACACCTGCCTGGGCCACCGTGGCTTCATCGTGGGGCCAAGAGGCTCATCCCGCAGCCCCTCCTGGCACAGCCCCTCTCAACCTCGGGCCAACACGTCCTGTAGTCAGCGGGTCACACGCAGCCCTGCAGAGCCCCTCCCCCAGGGACGCCGGCCAGGGGTGCCCCTGCCGAGTGCCCGTGGAAGCCCATGCTCAGCCCCTGAACTTGGGCATGATGGCACAAGCTGACTTGCGGGTGAAGGACCAGCGCCAGGACAGTCTGTGATACCAGCTGGGGACAGAGTCTGTGAACAGGATGGTCTCAGACCAAGGGAAATGGAGAACACGGGGGCGCAAAGCCCTGGGTCCTGACCCCACGGCAGCCCACAAAAGGCCATGGGCTGACGCTGCAAGTCTCTCTAAACCCCTGTTTTCTCTCCTAGAGAGAAGACGGGGAAATGACACGGTAGTTGCTTTCGTTTTGGCTTCATTCGCAGCACATGGAAGTTCCGGGACCAGGGGTGGAACCCGAGCCACAGCACTGACTCCAGATCCCTAAGCCGCTGAGCCACCGGGGAGCTCTGGTGCTCAGCTTTTACTGTGGGTGTGAGGATGAAATAAGAGCTGGATGAAAATACCTGCAAATGATAACGTGACGTGTTCACTCTTTCTCACAACAAAGAGCTTCTGTGCCGGCAGCAGGCCCTGGACGTGGCTCCTGAGCTGGACGTGGTTGGGCTGGGACCTCCCCAGGCTTCAAAGGCCAGGGTGGCCATGCCCTCAGTGCAGTCACCTGGCCCTGACCGCTCCCTCCGCCCCAGCAGGCCCAGGCTCCAATCAGGAGGCCGTGATCGGCAGGACAACCAGCCCCCCTCGGCCCCGGTGAGCGAACCTTGCCCCAAGGCCTGTCACGGAAGGGACAGAGACGCTGTCCTTGGCCACACCATGGTGGGCCTGCCGAGCCTTGTCCTGCTCAGCGCCTCCCTGGCTGGCCTTCTGCTGCCAGGGGGAAGTGGTGAGTGCCCCTCACCCTGCCGACGGCAGGGGTGGCCAGGGAGGGGGGTGGGAGGAGCCCCCTGAGCCAGGCTGGCATGGGCCGCCGGGCTCAGTGATTCCAGCCAAGGGCCGCAAGGGCCAGGTGTGCCTCCCTGTGCCGTCTGATGGCAGGTCACAAAGACAGGCAGAAGCCCGAGGAGAGGAGTGGCCACAGCAGGGGAAGAGCCAGTGCCTCCCTTCAGGCTGGCTGGGCCAGGGGAAGGGCTGCCCAATTTGAGGCTGCCCAGGAGGACGCCAGAGAGGGAAGAAGCAAAGGCTGGAGAGAGCAGAGTGGTGGCCCCCAGGGCGGGCTTGCATTCTGGGTGAGGGGGAGTCAGGAGACTGGGGTGGTGGGAGAAGATGACAAGTGAGGAGAAAAACAGAGTGAGCGGGCGGGGGGCAGTGGGCCAGGTGGGTGGGGGTGCAGGAGAGAAAGGATGCCTGGGGTGTATCTCAAAGCAAGCGCTTTCCAGAGGAGCGGACGTTTGGAGCAATGGGGGAGGGGCTCACAGAGAACAGTCTGGGAAAACATCCCTCCCTAAAACAAAGGGGACCTTTGGAAGGGAAAGCAATTTGAGGTTGCGAGGAAACTAACACTTTCTGAGCACCTAGTGTTTACCAACTGAGCACTAGGACTTTTATACACTCTTGAAAACAACTCTAAGAAGCAGGTATCGGAACTCCCATTTGCCAACACTCAGGAGCAGGGGACCACGGTGTCCTTGCCACTGCAGACGGCGGATTCTGCAGTTCTGCTTTTTAGTCTTATTCATGCAGCATCTGGAGCTCTGGGAGAAGGGGAGACATCCAGTGCGGTGAGACAGCAGCCAACACAGCTCAGGATGAAAGGTCGGACTAGAAACATCTACCCGGAGTTCCCATTGTGGCTCAGCGGTTAGCGAACCCGACTAGGAACCATGAGGTTGTGGGTTCGATCCCTGGCCTCGCTCGGTGGGTTAAGGAGCCAGTGTTGCCGTGAGCTGTGGTGTAGGTTGCAGATGCGGCTCGGATCCCGAGTTGCTGTGGCTGTGGCGTAGGCCGGCAGTTGAAGCTCCAATTCGACCCCTAGCCTGGGAACCTCCGTATGCCGCAGGTGCAGCCCTAAAAAGACAAAACAAAACAAAAAAAAAAAACAGAAAAAAAAAAGAAAAAAGAGGTCGAGAAAGCGGAGCCAAGAGCCAGCCAGGGCCTCCCACCTAACAATGAAAGAGGGAAGAGGCGTGGGTGAGACAGAGCAGACAGTGAGAGGTGGGGACAACTCAGCACTTACCATGGGGGGACCCAGAGACACATTTTACTCCACAGGTCATGACTCATGTGAGTCACAAAATCAATTTAGTGTTTCTTTGTTTGTTTTTTTTTAATGAAATAGAACAGAATCAAATAGAAAATTCTGTAATAAGTACTATTTTGTAGAAAATGGTTCTAAGTACCTCTTCTTGAAATTTTTGTTTCAATCATGTGTATGTCTGTCCGGGGACTTGATATAATCCATACTTACTGTTAATTGTGACCGTGCCCAACCGTGGCATGACCCCCCACTTAATGCAAAGCTCAGACCTGGAAGTGTGGGTGGGGTTGGGGTGGAGCAGGGGTGGAGGGATACAGCCTGAGCCAAGGCACAGAGGGGAGGGCCCGGGGCGACAGTGACCTGGAAGTCCTCCGAGAAGGGCGACTTCCAGAGAGGGTTCGAGCAGACCTTTCCGCGTAACTCTGGAGGCGTCGTGAGGGTGGTGACGGCACGAGCGACACACTCCTGCACGAGGGTGGAGGAGGTGACAGCGCGCATCCTTTCCCACCCCAGTGTTCCTCCCCCGCGACCGGGCCCACAGCGTCCTGGAGAGGGCCCGGAGGGCCAACTCGTTTTTGGAGGAGATGAAGAAGGGCAACCTGGAGAGGGAGTGCCTGGAGGAGACCTGCTCCTACGAGGAGGCCCGCGAGGTCTTCGAGGACAAGCAGAAGACGGTAAGGGGTGGGGGCGGGCGCGTGGCACGAGGCAGTTACAGGGCTCCGGCAACGGCAAGTCGAAAACACAGAACGTTCGTCCCAGCCTGGCCGTCGCCTCGCGGGACGGAGCCGCGCAGGTAACCTGGGCCCGCGCCCAGACGGCTCCACCCGCGGCAGCGCAGGGCCGGCGCGCAGGCGCAGGGAGGACGCGGCCGCCAGGCCCCGCCTCGCGCTTGCGCAGCAGCAGCCGCAGCAGCAGCCGCAGCCGCAGCAACAGCAGCTGCCTGACCCGCGCCATCCGCCCCGGAAGAGGCGGGGCCTCGGAGGCTACCCCGGAAGTGGGAAGTCGCTGAGAGGATTTCGCCGCCTGCCGCGTGGGGTCAGGCCCTGACGGCGGGTGACGCAGTGCAGCCAAGGTGGAGGCTGATGACCTCCAGCCGAAGCTGAGGCAGAGTGAGCTGAAGACACTTCAAGGCTGGGGAGAAAGTGGAAAAGGAGGCCAAGCAGGAGCCAAGAGACAGCCTGGCCACGGACAGCGGACCTGTCCTCACCGGGGGCAGCGGAGCCGCCCACGCCTGTCCACACCGCAGGCAGGCAGTGGAGCGTCCAGCTGACTCTGGACGCTGGGGGGCCGAGCCACAAAGGCTCGCATACAGCCTGCAGCCCACTCGCTGCAGCCTGGACCCCACCAGGCCGACCCACCTTAAAGGCGGCAGGTGGCGTCTGGAGAAAGCTCATCTTCTGTGCCCTTGGGGACGGGTCAGGTTGCAAGTCACGGCCAATTCAAGAGAACGTAGAAAGAGTTGCTTGATATCAGAACAGGCCGCCGTGGGGTGACAGGCGTAGTCCCAGATGATGCTGGAAAACCAAGAAGGCCACACGAAGCATCACTCTCCGGAAGCCCCACTGCGGTCTCCTTGCTCAGGAGTGCACCTCATCCCCATTTTGGCCCAAAGACAGGGAAAGGCAGTATCATTGGTGATGCTTGCACTTGAGCCTAAATGACTTTGTGAGGAAGAAACGAATCATCCACACTAAGGTCATTACATGTGGAAGAAGTTTCTTGGGTGGGTTTGGGTTCCTAGCCCTGTGATAAACGCGGCTTCAAGGGGAGCTGTAGCTAAGCTTTCCATCCCCTGCCACAGCGGGCTGGACAGGAACTGATGGGTAAGAACTGCTCCAGGACCCTGCTGTAAGATGCTGGTAGTGGGTGGCCTGGACCAGGTCTGGGATGGTCCATCCCAGTTCCACGTGCTTTGACTTGAACTCAGCACCTGAGTTTTACTGAGTATGATCTCACGAGATTGTGGATAATATATCAGGGGTCATGACCCATATCACAGGCAGTTACAAGGTCACCCCCCATCCAGGTGGCCCAGCAAGCCACATCCCTGAGATTGGCCTCATCCCACCCTTGCAGAGAATCAGCAAAGTAGAAGAGCTCGAGAAAGCCCTGGGGTGAAGCTGCCAGAAACTAACCTCTTCAGAGCTGAAGAAACTAAAAAATCATTGATGACACAGCAGTATGGCAAAAGCTACTGAATATCCTCCACCTCAGACCACAAAGCCCCCCCCCCCAAGGGCCACGCCCAAGGCGTATGGAAGTTCCCAGCCTAGAGGTTGAATCAGAGCAGCAGGTGCCAGCCTACGCCTCCACCACAGCCTCAACAATGCAGGATCCAAGCCATGGTTACATCCCACATGACAGCTCACAGCAATGCCAGATCCTTAACCCCCTGAGCAAGGCCAGGGATCGAACCTGAGTCTTCATGGATACTAGTTGGGCTCGTTAACCGCTGAGTCACAATAGGAACTCCTCAGTTTGTTTTAGATCAGCATCAACCTGATACCAAGATCCACAAAGATGAAAGAAAGAAGGGAGGGAGAGAGAGAAAGAAAAGGAGGGAAGGGAAGAGGGAGGAAGAAAGAGAAAGCTGGCGTTCCTGTTGTGGCGTAGTGGTTAAGGAATCCGACTAGGAACCATGAGGTTGCGGGTTCGATCCCTGGCCTCGCTCAGTGGGTTAAGGATCCAGCGTTGCTGTGAGCTGTGGTGTAGGTTGCAGACTCGGCTCAGATCCCCCATTGCTGTGGCTGTGGTATAGGCCAGTGGCTACAGCTCCAGTTTGACCCCTAGCCTGGGAACCTCCATATGCCACTGGAGCGGCCCAAGAAATGGCAAAAAGACAAAAAAAAAAAAAGAAAGCTATATAACTGTCACTCATGAAGCTCTCAAAAATTCTCAACAAAGTCTGAGCAAATTGAACAGAGCACTATAGTGAGAAAAGATGACTACATAATGACTGCATCGGTTTACCTAGGGCACACAAAGCTGGCTCAATATTTGAAAATCAGGGCTGTAATCCACTGTATTAACAAAGAAGAAAATCCACGGGGTCATATCTACTGAGGCAGGAGAAGCACCTAACAAAATGCAACATCCATTCATGATAAAAACCTGTCAGCAAACTACAGTTAAAAGGGGACTTCTTAGCGTTCCCCTGTGGCACAATGGAATTGGTGGTGTCTCTGCACCACCAGGATGCAGGTTTGATCCCTGGCCCGGCCCAGTGGGTTAAGGATCTGGTGTTGCCGCGGCTGTGGCATGGGTCACAGCTGCAGCTTGAATCTGATCCCTGGTCCAGGAACTCGACATGCTGCGTGGCAGCCGAAAAAGAAAAGGGAACTTCTTCAACCTGATAAAGATTATTAACAAGGAGCCTACAACTGATATTGGACTTACAGTACAAACTGAATGCCTTTCCCCCCCGAAGGCTGGGAGCAAGGCACGGATGTCCGTTTCCAGTAGTCCCTGTTCTGCACTGTACTGGCACTGAAGCGCTGGCATAGGAAGATTTAACAGTAAGTCAAGAAGAAGAAAACTACCCCTGTTTGCAAGTGACATGATTACCTATGTAGAAAGTCCCATGCAGTCTGAAAAAACTACTCCTAAAATGTATCTGCCAGGCAAGGCCACAGAATACAAGGTAAGCACACAAATGTTAATCGCATACCCATCTAGCAGCAAGGTAATTAGAGACATAAGTATGTATGTTCATTTCCGCTGAGCCGCGATGGGAACTCCCCCCAAAATACTTAACGCCACTTAGTATGGCTCCAAAGGAAGATAGCGGCGTAAGTCTAATAAAGCACGTACAGGGTGTGTATGCTGAAATCTATACAGAATGCTAATGAAAGAAATTAAAGAGGACCTAGGGAGTTCTTGTCGGGCGCAGCGGAAATGAATCCGACTAGGAACAATGACGTCACAGGTTCAATCCCTGGCCTCGCTCAGTGGGTTAAGGATCTGGCGTTGCCATGAGCTGTGGTGTAGGTCGCAGATGTGGCTCAGATTTGGTGTTGCTGTGGCTCTGGCGTAGGCCGGTGGCGACAGTTCCGATTAGACCCCTAGCCGGGGAACCTCCATATGCCGCAGGAACGGCCCTAAAAAGACAAAAAGAAATTAAAGAAGACCTAAATAAGTAGACATAGAATGTTTATGGTTTGAAAGACTTAACTATTAAGATATTGATTCTCTCTGATTTGATCTATAGATTTAATGCAATGCCAATAAAGTTCCCATTAGTTGATCCTAAAACTTGAAATACAGTAAAGCAAAGGAATTGGAATAGATAAAACTATTTTGAGAAAGTCGTACTATGCAATTTAAAGACTTACCATAAAGCTGTGTTAACCTCAGAGAGATGGATTGCCCATAAGCAGTGTTGGTAAAGGAATAAACACTTCGATCAACAGAACAGAATAAAAAGTCCACACGGGGGAGTTCCTGTCGTGGCACAGCAGAAACAAATCCGATGAGGAACCATGAGGTTGCGGGTTCGATCCCCGCCCTTGCTCAGTGGGTTTAGGATCAGGTGTTGCCATGAGCTGTGGTGTAGGTCGCAGGCGTGGCTCGACTCTGATGTGGCTGTGGCTGTGGCATAGGCCGGTAGCTACAGCTCTGATTCCACCCCAGCCTGGGAACCTCCATGTGCCAAGGGTGCAGCCCTAAAAAGACAAGCCAAAAAAAAAAAAAAAAAAGCCATATGTGGACCCCACACTAACATGGCCAACCGATGTCTTATAAAGGCTTAGGGTCCACCCTGACCCAGTACGATTTTATCTGGATTCGTAACTACATCTGCAAAGACCCTATTTCCAATTCAGGTCAAATTCTGAGGTTGCCCCTAGATTGAGGCCTGGGGGGAGACGCTAATGAATCTACTACAATAGCAAATATATATATTTTAAGACTATGAACATTTTTTTTTTAGTGTTAAATAGGCTCTTGATGTCCTTTAAAAGGTAATTACCAATTATCGTTTTTCTCAAGTAACATAATGATTATTCGCCAGGTCTCTGATCCTTCATTGAATCTTTGACCTGGGCCAGCTTGGGATGTGAAATAGAGCAAACCATTTGTGGTACAATCTGTTTCTTTCCCCCCCCTTTTTTTTAGGTCTGCACCCACAGCATGTGGAAGCTCTCATGCTAGGGGTCAAGTTAGAGCTGCAGCTGCCGGCCTGCAGCACAGCCACAGCACCCGGGGATCCGAGCCACATCTGTAGCCTACACCACAGCTCATGGCAGCACCGGGCCTTTAATCCGCTGAGCAAGCCCAGGGATGGAACCAGCATCCTCCTGGGTACTAGGTGTGCATGTGAGATGACAGAGCATGGTGTCTGGAAAACGTGCTGTAACATTAAATGATTCTTAATTAGGAGTTCCCGTTGTGGCTCAGCAGAAACAAATCTTCAGCATCCATGAAGACGCAGTTTCGATCCCAGGCCTCGCTCACTGGCTTGAGGATCCGGTGTTGCCGTGACCTGTGGTGTAGGTCGCAGACACGGCTCGGATCCCGAGTGGCTGTGGCTGTGGTGTAGGTCAGCGGCTACGGCTCTGATTTGACCCCTAGCCTGGGAACCTCTATATGCCACAGGTGCGGCCCTTAAAAAAAAAAAAAAGGAAAATGTGTAATGACTCTTATTAATCTTAGAGTGATATCCATGTAGGGCTAGATACAGTATGACGCTGATTCTTTACATAAAGGCTTGAGTGTGTGTGTTGGTTTAAGTCATGGTAGCAGATTATTATATGATAATGATTTACATGATGAAATTAATAAAACACTCTGTAATATTTAGCAATTACAATGATTTGTCATGATGAACGTAGTACAGTGTTTGAACCCGATACATAAAGTTTTCAGTTTGCTTCTGAATCTAAGTAATTGCTTCAGGGATTTTACTTCCGTTGCTGTTGTCTCAGCAGTTTCTTCAAACAGAAATTAGCTGAAAAACAAACAGGACTTATATGAACTTACGTGGTTCAGGAAAGAATAACATGAAATTACTTACACTTGGTGCAAATTATGTGAAATTCCTTTCTTTTTCTTTCTTTCTTTTTTTTTTTTTTAGGGCCACTTGTGCGGCACATGGCAGTGCCCAGGCTAGGGGTCAAATCAGAGCTGCAGCTGCTGGCCTACACCACAGCCACAGCCACAGCCACACCAGATCCGAGCCGCATCTACAGCCTACACCACAGCTCACAGCAGCTCTGGATCCTTGACCCGCTGCGGGAGGCCAGGGATCAAACCCTCGTGCTCATGGGTGCTGTTGGCTTCATCACTGTGAGAGCCCCACCGGGAGCCCTCAGTGTGAAACGCTTGATTGTGATCACGTGATTAGCGGTTTGCTAGCATGCAGGCTAGCAAAGGAAATTCAGTACTATAAAGTGTTTCCCAGATGCTATGATCAGTTGTGAGCAAGCAAGAAAACGGATGCTAGGCGGTTTGGTGATGTGATAATTCACTATACAGACATTTTTTGGAATGATGATCAGAGCCTCCGCTTTACAGATGCGGAAGACTGGAAGAACTTTCCCTTTTCGATTGAAGAGTTCTTGAGCAATGTGTTCCAGGAAATGACCTCTGTTTGAGAAATATCCCCTTCAGGTTGAGTCACTAGATTGTGGTTGGTGGTGGTGTAAGATGTCTGTCTTCCTAATCATTTTAAACGCTTTTTCCCTTTTAGGATGAATTCTGGAATAAATACAAAGGTGAGACGCTTTCTGTTTTAACCCTAAGTGAAAGGGCTTCACGGGGTATTTAAATTGGGAAGGACTGTAGTCAAATGTTGAAAACGTTTCCTGAAATTCCTTTCTGCTCCTGTTTAAATTTTACTCCTTTCAAATTCTTCCCCTCTGAGTGTTTCCATAATAGTCATTGTAAAATAGTTTCTTCTAATAGCTTTGTACAAATTCTGGTTTGGTTGCTTGCTTAACAAGTTTATTCTCAGGAATCAACTGCCACTTTTAAAGAGCCGAGAGCAGGAGTTCCCCTTATGGCGCAGAGGAAAGGAATCCCACTAGGAACGACGAGGTTGCGGGTTCCATCCCGCGCCTCGCTCAGCGGGTTAAGGATCCGGTGTTGCCGCTGTAGGCGGCCAAACACAAGGGCTGTCCCACTCGGTGTGGGAGGACTGGGACACTGCCCTGCTCTTCTGAGAGGCTGTGGTGGAGCTCGCAGACGCGGTTGGGATCTGGTGTGGCTGTGGCTGTGGTGTAGGCCAGCAGCTGTAGCTCCGATTCGACCCCTAGCCTGGAAACCTCCACATGCTGCAGGTGTGGCCCTAAAAAGACAATCAACAAACAAATCACAAAATAACTTCCTTCTCCTTCGAGGGTACCAAATGCCATGATAATTTTTTAAATCCAGGCCTACTAGGTACAAACAAAAACTAGGTCTGAAACATTGGGACCTCCAAGAAGGGACCCACACGGAATGCTGACTGTGTCTGAAAGGGTGTTAATCACGACTCGTGTTTTGTTTTGGTAACAATATCCGAATTTCTCTGAGTGTCACTGTGCAGACACACCCGGAGGCGTGCGGGGCCACCGGTGCCGGTGCTGCCAGCAGCTCTTGGGGTCTGCTTTCCCCGACCAGTGGAGAGGGGGCCCCTGACACGCCTCTCGTGTACACCCAGCCCAGAATCGGGTGCCCAGCAGCCCCCCGTTGTCCTTCCAGCTGCCCCCTCGTGGTCCCCAGCCCAGGGCTTCTTACCCTGATGTAAAAATATGGCCTGTGATTGTAAAAACACCGTCCAGCGTCCTGGCAAAAGGTGGAAAGCTCAGTCAATAATCCAGTTAGATAAGGACATCACGTACCCAGAGCCACCACGTCCACAGAGGACAACTCGATTCCTGGAAACAGGAGGCTCCATCCAGGTCGTTCGGGTTATCCAGAAATGTGTGCCAAGACCGATGTGGCAAAGTCGTCCGCATGACTGGGGAACTGCCCGCAAGCTTTGGTTTCCGAATTTTCCTTTGCAGACGGCGACCAGTGTGAAAGCAGCCCTTGCCAGAACCAGGGCAAGTGCAAAGACGGCCTCGGGGAGTACAACTGCACCTGTGCCGAAGGCTTCGAAGGCAAAAACTGTGAATTACGTGAGCTCCTCCTCTTGGGTACCTGAGGGTCAGGGTGGGAACGACAGGACCTAAAAGGCCCAGGAGCCCTCCCCGCTCCCCCGAGGGTCAGTCTGGCCACCGCTCCGGGCGCTCACTGCAGGGCTCGTCCCCGAAGGCCCGGCCGTCCACTCAGCATGGGAGGACCCGGACAGCACCCTGCTCCGCCGAGAGGCTGCGGAAGGGAGGGCCGTTACCATGGAAACGAGCACTGCGTCTCCCTCCTTGGAGGAGGCTGTTTGTCCTGGTCCTCGGGGTCCTGGCTGGGGTCCCACCGATGTCGGTGCTGAGTGTGCAGGACTCTCCGAGGACAAAGCGTTGATGCAGTTAACTGCACATGGAGCAGTCCCTGAGTTTTCCTAATGCGGTGATTAATTTTTAATAAAAAGTAGGTTAGTATCAGACCAGGTTTCCCTGAGGAGAGATATTTGCGTTTCTTTTTAAACCCTTAATTTCTAAGTTTAAGAACCTGCCCTTACACTGGCCACTCTGGAATTTTCCTCCACGGAGCACCATCCAGAGAGGTCTCTGAGTGCGGTTCGGCCGCCCCGGGGCTGCTGTGCATTTTATGACGTTCCTGTAATGTTGACCTTGGCCGTGACCATTTTCCCATCCAGCCAGATGGGAAATGTAAAGTCAGCTGCCAGGCGGCCTCACTGGTGCGAGGGTGGGGTTGGTGCCCCGTGGGCCCTGGGAGCATGTGATTCCTGCTCAGCCGGCCCAGGAGGCTCTCTGGGGAATGAGTGGCCTCTACCGCTTTACAAGTGAGAGCACGAGCCGAGGGGCTGGACTAACTCACCAGATTGCACAGCTAGACTGGGGGGTCGGCCAGAGTCCGGCTGCTGCCCCTCCTTCCTGCCCCGCGGGAGCTGGACCCTGCATCCCTTCGGCCGCAAGGAACTCCCTCTGAGTGGCCACTGCACCCCTGCACTCAGGGCCTTCCACAAGCCTGGTGCCCAGGGCCTTGCCCCCTCGTGGCCGTGGTTCCCTGTGGCATTGGGACCGCCCTGAGTGCCGTCCAGTCTGCGGTCTGCGGGGATCAGCCCTCTGCTCCAGCGGGTGGGGGGCTGGCAGGGTGCCTGTCCCTGGCCACAGCCTCAGCTCCTGGCCCCCCACAGTCACACGCAAGCTCTGCAGCCTGGACAACGGGGACTGTGACCAGTTCTGCCGGGAGGAGCAGAGCGCGGTGGTCTGCTCCTGCGCCAGCGGGTACATCCTGGGCGACAACGGCAAGTCCTGCATCTCCACAGGTAGGTGGGGGACACGTGCCACGCGCGGGGCATGAGGCACGCGTCCTGATGGGCTCGTGGTTCGCAGGCAGACCCTCGGTTTTGTGAAGGGCTTGAACCCGGGCCGAGTGCCCTCAGCACTGCTGGGGGAGTGAGGCCAGGCGGGCGATGCTGGGCAGAGCCGGGCACAGGGCCTGGCTGTGGCAGCAGGTCCTGAGTGGCCACGGGGGCTGGCCTGGAGATCCGAGGCCACCCAGCTGCCCGTGGAGCCGGAGGCGGGCCGAGGAGCCTGCAGAAGTGATTTGGGTTCTGTGGGCCCCGACGGTAATGGCACTTTGTTCCTTGGTGAAAGCCACGAGTCTGGTCCAGAAGCTTAAGGGAGGGCTGCGTGCAGGCCCAGGTCCCGTGGGTGGGAGGCAGCCCCCACCTCACACCCTTGCCTGGGCAGATCTTGGCCTTGGCACCCCTGGGGCGGGGCCGGGCACTGCAGAGGTGGCCTCCGTTGAAGTTAAGCCCTCAGCAGGCAGAAGATAGTGGGATTTAAGTGGCTGCTGGTAATGAGATTTTAAACAAGCTGGGTCAAAAGCATTTTAAAAGAAGTCATTTGTTGACACGTTTGCAGTTTTTTTTTAATTCCAGGAATAATCACAAATCAGTTTAAAGTTTGAGGGAGTTCTTGCTGTGGTTCAGCAGAACCCGACTTGTATCCATGAGGTTGCGGGTTCGATTCCTGGCCTCGCTCGGTGGGTTAAGGATCCGTTGTTGCCGTGAGCTGTGGTGTAGACGGGCAGCTACAGCTCCAATTCGACCCTTAGCCTGGGAACTTCTCTATGCTGCAGGTGCAGCCCTAAAAAATGATATAAAATCAAGGTTGATGTTTGAGAGTAAAATCAGGTAAATGAATTCCTGGTGTACAAAGCTCTAAGTCAGGGAGCAGCTGCTGTCGAATTTCAGGGGCAGTGACTGCAAACACCAGCCCAGAACCAGCTGACGCGAGGCGAAGAACTCTATTGCCCGCCAGCAGCACCCAGGCCACTGAGTGCGCGTTCCCCCGGGCCACGGGGCCACCCAGACCCGTGTTGCTGGCCTGATTTAGATGAACACCAGGCGCGGAGAGAAGCCCCCTGGGACCCACCGCAGGCCTGTGGGCCCCCAGCTCTCCCTGCCCTGCTTTGCCCTTTACTGAGGTTCCCGCAATGAGGCCGGCACGAGGCTTTTTCCACGTTTAAGGACAGCTATCCTTTTTTTGTTTTTTGTTTTTTTTTTGCTTTTTTGCTTTTTAGGGCTACACCCGCGGCATATGGAGGTTCCCAGGCTAGGGGTCGAATCCAAGCTGTAGCTGCCAGCTACACCACAGACACAGCCATGCCAGATCCTCAACCCACTGAGCAAGGCCAGGGACCGAACCCGCATCCTCATGATGGCGGGGTTGTTTCTGCCGCGGTGCAGCGGGAGCTCCCCAGCTGCCGTCCTTGGGCGTTGTCTCACAAAGCTCTGCCAGTGCTCCTCTGCCAGTGCTCCTCTGCCCAGATCACGTCTGTTTCTCCGGCGTTTCACTAGGAAGCGTGTGGAGCACAGAGCAGGTTGACAGAATTTCCCAGGGGCGCCTCAGCCCCAGCTCTGGCCTCCCCTCTGCCCACTCTTGGCCGCCCCGTCTTGGCACACGCGGTGGACCCCAGGGGCCTCTGACCGTGGGCTTGAGCACCCAGGCCACCCGCGGGGGGGGGGCAGCCCCGGCTCCCCCCCCCCCGCCCCCACCTGGCACGCGCCCCCACCCCACCCCTCGGGGACGGCGGCGCGGTGCTGAGCGGCGCCCTTCTTGCAGAGCCCTTCCCCTGTGGGAAGCGCACCCTGGGCCGCAGCAGGAGGTCGGCCGACCACGGCAGCGAGGCTGCCCCTGAAGCCGGCCGGTCGGAGCAGGAGCCCGGAGACCTGGGCCCCACCGAGGGCCCCCTGCACCTGCTGAGCCTCAACGACACGGAGCCCGGCCCCGAGGAGGACGAGGACGAGAGCAGCCTGGTCCGGATAGTGGGCGGGCGGGACTGCAGAGAGGGCGAGTGCCCCTGGCAGGTACCTGCGGGCCAGGAGCCGCTGCGGCGGAAGGGGCCGGGTGGGGCGGGGCGAGGCGGGCCGGGCCGAGGGGGAGCCCCGCCGGGGCCGAGGGGCCGGGTGGCGAGTGGCGGCCGCACCCCCGAGGCCGCGCCATGTTTCATTTCGGATGTGGGAGATTTTCACCCCAGCACCTGGGTCCTACCGAGGCAGACGGCACCTCAGGGAAAGGTGTACCCTGTTGTTTCTGAAATCCCGCTTGGTTGGTGATTTGCACTGAAGTTGCCAGGTTAGCAAATGAAAACAGACTTCCGCTTACATTTGAATTTCAGATGAATAGTGACTGATTTTTAACGTAGGTCCCAAATACCACAGGGAACTTACGCGAAAAATGACGTGCCATTTCCCTGACGCAGTGACTGGGGGTCTCTGCTCTGCTGGCGGTCCTCCCTAGAGGGCCGAAGCTGCCAGTGAGCCCAGAGCGGCCCCGGGAACCCCGCCAGCCGGGCGAGTCCGGATTGCCGCGGGGCCCGGGAGGGACGCTCGTTGGGGCCGCCCTGGATGTCGTGCGTGCGGGGCCTCTTCTCCCTGTGACACCGCGACCTGGGAAGGGAGATGCGACCCCTCAGGCATCCCAGCCCTCGCTGCTGGCATGGATCAGGGCCGGCGGAGCCCGCGAGCCCGGCCTGACGGCGAGGGGCGGGGAGGGCCCCTCTCCCGGCTGCCGGGCCCAGGCTCGGCCGGCTGCCTGGGGTCCACCGTCGGAAGCACCGCCCTGTCCAAGTCTAGGAAGACTGACCCTCAGCACCTGTCACCTGTCAAGTGGGGTTGTGAGTGGATAAATTTGCACAGAAGGGCACACACACCCCTGCTTCATGCAGGATGAGGATGGGCGGGCCCTCAGCGTCCTCGAGTCTCTCAGGCTTAACCTGTTTCCCGCCCGCCCCCTGCTGTTCCTCAGAGAAGGGCCTGGGAAGGGGGGGCAGAAGGCCGTCCCCGCACTGGGAAAAGGAGCGTCACGGCGCTGCCCGCCCCTGCTCCCTCCCAGCCAGGCTCGGGCTCAGGGGCCCCTCCCCAGCCCCACGCCTTATCAGGGAGCAGCCCACCGACCGGATCTCCGGGAGACCAGCCACAGGCTGGCGGCGCCCCGACGCGCTGCACACGTAGTGGGGCCGTGAATCTGGGGGTCCGTGCGGAGCCGGCTCCCAGACCAGCCCGTGCTGGGGGTCGCCGGCCGGAGCTCGTTCCAGCCTGAAGACCCTGAGGCCCGGGCCTCGGTCCAGCCTGGGGAGCCGCCGTCCAGGCGGGGCTGGGGGGCTTGGATTAACTGTCTTCGCGGAAGGTCAGGCTCTACCCGGGCTCCCCCTTCCCCTCCCGCCGCAGGCCCTGCTCGTCAACGAGGAAAACGAGGGCTTCTGTGGCGGCACCATCCTGAGCAAGTTCCACGTGCTCACGGCGGCCCACTGCCTCCACCAGGCCAAGAAATTCAAGGTGAGGGTAGGTAAGTGCCACCCCCCAGCTGCCCGGCAGGGCCTCCTGAGGCCACCAGACTGACCAAGCGGGTGGGAAACAGGAGTTAAAATCCTGAAGCCCTGCGGGGAGGGGCTGGGGGACTTTCGCAGAGGAAGGGGGGAGGGGGCGCACGCAGGGTCCCTGATGCCTCTTCAGCGGGAAGCACCCCGGAGCCCGAGCAGCCAGCACGTCTGCCCTTGCGCTCAGTCCGAGGCACTGTCCTGTGTCTCCCCTTCTGTCAGACCCCGGAGCTGTCTGGTGGGCCCCAGGGCAGCCGCCAGGGCGGCCACAGCTGTCAGTGGTAACTTTCTCGTCAATGGCACTTTTTTTTTTTTTTTGCTTTTTTGCTTCTTAGGGTGCACCCACAGCATATGGAAGTTAGGGGTCAAATCGGAGCTGCAGCCACTGGCCTACACCACAGCCAGAGCCACGGCAGGTCTGAGCCGCGTCTGCGACCTACACCACAGCTCCGGGCAACGCCAGATCCTTAACCCACTGAACGAGGCCAGGGATGGAACCCACGACCTCATGGATACTAGTTGGCTTCGTATCCTGCTGAGCCACAACGGGAACGTCTAGTTAGTACGTTTTTAGTTTTCATTTTTAAGGCTATAGAGAATACTCGTTTTAGTGATGTATCTGGTTACGCGGTACGTCCAAAATATTTTGCCTGTTTTCTGCGAGATCAGATTCTAAGTGCTCGAGAGATCTCTTGAGTCGTTCTTTCGTCCTGAGTCTGAGCTGTGACCCTCACCGCGTGTGTGGGTTCTGGGCGGTCGGTGCCCACCTGGCCCATCAGGAGCCAGGCCCGGCCCCTGCCCATGGGGACGCAGAGGCGTTTCCCTGGCCTCGCTGTGCCTGCCTGTGCCGCCCACTTTCGAGTGGCCAGGCGCCCGTCCGCAATCGGGAAAGAGTCGTAACTGCTCTAAAACGTCAGCGCAGCCGGGGCCTGGCGGCCGGAGCTGATGGCGCGTCCTGCCCTCAGGCGACCGCAACCTGGAGAAGGAGGAGGGCGACGAGGCGGCGCACGAGGTGGAGGTGACGGTGAAGCACAGCCGCTTCGTCAGGGAGACCTACGACTTCGACATCGCGGTGCTCAAGCTCAAGACGCCCATCGCCTTCCGCACGAACGTGGCCCCCGCCTGCCTGCCCGAGAAGAACTGGGCCGAGGCCACGCTGCTGACCCAGAAGACGGGCATCGTCAGCGGCTTCGGGCGCACACACGAGCGGGGCCGCCCGTCGTCCACCCTCAAGATGCTGGAGGTGCCCTACGTGGACAGGAACACCTGCAAGCTGTCCAGCAGCTTCCTCATCACCCCCAACATGTTCTGCGCCGGCTACGACGAGCAGCCCGAGGACGCCTGCCAGGGCGACAGCGGCGGCCCCCACGTCACCCGCTTCAGGGACACCTACTTCGTCACCGGCATCGTCAGCTGGGGCGAAGGGTGTGCGCGGAGGGGCAAGTACGGCGTCTACACCAAGGTCACCAACTTCCTCAAGTGGATCGAGAGGTCCATGAGAGCCAGGGCGGAGGCCGGGGCGGAGCCGCACCCCCAGTAAAGGTCTCGCTGCCGCGACCCCGCCCCGAGTGCTTCTTGCCCCACGGAGGCAGGGACGGGACTGGGGGTTCCCGGCCGCTCCCCTTCCGGCAGGGGCGGAGGCCTCGTCCAGCCCCCGGGGTTTGGGGGTGCAGGGGCGGGGGGTGCCCCCTTCACCACCGGGAGAGGCCAGCTCCCTGGGGAGGGGAGCCGGTTTCCCAGAAACAGTCGAGCTGGGGGGCCCACATCTGTGTGTCCACCCCTGACGGCCTCAAGGGAGCCCTCCTGCAGCCAAGGCCAGGGCCTCTGTCCCCAGCGAGCTGCATCAGTGGGAACACGGGGAGCCGCACAAATAACACCCGCTTTGTGTCACACCTGTGTCTCACGTGGGTACCTAGGCCGTGCGTCAGAGGCAGGGGAGCTGCCTCACCAGTCTGGTCCCAGCTGGGGCCCCTTAACAGGAGGGAGCCCCGAGATATGGGATGTGGGGGGAGGGCAGGAGGGACCGACGGAGACACAGAAGGACAGAGAGACAGACACAGACACAGAGAGAGATGCAGAGACTGAGCAACGGAAACACGCAGAGGAAGAGGCTGAGGTGGGCAGAGTCGCAAGACGCGCAGGTGCTCGCACGCTGATCGCCCGGTGGGGGCAGCGGGGGGACTGCTGCCCCCCCCGCCACCCCCTGCCCCGCGGGGCTGAGCGAGGTTCTCACCCAGCCCGCCCCGGGCCGCTCCCCGACCTGCCCTCGGTGCCGTAGGAAACCTGGTCTCCCCAGGAGGCGGTGCCAGGCTCCCCAGCCCTTCACGGAAGCCCAAGTCCTGACGCCCTGCGGCATCGGGCTCTGCCCTCAAGGGTCTTCCTCAGCCCTGGCTTCGCCACTCGGGGCCGTGTGTGGACAAGACCGTCCTGTCGGCCCAGCATCCGCTCCCCCAGGCGGCCCTCCCACGTACCCCCAGGAGCCGCCCAGCTCTGGGTCCCTCTCTGCCGAGGCCTTTCATTTCTCTGCCTTTTCCCTGAACAGGAAAATACCAGCCTGAAGCGAGTATTTAGAACACTTAAAATATTTAAAGTATTTAAAATACCCAATAAAACCAGTGTCCCCTGTGGGTAGCCCTTCTCCATGGGGGTGGGGTGGGGGTGGTGGCCCATCCCACTCCTCACCCCACACCAGTTGAGCCGCCAGGTGGGCACATGCCTGAACTGGGGAAGGGGCTTTTTCCAGGAGCTGGGGCAGGGGGACACCGCGTGACCAGCATGAGCCTGGCTCCCGGCCTCTGCCATCTGTGACAAGCATGTTGGATGAGACCACAGGAGCAGGCGTGAACTCGAGGCTGGGGGGCTGTAGCCTCAGGTGCAGAGCCCACTCTGGAGAGGGGACCAGAAGACCCCAGCCCAGCTGGCCCTTTGCACCCCGCGGCTGCTGGCCACATGGTCACATGGTGGACCCCGAGGGGTGTGCTGGGCCCTCAGAGCCACAGCGACCCTGCAGACGAGCCGTGGTCAGGGCACAGGCTGCTTCTGCCAAGGTCCCCAGATGCAACTGAGGCTACCTAACCAGTGTTGACTGTGACCTCAGGGATCAGTGATGGGGTGACAGCTTTGGAAGAGCCACTGTGAGTGCTGGCAGCCCTTCCCTCTGGACGTCCTGTCTGAACGAGCCCTGAAGAGGTGGGAGCGCGCTGGGCAATGACAGCACAGCTGCCAGCCACATGCGGTGGGTCCGAGGCCACTGGGGAAAAACAAACAGCTGCACGAGCAGTGTCCCTGCGGCAAAGCATCCCAGTGACCCGCGGCTGTTCTCGTCCACCACCCGTCTGGAAGGGTCCGGGGGTGGGTCTGCAGGGCGGGGGCCGTTTAGAAGGGTGGGAAGCACAAGGGGCTGGAAGGCAAACCACAGGCCCCTGCACAGGCCCCATCACCTCCACTCAGAAGCAGGACATTCTGGGGCCCTGGGGGCGGGACGGAGGGGAGGGCGGAGCAGGGCCTCGTGGTGAATGAATTCTGGGCCCGCGTGAGGCTGCAGCTTCCTCAGGAGCAGACAGGCCAGTTCCAGCGGATCGGGCTTCTCCGCAGAGCCTGCGCAATGACACGTGAGCACCCGGATGAGCCGTGCATCTCCAGTTATTTCCTAAGTCAGGAGGGGCTCGGAGGGCCCCAGGGCGGCCCCAGCTCCAGGCCTCCTGCCAGCGCTGCTGGAGAACAGAGCACTTTTTAAAGGGACTTGAGAGTGTGACTTATCCACTCTTCTGATTGGAAAACGGGGAATTTAAACATATTCAGATTTTTAAGTTGAACGATTCGTAAGACCAAGTATCCCGTGCCTTTTTTTTTTTTTTTAAGGGCCGCACCCATAGGGTACGGTAAATTCCCAGACTAGGCACTGAATCCGGGCTGCAGCTGCAGGCCTACACCACAGCCACAGCCAGATCTGAGCCGCGTCTGCAACCTACACCACAGCGCACCGCAACGCCGGACGTTTAAGACACTGATTGAGGCCAGGGATCGAACCCGTGTCCTCATGGGTACTAGTCGGGTTCTTCACCACTGAACAACAATGGGAACTCCCTGTTTTTTTCACTTCTGACGTTGTACTTTAACCCCAGACTCAAAACTCTTCTTGGCTGATCACAAAGGCTCCAGCCCGCTCTCTAAAAGGACCTTTACAGGAGTAAACACACGAACCTGCAGGAGATTCATGGAAAGGGCGGTGGACTTGCAAGTGTTACCGACATTCAGCTGTATTATTTTCAAACTGCCTCTAGGTCATCAGAGCATGGCTTTAAACAGGTACGAAGGATTTAAAATCCAGCAGATGAGCAGGGCCAGCTCAGAGCCCAGGGCTGATGCCATCAGGGGGTCACACGGCCCCAGGAGCAGAAGCCAGGGCCCCACCGCAGACCCGTGGGCAAGCCGCAGCGCCCTGTCTCGGCCCAGCCCCGGGGCTGGGGGAGGTCTCCTGGCGAAGGTGGCAGCGGCCCCGGCCCAGGGTAAAGCAGCCTTCAGACCCCACAGCTCTGCCAAAAGCAGCTACAAGTGGTTGTGAGGTCTCCCTCCTTCCTAAGTTTTGCATAAACAGAAGAATGTGCATATTCTGAAAAAGCACTATAAAACCTGGAAATTTTGTTTTTTTGTTCTTTTTAGGGCCATACCCGCGGCATATGGAGGTTCCCAGGCTAGGGGTCCAACACGAGCCATAGCTGCCGGCCAAGCCACAGCCACAGCCACGTCAGATCTGAGCCATGTCTGCGACCTACACCATAGCTCATGGCAACGCTGGATCCTTAACCCACTGAGTGAGGCCAGGGATCGAACCCATGTCCTCACGGATACTTCATTACCACTGAGCCACGAGGGGAACTCCCAAAACGTAGAAATTTTGAATCAAGTTAAGTTCAACTTGAAAAAGAGGCATTAAGTTAACGAAGCATTTTGATCACACAGACACTCAGAATAAACATAAAACACATATCCCAGAAGCCTGGGTACAGGGTCTGCCATCCGCATAGGACTGGGACGGCTCCTTTACAGAAAGTGTTACAGAGACAGCTTCAGGACCCACACGAGAAGCAAGCCAGTGGCCCTGGAGACCATGTCCCTCCCTGTGCAGCCTCAGCCACAGGCGAGCCGACAACGGGGCTCCCGCTCTGGTTGGGTGGCTAGCGCGGCTGCGGTGACGGAGGCTGAGGTCCCCCGAGGGCTGGCCAACCCGGTCTCCGCTCCCGGGACACAAGCCCAGAGACGCCGCGGTTCTCGGCAGGAGCCGGAGGGCTGCCCGCGCTCAGCACACGGTCGACAGCGGGGGGAACGGGTTCTGCTTGCTGACCACCAGCTTCTGATGCTGATGTGATATGTAGCCTTTGATGTGACCCTGCGGAGAGGGGAACAGCTCAGGGCCGCGCCCAGGCTCCCCGGCCACCATGCAGTCAGCACCAGGAGGACGAGGAAGAGGCACACCCGACAGGATGGGACGCGGGGGTCCCTGGGGCCGCTGCCGCCCACCGCCCACCCGGCCCTCTGGGCCGCGCGACACCTCCTGAGGCCACGCGCGTTCCAGGAGAGCCGCCCGCACAGAAGCTCCCGCCCTCGCACCATGTAGATGAGGTTGGCCAGGAGGCACTGGACCTCGTCGATGTCCACGTCGTCCACCTGCATGAACCTCAGCGCGACCAGGAAAGCATCCAGGGACAACTGGTGTGTCCTGAGTAACAAGTACCTGGAGGCGCGCAGAGGGACGCGAGTCACCAACAGCCGGCGCCGCGTCAGCGGGAGGAGGGCCCCACCAGGCGCCGCTCGCTCCGCGGGCAGGAGCCTCTGCCGCCTGCTGGAGGCGCCGGAGACAGAGGAGCGTCCAGGCGTCCCGCCCACGTCCCGCTTGAAAAAGGCCGCAGGACCAACACGCCTGTCAGGCTTCCTGGGCCTCCCCTGAGCCTCGGATGCGCGTGCGGCCACGTGCTCCCGTCCCTGACGTCGGCGGGCCCGACGGTGGTCGGTGTCTTAGGGGTTTGATGTGCGTGGGCCTCACAGCCACGAAGCGTCTGGCTTTGTCTCGATTTGACTGAGCTCCTGGCGGGAGCAGGCCTCAGAGAAGAGCCAGCTCCCGGAGCCACGTGGAGGAACAGATGGCTGCAGAGGAGCTCGCCTCCCGCAGGCTCAGCTGGTCCCGCTGAAGGAGCGGGAGGCAGTCCTGCGGCTCCGACAAACCCCGCAACGCCTGGTCCTCGGGGCGGCCACGAGACACCTGTTACACAGGCCCCTCTCCAGCACGGCCAAGCTGCCCCTCCGTCCCCTGGGCGGCTGTACGCCATGGCCCGGCGGCCACAGAAGGAGAGGATGGGGCGGCCTCACCTGCTCAGACGCCAGCCCTGCCCAGACGACGGCGTCCGTCTCCCAACCTCAGCACCTAGCGCAGGCGGCTCAGCGGCCAAACCCACAAGGAGGGAGCCCTGCACTTACACTTTCGCATGTGTGTGTGTGTGTGTGTGTGTGTGCGCGCGCGCGTGTGTATGTTCAGGGCTGTACCCGCAGCATGTGGAGGCTCCCAGGCTAAGGGTCTAATCGGAGCTACGGCCACAGCCACGCGGGATCTGAGCCGCGTCTGCGACCTACACCAAAGCCCACGGCAACGCCGGGTCCTTAGCCCACCGAGCGAGGCTGGGCATCGAACCTGCCACCTCCTGGCCCCCCGTCGGCCTCCTCTCTGCCGCGCCCCGACGGGAGCCCCGCACTCACACTTTCTTAAAGAGATTCCTGCAGGTGATGATCTTCAGCTTCTCGAGGATGAGGAAGATGCCGCAGCGGATGAAGAAGGCCTCGTGCTTGGCCAGGGCCTCGTTCAGCAGCAGGAGGTTGCCTTCGCTGGGCCACGGGAGGGACACGGTCGGTCACGAGCAAGCCCCGGGCGGGAGCAAGGCGGCTCCCGCGTGAGGCACCCTTGCCGACGCTGCGCCTGAGGAGCCCCCGCGAGCGGGACACTCACCTCACAGCTTTGGTCACTTCAGCAAACTGCATGAGATGATACCGCTTCAGAAGCTCGATGGTCGGCATGTGACCCTAAGACGAAGTCATTTTCCAGAATAAGAACCTTATGTTGTTAACAGAATCGTCTCTGGTGAAACTCCTATCAAGTAAAAGAGTTTTCAAACCTCGCAACCTGGGTTTCCACTGTGGCTCAGAACCCGACCCGTTTCCATGAGGATGCGGGTTCGACCCCTGGCCTTGCTCAGTGGGTGAGGGATCCAGCGTTGCCCTGAGCTGTGGTGCAGGCCGGCAGCTTCGGCTCCGATTGGACCCCTAGCCTGGGAAGTTCAGTGTGCTGTGGGCGAGGCCCTAAAGAGCAAAAGCAAAAACACCCCCAAAATGTGCAACCTGTGTTTCTTAGACCGTCTTCTGAAGGAGCCGAACAGGAACTGAAAGCAGCCTGACACCTCAGCAAACAACGCCACTCCCCGCCTGTGTCACTGTCCTGGAGGCAGGTGAGAAGGCGAGGGCTCGAATGGGAAAATGGGGACAGCTTCCAGAAGAACCAGCTGAGGAAGCCCACTGGCTGTGCCTACAGAGCGGGGGGGGGGGACGCTTGCTCTTTCCTTTATGAGCCGCCCTAAACTAGTGCCGTTTTAACTACGTGTGTGTGGTGCTTTGGTAATTTTTAAACATTTTTAAATGGGAGGAAAGGAAGCTCTATCACCTTGGGGTTGCTTTCGTAAATGAATTTGCTAGTGAGTTGCTTGTCATTTCCTTATAAACATCAAAAAAAACCAAACAAACAGGAGTTCCCGTCGTGGCGCAGTGGTTAATGAATCCGACTAGGAACCATGAGGTTGCGGGTTCGTTCACCCCTTGCTCAGTGGGTTAACGATCCGGTGTTGCCGTGAGCTGTGGTGTAGGTTGCAGACGAGGCTCGGGTCCCGCGTTGCTGTGGCTCTGGCGTAGGCCGGTGGCTACAGCTCCGATTCAACCCCTAGCCTGGGAACCTCCATATGCCGCGGGAGCGGCCCAAGAAATAGCAACAACAACAACAACAACAAAAGACAAAAAAAAAAAAAAACAACAAACAAAAAAACTTTTGGTGACCAAGTAAGACAGCCACAGACAGGCTGGGCCAATCCTTTCCCTTCTCAGCTCACCCGTTTCATCAGCTGAGAGTTTGAGAGGGAAGAGAAATAATACGCATTTATTCTATCTGTCCTCCACGCGTGAAACTCGAGTCAGACAAAAAGCCTTTCTCGAAGGACCTGGGAGTGTCGGCAGTGGACACAGGGGTTCGAGGCACACGCAAGGAAGGCTTGTTCCTCCCTGTCTGGGGGTCAGACGGGACCCAGCACCACCAGCTGCCGTGGTGCAGAAAGCCCTCGGCCCCGCGTGCGGGGCAGCCCTTACCAGGAGCATCTTCACGGGCAGCAGGTAGATGAGCACCAGGCGCTTGTTCCTCTGGCTGGAGCGGTGGCAGTGCTGGAAGGCGAAGGACAGGTACTCCTCGGCTGCGGGGACGCCGGGCAGAGCAGCCGTCAGGCCGCGGCCCACGGCCCCGCCCGCCGACGCCTTGCGAAAGGCCCTACGGGGTCCAGAAAGGACGGCCGCGTGCCGCGAAGGGGAGCACGCCAGCCCGCGCCCCGTGTCAGGTGTTCAAAGAGCCGGCTCGATGAACACGGAGAGAAAACCCAGGGCAACCCCTTCAGAGACTCCCCTGAAGGTACGGCTGACCCTGAAACAAGGAAGGTCTGAGCCGCCCGGCCGCGCCCACGCGGGCGTTTGCCACAGTGACCACGACAGGACCACGAGGTCTGCGGCTGATTGAATCTGCAGATGCAGACGACCCATGGACACGTGAGGGCCAACTCTCAGCGAGAGACAGATGCAGCCTCTGCTGCGGGGGCTGACAGTCCCTTCAAAGCGTTTACGCCTTTGCTATTTTAAGGGAAGAAGAAAAGACGGCGGGGACAGCCAAGGCAAGCTCTCCTTCAAAAGCCACGGCTCCGGGAAAGACTTCGTGAAAGGAAATGACAAGTTGGTCTGTCTGACCCCAGGGAATAAAAAACTGCCGTTAAGAAAGAGCTGTTATTTTTGCTATCAGAGCATCCGAGGCTATCGATACAGGAGAGAAAAGCAATTTATGTATCACGTGTGGCCGAAAGTCACACGGCTTCGTGTGCAAGGGACCACTGAGGAAGTGAGTTTAAACAGTCTGGCCTGAGGACACGAGAAGCAGCAGAAAGAACCACTGCATGCCAGCCACTCAGAAGGTTCAAAAACAACCACCAAAACCGGCTCCCAGTCCTCGAAAAAGGTGAAGCCACGAACCCCAGAACGTGATTTCATGAAAGCGCAGCCCTCATGTGGCGCCAGCCCGCCACCCACAGCCACAAGCCCCAGCGCAAGGGCAGGTCCACGGGGCAGGTGCACGCGGGCCAGGCTGCGCGCAGAGCAGCCGTGCATGGCTCCGTCCCCAGGAGGGAGTCAGGTGACTGCCTCCCAGACCCAGGTGGGTCAAGAAACCTCGGACGGGATGTAACCACTCAGTCTCAAAAATTCTAAAAGACCGACAGCCTGGATGCGGTCACCACCTGCACTTCCCTTCGGCAACGAGGGCGAGGGCCGCTGGCGCACCTTGCTGGAAGTCGCTGTCGAACATGGCCTTCCGCCCCACGTAGTACCTGTAGGTCACCCTCTGGGCAGTGCTGTAATCGTCTTTCAGGTTGGAGCTGTCGATGGCTCTGATGAGCGGCTTACACAAGTGGAGCTTGTTGATCTGTAACAAACAACAATCGACGTGCAACACTGTTTCCAAAAACAGCCTGGCTGCGCGTGACCCCAGGGTCCTAAGGGCCTCCTCAAGGTAGGATTTACAGCATCAAAAGCGACTGCTGCTCACATGGACCACCCGCCACCCCCGGCTCTGGGCGCAGAGCACACGTGTGCACGGGCGGCAGGCCTGGGAGTGAAAGCCCAGGCTGCTCCCCGCGTCGGCCCCTGTGCCCGCATCGTCGCCTGGAGCTGGAGCCAAGGTTGTGCCTCCTGGGAAGATGGGCAGAGGGAAACAGCATGCACACAGAAAATACCTTAAAATAAATCTTGAATAACTGGTTCACCAGGAAGAGCATGCCCCACTTCTTAGAATCCTCTATGCCAGCGCGGCTGCAGAAAGAGCTTACAGTTACACAGTTACAGAGCAACAATCCTGGGTCTAGATCACAAAACAAACGTCCCGAACAAGCCACTCTCTTGAGATAAGAGGCCCCAGTTGAAGTCACATTCCTGAAATAACATAATCACACGAGAGGTGTCTTCTCTGACTGAAGAGACCATGCGGGGAGTTCTAAGAGCAGTTATGCATTGGGGTGACCCCCCGGCCTGGCAGATGAAAACGGCCTGGTGCGCAGCATGTTGCGTAAAGGCCGTTGGAAAGCATCTGTGAGAAGTGGGAAAAGCACTTTTACGTCAGGACATCATGAAGCCATGACACAGCACGGCTGCGCCCTGGAGCACGCGCCGGGTGGCCTGGTGAGTGTCACAACAAGCAAAGTCCTGCCCCGGCGGGAGGAGGGGACCCTACAGCTCAGCAGGGCCAGGAACACAGGGGCGAGGACTTGTCAGCTCAGCCGGGAGCCGGGCTCCAGCTGAGGTCTGTGGGCCTCACTGCCTGTCAGTTTTACCCAAGACTCAAGAAACGGACATGTTTGGGGGAGAAGTTACTGCGGGACACAATTACCTCTGAAACATCTCAAAAGAAGAGAGCAAAGCAACACTGACAGATGGACAGACGGACAGAAGGGGAGACCCAGGAAGAGCCGCAGAGCAAGTGCAGGACACGATGCTGGATGAAGCGGGGCGTTCACAGCGTCCAGATGCAGCCCCTCTAGCTTCACTGCTGCGTGAGTGTTTCGACCATACGTCACAGAGCCACGCAGAGCCGAGTCTGTCCCGGCCCTGCCCCAGTGGGACCACAGGCCCTGAGGCCGAGCAGCCGGAGGCCTGGAAACACCAAGACCAGTGCGCACCAGGCCCCCCCCCCACCTCCCAGCAAGAAGAGCCCCCGAGGGGAAAAGGGGAAAGGAGCCGTGGCCACAAGCTGGGGAAACCGCTCCTGACACTCAGATGCTGTGAACAGGAACTCGGAGCGACAACGCAGCCGCGCTCTGCCATCCCTGCCAGCTCCCGTGCGTGCCCCGCACAAGCCTCAGCCCAACGGCAGCCCCAGGGCGTCCTTTCCTGCCGCCAGCAGCAGAGACGAAGGGCACCAGTGCCGCCCCCGGAGGGTGTGAAACAGAAGCGCGCGCACCGGCTGGCTCAGCGCCAAGGACCCGTCCAGACGGGACAGAGCAGACTCTCAAAGGAGCGTCTCAGCTTGGGGCTGCTGTGGTCTCAAGGGTCTACTCCGAGGACCGTTCGGTCACTGCACACTCCCTGAGGGCCTGGCGACCGTCCTGTGGGGGCCACGTCCCAGGCGCCCTCTCCCGCCACTGCCGCTGCAACCCACACACGTGCGTCTCCCGCTGACCGCCACAGGCCACTGTGCCGCCCCCTGGACTCGTGCGCTCACACCCGCGGCCTCTGGGCACTGATCACCGGCCCTCTTCCTTGGAGCCGTCAGAGCCTGAGCAGCGGGCTTACTTCTTGCAAGCATTTCCCCATATTCTATGGTCCCTTTTTTCCTTTTTTAATAGTATCCTTTTTTTTTCAAGGCCACACCTGCAGCACATGGAGGTTCCCAGGCCGGCAGCTGTCGGGGTCTAATCAGAGCTACAGCTGCCGGCCTACACCACAGCTCACGGCAACGCCGGATCCTTAACCCACTTGGCGAGGCCAGGGACTGAACCTGCGTCCTCATGGATGCTAGTGGGATTCACTCCCGCTGAGCCACGATGGGAACTCCTTGAGAGTGTCCTCTGAAGCACCAAAGTTTTAAGTTCTGAGGAAGTCCAATTTATCTATTTTCTTTAGTTACTCATGATTTTGGTGTCATATCCAAGAAAACCACTGCCAGATCCAAGGTCAGGGAAGATCACTGCAGGAATACACAGGCAAACACAATTCCAAGCGCCCTTGAGGTAAATATTCACTGAACGCTACCACGGTGCGGGCAACAGGTATGCCCTCGCGGACCCTGGCATCAAACCATCCCCAGAGTTACTTCCCCTGGGTGCAGCAAACAAGGGGCCAGTCTGCAGCAAGGACACGTGAAAGGAGACCTCTCCAACTCCCAGCTCTGAGGTTCGGGGCCGAGAGGCACAGCGGAGGCCTACAGCTTCAAGTGAGCGCAGGCGGGGCAGGTAGGGTGTGCCAGGCAGAGGACAAGGTGCGGGAAGGCCTCCGTGGGGAAGGGTCCCGGACACTGAGGACCTGCTCCCACCCAGGGCCGCGGGACAGGGTGTGAGAAGCTGGAACACTCCCGGGAACACCCGTGGTGGGTGTACATGGGGAACGCCTTATTTTCCTTCGCTTTACAATTTCCTAAAACTCCCCACCAAACAAGTAGCCATGATTTTATAATGAGGTGGATTTGGGAGGAAAAACGGAAACTCTAATGTAGAATCGGATGGAAAGTCTAGAATAAGCGACGGCAGAGTTAAGAATGGTGGATGAGAGCCGCCAACTTGAAAGCAGGTCAGTGTAAGTGAGCCAGACTGAAGGAGAGGAAAGAAGACTGAAAGCAAGCAGGGCCCCTAGTGCCCCGCAGAGCACAGCCCCGAGGTGAGCACACAGGGACGGGAGTCCAGGAGGGCGAACGAGAACAGGGCCAAAAAGTGGCTAAAGGATGAATGTAAACGTTAAATCTTAAAAATGCAATGAAACCCCAAAAACCCGTCAGCTCAGAGATCCCAGAAACTCAGTGAACCCCAAGGAGCAGGAGGAGAAAAGCCCGCGGCGCGTCAGTCAAGGTCCTGGGCCCAGGGGCGCACCGGGCGGCAGAGGCAGCACCAGCCATGCCCTGGAGAGGGGGCCCTGAAGTGAGGGTCTTTGAAGGGCTAACAAATGGCGCGTCCAGAAAAGGGGCCCCCGGAGAGGGCGGGGTGCAGCAGAGGCTGGAGCGGAAGGGGCCCCGGGGAGGGGAGAGAGCCCGGACACGGGAGCCCTGTGCCCCAGGATGGTCCCTGGCCACGCAGGGCACTCACGTGTCGCTGGCGCAGACGCGGAAGCAACCCATGAGCAGCTCGGCCGCCTTCTCCAGCATGTCCCCGACTCTGCCCCGGCCCTTCTTTGCCAGCTGCTGATCCGCCTGCGGGAGGGAGGGGGAGCCGTTCTCTCTACTTCCTCTGACCCCTCGCTTCAGAGGACCGTCGCCAGGCGGCCAGCAGGTGCTGAGAAGCACAAGGTGCAGGCGCGGCCGCCGGGTCTGGGCTACGTCTCGAAACGAGGCGCCTGCAGCCTGTGCTGCTCGCCCGCAAACCCAGCCCCTCCTCAACCAGCTCACGCTGCCAGGCCCCCAAGCCCTGAACTGTAACACGTGTACCTCGTGTTCCTTGGGATGGCGCCGGACGGGCGCGGGCCCAACCAGAAGTCACCGAGCGCTCGGCCCAGAGTCAAGCAGGGCTGCGGCGACCCCCAGGGGAACAGCCCCCTAGGTGGGGACCTTCGCCTCCTCTAACCCGAGCCAGCTCGGCTGCGGCCTGGGTCCACGTCCAGGTGGAACCGGTGAGGCAGGCCACCCCCTGCCGCCGGCCACACGGACGCCACCCGCCCGTCCCCAACGCGTCTTGAAAGACTGACATGAAATTGAGCAACAGATGGATCCTGAGTTTGGGTTTCATCAATAGTGACGGGATCAGAACTTACGTTATTGGCAAATATTCGGAGGTCAAGGGCCACGGCGTACATGACAGGCAGAGCCCTGCGGGTGAGAAGAGGCTCCGAGGTCAGAAGCTGCGTCTGCAGGACGGTCACCCCAGGGCCACTACCCCAATGGCCGTCTCCTTGACCTCGGCCTGGCACCCCTCGCCATGCTGGCCCAGGACCGCTCCGTCCTGCAGCTCCCGCCCCGACCCAGACAGTGAGGTCAGCCGCACTCAGACTCCCTAAGCCGGGCCAAGGTATGTAACGGGCAGGGTGTCATCAAACAACTTCAGAACTGCACGTAAAAAGGAGCTTTTTCCTTTTTATCCTTTTCTTAGTAAAAGGTATTTGCAAGCCTTCAATTTCATTAAACAAAATGTCAGTGTTTACCTAGACTTGTTAATAGACCACAAAGTAATTTATCAAGGAATTAAAAGGACCCAATTATTATATATTCCATCACCCAAATGAACTGCAGTTGACCTATATCTTTTACCCAAGTTTAAAACCAAACATAAGTTCGGAATTCACAATTAAAGGAAAGAAAAACTTGATAACTACTTGGGGGCCTGAAAGGGCTGAGATAAAAACCGACCCTTCCTATTTGTGGGAACACACTGCAAACAATCTGGCTGCGGCGCCATTTAGGTCCACACCGACGATTAAAACTCCGCTGTCTGTGCTGATGTTCTCCAGCGTCGCATCTGAACACCAACCCAGGAAACACAACACACGCTGACTGAGAATAATTTCTTTTTCTTTTTTCAGCTGCACCTGCAGCGCATGGAAGGTCCTGGGCCGGGGGCTGGATCAGAGCTGTAGCTGCCGGCCTACACCACAGCCACGCCAGATCTGAGCCGCATCTGCAGCTACAGCGCAGCTCACGGCAACACCAGACCCTCCACCCACTGAGTGAGGCCAGAGATCACACCTGCATCCTCACAGACACTACGTCGGGTTCTAAACCCACTGAGCCACCACACAAACCCCCACGTTGAGAATATATTTTTTTTAAGAGGTTCTGCTTTCTAAACAGAAGAAAGCCATTTGCTAATTCCCAGCTGTTTCGGTTCATACTCACCAGTTTTCTTCTTTGTGGGCCTGAAATGCCCGTAGGAATGATGTGCTGTGTTAAGGAAAGTCGGACATAAAGATTCAAGCAATGGTAGACACAGGAGAAGAAACAAGAGCTGGGGCTCCGGGTGGAGCGGGCCGACGCTGCCACGTTGTGTGCGCGTCACCGAGCTGGTTCTGCAAGGGCAAGAACACATAAGCCCACGGCGCAAGGACCCGAGTCTCACTAGGCAGAAGCACAGCGAGTGCACTTACTTCATACGCTTTTTCCCCACGGCAAGAAAGACTACTGCTGAGATTTTTTAAAACGGACAACTTCACACCTTTTTAAGCTCCTCTGAGCCCAGACGATGACGCGTTACGTGTGACGCACTTTAGAATCTGGGATGTGACGTTTCCTTCACCGATGACAGAACTCCTGAACTCAAAGGAGCCCCAGCTGGCCAGCGACGACGCTCTTCGGTGAGTGTTAAACGGGTGGGGAGACAGCGAGCACCTGGGGTCTGGGGACACGGACGCCAGAGTGTCGCGGACGAGGGCCCCGGCCGCGAGGCTTGCTTAGGTGACCAGGGTCCCGCGACCGCAAGCAAGTGCCCCTGTGCTGCACCGAACGCTTCAAAGGCCTCCACGGAGTTAAACACAGTCCTCAGTCGTAACCAGCGTCCCTCCTTCCTGGGCTGAGACGGGGCCAGAGTCCGCGCTAACTTTAAGCACCTGAATGAAACAGCTGAGTTTCTCCTCCAGCAGGTTTCAATTCCTTCTTCCTAAAGCTACGAATAAAACTGGCCCCCCTCAAGTTCCCAACCCCCAGGTAATGCACTGTATCTGCTAAATGCTGCACAGGCACACATGACAAAAGATATTGCACGATGACAGTCTGGCACTTGTAGGCCTCAATGAAGTCGTGGTTGCCCACTGCGTACGTGCACCTGGAAAGGAAGCAGAGGAGCCTGAGACCGGGGTCGGGGCGCCCGTGCTGGGCACCAGACATGACTGGGCCGCACGCCATCACTGGGTCCTGCTCTCAGTGGAGCCTGGGGGAGGTGGAGCCCCTGCTCGGCAGAGCACAGAGGAAGCACAAGTGGCCACCCCCGCATGAGAGGAAATCCCACCTGCTCCTCCACGTCCGAGGAAGCCCTGCTGCAGGTTCCACCAGGACTCGGCCTCCCCAGGCAAGGCTGCCCTGACAGATGCCCGGCGCAAAGTCCACGTTGGCAGCCCCTCCCCAGCTCTGGAAGCTCATCGCCTGGCGCAGAGCCAGGACGGTGCTACCAGGAACACAGTGTGCCCCGAACCTTCCCAGAGCTCTCACAGGGCCCCCAGGCCTGCCCCACCTTGAGCCCGCCGGCTCTGGGAGGCCAGAGAAACACAGGCGGAAGGGCGAGCGGAGGCCAGGCTGTGGAGGAGAAAAGAGCAGCCCCGCCTGCGCCCAGAGAGCAGCATTTTGTCTGCTCCGCGCCGGTGTCCTTCCCAGTAGGGCAAAGAGGTTACAGACGGGTACTTCCATGAGAAAGATGTAAGCTCTCTACCCTAGTGAACAAAGACTACTGTTCAGCCAGCAGGATGCTTTTCAGAGCATTGCACAGAAGACTCAGCATCACAACTGCACTTCAAGTTTTAAAAACATACATGATCCCGGAAACGAAAAGGCTTATTATAATTTTCAAATATTTTAAGCTTAAGATTTTCGTAGGTTTTATCACAGTGAAATTACAAACATTTCTCCTTTTTCCAAAGAAATTCTTCACTGCCTCAAACATGCGATGATGCTCAGAAAAACAAGCCAGTGCCTGTCAGTTCAGCAACTGCCAGATTCGCCTGCTTTCCTGGCTCATCCATAGATTTACCTTAAATGAGCTGCAAACATTTCATCATAAGGAGGTTCCAAAACCTGCTGACACTTCTCTTCTGGAGACGCTAACTAAACGAGAAGAAGAAAGATGGAAAAAATAAAATTACTTGGGATGGAAAGAATGTACTACATAGAAAGAAATTTAGACACGCTTTTGTTCCCGAGTCTTTACACTTTAAGCTGACGGCGTCCCTTCCCAGCAGAGGGCTTGTCACCCCCACGCCTCTCTCCAGCCCAACCTACATACGGGGCAAAAGAGGACGGGCTCTGTTTCGTCTGCCGTGGACCAGGAACCACTCCAGTCGCATTTGTATATCCTAATATGTCTTAATAATATTCAACAGCCAGTCAGTCAAAAAAGGTTTATTAAGCAGCTACCATGTACCTAACAAGCGAGGGGTAGAGCGCGTCCCCTGCGTGAGGCTGGGCGACCCAGAGACGAAGCCTGGCTGGCGGGGGTGGAGGAACCGCCCCCCCCCCGTGCCGTCTGCCCCTCTCTGGGTCTCGTGAGAACAGCAGACATTTCCTTCTACCTCTCCCTTCCTTCTCAGGGGCCAGACCTCAGGCAACACGGGCATCCTGATGGGTCATCAAAACAACGCATTTAAAAGGGGCTCCGCGACCCCGCACCCACACAGCAGGCATATCTGTGTCCCTAAGTGCGAGAGGAACAGTGACAACACGAGAAAGAGCCGCCTCCGCCGTCCCCGACTCAATGGTCAGCCAACGGCCACCAGGGAAGGGACCAACGGATGGAAGGCTGACGAAGTTTTTTAACGAAGGGGTCAGCCTCAAGTCTCCAGTGGGCTGCAGACGTGCACCAGCCGCGACCCGCCAGCAGGCTAAGCCCGAGTCCCATCCTTTCAGAGCAATGGTCTCCAATGCTGGCTGCACACTGGAAAGACCGAGGAAACTTTAAGCCAAGACACGCCTGCTTCTACTCCAGAAACTGGTTTACGTGTCTGAGGTGCAGTCCACATGCTGCCACACAGAGCCACCAAGGTAGAATCTCCCTTTCCTCTCGAAAGAGGGATTAAGCTCCTCGGGCAGGAACACGCTCCAG
The DNA here is from genome assembly GCF_016906955.1 of Phacochoerus africanus. NCBI lineage: Eukaryota > Metazoa > Chordata > Mammalia > Artiodactyla > Suidae > Phacochoerus > Phacochoerus africanus. Next base: position 78,159,512 of record NC_062556.1, read on the forward strand.
CGTCATCATGGGCATCAGTGAGGAAACGGGCAGTTACGAGATGTCAGCAACATCTTCTAGGAAGCTATTGCTTGGGTACCGTTTATCCTCTAAATCAATGACGTGGGAGTTCAGAGCAGGGCCCTAGCAGGTGTTTCTACAGAAGGCCAGCCAGGAAACGGTGCCAGCTCTGTAGGCCTCTGGCCACTGCCCACCTCCCCAGCTGTGCCCTGTGGAAGGCAGGCAGCCCCACGGCCGGTGGGAAGCAGTGGGCATGGCTCTGCCCCGGTAAAACCTCGCTCACAGTCACAGGAACCACCTTTGGGCTTTGGGGACGACAGGCCTGTCCACTAGATGACCTCACCGTGCTCCTGCACTTCTCTGAACCCCAGAGAGGTTAGGTGTTGTGGGAAGTAAACGCAGGAAAATGAGCGTGTGTCTCAGGACAGTCTCTGAGACTCGGTGCTCAGCTACGGTTCAGCAAGTGGCCTGGAATCAGACAAATCGTCAAGGAACTCCGCACGTTTCAGAGAGGAGCAGTGACATTAGTTTCCTTCTCTTAGGAAGCTGGTGACCCTGCAGCGCCCTGGGACACCATGTGCGTGGCCCCTCCACTGACCTGAAGCCGTGGGTTGGCAACATGAGGGTGCTTGAAGGACACCAGCTCTGCACAAGACGCCCCATCTCTGGTATCAATTGCTTCGTAGACCTGAAGTGTTTGAAAAGAGAAGAGCTATGAGGACAAAACATCTATCCCAACAGAATCTAGGCAACACACAGCATATACCCTGCACTTCACCTCCCCTACTCTCGGGGGAATGAGAATAATCCAGATACAAGTCAGCACTCTCCTTAGCGCACAATCACTACATCTTAAGATGTGATCTGAAGGCAAACAGTGAAAAAGTGGAACAAGCCAGTGTTTATTATTTGCTTATTAATGAAAGTGGATTATTCTAATTTTATTCAGCCATACCAACAAACATTTGAAAATCCACGTATGCAGCTTATGAAGAAGAAAAAAAAAAAGCTTGAAAACCACATATATCCAAAATGCAGAGAGCTTTCATTCAACCTACACATAAAATAAAAGGGGAAAGACAGTGACAAAATAAAACGTCACGGTCACACAGCAGGGTACTGAGTGTCATGAGAATCACGTACACCTACTTAGAGCAATGTGGAAAAGTGTCCACAATATGCTTTTTGTCGATTTTGCAAAGTTAGCTGTGTGGCATGTTAGCACAGGAACAAATGCAGGGCCCCATGCCACACCAGCTGACCCCTGGCCAGTATGGTGAGAGCTGGGCAGGGGGGTGGGGGAGCGAGGAGACTTTGACTTTATATATTTCTATACTGGAGGCCTGGGTAATGGCAGATGATTTATAACTAGCAAACCAAATGACATTTTAAAATAATATTTATCTGGCGTTCTTGTTGTAGCTCAGTGGGTTAAGAACCCAAGAGTGTCTCTGAGGATGCAGGTTCCATCTCTGGCCTCTCAGTGGGTTCAGGATCCAGAGATAATGTGGCTGTGGCTGTGGCTGTGGTGTAGGCCAGCAGCCGCAGCTCTGATTCAATCCCTGGTCTGGCAACTTCCATATGCCACAAGTGCAGCCCTAAAAGAAAAAAAATTGTCAAAAAATGACAAATTTTTGTACATCTCAAATGTCTGCGTTCTTGTTTGACTTTATTTATTTTGTCTTTCTGCCTTTTCTAGGTCTGCTCCCGCAGCACATGGAGGTTCCCAGGCTAGGAGTCTAATCAGAGCTACAGCTGCTGGCCTACACCACAGCCACAGCAACATGGGACCCGAGCTGCGTCTGCAACCTACACCACAGCTCACGGCAATGCTGGATCCTTAACCCACTGAGCAAGGCCAGGGATGGAACCCGCAACCTTATGGTTCCTACTCGGATTCATTAACCACTGCGCCATGACGGGAACTCTGCTCTTGTTTGACTTTAAATAAAAACTGATAGTGAAAAATGTTAACTCTGCAAAGCTAAGGCCAAAGTAGACCTGCTCTTAAAGAAAAGGTCTTAGGTCTCAATCAAATGATTGGAAATGAACATATCCTTTAAGTTAAGATAAAAGCATGGATCTGTTCCCCCCCCCCCAATGATTCCTATCTTAACCAACTTTCTCAATTAATTGAACAACTAATGGTTCCAATCATGTTACACTATATTCAACTGCCAAAGAGATAGCTTGGCTTGGTTGTCAACAGATGCCTCCAACTCAACACGGCCAAAACTACACTTATTTTTCCCTCCCAATCAGTTCTGCTCACGTGTTGTCCAGCTGGAAACCTGGGAATCATTCTTAATTCATCCCTGTTTGTTCTCCAACCACACAGCCTTATTCACCAAGTCTCCGCAATGTCTCCATATATTTTAAAAACCCACTCTCCCCCTTTCCCCGTCCTGATTACCACGGTTCTAGTTCTGCGAAATAGCATGGCTCAGGGGAAAGACTACAAGCTTCGAATCCACAAAAACATATTTGCGCTCTCCCGTTGCACTTGGAGCCTGTTTAGACAAAACTCCTCAGAGACACAAATCCCAAAGGACATAGGCACGCCGAGCGCCAACACAGAACCCCCTTGCAGTCGAACCACTTGCTCTCCCCGGCTCCTACATCCACCACTGCCTGTCCCCCGTCCCCACACGCCCCTGAATTGAGGGCACGGCCGCCGGGGCTCCCGAGCCCCCAGGATACACGGTGAGGGCGCCTGCTTCCCGTCTGGCGGCCAAGGGCTCCGGCGCAGCCGGCGAACGGACCCGCCCGGGCCCCAGCCCGCTCCGGGCCGCAGGTCAGGGAAGCGGGAGGTCAACCGGCAGCGGGACCGATGGCCGGCGAACGTTACCTGCTGCAGGTACTGGTTGAGGGTGATGTGCGCCATGGCCGCGCCTGCTGTGCGGCGGAGCTGCGCGCCCGTCGCCGCCTGCTTGCGTCACTTCCGGGCCGCGGTCCGTCCCGGCCCCGCGCCCCCGCCCTCCGCGCACCTTGGTTCCGGAGGTAGCCTGTGCGCGGGAGCGCGAGCCCCGGGCCGGCATGGCGGCGCGCCCGGGCTGAGGAGGGCTGGGGGCTGCGCTGCGACTCCCCGAACCGCTCGCGAGGCCGCCTCTTCCGCGCCCCAGGTGCCCAGGCCCGCCGGCCGCTCGCCTGCTGCGAGGTTCCACACGGACCGCGGCGGAAGCGGACTGCGGCGTCCGCGAGCTCGGGGCCGGGTCGGGCCGGGTCAGGTCGGGTCGGGGTCCGGCGCGCTCCCGAGGCCTGAGGCGCGCGGTCGGCGTCGGGATCCGGCGGTTGGACCGGGCCAGGCCGGACCGGGGAGCGCAGCCGGGGGAGCGGACAGGCGGGCGCGGGCAGAGGCCCGGGCGGGGCGCTGCGGCCGCGGCAATGGCCGACGAGACCCCCAGGAAGGGCAGCTTCTCGGCGCTCGTCGGGCACACCAACGGCCTCACCAAGCCCGCGTCCCTCGCCGCCGCCGCCGTCACCTCCAAGCCCGGGGGCAGCGGCGGCTCCAAGAAGCTCGTGATCAAGAATTTCCGAGGTGGGTGCGGGGCCGCGGCGGGGCGGGCGGGGGTCGCTTTCCCTCCGCGGCTGTGTCGTCGGGACGGAGGGTTCGGCTGGAGTTCAGTTCGGCCAAGCAGCGCAGGTGTCGTGGTTGGCGAGGCCGAGCCAGAACGAGTGGCAGCCCCTGAAGCGCTGGGTGATGTCGCTTAATTTAATTACTTTCTCCGCTGTCACTGTCGTTATCTGGGAGCAAGCGTCTTCGTTCCACATAGACCTCCCTCCCGACGTTGAGTAATTTAACTCAACTTTAAATCTGGTCGGGGCTTAACTATTCCATGTTTGTTTATTTGCAACGTCTCCTTGTTTAGAAGACTACCTGTGTTTGTCCTAAGTGTCAACACTGCAAGTATTTACCCAGCAAGAGAGAAACATTGTGGTCACATAGTCTCTAACCCAAGGAAGGTGTAAATACAGTGCTTCCTTTGGGGAAGAGCTACTGCCCATATTCGTCACCTAGGTGTCTTTGAGTCCTTTTTTGTAGAGTTTTTTTTTAAGGTGTGTGACTCTTGGCATGATGCCCTTCCCCACTCACTCTCTCTGGATTTACAGACAGACCGAAGTTGCCTGATAACTACACTCAGGACACCTGGCACAAGCTTCACGAGGCGGTGAAAGCCATACAGAGTAGTACCTCCATCAGATACAACCTGGAAGAGCTCTACCAGGTAAGACTCCACCTTTGCAAACAGCGGGGCTCCTTAGGATTCTCACCTCCTTTCCTCAGGGAGAACGTCCAGGCCTGGGGGCCAGCATCTTGTTTTTCACTTACCATTTTTTGCAGCTGTCCAAACCACACGGTTATGCACTTCCACGAAATGTGACGCGGGTGCGGATTCCGTGGGCCTCAGTATTGTCTCAGCGTCAGTAACGAAGGAAATACTAGAAATCCAAGTACAGGCCTCCGGCAGAAACAGTGGGAGTTCTGCGAGAGGACGTCCCCAGGGTCAAGGAGGATTTTCGGGTTTTGGCGCTTGTGGGATTTTTATTTTCTTTTCAGGCTTCAACTGTCTAGAAAGGCATTTAAAGTTAATTCATCACAGGAAAGCCATGTGTTTCTGTGAGCCATGCGACTCTTAATGTTTTCCAAATATGCAGCAAATGTTATTAAAAATCCAAGTTACGTTATATATAAAATTCTCATGACAGTTTCACTTGTAGATTTTCCCCGTTTTCATTGTATTTTGTGATTAATTGTTGCGGTTAAAATGTGCAAACAGGTTTTGTTTCATTTCATTTAAATTAATGATGTTCTTTTTCTACCATAAGAAAAAATGGTCGAAAGTACGTTTCACGGTTGGATATTCCACTTACAAGCAGACTGGTTTTTCTTTTCTGGTATCTTAAAGACTAACGATTTGTCAGCTGGGCCTAATATCACCTACGTTTTAGGTAATGACAGTACAATTTCTGTTAGGAGACTTGGATTTTAAGTTTTTTCTTTTTCTGTAAGTGATTACATTTTAAAATTATGGAAACTATAAAAAGTACAAAGAAAACAATTGAAAACCAACAAAATTAGAAACCGTTGTTGTGCAGCGGAAACAGATCTGACTAGGAACCATGAGGTTGTGGGTTCGACCCCTGGCCTCGCCCAGTGAGTTAAGGATCTGGCGTTGCTGTGAGCTGTGGTGTAGGTTGCAGATACAGCTTGGACCTGGTGTTGCTGTGGTTGTGGTGTAGACCAGCAGCTGCAGCTCTAATTTGACCCCTAGCCTGGAAACTCGAGTATGTCCCACGTGCAGCCCTAAAAAGCAAAAAAAAATCACCTATTCTCCCACCACCCAAAGAAAACGTTGACAATTTGAGGGACATATGTCCCTTCTTTGTCACAAGTTTGTGTGAGTTTATTGTATTTTTTAAAACTCTTTGAATTTTACTGTATTTATAATTGTATAACCATCCCTAGAGTTTTTGGTATTTTAACCACCTTTAATAAGGTAGAAATATGTAGTTTGTTAAGTTTTAGCAGGTGTATCCCACAGTCTAACCAGCAGCACACTGGGGACCACAGTGGGTGTTGCCATCACCCAGCATTCCCTGAGGCCCCTCGCATTCAGCAGTCTCCCTCACCCCCGTCCCCGACCTCACTGCCCTCCTCACCCCCGTCCCCGACCTCACTGCCCTCCTCACCCCCGTCCCCGACCTCACTGCCCTCCTCACCCCCGTCCCCGACCTCACTGCCCTCCTCACCCCCGTCCCCGACCTCACTGCCCTCCTCACCCCAGTCCCTGACCTCACTGATTTGCTTTCTACCTGGCCTGTTTTACCCTTTCCAGCTCTCATCGCAGGGGAAGCAGGCACTTCCCAGTCGTTTGTGCCTGGCTCCCTTCGCCTAGGACAGCGCTCGTGGGGTTGGTGCGGCTGTGACTCTGGCGACCACAGTCGGTTACCCTGATTTAAAGGACATCTGGGTTTATGGGTTCTGGTTGTCATGAGTAAAGCTGCTGGAAACATGAACAGATAAGCCTTTGTGTGGGCAAAAATTCTCATTTCTCTTGCATAAATGTCGAGAAGTAGGTTCTCAGAGTCACGTGGAAAGTGTATACTTAACTTTACCAGACGTTTTTGCACTTTTTCAAAATGCTTCACCATTTTGCCCCTCTGCCAGGTGTGAGTGCGGGAGCGTTGCAGCTGCTGTGTCCTTGCCAGCGTTTGGTGTAGTCAGTCTGTTTGATTTTTGCTCATTTTGTAGACACGTAGAGGAAGTTCGCTGTGGCTTTCTGTGCATTCCCTGATGGCATTCAGCGTCTTTTCCTGTGCCCACCGCCATTCCTGTACCTTCTTTAGTGAGTGTGTGTCCAAATGTTTTGCTCCTGTTTCTTGTTACTGAGTGAGTTTTTTTTTGTTTGTTTGTTTTTTGTCTTTTTGCTATTTATTGGGCCGCTCCCGCGGCATATGGAGTCCAATCGGAGCCGTAGCCACCGGCCTACGCCAGAGCCACAGCAACGCGGGATCCGAGCCACGTCTGCAACCTCCACCACAGCTCACGGCAACGCCGGATCGTTAACCCACTGAGCAAGGGCAGGGACCGAACCCGCAACCTCATGGTTCCCAGTCGGATTCGCCAACCACTGCGCCACGACGGGAACTCCATTGAGTGAGTTTATTTTGTGTTCTGAGTGCAGGTCCTATACCAGGTATTTGCCTTGCAAAAATGGTCTCCCAGTTTGTAGCTTGTGTTTGGATTTTCTTAACTCTGGCTCTCAGAGAGCAGACGTTTTCAATGTTGATGAAGTCTTTTATGGATTGTGCTTTTTAGTGGCTTTCTGAGAAGTCTTTGCCCAGTCTAAGGCAGTAAAGGTTTTTCCTTGTCTTTTCATCTGCACATTTTAGGGTTTGGGGTTTTGCATTGAGGTCTGTTATCCATTTTGAGGTGAGTGCCTGTTGTGAGGTATAAGTCCAAGTTACAGGTTCGTGGCTTCCCCCGCAGATGTCCAGTGGGTCAGGTGCCGTGTGTCAAGGCGTCTGTCTTTCCCCTGGGGAACTGCTTTTGGTCCTTCGTCCGAAGTCATTGTCTGGATGTGTGTGGGTGTAATAAGTTTCAAAGTCTGGAGCCTAGGCCCTCCAGCTTTATCTTTTCTTTTTTTTCTTTTTAGGGCCACCCCATGGCATGAGGAGGTTCCCAGGCTAAGGGTGGAATCAGAGCGACAGCTGCCGGCCCGCACCATAGCTCATGGCAACGGTGGAGCCTTAACCCACTGAGCAGGGCCAGGGATCGAACCTGCATCCTCATGGATACTAGTTGGGTTTGTTACTGCTGAGCCACGACAGGAACTCCGAGAACTGCTGTCTCACGGCACTGAGTTCGCCAGTACTGCAAAGGACAGCCCCGCCCCCGTGGGCCTTGGTCTCCGCAATTTCTGGTCCCAGTACACAGGCCTGGCATATCCTCTGTGCCGTTTATCCCAAAAGCATCCCCCGTTTGTGCCCGTGTTATAAGTGGCAGTGGAACCCTGAACGTGTGGTTCTTGACGGTGTGTAGACACGGATGAGTTTACATATTGATCTTGTGTGCTGCTGTCCTGCTCATCCCACGTAGTTCCAGTAGCTTCTTTGGACCCCATTGACGGTCTGTGCCCAGCGCGTCGCCTGTGAGCAGGGCCTCTCTCTCTCCTCCGCATGCCTTTCTTCTCTTGGCCTCGTTGCACAGTTTAGCGCCTCCAGGGCGAGGGTTGATGGAACCGGGGAAAGCAGGCATCCTTGTCTGTTCCTGCTCTCAGGGGAAGCTTCAGTCTTTCGTTGTTGAGTGTGATGCCAGCTGTGGGTTTTCCACAAATACCCATTATCAGGCTAAGGAAGTTGCTTTCGGTTCGTGGTAGTTTCCTAAGAGTTTTTATCAGAAATACTTGTTGAACTCTGACAAAATTCTTCTGCAAATGTTGCAATGGTCTTATGATTTTTGCTTTTTAGTTAATGACATGGATTGATTTCTCAGATGTTAAGCCAGTCTTTCATTCTGGTATAAATCCTACTTGGTGATGGTGTATCTTCTTTTGGTGTAGTGTTGGACTCAGTTTGTTGGCATTTTGTGGTTTTTTTTGCCTCTGCGATTGCACAGGATGACATTGACGTATTGTTTTCTGGTAACGGCTGCAGCTGGCTTCGGTGTCAGTAACGCTGGCCTCATAAAATAGGTTGGGAATACTCTTTCCTTTTCATTTTCTAGGAGACTTTGTTTAGGATTGGTGTTGTTTCTTCCTTAAATGTCTGAGCGAATTCCCCAGCGAAGCCACGTGGGCTTTCTTCGTGGAAAGAGGGTCCGCTCCAGACCGTGCTGGTGGATGCAGACCTCCGCGGCTGGCCCGCTGCCTTAAGGTCACTGATCTTCCGCGCCGTCGAATCTGCCATTAATCCCGCCCGGGGTCGTTTTCTCTCTGCGGGGTTCACCTTGAGCCTTGGCGGTAACGTCCCTCTCTGACTTCCCAGCACGGGGAGCACCGTCAGGGCCCCACGGTCCCTGTCTGCCGGCTCCGGCGTCTCTTGGTTCCAGGTTGCTGTGGACCGACTGGTGTTTTCTCCTGGTTTCTTGGCATGTCTCACAGCTTTGGATGCAGCTTCGTCCTTTTTGACGGGGTAGCAGATGCTCTCATGTTCTTGCGGGTGTTCTCGAGCTTCCTTCTGGTCGTGGTTAGGTCCCGTGGTGGCAGCTTGACCGTTTGGAGGCCTGTCTTTAAGGTCTGCCGAGGTGGCGTCTGGGCCAGGGCTCCTCACCCCACTGCCCAGCCAGACCTGCCCGCGTCTCCCGCCCGCGTCCCCCCGCCCTCGCCCGGCTGATGGGAGGGAGTGTGTGAGCACCAGGCCCTGTGGGCTCGAACTTTGCTGGTTCTCTCCCTGCCCAGTGCTCCGCTGGACACTCGGAGGGAGCCCTGCAGACACCTCGGACACCTCCAGGCCCCTCTCTGGCTGAGTCTCCCCTCCGGCCTGTGTCTGGCAGACCCCGGCCTCAGCTCAAGGACCCATGCTCTGCAGCCCGGACACTGGGTGTGGGAAGCCCAAGTGGTCAGTGCCTGTCTGCGTCTGCCGCTCGGAGCCTGGGGTGCAGTGCTCGGGAAACTGTCCCTCGTACACTGTTCCAGGCAGAAGAGTGAGCCTCGCTCCTTTCCTGGGACCCGGGACCAGGCGGGAGTCCCAGCAAGAGCCTGAACTCTCCTAGGTTTGAATGTAATAAACTGTTCTCTCTCACAGCCAGGGCTGCTTCTTGCTCTTCTGCTGGAGATTTGACTCCCCGGTACTGACCGCCTGTCATTTCGCAGTAGAAGGGCTTTGCTGGGCCCACCCAGTGAGGTGCCGTCACAAACACTGTGTCCAGGTGACCTGGGGTCTGTGGATGTCCGTGGATGTGTCCTGAGATCCCGAGTACTAGGGCTGGCACCGCCCACTCCAGGGGACTCAGGAGGGCCCACGTGGAGTCAGTGTGTTGGGGGTGTGGACTCAGGCAGGCTCCTGGCCACTCCGAAGCGCCAGCCAGGCCAGGGACGTGGGGGGGTGCGCCGTGCCCGCAGGTGGCCTGGCAGCAGATGGGTAGGGCTGGGCAGTGGCGCCCTGGCGAGCTGGTCTCTGCAGGGGTGGACGGTGCCCTTGACATGGGGCTTTGGAATGGGGCTGTGTGGTTTATTCTTTGCCCAAGAAGCGTATAGGAAAGTAGCAGTGCTCACCAAGGCTTGGAAGGTTTTCTTTGTTTGGCGGGCGTGTTCGGGAGTATTTGAAGGAGAACCTCCTGTTTGGATGTTTCTCGCTCTCCCCAAAGGGTCTTGCATCTCCCTGTCGTCGAGGGGGCCCAGCCTGTCTGCCCAGCCTGCCTGCTCTGTTTCATACTTCAATTTTGTGTGGTAAAAAGGGGTCTTCAGAGTATGAAGATGAGAAGCTCTGGAATGCAAGAAGGGGGATATTTTGAATGCATAGACCTTTGCTGTTTTTAAAAACCTGAGTTTCGACCTGAAATCTCAACTGGCTCAAGAAAGCGTGTCTCTTGTGTCTTAGATCTGTATGTCTTAGTCCTGCTTGTCAGCTTAATGGGACAACAGAAGCCGACATTCTGGAGAAGGGCTTTGGGGAAGGCTGTCTTGGTGTCATGCTAGTTGTCACGCAGAGATGCAGGCGCTCCCGGAGAACCTGCGCTCGAGAAGAGCCGAGCTGCTCCTCTCGAGGCTGGGAGGACCTGTCCCCGTGATACCCTCCCACTGCGAGGGGCTGGCAAGGGAGGATGGGTGAAAGTGGTCAGAACATGGGGAAAAACCCGGAAAATGGGAGCCAGGGAGACACCGAGGGGCCAGTTTGAGAAAGTAAATTAACTTAGAGCGAATTCAATCCCGAAGTGATGGAAAGAGACCACTCAGCCTCATGTGCATCCGGCCCAGTAGAAAGGGTCGCGTCGTTCAGTGGCTCTTGGCACTCGGTGAGCTTTGTCCTCTGAACCTGGGCGTCATGCCCGGCCTCGGGCCCCGGGGCTGGGGGCCGGGGACTGTGTCGTCCTCAGAGTCTTCCTGGGGAAGCTCCCCTCATGCTGGTCCCTCGCTCAGACCTGAGTCATTTATTTTTCACGTTGCTCTTTCCTCGTTTCTGGTGGGTGGGAACCTGGGGGGCAGGTGGAGTCCCCATGTGACGAGCGAGTCGCATTTGGAGCAGTCACGGGGACCTTGGCGGCCGAGGTCCCCAGCTCTGCGGGAGATGCAGGGCGTGTCCGCAGGCTGTGGTTTCCCAGGGCCGTTGGTGTCATTTTCCCTCTTGTTCGCGATGTAACTTGGAGCCTTGCCTGCCTTGCCCTTGAGGCCTCGGCCACCAGGTGCCCCCTCCCCCCAGCTGCCACCCTGTGGTGGCCTCGCAGGCGTCCCTGCTGAGCCCTGAAAGGTCCTCTCGGGACCTTTACCACTTGTCTGGCTGATGGAGATAAGAGCGCAGGAGGGCGTGGTGGCCTGGAGACGCTGATGGAGGGCAGGGGCCACCGTGCAGGAGGGCAGCTCCACCCTTCTAAAGCCCCGGGAAGGGACCCAGGCGCCTCCGTTCCTGTCCCTTTGCTGCGAGGACCAGCGGGAGGAGGCATTTCCAAGTGTCCCCGTGGGCCTCCTGACCCCATGGTGGAGGAGCCTCCTGTGCAGCTCCCCCGGCGGCACAGACCGTCCTGCAGCTCCCTGGCCCTGCGAGGAGGAGCGGGCTGGCCTGTCCTCTGAGGTGACAGGGTGCCTGTAACATGAAGACACCAGCAGTGACTCAGCAAAAGGCCTGGAGAAAGGACGCGGCCACGGTGAACCCGGGTGCTCCAGGGCCTGGCCAGTGGTTTCACAGGCTCCCCAAATTCTCAATTAAAAAATAAATCCCAGTGGGCTTCGTGTGAATAGTAAGCGTATGCCAAATCAGACACACAAATTCAGCACAAAGCCACGAGTCGGAAAGCGTGTTTTGAATACACCAACACCCAGTTCCAGACCTGAGCTCCGAAAATGGTTCTCAGACGTCCTCCAAGGAGCCCGAACCGCTGGCCTAGCTTGATTCTTACCAAAGAAAACCCCTGTCTTCATGCAGTGTTTTCACAACTGATTCTGTAACAAGCACGCCTGTAACGACTGACCACTGGAGCAGGGCCTTTGTTAGGAGGTTATCTTGGGTTTTTTTAAGGAAGACGACGGCAGTGTGTCTTTGACTGAATTGTAAGAACAGGGAGAGATGGAGAAAGGAGGCCGGGATGTGGAAACAGCCGCAGGCGGGCTCCCTGGATAGGGAGACGGTGTGCGGGAAGGGTGGGCTGCGGACTCCCTGCGTTGGCGCGGGCGCGCTTGCGACCTTATGCCACTGCACGTGGCCTGGGCAGTCGGGGTTGCTGTGTCTCTCTACAGTAATCATTTTCTTAGTATCTACAAAAATCGAGGTTGCCCTGTTTTCCCCTTAGACATGCAGTATTTGAGATTCAAAGTTTCTCCATTCTGTGTACTCCCCATACTTTTTAAAAATAGTTCAAAGACACACAGCAGAAAAACTGCATTTCTGTTTTTAGTATTTCACATTTGGATTGAATGAGAGGCTGGTTTTGTTCATGACTTTTGGGAAAAGAGCTAGTAAGACTATACAAGCGTAATTTCTTTGACGTGGATACAGATTTTTCTGCCTCAAAACTGTGTTTCTTTGTTAATTTAAGGCAAACTTCAGTGAATCCCACATCCGGCCTGTGGCACCCGGCTTTGGGGCTTTTTCAAAACCTCAGCTCATTTTGGGCAGAGTCGTCAAACTCATGGGAGTAAAAGGAGCTGGGTTTCTGTTGCTGTTGTTCTGACACTGGAAGGTGTCGCCGAGGGTCCCCCGCCCCGAGGACACATGGTCGTCCCCAGGGTGGACCACACACTGCGGTGCCTGGGGACTGGTGTGCAGCCAGGGGCGAGGGCGCGCGGGAGGGCCTGGGCCAGCCCGGGCTGTGCCCTCTGCGCCCTGTTCACGGCCCTGCGGACTGTTCTTACCCACCTCTTAGTGGGTTCCAGGGTCCCAGCAGCCACTGCCCTGAATGTACCCCCGCGTCCATCGGTAGGTTACGTGAGTGTGGGGCTGCCTTTCTGTCATGATGATAGCTCTTTTTACAAGTAAATGTTTGTGAAGAACTAATTTTTCATTCATGGAGAATAATTCACTTACTCCTTTGTTTTCAGGCTGTTGAAAACCTTTGTTCTCACAAAGTCGCCCCAACACTCTACCAGCAGCTGCGTGAGGCCTGTGAAAGCCACGTGCAGGCCCAGATTCTTCAGTTCAGAGAATATCCTTTTCTGGCTTAGGAAGTGCCTGTTCGTTACCTAGATCTTGTGACACTGAGCACGATAGGGTGAAGAGCCAGGGAGTATCCTTGATGCTGAACAGAAGCTTTTAAGATCCCCTTTCTCTGTGGAGCCAAACGCCTAGAGGTATGTCGTCCGGTGGAATTTCACCATTTGAGTGACTTTGCTGGTGGCATTAAAGTGAGAGTACCCCGTTCCCGAGTCTGGTCAGGAGTAGTAAGGAAAGGCTCTGTAAAAGGCCTTGAAGTTGGAGCTCTGCTGCTGTTTGTTCTTGTTTTTCTCATTTTCTGCGACATGCAACCAGTCCCCACAAACCTGGCAGCTCCCAGTCTGCGGGCCAGAGGCGAGGCTGGCTCAGTGGTCCTCTCTCCTCGCTGGCGGGACCCAGGCCTGGCCTGTGGGCCCCTGAGCCCAGGGTCCTCCGCCACTCTCCTCCAGGTTGGCAGCGGTCCGTGGCTGCAGGCCCGCGGTCGCTCTCCGACAGCGTGGTTTTTTGCTTCCTCTGGGCCAGCAGGAGAACCTGCATTTCTGGCCTGCGGGGGGAGGGCTGTGGATGGTGTGGCCCATGGCCCTCACAGCTCCACGCATGTTCCAGGCGTCTTAGAGTCGTGCCGCTGTGCCCTCCAAGCCAGGCATCCAGCAGGGCACCTGCGAGCGCCTCGGCCTCCCTTCACCATGTGGACTCCCAGCCCCGTGATGACTAAGAGCCGAAATGCAGGGGTAAACGCTGCGGTAAACTGGCTGATGTTTCTCAGGTTTTCCTTAGCAGGTCTGCACAGACTCACTAGATAGCGTTTTCTTTTTAAAGAAGATTAACACGTGCTGGCAAGATCACTGCAGACAAATGGTGAGCGTCCTGACCGTTTTGCTGGCACTGACTTTACGCGCGGCGCTCCCTCCTCCCCCAAACCCCACTGCACGTGCTCGCCCCTCTCGGGCCTCATGTCCAGCCCTGGCCTAGCCGCACAGGAGGGCAGATTCTGACGGAGCCTGCAGCCTCGTCCTTCTTCCCCACCCGAGGCAAGGTCGTGAGCTGAGGTGGGAGGTCGTGTTCTCTTGGGTCGGCTGCAACCGTGGTGAGCTCTGCTCTGTGCGAGTGGGGTCGGCTGTGGGGCTCGTGGTGCCTGTGAGCTCCGGCGCGTCTCCAAGCTTTTCCTCCTGCTCCGTGTATGCTGAAAATGGGGCCTGAATTCCGGGGCTTTGCTGTAACCAGCCAGCCAGTCTCAGACTCGGCAGACACATGGGTCCTTATTTGTCTCGATGAGTTGTGTGTGACTTGGCTGAAAATGATGCTGGAGAGAGAAAGGGTCGTGTCAGCGGCTTTCCTGGTGGGTTGAATTGTTTCCTAAGTGTGGTCCATGACCGTGAACAAGGCTGTTTCTACCAGCCGGCTGGATGACAGAAACAGACAGATGTCGGATGGGCGGTTCACATGGGGAGCCGTGACAGGAGATCCTGGGGCCACCACGTGTCACAGCCCTGGGGCAGCTGGTCAGACGTGCTGGGAACGTGCTGGGAAGTCCAGCTCAGGGCATCTCCCTAGTCCAGTGAGTCTGGAAGAGATGCGTTTCAGGTTTGAGGCTGTGCCATCACATCCCTACAGCAGGTTTTCTGGGTAAAAGAGATGAGAACCAAACCCCAAGGGAACAGGTAATTTTAGGGAAAGTCAGTCATGAGTCTTTTCGTCAAGAGACAGGCATGCTGCGGATCTCAGGCTATCGCTTGTGTGTGGCGTCGGGAACGTGGCAGGGATGGCGCTCTCCAGACCTGAAGCAGAGCCTCACAGGCTCACACAGGACGGGGAGTGGGGGGTTGGTAGATGCAAGCTGTGGCATTCCGGATGGATGAGCAGTGAGGCCCTGCTCTGTAGCGCAGGGGACTCTCTGCAGTCACCGGTGATGGGCCACCGTGAGAGAATATGCATATACACGTACGACTGGGTCGCCCTGCTGTGCGGCAGAAAGTGATGGGACGCTGCCAAGCGGCTGTGCTGGTGACGTTTTCCACGGCGGTCGTGTTAGATCTGAGACCGCAGCCGAGGCACGCAGTTCAGGGCCCTGACGGCGCGGGAGCGGCTGGCGGGACCTGAGGCTGAACGGCTGCCTTTCCGCCTCCAGATCATGGTCAGAAGCATCTTTCTCTTTCTGGACCGCACCTACGTCCTGCAGAACTCCCTGCTCCCCTCCATCTGGTGAGTGTCCCAGGGCCGGGTCGGCTGCTCTGGCCGGGGCCGCGTGGCCGCCTGTGTCTGGCTGGTTCCTTTGGTGACTCGGGCGTTTGTCCCCGTGAGGGGGTGGGGCGGGCCCAGAGACAGGAGTGCCTTCCAGCACGTTCTCCAGCTGGCACTGAGTGTCCCCGGGTGGGCAGGCAGGCCCCACGCCCACGTTGTCCTGGGTCCCCAGTGTCACCCCCAGGAGCTCTGCCTCGGTGACAGAGCCTGTCCCTCGGATCTCGCCCTCGGTCCTCCTGGCTTCTGTCCATGTGGATGGTCACTTTTCACTCAGGGTGGTGAGCCCTGCCTGTCACACCCTGTCTGTTCTTTAAAAAGGACTTCCTTTTCCGGCTTCTGCGCCATTTACTCGGACCCGAGGCAGTGAGATGTCTCCTCTTAGCGCAGAGATTGTTTCCCGTGACCCGCGCATTGGAGCAGATAGACGGTCAGAAGTGAATTTTTTAAAAAAGGAGTTCTTGGCACCTGGACTTAGAGTTGGCCCGGGAGCCGCTGTGGCTGATGCTCCCGGTGCAGCGGGGCTTCACCCAGACCCGGGAGCTGCCGCTCAGGGCCTCGGGTCTCGCTCTTGGCGCAGGGACATGGGCCTGGAGCTCTTCCGGAGCCACGTCATCAGCGACAGGATGGTGCAGACGAAGACCATCGACGGGATTCTGCTGCTGATCGCGCGCGAGCGCAGCGGCGAGGCCGTGGACCGGAGCCTGCTGCGCGGCCTGCTGGGCATGCTCTCCGACCTGCAGGTGAGGCCGGGCGACGGAGACGCAAGTGTGGGGTGTGCACGCTGAGAAGCATTCGTGTCTTAAACCTCCCCCTGCAGAGGGAGTGAGATCTGGGCCGGCACGGCACTGGGAGCGGGAAGAGGAAACGGGCCTCACTGCAGGGACCCAGGCTTCAGAGGGAGCGCGGCAGGCCGGGTCCTTGGCTGGGCGGGCACAGGCGGCAGCTGCGGGCCCCTCTGCCGAGCGCCCTGGACGTGTGGTGCGTCAGCACCTCGGGTGGAGAGGCGCCTTCTTCACTGTGATCGGTCGGTGACTCTGCTCACTTTCTAGGTTTATAAAGACTCATTTGAATTGAAATTTTTGGAAGAAACTAACTGTTTATATGCTGCAGAAGGCCAAAGATTGATGCAGGAAAGAGAGGTGAGACAGTGAAACGTTTCTGAGGCGCTTCATCCCTGTAGGTGCGCGTCTAAGATAAGTTTCTAAATGTTTGTCTTTTCACATGTGCAGGCATTTTACTGCAAATCTTCTGAAAGCTGCAGTCTAGTTTAAACCCCCCAGTAATGAGCTTCTTTCTTACCGTGTTAAGGATTAATTTTTCCCCTTAATTGATTTAGGATTAATTTTTCCTTAATTTCTTTTGTCCCCCCCCCCCAGTTAAAAAAACAGTAAGATAGCTTCTAAAATACAGAGGAACTCAAACTGAAACAAGAGAATGAGCGTTCCCGTTGTGGCTCAGTGGAAACGAATCCGACTAGCATCCGTGTGGTTCAGTGGGTCGGGGATCCGGCGTTGCCATGGGCTGTGGTGTAGGTTGCAGTCGTGGCTCGGATCCCGTGTTGCTGTGGCTGTGGTGCAGGCCTGGGAACTTCCACATGCTGCGGGTGTGGCCCTAAAAAGCAAAAACGAAAGAAAGAGCGAAAGCGGGAGGCGAGAGGCTAATCACCTCCAGGTCCAGTTGAAGGAAGCCTTCGGCCACGTACCCTCCCCACCCCGCCCCCATTGGTCTCTGTTCATGTTGGGCCTAAACATACGTGCTGCTTTTATTTTCTTCTCAGTGAGGAAGATAACATTTCAGCCTTTTGGTTAACATTAAGGATGCTTTTCGTTACTATGTTTCAACGTTTTGTTTGGAAGGTTCCGGAATATCTGAACCATGTAAGTAAACGTTTGGAGGAGGAAGGAGACCGTGTGATCACGTACCTGGACCACAGCACGCAGTGAGTACCCACTGCTCGCTC
This sequence comes from Phacochoerus africanus, assembly GCF_016906955.1. Lineage (NCBI taxonomy): Eukaryota > Metazoa > Chordata > Mammalia > Artiodactyla > Suidae > Phacochoerus > Phacochoerus africanus. Next base: position 78,176,517 of record NC_062556.1, read on the forward strand.
GCGCGGCTGTGCGGGTTGACCCGGGAGCCCTGCCTGCCTGGCCCCGGCGGGGCCGGTGTGGGGCCGTCCCTCTCTGAGAGCGCTTTGCTCCCTGCACAGCTCTCCTCCTGTTGCTTTTAAGGTTTGTCAAAGCAGAGCTGATTCACGGAGTTGTGGTCTCCTGTGTTGTGTGACTGAGGGGTTCCGCTTGCACACACACACGTGTGTTCTTTCTCAGTTCTCCCCCCACCCCCACCCATGTAACCGCTTGCTTAGGGCTGGTTCGGCACCTGTCGGCTCCGCCAGGTGCCCTGTGGGCGTTACTGTCCGAAGGGAGGGCGTCAGGCTGGGACACGTGGCTTCTTCTGACAACTTGGAGTTTGCTGTCCACGTGTCCCAAGTGTGCGGACGTGTGTGCCAGGGCCGGGTCGTGAGGCACGCGGGCGTCCGAGACAGTGGTCACGTCCCTTCGTGGTGCTCAGCCGCCTAATCTCCTTTCGTCTCCTCTAAACCTGAGGTTGACGAGTAACGAGGGTGAAGTGAGAGGGGAGTTGGGGGAACGTCTGTGTCAGGCGCACCGCGTCTACTCGAGGGAGGAAGATGGGCGCAGAAACGTGGGGGACGGGTGTTTTAAGAGAAAGGACTGGGTGTGCAGCGTGTGGTGACGCGCGGCGGCGGGGGATAAAAGGAAAGGACAAGAGCTGTGACGGCCGTGAGCCCAGGCCGCTCTGGCACATGGGGGTGGGGACACGGGGCGTCCGTGGCCTGCGTGCGCTGGAGCCAAGACAGGTGCCAGGTCCGTGGGCAGTGGGGGCGGGGGGCCTGCGGGAGGCATTGTCGGGGGTCTGCCAGGGACTTGCCCTGCTCTCCTCCTTCCTCTGTGTGGGGCCCCCCCGCTGTCTGTGCCTGTGCCGTGCGTGCTCCCCCCATGCACACTCACACACACTCACACGTGGGGGCTGCGCACTGTCTGTGCCTGTGCCGCGTGTGCTCCCCCCCACATGCACACTAATAGATGCACACTCATACACACGTGGGCGCGGGGGGGCTCCCACGCTGCTCTCTCTTCTCTCTCACACACACTCACACACACCCCCGTCTTGCTTAGCAGTGTGTGGAGTCAGGCAGGGGAACCCCGGAAAAGGGTGGATCCGCCTGGCTTGGGGTTTCGAGGAGCACAGGCTGAAGTGCCTTCTCTGGTGTGGGCTGATTCCGAGGCCACAGGGTGAGAAGCGGTTTTTAAGGAAAGGATACTCGAGGGGCTCCTGGTGCCCCTTCCAGTCCCTGGCTGTGGTCAGAGCGGGCGCACCGTGGGGCGGGCACCCACACTGCATCTGCGCTGTGCCCCCTGCCCCCTGCGGAGCACGTGACACTTTGTGGCAGGTGGCTGGGCGGCCCTGCCAGGGTCGCCTCTGGGCCCCCTAGGGTGGCCTCCAGGCCGAGTCCCAAGGGACCCACTGGCCTGTGGGTGTTGTCACTGGGTGCTGCGGCGGGCACTCTCACGCCACAGAAGGTGGGCCGTCCCGTCGTTTGTGCGGTCTGGAGACGTCACAGGGACTGCCCAGGGCCGCCCAGCTCCCAGTGCCCCTGCGTGCTGGGCCAGTGGACATGGTTGCTCTTGGCATGACAGCCGTGGCTGAGCGTCTTGGCCTGAGTTGTCTGAGCTCATCAAGGGCCACTCGGCATCATCAGTCATCAGGAAGTGCCGTGCCAGTGGCTGGAGCTGGAAGGGAGCCAGGGGACGTGGGAGCGCGGCACCCTTGTGTTGGCGGTGGGGGTGCAGGCTGCTGGCGGGGCTGCAGCAGTAGGTGGCACCTTGGTGAAGCCGCCGAGGGGGAAAGCAGCGACTGGCCCTATCACCTCAGCCCCAGCCTGCGGCCCGTTTTATCCTCTGTGGGCCGCAGCGCATCCCTCGGTGGGTACTGTGAGGTTGCTGGGTGGGGCGCAGGACACACCTGTCAGTGCTGTGGGGCAGGGGGAGGGGCTCTGCCTTCCAGAAGGAGAATGGAGTGGACAGCAGATCGTGAACCTGGGGGAGGGGCTCGGCGCCCGTGTGGGTGGCTGTCACTGCCAACTTTCAGATGGACAGAGGCTGTTCTGGGTGACATTCATGCAGATCCATGGCAAGTCAGATTGGATGAGTGGCATGAAGCGGGGAGAGCAGAGGAACAGCTGTGGGCACAGGAGGGGGCACGGGGCCTGGGGAGGAAGGGCTTAGCCGAAATCCACGCGGACGGGAGCACCAGGGTTGCCCGTATGCACGCGCAGGCCGCCTCATCTCTGGACCCTGGGGGTTGTTTCTTGCAACTTCAGAGTCTGTGTCGGCAATGGGGGTGACCGACCACCTGTGCAGGAGGCACTCGGGCCCTCTGCTGACCCCCCCAGGCGCGCCCCCGTGGGTGGTCCTGTGCTCTCACAGGCGACCCATCGCCCGTGCTTCCCGATGCGTTCTCTTTTCTTCCGTAGGAAACCACTGATTGCCTGTGTGGAGAAGCAGCTCTTGGGAGAACATTTAACAGCAATTCTGCAGAAAGGTAGGTTCTCCTGACTCCTGTGTCACTTACGCTGACCGCTCGTCCTTAATTCGTCAAGGACGTTGTGAGGCTTCGTGAGTCACAACCCGAGGACGTTTGCTCTTGTGAAAAGGCAGTCGCACAAAATCACCGAAGACACTGCCGCTCCTGCCGTGGCTCAGTGGTAACGAAACTGACCAGTGTCCATGAGGACCCGGGTTTGACCCCTGGTCTCGCTCCGTGGGTTAAGGATCCGGCATTGCCATGAGCTGTGGTGTAGGTCGCAGACGAGGCTCGGGTCTAGTGTCGCTGTGCTGTGGTGGAGGCCGGCCCCTACAGCTCCAGTTAGACCCCTAGCCTGGGAACCTCCATGCGCCTCGGGTACGGTCCTAAAAAGACAAACACACACACAAATTATAGGAAACATGGACATTGGTGTCTCTGATGAGATCCCGTGAAGCCAGAATGAGCCACGGGGGAGGACTCCTGTAAACTGGCTGAGTCTCCCAGCCCTCAGCCAGTTTACAGGAACCCAAGGCTCAGAGCAGCACGGCGTCAGTGCCGCGGCTCTTGCCCCAGACAGAGCCTCAGCCCGGCGCAGGTTTGGTGTCTCCCCGCTCGCAGCCCCCTGGAGCAGCAGCTGGTACGTTGTCTCCGGAGCAGGGCCTTCAGTTACTGTCGACCTCAAACAGAAGCTTCCCGATCCTGCTCGGTGTCTCTTTGGAAGAAAGTGCATCACGTAGACAGTAGACATTTGGGTGATTCGTTTCAGGGCATGTTTTGACAAGCAAGATTGTTTCAAGAAAATAGTGAATCATGTATACTTAAGAACGTAGTCTAATTTTTACTAGAGACCTTTTGCAAAATTAAAATCTGATTTTTGAATTCTTTCTTTTTTTTTTTTTTAGCTTTTTAGGGCCACACCCACGGCATATGGAGGTTCCCAGGCTAGGGGTCAGATCGGAGCTACAGCTGCTGGCCTTCACCACAGCCACAAAACACCAGATCCGAGCCACATCCGCAACTACACCACGCTCACGGCAACGCTGGATCCTTAACCCACTGAGCGAGGCCAGGGATGGAACCCACAACCTCATGGTTCCTAGTCGGTTTCATCTTTGCTGCGCCACTGTGGGAACTCCTGATTTTTGAATTCTTAAGTCATCATTAAGCATTTCAGTAGATAAATTGTAAAATGAAGTATTTGCAGGAGTAGGTCAGAAAGTCATTGAGAGAAACAAGGGGCCTCTGACCCCTTGCCTGGGCGCCCGGGTTGGACGTGTGGGCACTGCGCCTGTTGACAGGTCCCGCAAAGCAGGGACTTAGGCGCCCTCGTGGAGGCTCTTCCGATCGTGTGGTGTTAGCAAACCTTCATGGAGCGGTCGTGCCTAGAGTAGTAAATACCTGGACGCTGCCGCGTCACCTGCCTGATAGACAGTGTTCTCCTCCCGCGCTGCCGTAGGCGGCTGGTATGAAGCGGCTGGGAAAGACCGGATGCGCCAGCTTATCCTTTGGCAGAGGCACTTCCCGGCCGAGGGGCTGAATTAGACGTGACGTGGGCTCAGAGCCCCAGGTCAGAGCTGGTGAGAGAGAGCCTTCTGCAGACGCAGCTGCTGGAGCGGGACGAGGGGAAAGGGGACCTCCCCGGCTGCCGAGGGCAGGGGCGGCTCCTGCGTCCCCGGTCACCTGTGACCTCGTGTGGCCATTGTACCTCGGCCGCCTGCCGCAGCTGCTCACGGTGTCGTGTGACCACAGGGCTGGACCACCTGCTGGACGAGAACAGGGTGCCCGACCTCACGCAGATGTACCAGCTGTTTAGCCGCGTGCGGGGCGGCCAGCAGGCGCTGCTGCAGCATTGGAGCGAGTACATCAAGGTGCGTGCGACCCCCTGGCCGCGGCGGGCAGGCGGTGGCCGTCCCTCTTCCGGGTCACTTGTGCACCCGGTTCTAGGGATGGAGGGGGTCCAGGTGTCAGCTGTGCCCGCTGCCCTCGGCGCTCGTGGTCAGCGTGAGCACCGGCTTACATCAGCGGTCGTGATGGCCTCATCTGCCCTTAGCCATGACCTTTGCGCAGGGGCAGCTGCTGCCCGGGTTGGTGTGTCGGGGTGGTGCGGGTGCTGCTTGTGTCTTGGAAATCCAGGTCTGTGAGCAAGCGTGCGCTTTCAGGCGTGTGCGCAGAAACACGCGCAGGTGGTTCGCACAGAGGCGGGCGCAGGTGAAACGCCAGCCACGTGGCTGAGTTGAGGGCACATGGCAAAGGCCAGTGTCCAGTGTCCCAGTTGTGATGCTGCTTGGTGGCTTTGCCACCTGGTACCTTTGGGAACAAAGGACATGGTCACCGCTTCTGCGTGTGGATCTGTGACCACGGCAGGGAAGTCCAATTAAGTCCAAAAGATAAAATAATCTGGCCTGGAGCCGCCGACCAGGGGTCCTGAGAGACCCGAGCCCAGCGGCCGACACCCCAAGCCCACCTGTGTGCTTCTCCATCTGGGCGGAAGGGCAGTGCTGAGGACGCTGGGCTGGCGCCCGCTGACAGTCCACAAGGAGGCTCTGGCAGTGCAGGAGGTGTGTTCACGGGTCGGGAGTGCCTTCTTTCAGGACCAGTCAGTACTGGAGGGAACGGGGGGAAGGGCGACCCACCCTCACCCCCACCCCCTTGCGGGCGTGCAGCGCCCCCCCCCCCCCCGCCCCGTGGTACTGGTGACACTTCACGCGTGTCTTCTCGCCAGGCACCTGCCCCCTCGGGCATGTGTGCGGGTGTGTCCTCGGAAGGGCGGTTTTAAAAACAGATGTTTGTCATGTTGACTGGCAGGTGTCTTCAGTGCCGCTTGGGCTGGTAGCTTGTCTCGGCAGAGGTGAGCTGCAGCTCTCACACGGGCCTTTAAATGCCTCACCCGGCACCTGTGAGTGAAGAGCCGGGCTCTGGACCATGGTTGTGAGTGAGGAGCAAGCCCATTAGTCAGGAAGTACAAACAGTGGTGTCAGGTTAGGGGACGTCATCTCTCTTTGACGAATTTGTAAGTAAGAGAGTTTTTAAAAGCAGCCGACGGTCCCCCAGTAATTTGTAAATTCTTCCAGAAGCAGGGTTGTAAGCCCAGAGCCTTCTCTGCACATCTGCTTCATCTTTAGGTAGTCCACTACGTTTGGGAAACTTCTGCAAGTAGTTAGCATGCAATGCCAGGAGTGATTAATTTGCATTGACCCGTTGAGAGTGTTAGTGGGAGAGAAATGACGCTGTGCCATACGCCCGGTGAGGACGCGGAGCGCTTGTCCTTGCAGACGTCCGGGACCACCATCGTCATCAACCCAGAAAAGGATAAAGACATGGTGCAGGACCTGCTGGACTTCAAGGACCGCGTGGACCACGTGATCGACGTGTGCTTCCAGAGGAACGAGAAGTTCATCAACCTGATGAAGGAGTCCTTCGAGGCGTTCATCAACAAGCGGCCCAACAAGCCCGCCGAGCTGATCGGTAGGGACCCTCCGCCGCCGCGCCCCCGCGGGAGCCCGCAGAGCGCGGGCAGAGGCTGGTCCCCCACAGCTCACGCTCCTCACGCGGAGGTGGGCCCCTGACGTAGGAGCACACGCGTGTTCAAAACGCGCGCACACGTGCGTGCGTGGATATACTTTAAGTGCGTGTGGACGTTCGCGGCGTTTCCACGAGGGCTCCTGTCGGGGCGACTCTGCAGAGAAGTGAGCGGGAGAGCCCGGCCCCAGTCTGCACGGCCTGCAGCTCCGGGGCCGCCCTTTGTAGAGACGAGGCCCGATGCTCTGTGTGACCACGGGCAAGTCACTTCCGCTCCGAGACTGGCCGTGCGAGGATGACTGCCAGTCTCCGGAGCGTGTTCCACACGAGGTGCTCTGGAGTCACTGTCTCCGTATCCTCCAGGCAGCGTTAAAACAGGGTAAAATCGCACGGCATCTCCTAGGAGAGCACGTTTCAGAAGACACCGTCTTTAGAAGGTCACTTTGTATAGTTATTTCACGATGACATCAAAATGTATTTCAGGATTCATAGGATTTCACTAGTGAGTAGTTTTTTCCAGCTCCAGGAGGCAGAGGCAGAGAAAGGCGATGCAGAGTCGGGCTCTGCCGAAGGGGGGGGGGGGGGGATGCGGTGTTCCTTGTACCGGGGTCTGCTTTGGTGTGCGTGCAGGGGGTGTTTCACCCTGGAGCGCGGGTAGCAAAAGAACTACTAACGGCAAGGCAGTGACTGTGGCCTTCGAACCACTTTGGGGTGTGGTTTCTCTAAAGATGAGTGTTTCGGGAGCCCGGCCCGCCACCCCTCCAAGCCAGGGCAGGTTAGTAGTGTAGCTCAGAGACCAGAGCCCAGGTAGAACTAACTGCTCGGGTCCCTGCGTCGTCCCCCTGGATGTCACCCCTCGCAGCCCGAAAGCGGTCGCGCCTGCGTGAGCCAGGCGTGGCCCATCCTTCAGACGGGCTGGCCCGGTCTCTGGAGCAGGGGCGTGCCCTGACGCCCAGCATGTGATTGGCGTCTCGTCTCAGGCGCCCTGAAAGCGCGGGCCGTGGAAAGCTGGTGTTGGCCTTGTCAAGTAGCAGCATCCTCTGGGAAAGGCCGCGTCCAGTCCTTGCTTGTGGAAATGAAAGCTCTTCTTTCTCCATTTAGAACGTGTATCACACAGTGGCGCTTACCTTTCAAATGATTTTGAACTCTTACAGCAAAGCACGTTGACTCAAAACTGAGGGCGGGTAATAAAGAGGCCACGGACGAGGAGCTGGAGAGGATCCTGGACAAGGTCATGATCATATTCAGGTTCATCCACGGTGAGAAACGCCCTCCTCGCCCTCCCGCTGCGGGCGCGTAGGAACACCCTCCGCCCAGACGCCCGCCTCCCGGCCGTCGTCCCAGGAGCAACGGCGCCTGCCCCGCGCCTGTGCCGGGGGGCAGAGCGGCCGCAGCCCCGGGCGCTGGTCGTGGGGAGGCTTTGCCGGGGTCTGGGTGCCCAGGGCGGGCTGGTGGCCGAGTGGGCACCCTTGGGGGACATTTGCACACCAGCTGCCTGACGTCTTCATGACTCTTGTTGGCTTAAAACAGGTAAAGACGTCTTTGAAGCATTTTATAAAAAAGACTTGGCCAAAAGACTCCTCGTTGGAAAAAGTGCCTCTGTCGATGCCGAGAAGTCGATGCTGTCGAAACTGAAGCATGGTAAGGCCGGCGGGCGGCGGTGGGCGGGCGGGCAGCGGGCGGGCGGCGGCGGGCAGGCGGGCGGCGGGCGGGCGGGGCGGCGGGCGGGGGCGGGCAGGCGGGCGGGCGGGCAGCGGGCGGGCGGCGGCGGGCAGGCGGACGGCGGCGGGCGGGCGGGTGGCGGGCGGGCGGCGGCGGGCAGGCGGCGGGCAGGCAGGTGGGCGGGAGCTCCGCGCCGTCCGCTGTCCCGCGACGCCTGCCCCTTGTGTACAGAGTGCGGCGCGGCCTTCACCAGCAAGCTGGAGGGCATGTTCAAGGACATGGAGCTGTCCAAGGACATCATGGTCCACTTCAAGCAGGCAAGTGGGGTCCACGCCCCTGAGGCGGCCCAGCCAACGCCCCGCGCCGCCAGCAGCATCCCCCCGAGAAACGCACGCCAAAACCGTGACCTAAATGAGCTCAGTGGTGCCTTAATTGGTATGAAACCAAAGAAGAAGAAAAAATATTTCTAGAGACCTGAGAACCGGGGATGTGGCTTCAGTGGAATATTGTCCAGGGAGCAAAGAAAAGCACATTAAATAACATTTCGGAAAGTACACCATTTACCTTGTAAGGAACAAATTATTTCGATCATGTTCTAAGAGAATCATCTTGTCCTGATTTGCTCTGTTCTCAGTACATGCAGAACCAGAGCGACCCGGGCTCTATAGACCTGACGGTGAATATTCTCACGATGGGGTACTGGCCGACCTACACACCCATGGATGTGCATTTAACTCCAGAGGTGAGTGTCCGCGAGGCTCTGTGTCCTTTATTGGTAAGTGGCTGGTGCTGCCCGGGCATCACAGGCGTCCCCCTTGTGACCTGGTGCCGGGCAGCCTCTCCCCAGAAGGCTCTAGAGCCCATACTCAGAGAAGACCTCAGCCTCTCCGTCGTCCCTGGAAAGCTGTGCCTCCACGTTCCCAGCTCCCTGACTTACTGTGTCCACCAACTGGCCGTCAGGAAGTCACTGGCACAGCCCTGCCTGCCCGCAGCTGTGGGCCTCCCTGTCTGGCTTCTCCCCCATGTCAGATGCGAGGGGCCGCTGTGTCCACATCACTTGGGCGAAGGGCCGGGGGCCAGGGGGCCAGCTGTGTCCGTGCCACTCGAGCAAGGGGCAGGGGGCCGGCCGGCTCTGTCTGTGTCACTCTGGCGAGGGGTAGCAGGGAGCTGTGTCCATGTCACTCTGGTCTCTGGGGACGTGCGGGTGCCAGGGAGGACCCTGGGCTCGGGTCCTTAAGGTCCCTCGGTAGTGACACGGAGGGCCCGGGCACGGCGTGGTGCCTTCCAGGAAGAGGCGGCGCCGCAGCGGCCCTGGGGCCAGAGACCAGCCTCCCAGCGGCTCTGCCCTTCCTGAGACCGTGCGTCTTCTTGGATCTTCTTCTTTCTGACCCTGCTGGTCGGCTGGTCGGCTGCCTTTGTCGTTTTCTTCTTTTCCTTCCCGTGTCCGGAGGGCTGATGTTCCCAGAAGGGCCTGGCGACCGTGGCTACATGGCCGCCCAGGCTCAGCACCCCTCCCTGAAGCCCTCCATCCTGGCCCTGGAGGCCAAGGCCGTGGGCCCCCACCTGCTCGTCTCCTGCTCCCAGGCCTGTGTGCAGCCCTCTGGAGGGAGCCTCTTCTCCAGAAGCCCGAGGCCCTGCTCAGCGCAGCCCTTATGGCCTCGCTTCGCCCCCACCCCGGCCGCGCTGCAGGCCTTTTCAGGCCCCCTGGGATGGCCCCCACACCTTTCGCCCTCCGTGCTGCGTGGGCGTTGCCGAGGGTGGCTGGAGCACCGTCAGATTCCGAAAGCTGACCCGGATGTGACTCCTGCCCACGTGTGGCTGTGCTGCCCTTCTGCTGGTCGTCCCGGCCCGGTTCTCTGTGGCAGTTCCTCTGGGTGCCAGGCCAGGACCCGCGGTGCCGGGACCTGCGCCCTGTCCTTTTTCGTCGTAGCAGCAGCACGACCTTTCCTTCCCTTGTGATGCTGACCTGTGCTGACGGTGCAGGCCACGTCCAGCCAGAGCCCTACGCGGGCCCTGTCGTTTCCTGATTGTATCTCACCCAGGGCTGCCCGGGGTCCCTCTGCCCCCCGTGATCGTGTGGTTGTCAGCCCGTTGTTACAGGTGGAATCTGTCTTACATTTGAGCCTAGAATGCTAACTGGCCCTTAGTAAACACCCAGTGTTAGCTGCCCTTGGAATCATGTACTTCCAGTCCTAGGAATTAACCTCCAGGGAATACGCTTTAGAAGGATGGCGCGTTGTGGATTTTGCCCTGGGTGTGACGGGACACAGTAGACGGCTTTGTCCTCTGGGGTTCGATGGTGCTGAAGGTGGTCGTGGGTCTGTGGGTGACTGCGACTCTTGAGCTGAGTTTTGAAGTATGGAAAGGAGTTTGCCAGCTGGTGGCCCCGGCTGCCCCTGGGACAGAAGCCCAGAGGCCCTGGACGCCAGCCCCAGCCCGGGACCTGTGGCCTTCTTTCCCGACACCTGGGGCAGCAGCGCGGAGGCCAGGCCTGGCCTTGCCCCCTCGCCCTCCGCCCGGGGCCATGGGCGCAGTTGAAGCAGCCGCAGATCCGGCCGTGGGCAGCGAGGGCAAGGAGCCCACGGAGAACGAGGCTAGGAGGGCGCTCTGCTGGGGGCAGAGGGCCGCCGGAGGACTGTCCTCTGACCCGGGACGCCAGGGCTGGCGTGGGGCTGGGGACAAGCCCACAGGACCGTCTGACCCCAGAGGACAGGAGGCTTGGCGGGCGTGCCCCCAGGGTCATCTGACAGGTCACTCGGAGCCCAATGAGACCAGTGGTGTTGGCGGCACCGAGGCAGGCGATGCCAGCCCTGGGGGGCGGGGGGTAGGGGCTGAGGAGCCCCCGGGCTCACGGCAGAGCCCGGGCAGCCACGCGGCCAGGCTGGGGGGCTGGGAGGGCCCGGGGGCCCCCCTCCCGGGAAGGGTTGCAAAGCACACGGGCTGCGTCGGCCTCCGGAGAACATAGTGGTCCCCCAGGGCAGCAGCGGCCCGGGGCAGGCGGGTGCTGGCAAAGCGGAACTGACCTTTCGTTCAGCCAGGCGGTACCGGGAAGACTGGGCACGGAACGGTGGGCGGGGCTTAGACCTAGGTGTTGGGCATAATTCAGCTTGTTTTTCCTGTGCTTGACAGATGGTTAAACTCCAGGAAGTGTTCAAGACCTTTTACCTGGGAAAGCACAGCGGCCGCAAACTTCAGTGGCAGACGGCCCTGGGGCATGCCGTGTTAAAAGCGGAGTTTAAAGAAGTAGGTGCTTTGGCTGCCGTGTTTCTCTCAAGCGTGTTAGTAGAGTATTTTACAGTTGTGATGGAACCTCGGCAACACAGAAAGGAAACGCTTCTTCAGTGTAACTCAGCACTGGCCTTTCACTGGCCAGTGCAATTGCAGTTGAAGGATTAATATTCTAATTCATAAAAATAAGAGAAAGCATTTACCTGATTAAAAACAGAGCCAAGGGTGTGAAGAGGCAGGTCCTAAAAGCACCGTGTCTGTGAAAATGTGCCACTTCTCTGCCAGTCAAGGAGTTACAAGTTAAAAAACAAGGAGTTCCCACTCAGCGGAAACGAATCCAACTAGGATCCATGAGGTTGTGGGTTCGATCCCTGGCCTCACTCAGTGGGTTAGGGATCCAGCGTTGCCGTGAGCTGTGGCGTAGGTCGCAGACGCGGCTCGGATCTGGCATTGCTGTGCCTGTGGTGTAGGCCGGCGGCTGCAGCTCCGATTCAACCCCTAGCCTGGGAACCTCCGTGTGCTGTGGCTGCGGCCCTAAAAAGATAGAAAAGGAGAAAAAAGAACACTCGTTGCAGCGCTGTTTTTAAAAGTGATCACTTAAGCCTCTTCCCTGCTGCCGCCGAGTCTCCCGGAGTCTCAGGATTCAGCCTCACCTATGACCACAGCCACAGCTGAGGGAGGCATTGCTGCTGGGGGAGTAATGGCGCTAATGCTCACGCTGCTCTACCAGAGGCCCTCATCCCCCACAGCCCAGCACACGGAAGCTGCCAAAGCCTTGGACAAGCGCCGAGCCCGTCTTCGAGCGCCTGGACCCCATGGTGATGAGCCGACGCGTGTCACGTCGGGGGGGTCCTCTGCTGAGCTCAGATCAGCCCGATTAAGGGCGATGACAGCAAGAGCCAGGGGGACCGGTGGGCCTCTGTGAACCCCGTGTGGTTGCAGTGAGCAGTGGTGAAGGACCACGGCACAGGGTCTCAGGCCAGGGATGTCGTCGGGGAGTACGTCAGATGCAGGAAATGGGCAAATGAAAAAAAACTGGCTCTTGGAGTTCCCATCGTGGCTCAGCGGTAACGAACCTGACTGCTCTCCATGAGGACATGGGTTCAATCCCTGGCCTCGCTCAGTGGGTTGAGGATCTGGCATTGCTCCGAGCTGTGGTGTGGGTCGTAGATCGGCTTGGATCCAGCATTGCTGTGGCTGTGGTGTAGGCTGGCAGCTACAGCTCCAATTCTACCCCCAAGCCTGGAAACCTCCATATGCCTCGTGTGTGGCCCTAAAAAGACAAAAAAGAAGAGAAAAATGCATCTAGTATTTATAAATGAAAGAAACGTTTCATAAAATAGTCCATATTTGAATTTTTCAGTTTTGTAAACAAAATTCAATTAGATAGCCAAAAAATTTAGAAGTTATTTTGCTATTATATTTCCTATCTATACTTTTTGCATAAATTACGTGCACAGACATATAGTTTACACATAAGTGATACACGGTTCCTTCTGTGTTACTGCGCCAGGTGAGGTGTAGAAAACCACATACTACGTACTAGTCCTTCAGGTACCACAAGAGTCCGATTCCACGGCCCCTTACTGGCCGCCGCGCCCCCCGCCGGGCCTGGGAGCCCTCACACAGGGGGCCTCTGCCGCCAGCTGGACTTGGTGGGCCGGAGTGAGTGGGAATCGAGAGCTGCCAGACAGACCACCGAGACAGGGTATCACAGAGAGGTGAGGCCTGGCCCTTGGTGTGTGAGCGTCACGACGGAGAAGACGGTATAGGCCTCGCTTTTGCAGCACTTCGCTGCTGGAGCTCCTGCTGTGGCACAGCAGGCTGAGGGTCCAGCATGCCGCAGCAGCGTCTCCTTGGCCACATGGGTTCAATCCCTGGCCTGGGAACTTCCATTTGCCTCAGGTGCAGCCTGAAACAGAAAGAAAGAAAGAAAGGAAGGAAGGAAGGAAAAGAAAGGAAAGAAAGGAAAGAAAGAATAAAAATCATTCTTTGCTGAAAACACGCTGCCCATCACCTGAGCCTTCAGCAGCCAGTCGTGGTCTTTTCCTGGTGGAGGGGCCAAACTGTGCGAGTCACGACTCAGGACGCAGACGCCAAGGGAGAGGCGCTTGGCACGGGGTCGCCCTGACCCCGGTCTGCACGGTCCCGGAGGTGTGACCCTGTGCCCGCTCCACCCTGGTTCTGTTCACTCCAGTGCTGGCGTGAGCTTCCCTCCCCCAGGTCCTGCCCCTGTGCCTTCTGCTCTGCCCGTCCCTGCCCTCGTGGTGTCCCCACAGCCGTCCCGAGGACCTCGGCGAGCGTGAGGCGCCGTCGGGTCTGTAGCAGTGACCTCGGGCCTCGCAGCCCCCGTCATTCTCGTTGAGCGCGGCTCACCAAAGACCTTGCCTGCTGCTCTCAAGCTACGTCACGAGGAGAATGACGCGCAGTCCCGAGTCGTTTCATTCTCGTACAGTCAGTAACGTCACTTCCGACTCAGCGGGCAGTGGGTGCTTTCCTACTCCAGCCCCCGACGGCCCGAGAGCGCGAAGCCGCTGCTTGGGAATGTCCGCGACGGCGCGCACGCCTGACGGGCGGCGCGTCTGCTCTCTTGCAGGGGAAGAAGGAGTTCCAGGTGTCGCTCTTCCAGACGCTGGTGCTGCTCATGTTCAACGAGGGCGACGGCTTCAGCTTCGAGGAGATAAAGGCGGCCACCGGCATAGGTATGGGCACCGCCCGCGCCGCGTCCCCGGCCCGGCCGCCGCAGAGCTGGCCTCACCGGGGCGCAGCTGCCACGGGCGGCCCTGACCTGGGCTGCGCTCTCTCCCCGCCCAGAGGACGGCGAGCTGCGGAGGACCTTGCAGTCCTTGGCCTGCGGCAAAGCTCGGGTTCTGATCAAGAGTCCCAAAGGGAAGGAGGTGGAAGACGGAGACAAGCTCTTTTTCAACGGGGACTTCAAGCACAAGTTGTTCCGGATAAAGATCAACCAGATTCAGATGAAGGAGACCGTACGTACCCCTGCTCCTCTTGCCCAGGCGGCGCGCGGGCCCGAGACCGGTAGCCTGCAGTCACTTCTCCCTGCGCCGGACGGCACCGCGGCGCCTGGGAGAGGAACGTCGGTTCCTGACAGGCTCACAGTGGGAGTGGGGATCCGAAGGAGAGGCACGTCACCGAGCGGTGCGACCCGTCAGAGCCTCGTCGCCGGGGTTCTGTGAGCAGCCAGCCCTTGGCCTCGGCCGGGCTCCCGGGGTGGACGTGGGAGGCTCCTGCCACTCGGCCCACGGGTGTCGTGTCTGTGACCCGCATGGATGGAGCGTCTGAGCTTCGATCAGACGCTCCAGGGTTCGGCTCGGAGCAGGTTCTGGATGGCTGCCGGGGCCCTTCCCGAGGCGGAGCCCCTCAGAGCAGGTGTCAGCTGCCCCTGGGACCTGCAGCACAGGATGTATGGCCTTTGGAGCAGGGGGTCGGTCCCAACAGGGCGGCGACTCTGATGGTCCGAGGTGGGGGCCGGTCCGCTCAGGTTACGCAGGAGGAAACACAGGAGGCCAGTAAGTGCAGCAAATGCACCTGGATGCCTACGCTCAGCAGTCATTTCCCGTGTCAGGTTAAGAGAAGGTTCTCTTTCTGGTCCGTCAATTTGGGAAACGTAAAGTTTGGTAATATCCCGAGTGGGCAGCGACATGAGGAAGCAGCTTTATGTGTTTATTTTTTAAGAGTTGTTGGACGCGTACAGCGCTGCTACTGGGTCATTTGACACGTCTGTGAAGGTTTAATGCCCGTGGCGTTTGTTCCGTCTTTCCTTTTTTTTTAATCTTTTTGTCTTTTTCCAGGGCTGCACCTGCGGCATATGGAGGTTCCCAGGTTCCCAGGCTAGGGGTCTAATTGGAGCTATAGCTGCCGGCCTACGCCACAGTCTCAGCAACGCAGGATCCAAGCTGCATCTGCGACCTACACCACAGCTCACGGCAACGCCGGATCCTTAACCCACTGAGCAAGGCCAGGGATCAAACCCACGATCTCATGGTTCCTAGTCGGATTCGTTAACCACTGAGCCACGCCAGGAACCCCTGTTCCATCTTTCCTACGAGTAGCTACCAGAGTGATCAAAGGGCGTGAGCTTCTGGACTTAGCGTTCCGAGGTGGGCCAGTCTGTCGCCTCTTTGCCCAGGGGTGGCCTGTCCTGCCACCTGTTCACACTCAGCCTTTTTCTCTGATGTGTGTGCGAAACCCCTTCTCCCTGCGCGCTCTCTGCACCGTTCCCCTGCACCCCCGTGTCGCTCCTTGTCAGGCGATGCCCTGGCCTCCTTCCGTGGCAGGGCTTGGCTTTTAAGGGTGTGGCAGAATCCACCGGGTGGATCAGATCAGAGCATCCTCAGGGCTCACCCGCAGAGTTTGACGGGACCCTTGCTGAAAGGCAGCTGGGTGTTTCCATTTCTGGGAAGACGACTGTTTTGCGCAGACACTCCTGTGCCCCTGGTCGGCCTGTCTCCTGAGTGGAAGCGCAACTGGGCGCTCGGGCCTGTTCCCACCCCAGCCTCACGGGGTCCCGCCCCCGCCCACCTCGGCCCGCCCCACTGTCACAGGCCCAGAGTAGTTCTGGCCACTTTCGTGTGGCTTTCCTTGGGTCCTGGGGGCATCTGTGCGCCATTGAGTTGCTTGTACAAATGAGGAGATCTCTCTAGTCCTCGACTCCTCCCCTTTTAGAGCTGGTGTGACACTGGCCGGGGCTGTGAGCAGTCGGGCTGCTGACGGGAGGCGGCTCAGCACGTGCTTCTTGGGACCAGCTCTTCATCCCGTCCCAGGCCTTTCTTTTGAAATCATTCCCCACTGAGCTTCAAGGCGAGTGCGGACCTCTGTCCTGTCTCCCTTCGGACCGTCTGTCCAGATGAGCAGTCGTGGCGCGACCCCGGGATCCTGTCCGGGAGCTTCACGAGGGCTATGGGTGTCCTGACACTGAGCCAGGCCGACGCGCCTGGAGTCCGTCCCATGGCTGCTGGGCTTTGTCCTTTCTCTGTGGCACCACGGGACCTCAGCCAGGATCGTATACAGTTTATAACTTTTTAGGCTCAAAAGCTTGTCAAGGTTTGGCTCCGAAGTTAAGCAGTTTTACTAGGACAAACCAACTGCACAGCAGGGCGGGATTCGTGCGCAGTTGGGCCTCTCTTCTACCCGGAGGCGCAGCAGCCCCAGCACAGGTGAGCACGCCTGCGCACCCTTGTCCCGAGCAGGTGGAGGAGCAGGTGAGCACCACGGAGCGCGTGTTCCAGGACCGGCAGTACCAGATCGACGCCGCCATCGTCAGGATCATGAAGATGCGCAAGACACTGGGCCACAACCTGCTGGTCTCCGAGCTGTACAACCAGCTGAAGTTCCCGGTCAAGGTAAACGCCGGCACGTGGCCAGCTCGCGCGTCTGCCAGACACCTGCAGAGCACACGCCACTCGCCCCAGGAAGCTTCTGTGTGTGTCTGCTGCGGCCAGCGGGGCCTCACCCAGACGTCCCTGGCTGTGACGTGCTGGTGGTGCCCCAGAGCCTGCTGGCCAGGGCAGGTCCCCGCCGGGGTCACTGTCCTGCCCGGTGGGGGAGGGGGGTGCCAGGCAAGCTGGGGGCCAAGCATCCCCCTGGGAACTGGCCCATCAGCCGGCCACCGAGCCCACCACCTGCGCTTCTGGGCGTGAAGTTCTACGACCCGGTGTTGTCCCATCCACGTGGCTCGGGGAGGAGGACGCTGGGCGGTGCTCTGCGCTCCTGGGCAGAGGGGTTGGGCGGGAAAGCCGAGAGGACCGGCTTGGGGCTGCAGCCCTGCTCAGCGTGGATGAGGGGGGTGCTGAGGGGAGCCTGCGCCCTGAGAGGCGGCAGCCAGGCCCCCCACGCGCGTGCTGGGCGCGTGGACTCCCTTGCCTGTCTGGAGAAGGAGCACGTGGGTCTGGTATCTCTGTGCCCGGAGCGTGTGCAGCAAAGACAGGTGACAAATACAGCAACTGGGGAGAACTGTCCACAGAGGTGGACACGCCCAAGGGCCTCAGAGTCCCCTCCAGACACGAGTGAGGGCCAGGCTCTGCGGGTGACCTCGGGGCGTTCACCTCTGGGCCGCGTCACCCGACCGCCGAAGGAAGCCCCTTGCCCACCACAGGACGGCGCGCTCGCATCCCGGGAGATGCATGTTTGGGGGTGCCGCCATCCCACGCCCACGCTCACCCCTTTTGCGTGGCCGCTCTCATCGGGCGTGCGTTTCTCTTTCCCAGCCCGGAGATTTGAAGAAGAGGATCGAGTCCCTCATCGACAGAGACTACATGGAGCGGGACAAGGACAGTCCGAACCAGTACCACTACGTGGCCTGAGGCCCGGCGGCGCCGCCGTGCGACGCGAGAATGTATCTTCAGGGCAGAGACACTCGGTGCTGTTGCCAGGGCTTTCCGGGCCTGGACAGCACGGCTGCTTTGGGACTGGAAGGCGGGGGGGATTCCGGGACCGCCCTTCGCAGGCTCAAGGGCTTGCAAAGGGTGCGTGCGTCTTGCCTGCAGTTCTTCCTCCTGCTCTTTTAGGCGTTTTAAGTGCGGAGTGACCCTGACAGCTTCTCTGTGAGGTGGTGTTCTTGCGGCAGCGCCGAGCGTTGGGCGTGTGCGTGGCCTGCGTGCGCGGGGGGCAGACCCCGCGTGCTGCCTCCTGCAGCCACGGGCCACCGGGTGTCCTGCAGACATGCCGCCCGCACTGGCGAGCACTTAGGCGACCGTGGGACCCTCAACTGGTGAACGTTAGGGAGGAACAGTCAGTGTTAAAAACTGGCTAATGATTATGCAACCCGAATGCTAGCACCTGTTTGTTTCGTTTCTTTTCAAAAAGTTTTCAACTTTGATGACCGATTTCTTTTACGATGAGGTTTCTCGGTGAGATCTCCGCTGTGCCAAGAGGACCTTGCGTCTGACATGTGTGATGCCGCGAGCGCGTCAGCGTCTTCGTCGGGTTTCTGCTAAGTTACTTGGGAATCCCTGTTGGAGGGTGGCAGGGGTGGTGTGTGTGTGCTCTTCTCCGATTGAGTCTCGCGGGCCCCGGCCCCCACGCCGGGGTGACTGCCGTGTGAGTTTTTCTAACTGCAGGATTGGTGAGAGTGCGACAGTCAAGTTTGGTTTTGCTTCCTCGGGCCGGGCGGGGCGGCTGTTCTCTGCTGTAACCACGGAGGACAGGGGCCCTCGGGACGTGGGGTCTGGGGGTTCACGTTGTGTGCGTGGGGCGAGGCGGACGGGCGGCGGCAGCGTGGTGACGAGGACAGAGATACTGCTGTGGGAACGTTGAGAAGGTCTTTATGTTTCACATGATAGCATGTTTCACTTTGATTAAAAGCTGCCAAAGGAATTTCGATCATGGTGTAAGTGTCGAAAGCAATATTTTCTGGAACATCTACCAAGTTTATATCATTTGATTTTTGTGCTAAATTATTAAAAGATTCTCCCTTTTTGAAACATGCGTGCCTACAATACAGCATCTCACGTGTTTCCATGTGACAATCCTGACTCTCGCGGGAGCACCCTTACCTAGAGGTGTACATTCTTGTCGGCGACTCCCGCGCTGTGTGGCCAGTAAGAGGCCGAATAGAGTCTACTTACCTTAGGCTCTAAGTTCGCTGTCTCCAGGTTGTTAATGCTGTAATTTAACGCAGACTTACTCTGAATAAATTCACTTAATTGGCTTTAAACTTAGATTAATAAGGCTGTGGGTGCAGACAGCACCCTTCTAACCCTGGGCACCTGCAGCTCCTGCAGGACAGGAGGGCAGGGCGACCGCGTCTTGCCACAGGCCACACCTGGTGACGCCAGGGCAGCCTGGCCTCTGACCTCTCAGGGTCATTTAAGGGTTTAGTTCAGCCACGAGCTGTAGGTCGCAGGCTCGGCTCGAATCCTGCGTGGCTGTGGCTGCGGTGCAGGCCAGCAGCTGTAGCTCCGATTCAGCCCGTAGCCTGGGAACCGCCACGTGCCGCAGGGGCGGCCCCCGAAAAAGAAGAAAAAAGCTACTGTTTTCTGTCAGTGAAAGGTCGGTGTGGTAAAGCAGGCAGTAAAGAGGAAGTGATTGCAAAGGAAGACACTTGACGAAAAAGCTACGAAATGGGAAGGAAGACGCTGAAATTTATTTCCATTTTTTAATTTTCTTTTTGGGCCGCACCCACGGCGTATGGAGGTTCCCGGCCAGGGGTCGAATTGGAGCTGCAGCTGCCACTCTGCACCACAGCTCCCAGCAACGCCGGGTCCTCAACCCACGGAGCGAGGCCAGGGGTACTAGTCGGGTTCGTTACCACTGAGCCACGAGAGAAACTCCGTAAGATCCATTTTTTTAAAAACAGTAACAAAATGACATTCTTAAAAATCTACATGGGGGACAGGTTTAAAATAAAAAACTGGCAAATTCGAGGGTAAAACTAAATGCTGAGTGCTTTTGTGTGCACATAACTAAGCCAGGCAAGTGCAGCCGGGCCCTTGGTGGGTGTAAGAGTCGGAGCTGGGGACACGGCCAGTGAGCACAGACCAGACCCAAGAGCCTCGGGGGAGGGGACATCGGGCCCCGGCTGGGGGCCGTGGAAGTGCGTTTGCAGGGCCGCCATGGCCCTTGCTGGGTCTGGGCTGGGGGCTGTGTCGGGGTCACGGCTGGAAGACAGAGACTGGATGGGTCAGGAGAGGGGCACTGGGTGACAGACGCCGAGCAGCGGGAACGCTTGCCTGGGCGGCCGAGCCCTACCCCAGCCCCATTTGCTGGGCCGCAGGGAGGCCAGTGCCCGCCAGTGGGATGGCTTCGCTCCTGGAGCTGCCCCCAAGGGGTCCTGTCTGCTCTCTGGGCTTCGAGCACCCGGGCCCGAGCAGGACTGAACTTAACACTAAAGGTGCCATGGGGGAGGCTGCAACTTTCCGATGAAGCTGTTAACATAAATACAGGGAAGTCCCGCTGCGGTGCAGTGGCCAGCGCCTGTCCTTGCAGCTCCCCTTGCCCCTTGGTCCACCCCCCAAGTTTAAAATAAAAGTATAGCAATTTTGAGTCACTATTATTGACCAAAACCCCCACAAGACTTGGCTCAGCACGACAGTTGGGTTTCTTCTGCAGGAGGCTCCCCCCCCCCCCCACGTCCAGACCCACTCCCTCCCCGGGTCCCCCTCGCCCTGTCGCCACAAAAACCCTTCCCTCCGGGGTCTTCTCCGCGGGACCCTGGCCTGAGCCATTTGGCGTTGGTGCTTGACGGTCTGGCTGCGCCTGAAACTCGAGCTTCAAACTGGAGGCTTGGCCCATCCCGTCTCCAGCTCTAAACTCTGATGTCATCTTGTCACTAACCTGGGTGTTTTACGCACAAAACTTTTGAAATCTGCCTCGGGTCCCATTTCCCGAGACGTGTGGTGCGGGCACCGGCTTCCCTTCTCCTGCCGGGACGCGGCGCAACGCCTCCCGCGGCTCCGACGCCTCCCTCCCCAGGAACTGTCCTCACTTCTCTTCCTCGGGGCGCCTCCCTGGGCTGCCTGCTCTCATTTTCTGTGGTTTTTTGTTTTTTTTTTTTCACTTTTTAGGGCCACAGCCACAGCAACGCCAGATCCTTGACCCACTGAGTGAGGCCAGGGATTGAACCCACGACCTGGTGGATGCTGGTCAGGGTCGCCTGTGCCGCGCCACAGCAGGAATGCCTGCGCTCACTTTCTCTACGAGGAATTTTGTTAAGCAAATAGGCCAGAGCATCCCGAATGAAAACCCACAGCCCCCCCGTAAACTTCCCACTTCTTTTTCTGGTCGGTCGGGCAGTGGTCTCCGTCAGGTTGTCACTTCCTGTTTCCTGATCACCCAGTTTGAATAGACTTGTTGGCTGCAGTGCCTTCTCGAGATCTTTATTTTTTATTTTTTTGGCCACACCTTCAGCATGCGGATGTTCCCAGGCCAAGAATCAGGCCCACATCACAGCAGTGACCCGAGCCACTGTGGTGACGCCAGATCCTTAACCCACTGCACCGCCAGGGAACTCCAGGCATCCAACTTTTTTTTTTTTTTTTAAGGGCGCACCTGTGGCATATGGAGGTTCCCAGGCTAGGGGTCAAGTCTAGAGCTGTAGGTGCCAGCCTGCACCACAGCCACAGCAACACCAGCTCCAAGCCGCAGCTGCAGCCTACACCACAGCTCACAGCAATACCGGATCCTTAACCCACCAAGCAAGGCCAGGGATTGAACCTGCGACCTCATGGTTGCTGGTCAGATTTGTTTCTGCTGAGCCATGACGGGAACTCCAGGAATCAACTCTTTTAACGTTCTTTTCGGAGTTCCCATTGTGGCTCAGCAGTTTAAGAACCCAACTAGTATCTGGTGTGGTGAGCTGTGGTTAAGGATCTGGCATTGCCGTGAGCTGTGGTGTAGGCTGCAGACAGCACAGATCTAGAGTTGCTGTGGCTGTGGTGTAGGCCGGCAGCTATAGCTCTGATTCGACCCCTAGCCTGGGAACTTCCATGTGCCTTGGGTGTGGCCCTAAAAAGACAAAAGAAAAAAGGTGGACACAGAGGGAGTTCTCGGCCACAGCCCTGGTGTCAGCAGACAAAGAGTTAGGGGCTGAGGCTTTGTGGTCAGGTGGCCCAGGGGTCAAGCCAGACTGTGACTATCTGGGTGCCCTTAGGAAAATTACTCAAATTCTCTAAGCTCTGGTTTTTATCTTTTAAAAGGAGGCAAGAGTGCTTATCAGCCGTAGGGCTATTCTTGGTTGACACAAAGGTCCTTAGCGCCCACAGGTGCAGATGGCAGCCACAGGACAAACGCACCCACAGCACGTGGAGGTTCCCAGGCTAGGGGTCGAATCAGTAGCCACTGGCCTACACCACAGCCACAGCAACACCAGAGCAAGGCCAGGGATCAAACCCGCACCCTCTGGATACTAGTCAGGTTCATTAACTCCTGAGCCACGATGGAACTCCTATTGTAATCTTTCTTTTTTTTTCTTTTTTTAAGTCTTTTGTCCTTTTGAGGCCTCACCCTCGGCATATGGAGGTTCTCAGGCTAGGGGTCTAATCGGAGCTGTAGCCGCCAGCCTACACCACAGCCACAGCAATACCAGATACAAGCCACGTCTGCGACCTACACCACAGCTCATGGCAACACTGGATCGAGCCCGAAACCTCATGGTTCCTAGTCGGATTTGTTTCTGCTGAGCCACAGCAGGAACCCTGGTAGTGTTTCTTAATATTTCCATCTCAGATCCTGGGCTTTTGTCATTAAGAGCAGACCACCCAGCTGAACTGGTTAACACGACCAGGCAGCTTTTGTGAGGAAGGCACAGTAGCGAGTGCAAGCGCTTCCTGCAGCTCTGCAGCCACCCCTCAGCCCTGGTCAGCCGCCACCCCTGTGTCTGCCACCCTCGGGACCCCGAGTTAGGGGTGTGAAGCCGGAGGGGGCTTCGTGCGCGCTCCAGGTCCCGTTCCTCCCCCACGACGAAGAGGAGCCTCTGCGCGGCCACGTCTCGTTTCTCAAACTCTGGCCCAAGGTGTCGGCACCAGGCGATGGCCCCGAAGTCACGCAAGTCCTTGCAGACGACCTGTAAACACGTGATTTCATCTGCTTTCTAAGAAAGGAGTTTTGGTTCTTTTCTTGTGAGGGTTCCCCTTTGTAACCTAAAAGGACGACTCCCTGGTTTAAGGAGGTCACGGAACCTGTGGGAAGGAAGTCACCGCAAGAGCCACGTCTAAGACGCTCGCGACGGCTTTGTGTCGCACAGCAAGTGTAAGCGATCCAGGGCCCAGGGAGAGGCTGGTTTTCAAAAGATATCCTGTGAGGGGAGTCGTGCTTCTTTCCCCATCTAATGGCATGTAGTTCAGGTCAAAGCATACTGCTTTCTGTTTTTCTGACATGTTGCTGAGACCAGTCTCACGTTTATCAGCTGCGATTCCCTTACCTTTTGTTGCATTAATGGACCAAAGGTAAGTATTCTTTTGTTCTTTTAGGGCCGCGTGCACGCAGCATCCAGAAGTTCCCGGGCTAGGGGTTGAACCGGAGCCGCAGCTGCCGGCCTGCACCACAGCCACAGCGTCACCTGATCTGAGCCGCGCCTGTGACCTACACCGCAGCTCACAACAACACCGGATCCTTAACTCACTGAGCGAGGCCAGGGAATGAAGCCGTGTCCTCCTGGATGCTAGTCAGGTTCATTGCCGCTGGGCCACAGCCCCAGTATCGTTGAGGTTAGAGGGCAAGAGAACTGGAAGAGAGAAGTGAGAAAGCTCGGGCCCGGGTTGTAAGCGGTACCAGGATGTGGTGCAGAACCAGGTCCGCCGGCAGCCGAGCAGACCAAGCGCCCAGGGCCCCCCTTCCTCCAGGCCCGCTGCTGGGAACTCCAGCAGCTGCAAACGGCAGTCCCTTCTGCGAGGACCTACCAGCTGGTTCTTGAGCAGAGAAAGAGTCGTGAGTAAGGGGTAAAACAGAAATAGCAGCAAGTGATGGAGCTGCGTGACGAACAGCCGAGGGACAGGTAAACCACTGCGCCCTTTAATGCTCACGGGGCGGGGGCGGGGGGACCCTGGCGCGTGTGTATTACATGTGCCGTCACTGTTTCCGAGTCCGCTTCATCTATGGGGGAAATTAGTCTCCAAGAAAATCACAAATCAAAAATTCATCCTCGGAGTTCCCGTCATGGCGTAGCAGAAACAGACTCAACTAGGAACCATGAGGACGCAGGTTCGATCCCTGGCCTTGCTCAGTGGGTTAAGGATCAGGCGTTGCCGTGAGCTGTGTGTAGGTCGCAGACACAGCTCGGATCCCCCGTTGCTGTGGCTGTGGTGTAGGCTGGCGGCTACCGCTGCAGTTGGACCCCTAGCCCGGGAACCTCTGTGTGCTGCGGCTGTGGCCCTGAAGAGCCCTCCCCCCCAAAAAAAAAATTCATCCTCAAGATACTTATCATGTTATTGGTGAGATAATAGAAAACATATGGGCAGGTCTCAACCCCAGGTCCTGGACGAGGCCCCTGAGCCCCTCGGAGGATCCTGACGAGACAGCAGGCGCATCTTTTGCCTCAGTGTTAGGTCTCTGACCCTGTTCCTGACACCGAGCCCTAAACCCCTTGCATCTCCTGCTGACAGGAGCATCTTCTGTGCTCATGAGGCGACTCTGGGTTTCCGGGCGGCTCCAGGTTACCAGGAAGACCAAGCCATGGCTGGAAGCGCGTACTTTGCCCCCTCCCCATCTCAGGAGGGAAGAGGGGCTGGAGTTCGCAATGGGCGCCCCCCGCTGGCCCCGCAGTGTCCCTGCCCAGCCTGGGAACCCGCGGGTCCTGGGAGCCCCTCCATTCCCCCCTCCCCCACCGTGGGTTCCAGAAATTCTCCAGCCACCAGTGCTGCCAACACACAGCCCGTGGGACCCTCACGTTCCCCCTTCCCTCCCGTGGCTTCTCTTCCTCAGCAAGAAACCTGCACATGCACCACCTGCAAAACGCCTGCCTCTGCTGACACAGGGAAACAGGTGGCTTCAGGACTGCCCCCCAGCCCTCAGGGACAAGCTGACCAGTAGCAGGGCAGTGTCTGAACAGCGCCCCAGAGCCTCTCGTCCCCACACAGAGCTCCTGGGTGGTGGGGGCGAGGAGATGGGGCGTTGGGGGGAGAGAGCGCCTCCTTCCCGAGGTTGCCACGTGACCCACCCTGTACTGTCATCTTTGTCACAGACTCTCACTGCCTTGGGTCCCACCACATCCTGCTTGATAATTTTTAAGTTAACATACATGTCTGGAGTCTAATATCCAGCACAAATGAGCCTTTCCATCAGTGGCTTGAAGAGCGGGGCTGGAGCAGGACAGAAAACCATGGTGTCAGGGAGTCTTCAGTCAGGACGGGGAAGGGTGGACCCTCCACACGGTGGGCAAAGGGTGAGCCTTTTTTGTTGTTGTTTTTGTCTTTTTAGGGCCGCTTCCCTCGGCATATGGAGGTTCCCAGGCTAGGGGTCAAATCAGAGCTGCAGCCGCCGGCCTACGCCAGAGCCACAGCAACACGGGATCCGAGCCGCGTCTGCAACCTTCACCATGGCTCACGGCAACGCCGGATCCCTAACCCACTGAGTGAGGCCAGGGATCGAACCCGCGTCCACATGGACGGATGCTAGTCGGGTTCATTAACCACTGAGTCACGAGGGGAAGTCCAACACAATGAATTTTAAAAATGTGACTTGTATTACAAATACCTCAATCATCCAATAGAAAAATGGGCCAAAATTGCAGGTAACTTGATGAAAAAATAATGAAAAAAATAATAAAGCATATGAAAAGGTATTTCACCCCACGCGCGAGGAGAATGCAAATTAAAACTGGAGTGGCTCAGGGGGTTAAGAAGCTGACTGCAGCGGCTGGGGTGGATCCAGGGGCGAGGGTTCAATCCCCAGCTCAACGGAGCAGGTTAAAGGATACTGCGTTGCCAAAGCTGCAGCGTAGGTCACAGCTGCGGCTCACGTTTAATCCCTGGCCAGGGAACTTCCATGTGCGCCAGTCTTTCAAAAAAAAAAACAAAACAAAACTGCAGAGATGTAATTGCTCACAGGTCAGGGGTCAGGCTGCGGGCACAGGCGCTGGTGGGGCAATGGGGGCAGCCCACGTGGAGAGGAATATCACAGGGGCTTAATGCAGAAGGCTGCACGACCAAGACTAGGCAATTTTAACTTCAAAATGAGAACTACAAAAAATGGAAAACCACCAACTATCAAGGAGTCCATGGTAACACAGCACTTTTGCAAATGGGATGATTCACTTTTAAAGTTAATAAGCTGTTTCTCAGACCAGTTTCAGGATCCCCGAGAAACAGTGAACAAAACAGCGTTGTCACCTCCCCGGCTCCCCCACGGAGCGCGGGCCTAAGCTGAGGACCCGGCCTGACAGGGCACCAGCGACGGGGCTCACGCCTGGCGCTCACTTTTGGAAGCTGTCTGGGCACCGAGTTCCTGCTCGGAAACCGGACCAAAACGCCTTCCCCGTTTTGAGGCGGCAACGGGCCAGGAGGAAAGGTCCTCCCTTGGGGCTGCGCCCGCTGCTCCAGCTGACAGATGCAAAAGGAGACGGAACCGCAGTCCCCCAGGTGCCAGGTCACCTGGGATGCCCTCCAAGCCGCCCCAAGGCGCAGGGGGCTCCAGGATGGATGGGTGGGGCCCCGAGGGAATGGCGCGGCCTCTCAGGTCTCAGACGCAGCCCCAGGCCTGGCCGAAGAGCAGGTTCCCACTCAGTGGGCCGACAAGGGGCCTGAGACGCTGCATTCCTAACAGGCTCCCAAAGGAAGCCAAGGCCGCTGCCCCCAGGGGCCAGCACCACTCGTGAAGCTTGTTGCCGGGGAAATGAACCTGATCCAATCAGGTCTCTGGGTCAAACTGCCGGTTACGGGACGGGAGAAAGCTGCTGTCAGAGACTCACAGGCCAGGCCACGCCACAGTGCGGGGTGTCCTGCGGGACAAGTGACCTAGTTTCCCCAACAGGTCGATGGCCTGCAAACGGGGAGGGGACTTGAGACATGCCATCCAAGGCCACGGACAGACTCGCTGCATCCACAGAGAGCAAACTGGCTGTAGAAAGCTGGTTTTGAGACAACCGGGAAACGTGAACATAAACTGGAAATTAGCTACTAGGGAATCGTTACACTTTGTTTTTATATCACCTAAAATAACGGTGTCACGGTTATGAAAAAGTATTTACATGTGTCATACAATGTCTGGGATCTGTCTTGAAACACTCAAGCCGAAAAAGCAAACCAGAACGCAAAACAAGTGAGAACAGGAGGGGAAATGGTAAAGGTGGGTACAACAGGATTCGTTAATTAAACTATTTTTGTTTTTATCTATTCTTTAGAAAAAGCTTCGCTAATTAAACGATTTTTGTTTTTATTTATTCTTTAGAAAAAGCTTCCTGAAACAATTTTATATTTGTCTCTTTAGGGCCGCACCCGCGGCACATGGAGGTTCCCAGGCTAGGGTTCAAGTTGGAGCTGTAGCTGCTGGCCTACACCACAGCAATATGGGATCCGTGTGGAGTCCGTGACTTACACCGCGGCCCACACCTTAATCCCACTGGGTGAGGCTGGCGACTGGACCCAGCACCTCATGGCTACTAGTCAGATTCCTCTCCACTGCGCCACGATGGGAACTCCAAACTCCAGCTCGCTAGCTTCTATCAGCCACTCCTTATCTCATCGTGATTCCACGTCCACCCTCCCAGCAGCACACACCTTTGGGGACACAAACCTTCCAGCACTGGAGGCTTAGTCGTTTCACCTGTGAACCAGACTCACCCTGGCTCATGGGGAGCAAAGCAGTGTCCCCAACCTCACTCCTCAGCTGGCAGAGGTCCCTCCACTGCCTGCCCCCGCCGCTTCATTTTCAGAAGGCGCGATGCCGTCTCATCTCGGGCACGGTTTTCCATCTTTCCCTCAGCAGACCCGCCCTCGTGAAGGACGCCAGCAAAAAAGACAGCCAGCCAAACAGAAAATCCCACATTACTCACCTGCTCCATGAAAGTGTACCATCAGAGAATGTTCACTAAATCTTTCATTTTTTAAAAAAAAATACCTCATTCGTTTGCTGAGGCAAACTCCGTAAAAAGATTTTAAGCTCTACCTGTTCGGTGGTTGGACTTGGTAGAGATGGGCTCTGATGGTCCAAGCAGAAGCATCACCTGCTCAAAGGACTCCGAGCAGCTCAGGGAATTTCCCGGAGACGCAGAGGGGCACTGGCGACGCAGCAGGTGGGAGGGAGGGCACGGCCCAGGCGGAAGACATGGGATAACCCAGCTGGCGAGGTCCCCAGCAGTGCTGGCCCTTCCGTACTGCCTCCGGAAATCCCACTGAGCTGTGGAAGCAGCTGTCACCACCAGCCAGCACCACGAGCCTGGGCAGCTGGCTTCTCTGCCACCTTTAGCCCCCGGCCGGGTGGCAAGGGCTGCGCTCTGGCCAAGTTTGTGCAGCAGCTGTTAGGAAGGCTGGGCAACTGGTCATCTGTTTTTTTTTTTTTCTCGCCTCTGCTGGGGGCTCCGCCGGCCACCCATATCCGCGGGGTGATGTGTTCTCTCGACACAGGGAGAGGCGGGACCTCTGTGGCCCGGGAGTTGAGGATCAGCTCTGGTTGCTGCTGTGGCCTGACTGGGAATTTCCGCATGACACAGGGGCCACCGAAACAAACAGCACAGGAAGGGGCTTCAGAGGCTGGAAGGCACAACTCATGGGTCCTCTCCCTGGCTGCCCCTCAGCATATGGAGTGACCTGGCCAGGGGTCATATCTGAGCCCCAGTCTCAACTTAAGCCACAGCTGCAGCAACGCGGGATCCTTAACCCACTGGGCTGGGCCAGGGATCAAGCCTGGGTCCCAGCGGCTCCCAAGACACTGCTGATCCCGCTGCACCACATCAGGAATGCCTCATGGGTCTTTTTGGTTTTATATTCAAGGTTATTTGTAGTTCCTTAGGATCAGAACATTCAGAACAGAAATATTTTAGAATTTTTCCAATTATGTCTGAACCTAGCACGCTACTTCCAAAGGACCACTCAGGCATAAATATCACTTTAACACACTGAGCAAGCATCATGTTAATGGGCTGTTGCTGAGAAAGAACATCCCAGTGAAAAAGCATAAAGAGACAGCACACCCAATAACTGGACAGCGCTTCTCCTTTTTCAAAAAAATTTTTATTGAAGTAGAGTTGATGGCGTGCACTTCTCTTTTTCCCCGTTTTTAGGGCTGCACCAGCAGCACATGGAAGTTCCCAGGCTAGGGGTCGAATCCGAGCTACAGCTGCCGGCCTACACCACAGTCACAGCCATGCAGGATCCAAGCCACATCTTTGACCTACACCACAGCTCACAGCAACACTGGATCCCCGACCCACTGAGGGAGGCCAGGGATGAACACTAGTCGGATTTGTTTCCGCTGTGCCAGGGGCAGCACTTCTCTCAAGTGGAGTCTTGGCAAAACTTGTCCCCCACCTGGAACACCAATAAATTTGAAAGTCCAAAAAGAACCCTAAAAACCTAAACAAGGCACCACCACATCTGCTCTTTAGTAACAACAGATTTTTGCCCCAGAGCAGAACAAACCCGAGCGCCTGGGGCTCTGAGTCTCTTTGCTCCCCTTTTACTTGCAGTTCCATCTACTAAGTCTCGTGACTTTTTCAGCTGATTGTGTCGTAAGCTGGCGAAGGGAAGTGAAACTGATCAGGAAAATAGGCCAGGAAAGAAGACAAAACCTACAAAGAGTAAACAAATTTAAGAGCTAAAAACCCCCACAACGATCAAAGCCTCTTCAGTAGTGACAGGTAGTTATCAACAAACCTGCCCTGAAGAGGCTCGAGGCAGGCTTCCGGAGGAGGTGGGGTTGGAAGCGGCTCCACAAAGCAGCAGGCGGGGCCCGCGAGGCCAGAGGGGTCAGCTTCCTGCAAACCGCACAAGTGGCCACAGCGTGCAGCAGGCGAGGAAAGAGAAGACCTGGCAAAGCCTCGTGGCAAAGCAGGAACTGGGAAGTTCGCGAGAGGTGCTTCAGGAAGTTTCTGGAAGCAGCGCGGTGGCGACTTTTCTGAGCAACGTAGGGAGTACGTGACTGGCTCGAGCGTTTGTGAACCTTCTGGGCAGGTGCCGCCCCTTCCCCTAAAGCATCGGAGTGGCGTCACAGCCGGCAGTGACCGAAACCCTTATGCCCCTTCAACTGAGTCTACCTTTAAACCCTGTGCTTTGTGCGGCTTTCAGGACCGAGTGGCACGACTCGGCCTCCTTCCTAATCCCTCCCGTCCTCCTCGAAGAGCCCCGAGGCTGAGAAGCGCGAGAGCCTCGGTGTCCCCGCAGAAACATCCGCTCAGCTCCGTGGGGCGGTCCCCGGGAGCTCCCACCCTCGGCCCGCGGCAGAGAACCGAAGGTCGAGTCCAATCCCATCTTTTCCTCCGCCGGCCCCGGGCTGGTCCCGGGGGCTCCGAGCTGAGCGGGCCGGCGGCCCGCCTTTCGTTTCGGGCGGTCGGAGACTGGGCAGGGGGGGGGTCTGAGTCGTGTCACGTGACGCCACAATCACGTGTCCACTCCAGGTCACGTGCGAGCCGGGCGCCGGGGGTAGGGAGGACGCCTCAACTCGCGCCCTCTCGCGAGATTCACGGAGGTCACGTGGCAGCGCGGGCGCAGCGCGGCCTCACGTGACGGGCGCCGCCGGCCGCGGGGTCTCTTTCCTCCCGCGGGCGCTGCCACGGGACCAGCTTCCCTCACGCCGGCCTGGTCAGCTCGCGGCCCGCCCGCCCCGGCTCAACCGCCCCCGACCCCCACCCGGCTCCCGCTCGCGCCCATGGCGGCCCCCGGCGGCGCCTGGCGACGGCCGCTCCTGCTGCTGCTGCTCGGTGAGGGGCCGGGTCGGGGTGAGGGGCTGCGCCGACCCCGAGGGATGGGGGCGGTGTGAGGGGCCGGGGGCCATGGGGGGGCTCGGGCGGGAGGCTGCGGAGGCTGCGGGCGCTGCGGGGCTGAGGGTCGGGCCGGGCCCGGGCACTCCGGGGGTCGGCGAGCCGGCGAGTCGTCCCTGCACCAGCCGAGGGGGCTGCGCGGGGAAGGGGTGGGCGGCCCAGGTGCCCAGCCGCGGCCGAGGGAGGGCGGGGCGCGGCCCCTGGGCTCCGAACTCGTGTCGTGGGTGAAGTGGGCAGTGACTTGGTGGTTTCCGAGCGGCGTGGTTCGCCCCTTTATCTTGGGGCACCGGTGGCCGCGGAGGGCTGCGTGCGGCCTGGGCCCCCGCCCGTCGCGGATCTCCCCACAGGAGGAAAGGGCGGCGCGGCGACCCCGGCCTTTAGAGTTCGTCCTTCGCGCTTTAACCTTCGCCCCTGGCAGGGTGGCGTGGAGCGCTGCTGCCCGTGTTTGTGTCGCTGGGGGATTTCGTTACGTTGTAAGGACTTGAGTTAAAGGGCGCCCGCAGTGGGCAGAAGGTTGAGGTCGGCTCGGTCGGGTCCCCCAGCAGCCTCTCCGTGTCTAGAGAGCCGTCGTGAGGAGCGCTGCTCCTGCTCTGTGTGCGCCGGGCCCCGGGAGTCGGAGGAGGGACTCCGACAGCCCTCCGAGCTCAGGAGCAGCCCGTGCGGGCGCGCGTCGTTGGATTTATCTGTTGTAGCGAGGAGGGAGTGCGCGCTGACCGAAGGGAACCACAGTGTGGCTTGATCTGGGGGCTCTTTGCCCGCCCGCGGTTCTTTCTCACCTTGTTCCCCGTGATGAGGGGAGGGCCAGGATCTGAAACGTGCAGAACGCAGCTGGTGGGAGCGCCACTGGAGTTCAGGAGACACGGAAAGAAACTCCCGTTCCCCCACTTAAGTGCGGTGAATTCTCTGGACACCTCTAAGTCTCGTCCTACCCGGATGTTCTGTTCTTGAGACGGAATGGATTTGGGTTTCAGGTCTTCCTTTTGTCTGCGGTGTAGAATGAGTTCTTTGAGCTGCAGAACAGCCACAAGGGATGACCTTATTCCAGCAGCAAACCCAAAGCCTTGCTCTCCCACAGCAGGTGTAATTAGTCAGGAGACGAGTTGCTGGAACAAGTCTTGCCATGTAGGAACAACTCCTTTATTAGAAGGGCTCCCATGCGTTAGAACTTTCATAATGGTTTTGTTTCATGTTTTAAAACTCACCTGTGGGGGGTGAGGGGATGGGCTGGCAGTTTGGGATGGAAATGCTATAAAATCTGGTCACGATGATCATTATACAACTATGAATAAAGTTCTTTGAGTAATTAAAAAAAACTCACCTGAACGAAGAGAAAAATTCATAAGCTCTCTACATTCCATCATATCTTTTAAGTTTTCTGTTCAGTTAAACTCTAGCTTTTAACAAAGATCTACTAAGAGTGTTTTAATGCACAATTCCACCACAAAGCTTCTTTTCTAAAAATATTTCAAACTTGTAACTTACAAATTCGCCCTGTGTTGATAACTAGGAAATTAAAGCTTTTGTGTTTCAGCAGTTGGTGGAAAGCACAGACAAACGTACACTCAAACCTTTTGGTCCGTATGTGTAAGTCTCTTGCCGGACACGGCCCTTCGAGCCGTTGGTGTCAGCTAGATGATCTCCTTCCTCTTTGCGAATGAAGAACTGTCACTTAGGAAGTTGGGAAAGTTTTATACTGACGAATGTCATCCTCAACTGTGGGAGTTTGTCCATTACTCATATCGGTGACTGAATTTTTTTTTTTCCTTGTAGGAGCCACGCCCATGGTACATGGAAGTTTCCAGGCTAGGGGTGGAACCGGAGCTTCAGCTGCCGGCCTGCGCCACAGCCACAGCCACTGGGGATCCAAGCTGACCACAGCTCATGGCAGTGCCGGATCCTTAACCCTCTGAGTGAGGCCAGGGATGGAACCCACGTCCTCATGGACCCTAGTTGGGTTCATTAACTGCTGAGCTACAATGGGAACTCCTGGTGACTGAATTCTTGCCTAGATTTGAGGTCAGGATATTTTGGGTCCATAATTGTGGGTTTATATTGATGGATCCACTCCGGGCTGTATTAGTTCTCTCCTCCTGGCTCCCGCGAGACTTGACTAAGAGGCACGTGCAGCACGTGCTTCCGTGGGAGCATGGGTTCAGCCACGTCGTGCTTATTTTTACACGTGTATCTTCATTGTCCCCCAGCCCCCTCGTGCCTCACCCATAGTCAGCGCTCATGCAGGGGCTGCACGTGAACAGCACTGGTCCCTAAACAAGCACGTCTGCCAGCTGTTGAGAGGTGTGCAAACTGCTCTCTAGAGGTTGTGATGTCCGGTTTGGTCTTTTTCCTTCCTTTGCGCCCTCGTGAATGACTGTATCACCAGTTAAGAAGAAAAATACTGGGTTTAAAAGAAGAAAAGAAATTAGAAAGTAATTTCTTAGATGTTAATGGTTCATTTTTATTTTATTTTTTGCCATTTCTTGGGCCGCTCCTGCGGCACGTGGAGGTTCCCAGGCTAGAGGTCGAATCGGAGCTGTAGCCACCGGCCTACGCCAGAGCCACAGCAACGCGGGATCCGAGCCGCATCTGCAGCCTACACCACAGCTCACGGCAACGCCGGATTGTTAACCCACTGAGCAAGGGCAGAGACCAAACCCGCAACCTCATGGTTCCTAGTTGGATTGGTTAACCACTGCGCCACGACGGGAACTCCCGTTAATGGTTTATTGACTCGTTCTATAGATGGCAGCCTCATTTCAGAAGGGAGTGTATTGTAACGTGAGGCACACGGGCTTGCTCGCCGAGCGCTGGAGAGAAAACGTGGTTCAGATGTGGCAGACACGTGCTCTGTCCCAGCGGACCTCGTTCCAGACCTGGCTCTCCGCCGTCGCTTCCTCTGTGACTTCGAGCAGTCAGCTAACCTCTCGGTGCTCTGGTCACCGTGTCTGTAAAAGGGCGTCGTCCTAGTGCCTGTTAAAGCTGTCACGACAGTCAGGGTAACTGCACAAGCAGCACGGGTGTCGGTTAAATAGAACGCTTACCTGATGTTTTGCTCAGGCGGTGAGGATTCGGTGATGAGCTTGGTGGGTGAGGGCTGTGAGGCACCGAACAGTGAATGGTAGCGGCCAACGCTGAAAGCGGGCTGATGCCCGGTCCTCATCACTGCTTGCTTTGGCGCACTTGAGGCTCTCACAGCCCTGAGATGTCAGTGCTCTTACTCCCACCGCGCAGGTTCCTAAAGCCAGGGCTTGGTGGTTCCTCCTGGCCCAAGGTCACGCAGCTAGTTTGTGGTGAGAGGTCTGTCCTAGACCTAGATCCCCTATCTCAAGCAGGCAGCTTCCCGCAGCTGCCCTGGTGTAGAGGAGGGAGTGTTCGGAGGCTTAGGGGAGAGGGGGCTTAGGGGAGGGGCTGCCTGGGAGGAGCAGTGGCTTTGGCTTTCAGAAGGGACACCCCTCAAGTTACTGCCAACAGTTTAACTAATACAAGAAGGTGATTTTTTTTTTAAACCAACTGCCGTTGTGATAGAGTTTAAAAAAAAAACTTTTGATCGTTAGCATACATACCTTTGTCTTACAGTTTTATGTTCCAACATTCTTGTCGATATTTTTCTCTTGACCACTGCTGTCTTCTGGGGGTAAATTTCTTGTTTTAATAAGCAAAAGTTTCTGGGAGTTCCCTTTGTGGTTCAGCGGTAATGAACCTGACCAGTATCCATGAGGATGCAGGTTCAATCCCTGGCCTTGCTCAGTGGGTTAAGGATCCAGCATTGCTGTGAGCTTTGGTGTAGGTCGCAGATGTGGCTAGGATCTGACATTGCTGTGGCTGTGGTGTGCGATTCAACCCCTAGCCTGGGAATGTCCATGTGCCTCGGGTGTGGCTTGTAAAAAGCAAAAATGTAATAATAGTGCTTCCTATTTTATTTAATTTTGTATGATGATTTTTACTTTTTCCTTCATAGCTGGTTTACAGTGTTCTGTCGATTTTTTACTGACCTAGTCACACACATATACATTCCTTTTTCTCACATTATCATGCTCCATCAGAAGTAACTAGATACGCCAGGGTCTGATTGCTTATCCATTCCAAAGGCAAGCCTTTGCATCCGTTGCCCCCAGATGCCCAGTCCATCCCGCTCCCTCCCCCTCGGCAACCACAAGTCTGTTCTCCATGCCCGTGATTCTCTTTTCTGTGGAAAGGTTCATGTGTGCCCTATGTTAGATTCCAGGTAAAAGTGATATCATATGGTGTTTGTTTTTCTCTCTCTGACTGACTTCACTCAGTATGAGAGTGTCTGCTTCCATCCGTGTTGCTGCAAATGGCACTTTCTGGTGTCTTTTCCATTGTGGATATGTACCACATCTTCTCAATCCAGCCATCTGTCGATGGACATTTGGGGTGTTTCCATGCCTTGGCTCTCGTGAGCAGTGCTGCAGTGAACATGCGGGTGCGTGTGCCTTTTTCAAGGAAAGGTTTGTCTGGATATGTGCCCCGGAGTGGGATGGCTGGGTCTTGTGGTAGTTCTACGCGTGTTTTTCTAAGGTACCTCCACACTATTCTCCATAGTGGTTGTACCAGCTCACATTCCCACCCTCAGTGCAGGAGGGTTCCCTTTTCTCCACACCCCCTCCAGCGTTTGTTATTTTTAGACTTATTAATGATGGCCGTTGTGACGGGCGTGAGGTGGTACCTCAGTAGTTTTGATTTGCATTTCTCTAATAATCAGGGATGTTGAGCGTTTTCGCATGTGCTTGTTGGCC
Source organism: Phacochoerus africanus (assembly GCF_016906955.1). Taxonomy (NCBI): domain Eukaryota; kingdom Metazoa; phylum Chordata; class Mammalia; order Artiodactyla; family Suidae; genus Phacochoerus; species Phacochoerus africanus. Next base: position 78,211,541 of record NC_062556.1, read on the forward strand.
ATCTGTACATCTTCCTTGGAGAAATGTCTGTTCAGGTCTTTTGCCCGTTTTTCCATAAGGTTAACCCCCCAGGAAATTCAGAAAGTTGGCAATCAGTAAACGTCAGAAAATCAGTGAATCGATGCCGTAGCAGTTCAGATGGGAACAAAGTCACAGTGACCATAAAGAGCAGAGCACAGCTGTGGACAGCTGGTTCAGAAGATTTCGTGAAGAAAGATCAGGTGAGAGGACCTTGCCAAGAGGCCTCCTGGGCTGAGCACCTGAGAGTGCCAAGTCCAGCACAACTCGTGGACACACTGCAACATCCTGGCAGGAGTCACAGGGAGAAAGGAAGCCACTCAGCCTGGCAGTGGTTGCTGTGCACTTGTGACAGGTGGCTCATCTTAAGATGAAGGACGTGTGTTGCCCACATAGGTCAGTGTGAAAATAAGCTAAAGATGGACAGGTTACAAAACTCTTTGAATAGTATGATCCCATTCTGTTTTTAAAAATCACATGTTAGGAGTTCCCATCGTGGCACAGTGGTTAACGAACCTGACTGGCATCCATGAGGACACAGGTTCGATCCCTGGCCTCGCTCAGTGGGTTAAGGATCCGGTGTTGCCATGAGCTGTGGTGTAGGTTGCGGACTCGGCTTGGATCCTGAGTTGCTGTGTCCCTGGTGTAGGCTGGTGGCTACAGCTCCGATAGGACCCTTGGTCTGGCAACCTCCATGTACCGTGCCTGTGGCCCTTAAAAGAGAAAAAGACCAAAAAAAAAGAAAATCACATATTGTCTGTAAACATAATAATCTTGAGACGTGTACATCAAAGTGTTGACAGTGATTTTTTTTCTTTTGAAAGTCTATGTGTTTTACAAAGTCCATGTATTGATTTTACAATAAAGGAATAAGTGAGTTCCTTTAAAAAATAACAGTAATATTCAAAATTTTCTGGGCCTCTCCAGAATAAATATGAACCTCTGCTGCTGCTGATGCTTATTTTAAGTTTGTTATAGTGATTCTTCATTGTCTTTTGAAAGGTCAAGACCCTCAGCATGCTACTAAGTGGAAAAACTGATTGAAAAGTTGCTTAATGTGAAATGTTTCATAATGAAGGGTTTTGAGCTTTCTGGTGATTTAGGGAACTGTTTTACAGACAGCAGCTTGGTAGGAACTGACCCTGCTCCTGCTGGGTTGGGCTGGCCTGGTGGCGTGTGGCTCCCACGGCCAGGGAGGGCGTCCCGGCCTGGGGTGGCCTCGTCCTCTGGTTCCAGCGCCCAAGGCTTTCTCTGCTGCTGCCCTGTGTTCGCCTTGCAGGCATCTCTGGCTCCTGCGCACGCACCCCAGCTCTCTCAGAGGCATGTCTGTAAAACCTTCACAGTGTCGGAAAAGACTCGGGGATTTTCTCTAGGTTTTTAAAAGGAATGTTCATTCATTGGAAGTGAATTTAGTGTGATCTTGCTTGAGGGTGCTTGCGGGGGTGGGGGTCAAAAATTTGCAAAACAAGCATTTCCTTGTCCCCTTCAGTTTGCTTCAGTCTCCTGTAGCAGCCTTTCTTTCGTTCTTTCTTTCTTTCTTTCTTTCTTTTGTCTTTTTAGGGCCACACCTGAGGTATATGGAGGTTCCCAGGCTAGGGGTTGAATCAGAGCTGCAGCTGCCGGCCTACACCATGGCCACAACAACGCAGGATCCAAGCCTTGTCTGCGGCCTACACCAGAGCTCATGGATCCTTGACCCACTGAGTGAGGCTAGGAGTCAAACCGAGTCCTCATGGATACTGGTTGGATTCGTCACGGGTGAGCCGTGATAGGAACTCCCCTTTTTTCTTTTAATTAAAGTCTAGTTGACTTCCAGCACTGTTTCTGGTATACAGCAAAGCGATTCAGTTACACGTGTATTTCTCTCTAGATATACATAGATCTACACATAGATGGATGTGCAGGTATAGCTCTATAGACAGATCTGCGTATAGACACACACACATTTAACTGCTAAGTAGTGATTATATGTATCTTAATCCCAGCCGCCGTATTCATCCCCCCCCCCCCCCCCCCCGCTTTGGTAACCATGTTTGTTTTCTATGTCTGTGAGTCTGTTTCTTTTTTTAAGTGAGTTCATCTGCTTAGGTTCACAGTTTAGGTTCCGTATGTAAGTGCTATCATGTGCTGTTTGTGTGTCTCTCTCTGACTTCTTTAGTGTAACTATTCCGGGTCCATCCATGTTGCTGCACGTGGCATCGTTCTGTTCTTTCTTATGGCGGAGTAGTACTCCGTTGTGTGTATGTGCCACGTCTTCTTGATCCCTCCTCAGTCGATGGACGTTTAGGTTTGCTCCCTGTCTCGGCCGCTGTGAACAGAGCAGCTGTTCTCTGGGAATGGAGACTCGGTCTCCCTCGACAGAGGCCTCCGGGGAGATGCACATGGGGTCTCTGTCTCTACCCGTGGCTTTAACACGTGGGAGCTGCTTTGAGGATCTTCCTGGTGGCCGTCCTGAGGGTGAGGTGAGCTGGGCTCACTGCAGCCGTTCACCTTGACCTTGTCGGGACAGGGTTTCAGAATGCCAAGCTGGTTAGGTGTCCTCCGAGGGTGCCTGAGAGGCATCGTAGCCAGGTGTGTCACCACGTGGTGAAGGGCACACAGGGGTCTGAACAGGGACAAGGGGCGAGGTCCTCGGAGCGGCCAGACCCAAGGCTGCCCAGTGGCTGCTTGGCTTTGGAACTGTCACAAACACCTGGTTTTGCCAGTCTCTCTCTGAGAGCAGCATGGGCTTGGGCACAGCTCCCAAGTTCCCCTCTTCTCCAGGGGCCTCAGGGTCCACCCTGAGGACTTGGCTCAGAGGGGCGGCCACTCCCCCCGCCCCGGCTGCTTAGCGGAACCACCTGGAGGGTGGGCGGTGTCCCAAGGCCTCCGCCCGCTGCGTAGGTCGCCTGCATTTCCAGCCTTTCTGGAAATGGGGCAAGAGTTCAGGTCTTTGAGTCCCTGGCTGTTCTTGCCACATGACCCTTCCACCCCGCGGGTGACCGTAGAAGGTCAGTGTTGAGGTTGAGCCCTGCCTTCAGGACCCCACCCCCACCTCCCAGAGATGCCGGGAAGGAGCGCGGGGCGGCCTGTGCGTGGGGTCGCCCGGAGTTGACCTGTGATTTCCCTGTAAGGGTCCTGAAGTGAAGCATTGAAGAGCTGATGGCAGGTCGGCAACCTGGAGGGCGTCTTTAGAATCGCGTCCCGGAGGACGGAAGGCGGGCTGACCCCAGCCCGGGTCCCCGCGCGCGCCTCGGGCTTCAGTGATTCCAGGAGGCCGGCGCGCTCTCCTGAGGAGCCCCGCAGCCGCCTTCGAAAGGTGTGTTTTCAAAAATGCGTCCAGCCGTCTCTGTCTCCTCTGGCCCCGCAGGCCTCGCGCATGGCGCCTCGGCGGTGTTCGTGGTGAGCGACGGCAACGGGACCGCCTGCATCATGGCCGACTTCGCCGCCGCCTTCGAGATCAGCTACGACAGCCCGAGCGGCGCCAAGGTCGGCACAGCGGGGCTCGCCCGCCGCTGGGGGGGGCGGGGGCGGGCGGGTGGCTCGCCTGGCCGGGCCTCTTCAGGGGCTCGCAGCTCACTTGGCCGGTTTTCTCACGGGCGTTTTCCCCGTTTTCTTCTGGACGACCCCTGGCCGCCTCAGGGTGGCACCTTGTCCTGGTGCCACGCTGATCATCCCCTGCGGCTGGGCTCTCTCGAGGTCTTTGTGTGCCCGGGGTACAGCCTGTGAATAGAGCTCTGCTTTAGGCAAACTCACGCCCAAGAATTGCATGTGAACAGTTGTTGGAGGAGCAGAGCCACGGAACTAGATGGATTCAAGCGTCCCTTGTGGTTTTGTTAAAACCATTTTATGCTTTTTTACGGTGAGGAAGGCTTGCGCGTTCACCAGATTCCTGACAAATAAGCAGCATTTGTTACTTCTTTCTCTGTTAGTTCCTTAGTAGGACCAGTTCACTCGCTCCTATTTAACACGTCCTCTTGTAAATATAACCCTAAACCAGACATGAACTGCATGCTAACTTGAAGCGTGTTTTCCCTGCCGTCTCCACGTGCCAGATGCCGTAATGCTTCCTGGGCACTGGGAGGGCAGCCGGGCCCAGGGCCGAGGGAGGACCTGCGGTTCTGTCTCTGCGCCCTGGCCTTGCGCCCAGCTGCTTGGCTTCCACGTCCATCTGTCCCGTCTCTGTGCACATGTGGTCTTTGTCAAAGCAGCGGGAAGCCGGGACAGTTTTGTTCCACAGAAGCGTCTTCAGTTTTAAGACTTGTCCAAGCACCTTTCAATTTCTGCTTCATTTTTTTGTTTGGATTTTAAAAATACTGTTTCATCGTGTATGAATTATGTTACACAAATGGGATTGTCCCCCTGCGTTACGTGCCTTCCCACTTCACAAAGTGTGTCTTTGTCCCGGACGTGGCCTGTCCAACAGGAGAGCTTATCACCGGTCATTCTTGGGGCCAGTTCATCAAGACGGGTTCTGGTGGCTTTCGGGTTGCTTGTTTTACTTGTGGTTAATTCAGACAGTTCTGCAGTAAACTCCCTCTTCTCTTTGATTAGGGAGACATAGTCTAAACTTTTCTTCAGCAAAGAAGTGGTTGATGGCTTTTTTGCAAATAAAAGCATATAGCTCATCTTGAAGCCCAAGGTGAATTATTTCAGTTTTCTGAGATAACTTTAGTTTTAATTCTCTTGTAAATTAAAATTATATTAATGAAGAAAAATTTCAATTACATGAAGTCATCTCCTTTTTTTGGCTGCACCTGCCGCATGTGGAAATTCCCAGACCAGGTATCAAATCTGAGCTTTGGCCTCGGCTTACGCCACAGCTCCTGCAACGCGGGATCCTTAACCCTCTGCATCAGGCTAGGGATCGAACTCGCGCCTCAGCAGTGCTCTGAGCTTTTGCGACAACACTGGATCCTTCAGGTGCTGCACCACATGGGAACTCCTGAAACCGTCAGTCCTACCCTTGAATTACTTTTTGGTCTGTTACTCGTCATGTAATACGGACTCTTTATGGTTTTTGTTTTTATTGGAAAGGGGTGTGTTAGTAGCGACCCCTGAGACGGAGCTGGGGTCTGAGTTTCTGTCAGACTTAGGATCTTTCCGTGGTGTCTCGGGGTCCCTTCAGTGACCCTGTTCCCCTGCGTGTTCTAGAACACGACCTTCAGCCTGCCAGCCAGCGCCCAGGTGTTAAACAGCAGCTCTTGTGGTAAAGAGAACACCTCCGACTCCAGTCTGGTGATTGCTTTTGGAAGAGGACACACGCTCACCCTCAGTTTCACAAGAAATGCCACCCGTTACAGCGTCCAGCTGATGACGCTGGTTTATAATCTGTCGGACGCAGAGTTCTTCCCCAGCGCGAGCTCTAAGGGTAAGACCCCAAATAGGCCAGTTCGGGAGTGGAGACAGTTGGGCTGAGGAGGGGGTGTCTGCAGCTGCTTTTCACGAAGCGCTTCCCGCAGTGAATCACCGCCTCTGTGAACGCAGGCGCCAAGACGGTGGCAGCCAGCACCGACATCAGGGCGGACCTCAACACCAAGTACAGGTGCGTGAGCGACAGCCAGGTGCACCTGCTCAAAAACGTGACCGTCACCCTCGGCAACGCCACCATCCAGGCGTACCTGGCGAACAACAGCTTCAGCCAGCAAGGTAGGCCCGCCCTGGCCCGGCGCTGTTGGTCCGCCTCCCGTGGGTGCCCAGTGGCCTGGTGCCGTGGAGGACGCGAGCCCTTGTTACCGTGCGGCCGCCCGCGTTGGAGAGGGTGACCTCTTCAGATGCGGGGGATTAAAACGGGAACGGGGCAGGGCAGGCCCCCCGTCTTCCCTCTGAGAGCGCGTGAGGTCAGGTCACAGGTGTCCTTGAGCTCAAGCCCGCTGTGTCCACAGAGACTCTGCCTTCCCTCAGTCCAGCGCAGGGGGGCCCGAGGCAGGTGGCCAGCCTCCCCACGTGCTGCTGGGTGGCTCATGGGCCGCAGTCGCTTCCAGGAGGGGCAGGGGAGTGTTTGAGCCTTGACCCGCAGGCTTGGCACTGCGGAACCTGTGGTCTGCAGGCCACCTGTCAGCCTCCTGTGTGCCTGGCTGCCAGGGCCTCCAGTCTCTGCACGGCCAGCAAGCTAAGGGTGGTGTTTAGGCTTGTGAATTTAAGGTTAAAAAATCAGAAGAACATTTTCCGACACGTGAAAACGATGCCATAGCTAACGTTTCATCGGGCCATAGCCACCACCATTCACGTGCCTGTTCCTGTGGCTGCTCTCGTGCCCACGTAGCAGAGCCGAGGGGGGACAGGCACCTGGGCACCAGAGTCTGCCATGGACACAGCCGTCCACAGCGAAAGCTTGCTGACCCCTGAGCTGGAGGAGTGTCAGCCGCGGGGCTGGGCCTGGAGGGGAACCCAGGTGACAGAAGTACGGCCGAAGTGGGGTCCCCAAGGACCTGGGCGAGGCCCTTCCACCAGCCGCCCCTCTCAGCCCGGCGTGGGCTGGGGGAGCAAGCCCCTTCTAGGACCTGCTGGTGCCCTGGCCCAGGCAGCGGGTACCAAGCTAAGGCTCGGAGTGGTCAGCCTGCGTGGTCACGAGGCTCACCAGGGTGTCCAGAGCAGACGCCCAGAGGTCGTGACGCGTGGTCTCTGAGTTGCTGGCTCTTGCAGTGACTCACCTGCCCCACCTCCTGCTTCCCAATGGGGGCACGTTCACGTATTGGTAGACGAGAGGCATGGGGGTGGGTCTGTCCCCACATGAGCCCCTGCCACCAGCACCTCCCCGAAGGCATTCTTGTGTCCCACACGGGGTCACCAGGGTATGGCTGGTTGTCTGGGTTAGCTGGTCAGAAGCTTGGTCACTGTGCTTTCCCTGGCCTTGGGTGGGCCTGAGACTGGACCACCTCCCCTCGTAGTCTGTGACTGTCCCATGACTTCATGCCTGCCCACCAGGGCAGGTGTGACTGCCTTCGAGAGGCCACGGCACCCGGAGTAAACCCTCTGGGGAGGAGAGGGCCTGGTGCCCTGAAGTTAGAGAGCCCCCCGCCCCCATCAGTGCCCCGGGCTCACCTGTACCCTCCCCATGAGGAGGGCCCTGTGGAGCTGGGGCACGTCTTGTGGCCAAGTCACACCCTGCACAGTTGTCCCTGCACCTGTAGAGCTGGGGCCGGACGTCAGGACTGGCCAAGGGCAGCTCCCATCTCTCCGCCCTGACTTCCTGCCTGATCTGCTGTCGCACGGGACCTGGCCTGCAGTGGCCTCCCGTGGCCTGGCCGTGGGCTCCCGGCTCAGCAGTTGTGCAGAAGGGCCCAGATTGGACAGAAGCTGCTCCACTGTCCCAGAAGCCTACTAGGCTGACAGTGCCCAGGAGTGCCGCGTGCCTTGGAGCACAGGGCGCTCACTGATCTCCGCGGAGGCGTGTCTGTCCTGCTCCTGTGGAAGACGCCTGGTTACTTCTCCACTTGGCTTCAGACACCCTTGCTCTCGGGTGGCAGTTTTGGGTGGATCAAGTTCGGGGGGGGGGGGTGGCGGGGAGGTTGGGTTCACAGTCACAGCGTGTGCCCCGCCCTCCCCCACTGGGCCGTCCCTGGGGAGTGTCCATCGTGTCCTGCGGACATTGCCTGCTGCTCCCTTGGGGCCCCGTGCTGGTGGCCCCAGCTCCCTCTGTGCCCTGGTGTCCGTCTGTCCCTGTTGGTGCTCTGGGCCCCTCTGCTGCTGGCCCTGGGACTGTCTCCAGCCCTGGGCCTGGCACGTGGGTTTCAGGTGGCCTGTGGCGACTGTCCTGGGGGTGTGGTGGGACTGGTGGTTGTGTGGGAGGGGTCTTGGTGGGCAGGGGGCCACCTGAGGCTGGGCTGGAGCAGCTGGAACTGGCACCCAGACTGGTGGGCGGGTCCTCTTGAGACGGTTGGCTGGTGTCCACGGGTCCCTGTGGTCCAAGGAAGCAGCAGGACTAGCCACCACCGTCCCCGCAGAGACGCGATGTGAGCAAGACAAGCCCTCACCGCCCACCCCGACGGCACCGCCCGCACCCACCCCCACCCCAGCACCCACGAGCCCCGTGGTGTCCAGATACAACGTGAGCGGCGCCAACGGGACCTGCCTGCTGGCCAGCATGGGGCTGCAGCTGAACGTCACCTACAGGACGAAGGACAACACGGTAGGCCGCGGCCCCAAGCCACTCCCAGGTGCCGCCCCTCGGGCCGCGTGGACCACGAGTCCAGGGACAGGTTCTGGCTGGTGTGTCCTGAGCCAAGGGCCCCCTCCTCCTAATGGACCCCGTCGTGTCTTGTCTGTCCCCACGGCACGGGGGTGTTGACCTAGGAGAACCTTGCATTGTCTTAAGTACTTGACCTTGCAGGCCTGGGGTCGCCTCTGGACCCCTCCTGTGAGGGGAGCGGCCTCCCGAGACGGAGGGGAGCGTGCTGAGCGTGGGGAGCGGCCTCCCGAGACGGAGGAGCCTGCATCCCACGGGGCGGGACGGAGGGGAAGCCACCTGCGTCGCGTGTACTTTGCCTGCGGGTTTCAGGCGCCGTGGAGCTGGCCCTGGGGAGCGTGGGGCCGCCGGGTGGGGGAAGGCTGACCTCTCGATGCTTCTCGCCTAGACCGTGACCAGAGGGCTCAACATCAACCCCAACAAGACCACGTTCGGCGGGAGCTGCTCCGCCCAGCTGGTGACCCTGGAGCTGCAGGGCGAGAGCCTGCGGCTGCTGGCCCTCCAGTTTGCCCTGGTGAGGGTCCCGCCCGCCCCCCCACCCCCCGCCTCCGCCCAGAAACCCTGCCCACAGCCGGGCCTTCCGCATTTGCCTGCCTCTTTGGGCCCCCGCTCCCCAACCCCTGCTCCGGCAGCCGCTGCTGCAAACACCACATTCAGGAAAGGGGTGACCTGTGGCCTCGGACGAGGTCCTGGGCTGGCTTCCCTGCTTCCTTCTTTTTTTTGGCTATTTTAGGGCCACACGTGCGTCACATGGAGGTTCCCAGGCTAGGGGTCGAGTCAGAGCTGTAGCCGCCAGCCTACACCACAGCTCACGGCAACACCGGATCCTTGACCCGCTGAGCAAGGCCAGGGATCGAACCTGCGTCCTCATGGGTGCTGGTCGGCTTCTCTGACCACTGAGCCACGACGGGAACGTCCTTATCTCTTCTTGTACCTGGTGGGAAGATGCAGGTTAGCAAAATGACGGGAAAAGCAGAGGTGTGCCTTGCGGTACACGCAGTGCGTGCGCCTTGGAGCAGTGGGCTTTCTCCTGATGGAGTTCCGCTTTTCCAAAAAGGTGACCTTTTTAGAACAGGCCCCCTTTCAGCAGGAACCTGGCTCTGTATCAAGGCCTGTCAGGAGCTCATTGGGATTTGCGTTCCTGAGGTGGAGGCCTTTTGGGGACCAGCCCCCAGTTTTGGTCTAAAGCCAGGGCCGCGGGAGGCCACGTTGTCACTGGAGACCCTGGGGTCTGGCGGTGACTGATGACTGTGTGCTCTCTTGAAGAACACGAGTTCCAGCCGGGTCTTCCTCCAGGGAGTCCAGCTGAACATGACTCTGCCGGACGCCAGAGGTAAGAGCCCCCCGCCCCTGCACCCACCCCCCACCCGCCCCCCGCGGGTGCCTGGAGCGCCGCCTCCGCTGCCTTTTTTGCAGACCCCAGCTTTAGCGCCGCCAACAGTTCGCTGAGGGCGCTGCAGGCCACCGCTGGCAACTCCTACAAGTGCAGGTCGGAGCAGCGCTTGCAGGTCACGGAGGCCTTTGCCCTGAACGTGTTCCAAGTGCGGGTCCAGGCGTTCCGCGTGGACGGGGACAAGTTCGGGCCCGGTGAGTAGCGTCAGGTGTGGTTCAGGCCGCTCCGCTCGGGAGCAAACTCCGCTGTCCGCGGGACCTCGGGACCTTGCTCCGAGGGCCCAGCCCAGCTGGGGGCTGCCCGCCTCCCGCTCCGCGAGGCCCTGCTCTGCGGAGGCCGTGGGCCCTTCCCCTCGGGAGCAGGTGGGCGCTGCCCGGGCGCGGGCGCAGGAGGAGGTGGCAGCTGCCTTGTCTCCGCAGCGGAGGAGTGTCAGCTGGACGAGAACAGCATGCTCATCCCCATCGCCGTGGGCGGCGCCCTGGCGGGCCTGGTCCTCGTCGTCCTCATGGCCTACCTCGTCGGCAGGAAGAGGAGCCACGCCGGCTACCAGACCATCTAGCGCCCGCCGCGCCGGCAGCCTCGCTGGGTGTAGGTGGCTGTCAGGGGCACCCTTGTCTCGCAAACTGGTTTTCACATCTGCTTTTTCCAATGTGAAGTTCATCCGGCAACATTTACTATGCACAAGAGTAACTGCGGAAATGACGGTGTTAATTTTGCTAACTGGGTTAAATATTTTGCTAACTGGTTAAACGTTAATATTTACCAAAGTAGGACTCGGGGCGGGCGGGGGGGGGGGGTGAGAGTGCTTTTCTAAACTGGCACTGGCTCCGCTATCATCTGGCTGTGAGGTTCCGGGGTTCGCTCTTTTCACTCTACCTGGTTTAAGCCTTACGGAGGGAGGGTCTCTGGTCTTGACGCTGTGACCCATGGCGGCCGGGAGCGGAGGCTGCCGCGCCAGGGCTGGGGCAGGGGCAGGAGTCGTGGACAGAACGAGGAGGGGGGTGTGGGGGGGCGCCCGTTAAGCTTCAGCAGCCCTCGCGCGGCCCTGCGGCTCCCTGTGCTCCGCCACCTGAGAGCTGGCAATTTTTTAAATAGAAAAATGGGTGTTATTTTTATTTACTTTTTTGTAAAGTGATTTTGTCTTCTGTTTGAGGTTTGGGGTGATCCTTTGCACCGTGTACAGTAATTGTTCACTGATTGACGCTTGCAGCTCAGTGGCTGTGCGCTGAGGGTCCGTCCCCTCCTGGGACGTGTTGCCGTAACAATGCTAATAAATGTCTCTTCGTTTGTCTGCCTGGGCCTCGTGCTTTCGTCAGCTCCCAGGGGAGGTCCCGATGGCGACGGTCCCCTGCACGGCGCGTGGAGCCTGTGGCTCAGTCTCCCCGTGGGAGGTGGGCGCTGGCCTGACCTCCAGGATGGCGGTGGGGCAGGGCGGGGCTCAGGCCTGGAGGCGGCACAGACCTGTGTGCTCAGGGCCGCAGGCCTTGGGGGAGGCAGAAGGCAGCTCCTGTGGTCCCGGCCACCACCCATGTGCCAGTGCCCAGGGCCCCCCCAAGGCTGACCCCGTGGGGCTGGGGTGGCCCCGTGCAGCCTACCATGCAGCCGTCTTTTCAAGCCAGGCGCTGGGAGTGGGGCCTGCAAGGGACACAGTGGTGGGCGGGACCTCGTGACCTTATTCTGTGGGCTGCACGGGCCCCTCAGCAGAGGCTCGGCAGCAACGCCACGGCAGACGACGGCAGGAGCCCTGTTGTGTGTCCTTTGTGCGGCTGCTGAAGGCCAGAGACTGACAGCGGCCAGGCCACAGGAGTCAGGCCCTTGTAGGCGTGTGGGCTCTGCAGTATCGCCCAGCTTAAAAGGTTCAGACACCCACACAGAAGCCACCCGTCTGCCTCAGCACAGCTCTGGGCAGGTGGGGCACCCCAGGCCCTGGAGGTGCAGCTAGCTGCTCAGCCTCCAAGAAGGGGACCCTCTTGTCACGTGGGTTTCTCCAGGGAAAAGCCCACTCGTCCCCGTGGGTCCCTTCCTCCCCCCAACCCCCCCCACCCCCGCGTGTGCTCTGCAGAGCACAGCCCCCCAGGTGGGGGAGGGACACGGGGGCGAGAGCACAGGCCCGGGCGCCTCCCCCGGCAGGGGCGCGGGACGACACAGCCGATTAGAGCCCGTGGGCCCAGATCGGACGCAGTCCCCGACCCTCCTCTCGGGTCTGGGTTACTTCGCAGTAACAGGTGACCTGAGTCCCAGCTCGCTTTTCCACAGACCCCTAGCGGCCAGCGCTCTGCAGCAGGACGCGGCCTCAGGCCGCTGCTGGGGGCGGTTTTCACCGGCAGACGAGCCCGTGACCACAGACACGTAGGTGTTGACTTAATAACAAACCACACGGCTCATGTTTTATAGGTTCTCCGTGTCACAGGTAAAAATATATTTCCAGAAACATGGCTGCACAGCCCACAACGAGGAGTTCAGAGTGCGTGCTTGAACCCACTCTTTGAAGACTCCGGGCTGCAGCGCAGCAGCAGCTCGGAGCCCTCACAGCACTGGGGGAAGTCACGCAGATGGGTCACCCCTGCGCCAGCAGCTTGGCCCGACAGCGCTCCCTCAGCCTGGTGATGTGGGCCATGGACAGGCTCCCCGGCTCCGAGAATATTTTCTGGAACAGAAATGGCACGAGTTTAGAACTGCCCACAGTTTAAACTCAAAACATGAGTTTAGAACCTGGTTGGCGCTGGCCCAGCTGCTGGGCAGCGTCCCATCCACTAGTGGACGAAGAAAGGTCACCAGTCTCCCTTAGACTTTTTAAAACCAGAGACAGAAGGTGACAAAGCTCAGGGTCTGACCCAGGACGGGCGGAGTGGCGCCGCGGGTGCTGGGGGCACCTGCCAGTGACAGCACGCAGGCCCATGGGGCCTCGGCTCCGGGCGATGGCACGGGGAACCTGGTCACAGAGCCCCAAGGCAGGCGCTACCTCCCAGGGCACTGGGCTCGGCCCCTCCGTGTGGGGCACACGTGTGCCTGGGTCACGCTTCCTCATTCTCTTTTGTATTTTAAAAATTTTGGACCAGTCCCATAAAGTAAATGTGTCAGATTCTGAAGTCGGGCTCTGAACCCTCAGAATTAAAATCGGGTAACATCTGGTCCAATTTGCACTGAGTGGTGTTTGTTGTCCTAGAAGCCGGTCTTCCATTTCCACCTCCTAAGTGTACACCGCAGGGCAGCACTTCTGCTCACACGCTGGGCAGCAGATCTCCAGAACCTTCTCGTCGTCCCAAACTGAGCTCTGGGCCCTGACACCCACCACCCTTCTCCCTTCTGGCTCTGACTCCAGCTCCTCCAGGGGCCTCACAGACGTGGAAGCAGGTTTGACTCCTTTGTGCAAGACACTGAGCGCGAGGTCCTCCAGCCCCATCCTCATCGTAGCAGGTGTCAGAGTTCCCTTTTTTCAATTTTTGTCTTTTTAGGGCCATACCCACAGCACATGGAGGTTCCTAGGTGAGGGGTCGAATCAGAGCTACAGCTGCCGGCCTACACCACAGCCACAGCAATGGGGGATCCAAGTCACGTCTGCGACCTACACCACAGCTCGTGGCAACGCCGGATCCTTAGCCCACTGAGCGAGGCCAGGGATCGAACCCGCATCCTCATGGACATTAGATTTGTTTCCACTGTGCCACAACGGGAACTCCTGTTTGTGGTCTTTTTGACGACAGCCATTCAGACAGGGGTGAGGTGTCCTCTCGTGGTTTTGCCCTGCGTTTCCCTGCTGGTCAGCCGAGCATCTTCTCACATGCCTGCTGCCGTCCACACGTGTTTGGAAAAGAGTCTCTCCAGGTCCTCTGCCCATTTTTCAGTGGGCTCCTGGGCTCCTGTTGGTTTGTGGTCTGGGTGCTCACCCCCACCAGGCGTGGTTTGCACACTCTCCTGTTCTGTGAGTTGCCTCTTCACTCTGCTGCTGGTTTCCTTTGCTGCACAGGAGCTGTTAAGTTGGATGTGGTCTCAATTTCCTTTTTTTTGGCTGCCCCCACAGCATGCAGAAGTTCCCAGGCCAGACACTGAACCTGTGCCACAGCAGCGAGCCAAGCCACTGCAGTGACAGCACCAGGTCCTTAACCTGCTGAGCCACCAGGGAGCTTCTGGTCTCGCTTTTCCATTTTTGCTTTTGCTGCCTGTACTCTGTTCTTTTATTATTTATTTATTTATTTTTGTCTTTTTAGGGCCGCACTCGTGGCATATGGAGGCTCACAGGCTAGGGGTTCAACTGGAGCTGAAGCCGTTGGCCTACACCACAGCCACAGCCATGCCAGATCCGAGCCGCATCTGCGACCTACACACAGCTCAGGGCAAGGCTGGTTCCTTAACGCACTGAGCGAGGCCAGGGGTCAGACCCACACCCTCATGGATCCTGGTCGGATTGTTTCCGCTGTGCCAAGACGGGAGCTCCCGTGCTCCGTTCTTTGAGTGTTGACCCTGTAACTGCTGACCGTGCAGGGGCTCTGGAGCCAGCCCGGGCCGGCTGTGAGCAGACGTTTAAGGAAGAAACCAGGTTTGGAAAGTGGACACCGGGAGAGACGAAGACTTGTGTCTAATACGAGCGAGGCTGCCTCCCGGGGGAGCAGGAGGTGCTGAGGGGGAGCCGGCGGCAGCCTGGGGACGCACTTCCGAGGCGGCCCAGCCCCCGCGGCCCATCGCGCTGCTCCAGCGGCAGCCCCATCGCTGTCTCTATTCTCCGGGACACGGCGTGCGCTCACAGGGCTCGAGAGCCGTCTGTGCGGGAGCTGCCGTTTCGCTGAAACACACACACAACCCTGCAGAGACCACTGAGAAGATGAGGCCAGGGCCGCGTCCCGCCAGCCCCTAAACAGCCGCAGCGCACGGCGGGGGTTACTGCCGTGCAGAGTCGCCCCCGCCTCTGCGCCTTCCCCAACCGTGTGCCGCTCGCGGGCCTGGGACACTGGCCACACCCGCCGTAGCCACGCGGGCCACCGCCCTGCAGCCACAGGCAACCCTCGCCAGCGTCCACACCTCACAGCAGTGGCGCTCCCTGACCCCTGACTGCAGGCGGCGCCCTGCTCAGCGCCGACAGGCTCCCCACCTCGGAAGCACCTCGGTCCCACTGTCCAACTCCAGCTGCACGGAATGTCCAGAAGAGGCCAATCCACAGAGGCTCAGCAGGCAGCCTGCTGGGGCCACGGCGTGGGGGCTGCAAGGCTCCCTTTGGGGTGACTCTGTGGCTGTGACGGGGCCACGCGAGCTGAAGAGAAGCTACTCAAGACCCTGAAGTGTCGCGTTAAAGGGGGAACTTGGTGATTTTTAGAATTTCTTGAGACTTTTATCACAAAAGACCTCTCAACCCTGGGCCCTAGGCAGGGCCTGTTCCCTCCCCCCATCTCCCTCCTGGAAACAGTCTCAGGATCCTGCCGGCGGCTGCACAGGTGAAGCAGGTGCCAGGCCCCACGTCAGGCAGGGGCTGCAGGTGCTGCCACTGGGGCTGGAGGAGGAGGAGGAGGCCCGGCGCTGAGACAACCCTCAGAGGCGCCAGCCCCACCTTCCTGCCGCATCTCCCCCGCCTTGGATGCAGCACCCACTTCATTGTCTACACAGCCTGCAGCAGGCCCAGGACCCAGCAGGGAGGCCCTGGCCTCCGCGTGGGACAGACCACGTCCACGGCTGTGGAGCTGAGGTGCAACGGGGGCCCCGGGTAGACCCCTGGCTCAGGAAGGGCCCAGAACTCGGGGCGGCCACCTCCCAGGCCCCAGAGAAACCCAGCTGCAGACCAGGCAGGGCTGGCCTACGGGGCGGGCTCCCCGGCCACATGCGCCCCCCGACTCGGGCTGACGGGGGGAAGGGGGCGGCTGGTGGCCGGGGGGCCCAGCTCCGGGAGAGGGTGGGCCTGGAAGGGCCAGAGCCCCGGCGGGGGGCGGACACCCACCTGCATGAAGGCGTGGCACTCGGTCACGAAGGCCCCCCTGGTGATCTCCTTGAACCGCTCACAGATGTCGGGGACGCTGGTGGCCTCCAGGATGAAGGCCTGGTGCTGCTTGATGAGGGTCAGGGCCACGCGGAAGATGATCTTGGAGCCTTCGCTGAACAGACAATCCCAGACGCGGAGCACCGTCTGCGGGGGAACAGGGTCGGCGTCCGCGCGGCCGCCCCCACCCCGGCCCCGGTCCCGGCGGGGAACCCTCACCTCCACGGGCAGCACGTCCACGAACAGGCAGATGAACCAGCGCGACACGACCAGTGTCCACAGCACGCCGTGCCCGTCCATCAGGGCCGCCACCGCCGGCAGCTTGGTCCTCACCAGCTCGCCGAGCACCTCCTGGTCCATCCGCAGGCCCAGCATCGAGGGGCTGTAATAGTCTGCCGGGCAGGGGGCGCTCAGAGCGGGAGGGAGGGGCGGGGGGCGAGGCCGCAGGGAGACCCTGGGCCAGGACCCCGGCCGCGGCGCAGGTACCCCTGGAGCAGCCCCGGACCGGCTGTCCTGTCCCCGGACAGCGAGGCCTGCGGGCGGGGACACTACCAAGTCCCCGCCATGGACGGACGGGAGGCGATCCCGGCCCCTCCCCGTGACGTGTGTCCTCTCCCATTGCAGAGGAGAGGGCCATGGACACGTGACGGTCACGGGCCCGCCGGCCGCCGCTGAGGGGCCTGCTCAGGCCTCCCGGGGCTCGGATGCGGCTTTTCCCTGAGAAACCCCCACGCGTGCCCGCAGTGGCGATGGGCTTGGACCCCCTTCACCGGTCACCCCGCTGGGCCAGCAGCACACACGCGTGTGCCCATGTGTGCAGGGTGCCACCCGCCTGCGGCCCCCTCCCCAGCCTCCTGGGTCTCCAACTTTCCCCAGGCATTCTGGAAGGAGCCACCGTGCCCCCACGCCCAACAGCCAGGCAGAGGCAAGTCTGGAATTTCCTGTTCACCCAAAGGAAGGCTGCCGCTCGGTTTGGTAAAATCAAACAGGAACACTTGGCACACATTCTGTGCCCGACAGGCACCTGGTCCTGCTGCCACACGTGGCCTGGCAAAGGGACAGATGTCCCTGGTGAGCATTCTGGGAAAGGCAGGACCGCTGTGAGCACTGACGTGACGCCAAGGTCACGTCGCTGGTTTCCGGGGCACACACACCACACGCTCACTGCTCCACGGAAGGCCCTGGAACTGGTTTAACAGAGGCCCATTCGGTGCTAAGTACCCGGGATGGAACGGCGTTCCCTCACGGCCCCTGGCCGCCCGTCCCTGGTAACTGAGTGGTGCCCTGGCCCTCGGGGAGAAAGGAGCACAGGGCTGTGTCCCATAGGATCCTGAGCCCCCCGGGTGCCCCCCGGGGCAGGTTAACTGCGGGAGAGACGAGTGGACTTGCGAGCTGTGCGGACGGTCTGGCCTCGGTCTCCATTCCGGGGCTCAAAACAGTCAAGGTCACAGCCCAAGCCTGCGCGGCCGGAGCCAGACCCTCCCGCCTGCAGCGTGGCCTCCCCGCGTCTGTGCCTGGCCTCACCTCCCTGGGGCCCAAGTCAGGCCTCTCCCACTGTCGGTGTCATCACACTTTGCCAACAGCACAAGGAGGGTGAGCCCTGCACCCCCTCCGCCAGCCAAGGGGATGCCCTCAGGCCACACTTTCTAGTTTCAGGGCGTCCACCCCGTTTCAAAAGGGTAAACAGGCCAGACCAGCTCACCAGGACGTGCACACATGAGTGCACTAAGCCTGACCCACTAGTGTGATAACCTCGGCTCCTGGGCGGGCGCTGGGGGGAGAGGCCCAGACCCAGACGTGGGCGAAGCCATCTAGGCCGCGTCCCTTTGATCGGAGCCAGGCCACCAGGCTCACCCTTGCGGAAGAACTGGCCTCCGTGGTTTGGGATCTTAAGAGAACAAAGGCAGGTAGGACGAAGCAGCCACGGCCAGGCCAGGGAGACAGGGAACCGCTGCGAGGGGGTGAGTCAGCTGCAAAGACGGCAGCTTCCATCTCCAGGGTAACAACGAGCCTGAAGCGCACGGCTCAGCTGGTTCAGGAATCAACCAACCCGCTTGCGCTCTGCCACTTGCCACTCCCCTGGAACCCGAGGGACGACGACGTGGGCCTTTTCTGATCTCCTAACTTCAGGACTCTGTTGACCTTGGCAGCGATTCTGTGCTGAGGCCCCTTAAGGGCACCCTCAGCTTACAGCACCCCACACCTGCTACTGGGGACACCACCCTGGGAGGGTCCCCGCGCCACCTGCTGCAGGGATCATAAAACCCTCCCGCTCGGTGGCGCCATGCCCACCACAAGGGGAACCCAGTTTTCAGGAACAGCATGTCTGGACATTGTTGGCCAGAGACCTGCCGACTTGGGACAGCAGAGGCCTGTGAGGCACAGGTGAAATCCTGCAGGTAACCCTGTGACGAAGGAGCAGTGACACTGACTCCACTCCCCAGGGAAGTGGTGCCTGAGGGCTTGGTCCATGGCCAGAGGCCAGTGCAGCACCCACAAGACCTGTGATTGTCACTTTGTCCACACCGTCCTTCTCTCTGCCTTCGGCTCCCCCTCGATTCAACTGCTCTGAAACTGGGGCAGCTGGTCCTAGGGCAGCGTCCGGCGGCCTCTGACATTCTGCTTCAGGGCCGAGACCCGGCCGCCCTGCTCACCAGACAAGGCGGGTGGCTGCTCAGTTTCCTGTTCTGCAAACTGCCTATTAGGCGTATTCTCTTTTTCTGTCTTTTGTCTTTGGGGGGGCCGCACCTGCGGCATATGTATGAAGGTTCCCAGGCTAGGAGTCCAATCTGAGCTGTAGCCGCCGGCCTACACTGCAGCCACAGCAACGCCAGATCCAAGTCGCGTCTGCAACCTACACCACAGCTCACGGCAAACGCCAGATCCTTAACCCACTGAGCGAGGCCAGGGATCGAACCCGTAACCTCATGGACATTATGTCAGGTTCTTAACCTGCGGAGCCACGGTGGGAACTCCTGAACTTCTGAAAATAGAATATGTCTGTCTGTTTTTGGTACAACTAACAGAGAAACAGCTAAGTATGACGGAGGTGCTGAAGTGACCGGGTTGGTGCCACCAGAACTCAGAGGACACAGCACATGGCCCTGCCACTCCGGCAGCCAGAGACATCACACACGCCCCACCCAGTCCTGACTGCTTATCTATTTTCTTTTGTTTTTGAATCAAGACCTGTTTCTGTTGTATGTCAGTTTGACTGAACCTTACAATCATCAGAAATGACATTTTTATGGACTTAAGAATAAGTCTACGTAGTGTCGCGGGGAGCAAGCGGGAGCCCTGCTTTTCTGTCTCTCCAGGACGGCACTTACTGCCCCAACACCGCACACGGCCACCTGTTCATCCCGGCTGTGCTGTCACCACCAGGCTTTTAGGCTTTGTTCCCTGATGTGCCCCTGCCCGGAATCGATGGCAGCTGGGGACGTCTGTCGTAATGCGGCCTCTGGCGTAACTGAAGCAAACGCGTCCTGGCTGCCCCTGTCTCCTCTGACAGCAGGTCAGACTCTGGGGCAGCCTGGGCAGCTGGGTCCTCCCCGCCGCTGCCCCCCAAGCACAAGGAGAGCACCCTTCTTTCCGGTGCCACGCAGGCTCAGTCTTCCTGGGGGCGCGGCCTGGGCTCGGGGCCTCCCGCGTGCTCGGCCGGGATGCAGATCAGCGGTTGGGGTAGAGCTGGAACAGCTGCTCCAGGTGAGCTTGGGACCCACGCATGCCCCGGGCTCCCCTGCTGGGTGGGCACACAGAGCCCTGGGCTGAGCCCCCCAACCCCAGGAGGCTGGGGGGGGGGGGGGCAGGAGCAAGGATATGGGGCGGGGGGGGGGGCAGAGAAGGCCCGAGTGCCTGGGGCTCGTCCTGGGGCTGTCAGAACCCCATCCAGTCACGACCTCACCCCCGGCCTGACGTCACATCTGCCGAGTCCTCCACCACCCAAGATGGACCGGCCACGTGTCCCCAGTGGATCCTACTGTCTACACTGCATCACAGAGACCAGCGGCTGTCTATTAATTAACTTGTAATTAAGACAATATTCATTAATACACAGAAAGTTAGAAACGATGAGATTTTCACCCTGAGAAAAGCTGTGTCGCAGCGGACAGGAGCCACGCGGTCAGCCACGCAGGCTCAGAGACGCGGCGCCCACCCGCCAGGGCCAGGAGAGGCCACTGCTCCGACTGGAGCCCAGCCTCTTTATGTATACGCATTTATTTTTTTTTGCCTTTTTGTCTTTTTAGGGCCGCACCTTTGGCATACGGAGGTTCCCAGACTAGGGGTCAAATCGGAGCCACAGCAGCCGGCCTCCACCACAGCCACAGCCACGCGGTATCCGAGCCGCGCCTGTGACCTACCCCCCAGCTCCCGGCAACGCTGGACCCTTAACCCACCGAGCAAGGCCAGGGATCGAATCCGATCCTCATGGGTTCTAGTTGGGTTTGTGATCACTGAGCCACGACGGGGACTCCAAGCCCGGCCTCTTGAATGCTCGTGTCTTGCCCTCTCTGGCTGCGCCCGTGGCACATGGAAACTCCAGGGCCAGGCGCGAACTCGCACCGGAGCAGTGACTCACACCGCAGTGGTGTCAATGCTGGAGCCTTAACCCACCGAGTCACCCGGGAACTCCTTCAGTTCTTGTCTCTTCAGTTCAAAGGCAAGATTTTCAACCTCAACCCTCAGACAATTTGTTGCATTTGGTCAAGTCTCAGCTGAAAGCAACAGTTAGGGGCTCGCCGCAGGGTGAGCGTACCCGGAAGGATCCTGCCGACGAGGGCGTCCAGCAGCCAGAAGGCCTCCTCTTCGTTCTTCGTGATCAGAATCAGATACCCTGCTATGAAGTTCATGCCCTGGAATTAGACAAACGGGAATAAGCCCCCCACGCACGTACCCCCCCCCTCAGAGCCCACGCTGAGTGTAACCTGCCCCCAGAGTCCTGCTCTCCTGACTCCACTTTCCCGGCTCTTCCCCCAAACCTGCCTGACCCCGGAACGGCCGTTTATAGGAGCTTCAAAAACAAAGGCTCTGCCATCCAGCGACACCTGCAGTCGAGCCCAGCGCCTCCCGCCTTAGGACAAACTGAGGCCTCTTGCTTCAACGACCAGCACCCGTGTGATGAAATCACAACCAGCTTCCCCCAAACTAACCTAATATGCGAACGGCCAGAGTCTCTCTGTCAGAGGAAACCACGCCAACGGCCACACCCCCGAGAACTGTCAGGAGGGCCAGAGGCAGGGGGACCCTGAGGACGCCTGTGATGAAGCCCGTCTGGGGAACTCGCAGCACACCTGCCAAAGGGCAGATGCTGCCACAACACACAGCGAAGGTGACCCTCGGCTGGGAGAACAAGGGGACTCGGGAAGCGGGGCTGGCGCCCTCCGGGTGACCAGATGTCGGACCAGTTTTACACTCCCTTCTCTGTTGCTTGTCTACACCTTCTGAGACAAACACAGGTTTCCCCAGGAACAAGGGGAAAATCCAGCTATGGACAAGACAGACTTGGGCCCAGAGACATCAGCACAGGGAAAGGCCACGTGAAGCTGAGGCTCCGCCCCCAGGACTGAGACCAGACTCCGGGGCTGGCTCAGCGTCGCGGCAGCAACAGGACGCTCATGTGTGCGCGTGTACATGTGTGTGTTTCCCAAAAGCCAGGAGAGCTTCGGCATCAGGCTAATATTTAAAAGTGAGTGGGGTTTTTTCTCTTTTCCGGCCGCACCCACAGCGTGTGGAAGTTCCCTGGCCAGGGGGTCAAATCTGAGCCTCCGCTTCCAGATCCTTAACCCACTATTATGGGCTGGGGATTGAACCCCCACCTCCACAGTGACCCCAGAGGCTGCAGTCGGATTCTTAACCCACTGCACCACGGCAGGAACTTTTTAAAAAAGCCACCAGGATGGTAAGCAGGAGGGCCCGAGGACAGCTTCTCGGTCGGCCTGGCCCCCAACCCCCGGAGGTCAGCTCCTGTCCCCGGGCAGTAGGTCAAGGAAGTCGCAGCAGCTGACAAGGACGGATTCTGTCCAAGGACAGTCCAGCCCAGAGGCCTCTTTTGGGAGGAGCAGCCGGAAGACACAACCCGGGAGCCACTCCGGCCGTCAGAGGGCGTCCTCGAGCACCCTCCACCCCTGGGGACGCCAGCCTCCGAGGCGGCCCCGAGCAAGTGTCCATCCACACGGTACGGGGGTGCACGTGTCACATGGGCTCTGGCCCCCAGCCTCTCGGGACACTTTTGGTCGAGCCTCAGCGCAGGGGCCTCGCACGTGGGGGGAGCACGCCCTCCTCACCTGGTGTCCCCCGCCCCCCGCCGAGGGCACGGCTCCTCCTGCTTTCTGGGTGGTGACCTAGCGTCCCCACGATGCTCCAGATGGAGGGTCTCCAGGGAGGAGCGAGGCTGGGGTCCCGCCCCCGAGCGGCAGCTCCACCCAGCAGGTCCAGAGCAAAGGGCTGTCCCTCCCACTGCTCCAGAAACAGGGCCCGAGGGCACCCCCGCCGCCCAGGCATATGTGGATGGACACACACACACACACACACACACACACACACCCCATTTGCGCCGAGGCCACCGGGGCTGGTCGCGGGAGTCCAGTAAACACAGCCCGCATCCCCTCAAGCTGTTTCCCCGACCCCAGGCTCAGGGCTGGCAGCCGAGGAACCCCTCAAGCAGCCGTGCTCCGCTCTGCTCGCTGGGCGGCAGCTGAGTGGCAGCCTGGGCCGGTCGGACCCAGGAGCCTCGACAGGGCAGGCGTCCTGCTCACCTGGCAGTACCCCACGCCGCGGTTGTGGTGCCCGTAGGCCAGCAGCACGTTGTACAGGGTTCTCTGCAGGCAGGGCTCGGCGCCCTTCCGGAACCTCACGTTGTCGGGGAAGGTCCTGGTCACGTCTGCGGGGAGATGGACGCACAGACTCACTCGCCCGGGGCGGGCACGGGGACCGCCCTGGCCCCCAGGGGAGGCGCCCGGCTCTGTCCGGGGTTCCAGGAATGGCCTTGGCCTGGCTGGTCACCCCAGGAGGGCCCGGCCACCCTTCCTGGAGGGCAGAGGTGCCCCCACCCCCCTTCTCTGGCATCAGCCACCAGGATGGCCTGTCTTCCCCGCAGTCCCCACAGCCCCCTGGGGAGGGCGAGGGGACAGGTGACCAGCTTATACAGAACTTTGGAGACGGTTCCCAATCCCGAAGACTGAGGCCACGAGGAGGTGGGAGACTCCCTGGGAGAGGGGTCACAGCTGAGACGGCGACAAGCGCTAGGCACCGGCAGGCGCGGGCTCCGTCTGCAGGAGGGGCCGGGACCCTGCCCGCGACCCTGACGTACAGAGCCCTCAGCCGCGGCCAAGGAGGGTCCCAATCACCCCTCCTCTGACTCCACGGCCCCCGCCGGGGCCAGGCCAGCCGAGCTGCTGCCGTGTGGGTGCACCTCCGGCACACAGACAGACACAGGGCTCGGGGGCCACAGGGACCCTGCTCCAGAGGGGCCCAGGCCCAACCTCCGCCCCGAAGAGCGAGGCCTCGGCAAAGCAGCTCCCTTACCGCTCCGGGCACGTGTTTGTCATTGTATGCTTTTTTAACCCAAAAGATTGTTTTTCAGGAATTCTGAACACTCCCCAGATAAGAATTGGTCAGGAGGGAGTGGTGTTTCTCACCACTTCAGACCAGAGACCAATGGCGCTCATTCTGGGCTCGGTCTTACTGGGGCGCTTCTCTGGGCTCTGCCTCTTTCTACCTCCCGACTCCCACTGAGGCGGACGCGGAGGGACCTGCCGTCAATGCTCACGTGGCACAAGGCACCCACACTGCTGTCCCTATAAAATGACCTCCAGACGCCTCCAGAGAGACACTGAATGACCGTGTGACCCAGCGATGCCCTTTCACCGCCAGCGCCCCCAAACCTGAACTGGGTCCTGAAGAAACACCTGCCCGCCTGTGTTCATAGAGCAGAATTCAGAGCAGACGGAAAGCGGAAGCTACCCCAGGGTCACAGACAGATGACGGACGCACAGACAACCGGGGTCACAGACAGATGACGGACAGACAAGCAGGGTCACAGACAGATGACGGACGCACAGACAACCGGGGTCTACACCGCAACGAATATTGTCCAGCCTTCGGAAGGAAGAGAATTCTGACACCCACCACACATGGGGGGGACTTTGTCCTCAGGGAAATAAGCCGGTCACAGAGGACAAATACCGTGTGATTCCACACGAATGAAGCCAGATTCTTAGGGACTGAGAGTCATGGGGGGGGGCGGGGGCTGGGGGAGGCGGTCAGTGGGGACAGAGCTTCGGTTTAGAAAGGTAAAACGGCACATTTTATCATAATTTTAAAAAGGTATCCCAGGAGTTTCCGTCGTGGCGCAGTGGTTAACGAATCCGACTGGGAACCATGAGGTTGCGGGTTCAGTCCCTGCCCTTGCTCGGTGGGTTAACAATCCGGCGTTGCCGTGAGCTGTGGTGTATGTTGTGGACACGGCTCGGATCCCGCATTGCTGTGGCTCTGGTGTAGGCCGGTGGCTACGGCTCCGATTCGACCCCTAGCCTGGGAACCTCCATATGCCGCGGGAGCGGCCCAAGAAATAGCAAAAAGACAAAAAAAAAAAAAAAAGGTATCCCAAAACTCTGGCACTAAGTAGAGCCTTTACAATTCATTTTTCAAGCAAACAGCCCCATCCAACCTTCTTTACCGGCATCGGCTGTCCCCCAGCCCTAAGGTCCCCTCAGGTCGGAATCGGCATCTCCGGCCCTGCGGAGGGACGCCCCGTGGGCTGCGGTCACAGCCGCATCTGCTCTCAGACCTTTGGCCGGGGCTGTTGCGTGATCCAGATGCAGCAGGCAGGCTCCCCACCCCACCCCAGCTCCAGCCCTGGGCGTCCGGGAGCCCCACTCTCTGTGCTGGGGACACATCACCTTCCGTCACAAGACAATCTCTCAGAAATGTCAAGTCACCAAATTTTTTAAGTTGTTTGTTTAAATTCGTAGTTCTCTCGTGGTGCAAGGGAAAGGGATCCTACTGGGAACCATGCATGAGGTTGCAGGTTCGATCCCTGGCCTTGCTCAGTGGGTTGGGGATCCGGCGTTGCCGTGAGCTGTGGTGTAGGTCGCAGACATGGCTTGGATCTGGTGTTGCTGTGGCTCTGGCGTAGGCTGGTGGCTACAGCTCCAATTAGACCCCTAGCCTGGGAACCCCCATATGCCACAGGTGCGGCCCTGGAGGGACAAAGGACAGAAAAGAAGGAAAAAAAAAATTCATAGTTCTCGAAAGACATTAAAATAGAAAGGCATAAGTATTTCCTAACAATCTAATTACCCAATACAGATTAAACATTTTTTTTCTTGGAGTACTTTGAGCTTTTAAGACCCTGCGACCCTAAGCCTATGTGACTGGTGAGGAAATTGGAGGAAAAAGAAGTCAGAAACGCAGGATGCGAGCCTCCCCATGAGGTCAGGGGAGACGGGCCCTGGGCTGAGAGCAGCCTGTCGGGCTGAGCACATAGGTCGTGGCCTCTCTCTGGCACCTCAAGGAGAAAGTTCACAGCAGGAGCTGAGCTCTGCGGGAGTGAAACGATAAGGTGACCCTCCGTCACTCCTGGGGTCAAGGAGCCCTCCCTGACTCCACACGCACAGCAAGACCTAGGGGTCAGAGAGGGAGGGGGCGCCAGGCCGTAACACGCCCTGATACTGCCCGGTAACCTTTGCTCTGTAATCCATCTTTTTTCTCTTTTTAGGGTCACATCTGAGGCATATGGAGGTTCCCAGGCTAGGGGTCGAATAGGAGCCACAGCCACTGGCCTACACCACAGCCGCAGCAACGCTGGATCCTTAACCCACTGAGCGAGGCCAGGGATCGAACCCTCAACCTCATGGTTCCTAGTCGGATTCGATGCCGCTGTGCCACGATGGGAACTCCCTGAAATCATTTTCTTACCACCCAGCTAGACGCTCAAATATTTGCTGAACCAACTCAAAACACTGCTCTCCCCTCAGAATGCCTACGTTCTGATTCTCCTTTGAGAAAATCAAAATCAGTTGGTGCATCTTTAACAAGGGAAGTTCCCTCATCGGCACCTCGACTTTGAAGGCAGGGTGCAAACAGGCTCCCTTCTGGGGTGCGGCCCACCCGCTCCAGGGCCTCTGTCCACCTGAGGGATGGTCGCCGCGCATCACCTGTCCTGATGGCCTCCTCCAGGCTGTCATTCCTCTCTCCCCGGAGGAGACGGTGGTAGTAGCCGGGGTTCCGGTCCATCTGGGCCTGGGCTCCGCTCACCCCCATCCAGACGCGGGCGCGGTGCTCCAGCGGGACACCCTTCCGGATGTAGCGCTTCACTGAAACGAGGGAGGGGCAGCTTCAGACAGACGGGCATGTCCTGAGGTCAGAGCCACGGGGACGGCCCTGGGCCCACGGCATCTACAGCCAATGCGTTCAGCTCCACTAAAACCAGGAAATGAGACATAAAAAAAATGCAAAACTTCCTGGGCCCCCCCCAAACTGTTGTTCACACTCATACAGAATTCTGCTCTCCCCCTACACCCGACCTCCTGCCTCCGGCTCAACACAGACGGGCTGCGAGGGTCACCTCCAGCCCCCTCCCTGCCCGCCCTGCAGCCTGTGCCGGACGCCGCGGCCGTGCGCACGGGTCCGCTGCAGCCAAGGCTGCAGCTGGACTCGGAAAAAGACGGGAACGACGGGCCTGGTCACAGTCCAGGAAAACACTGGCTCCAACCTTGCCGACTCCGGCCCCAAGGGAGCCGCAGCGGCCGGTCATCCTACGCAAGCCCCTCAGAGGGAACCCCGAGCGGCCGCTGCTGGGAGGGGCGCGGGGGCAGGAAACCCACAGCCAGAGGAAGGAAAGGACAGACGTTCCCTCCATCCGGCAAAGGCAAAGAAAACGCAAGAAACCCTCCTCGGCAGCTTAGCAACACCTGGGGATCAGGGCTCGGCCGGAACATCCCGGGCAGCAAGACCCGCTCTGCTCCTCCCGCTCTGTTGCACTTTGACCGCAAAGGCGGACCGTTCGGCCCTTCCTCCTCCAGTTTAGGACGACTTAAGACGACCTCAGGGGCCGCGTGACCCGGGGAAGATGCCCTGAGCGAACCCATCCTCCCCTGCTGCGCGCAGGGGCAGGGGCGAGCCCTGACAGCAGGGGCTGTTCCACCTGAGACGCAGCCAGAGCAAAGGGCTGCGAAAGTCAGCGGTTCCCACCGCGGCGCACTGGGTTAAGAATCCGCCTGCGGCGGCTCGGGCTGCTGAGGAAGCTTGGGTTCGATCCTGGACCCTGGAAAGTGAGTTAAAGGATCTGGCATTGCTGCAGCCGAGGCTTGGATTTGATCCCTGGCCTGGGAACTTGCAAAAAAAGAAAAAAAAAAATCAGTGGTTGCTCCAGGTACAAACAGAAACAGCTGAAAGAAAAACAGGGAGCGCAGTATCACCGCAGCACCCACAGAATAAGGACAAACGTGGGTAAAAACCAAACAGAACGTCTCAGTGAAGGCGACAGGGCAGGCCCCGGACCCCCTCCTGCCGCCCTACCCCGTGCGGCCAGGGCCTCCGCCGCCCGCCCTGGCTCGGCCCCCAGGCGGTCAGATAAATAGGATCGATCTGGAGCGCCCCTGAACCCTGCTTCTCACGGGGTTACGTGACTGTGCATCTGAACTCACAGAACCAGGTGACAAGAAGAGTGAACGCCACTGCACTGCAGATTTTAAAGAATTCATATAAAGTATAAAAAGGAAAGGGCACAACAGTTAAGCCCCTGGACTCAGACGGGGCTCTGCGGCGGCGGCTCGCGGCCCAGGCCCCGAGGCCCCGTCTGCTCACCGGTGAGATGGGCAGAGCACGGGCCGGGCCCCGAGACGCAGGAGGGCGGGGACTCCAGACGTCCAGCACAGCTGCGACAACACCCCGAAGTTTCCAAGAGTAAGGGCTCCTCATGAGGATCTGCTAAGTGCTTTGGGAGGGCAGGGCCTGCCTATCCCCAGAGCCCGACAGGGTCCCCAGGGCAGGGCCGACCTCCGCCGTCCTGAGCAAGTGCGAAGCGGCCGGGAAAGGCCGCTGGGGATCTTCACATTCGTCCCAACAAAGCTGAGCAGCATCCCGTTTTTTTTAACACTCGTCTTGGAAAACACATTTCTGCAGCTTCGTTCCAAGGCGGTCCTAAAGGCTAGCCCGGGAGGACGCCGACAGGGACTCCTCACCCCTCCACACCGAGAAGGGAGCGGAAGGGGCCGCTGGACTCGGCCTCCGGGCCCGGCACGTCCACAGAGGAGGGAGGAGGAGAGCCTCGTTGGCGTGCACAGCAGCGTCCCGACCACCGGCGGGGGCTCTGAGCTCCTGATCTGTAGGTGATGGACCCCTGGACACAGGAAGACAGCGGCACGGACGGAAGTCCTCGCAAAAAGAGGGGGAACGCAGTAGGGCCACAGGGCGAGACCGGCCGAGGAACAGGACCCCGGGTCGCACAGGTGCACCGGCTGGGGTCAAGGCCGGGCTTCCAGACTAGGCCCGTGGCACCTACTGCACACAGGGGTCCTCCACCTCAACCGTGCCCTCTTCTCTGGGGTGTCACGCA
Organism: Phacochoerus africanus; assembly: GCF_016906955.1. Classification (NCBI taxonomy): domain Eukaryota; kingdom Metazoa; phylum Chordata; class Mammalia; order Artiodactyla; family Suidae; genus Phacochoerus; species Phacochoerus africanus. The sequence goes on from NC_062556.1 coordinate 78,239,640, forward strand.
CACAGTGACACTTACAACCACACACCCGACCACGCTACAGTCAGCCTCCAAAGTCCGGCAGGGAAAAGCTGGACTCCCATTTCCAGAATAGCACGTCCACTCCTGTTACTGCCTCTCTCAGGCGCCATGGGTGCCACAGGCTCTCTGGCTGTCATGCCAGGAAACCACGCTAAGCTCCCGCTCGACAGCCTGGACCACGGAACTGGGGAGGCCCACACGCCTCTGGCCAGATGAATCCGTGTCCCCATTTCCTGGAAGAACGTCAGGCCACCACGCTCTCCCGCTCACCTCGACACTGAATCCCATCTCCAGGCCAAGGGCTCACTAGGAATCAAATATATTTGTTCCTAAACCTGTCATGCCAACCATACTCGTTGCCATAACTACACAGCCGGACAAATGTTACATAAGCAAAAAAATGAAAGCACAAAAGCAGTGATGACGACGTCCATAAAACCCAGTTAAATTTTCAGAAAGAGCAGACAGAGACAGGCGCTCCAGAAAAGCAACAGCAAAACCTCTCTAAAGGAGCCCGAAAAGAGGGAAGATGGGGGACCCGTCCCGCGTTGCCGCGGCTGCGGGGCGGGTCCAGTCCCGGGCCTGGGAACTTCCGCACGCAAAAAATAATGAAGATTGGGAAGGATTCCGAATCCGGACTGCTTTTATTCTCGGCCCACCTGGGGGGAACCCCGACGCTGGAAAGCAGACACAAGGCCTGAGGTAAACTGGTGGACCCACCGACGACAGGACAGACTCACGACAAAACCAAAGGGGAAGGAGCAGGCCCCGTGTTTTCTGCAAAAACAAAGGTGCGCGGGCCCGTGACTCCCTGCACGCCCTGACCTCTGGGTCCACGTGGACACGGGGCTTCTCCTGCATTAACGCCAACTGCACCCAAGGGCACCCCGTTCTTGGGAGGAGACATGGGACAGGCACTGGGGGTCGGCTCATGGGACCGGGGCCTGCGCAGGAGGGAAACGCAACGACATGCCATGTCTTTGCGCAACTAAGATGTTTCATCATGTGCAAAAATTGTGTTTGTTTTTACACACCAGTAGGAAACGTTTAAAATCAGATCACACAGAGCAATACAAAGGCAGAGACGCCGCAGGGAACAGGTTAACATGAAGGGGCAACGCTGGGGACGCCACCTTCACCAGGACCTCGGCTTTGGGCTCTGGACGCCAGGACGTCCCACCTCTGAGGTCCCCGCAGGCTGACTTAGGAAGCATTCCCTTACGGGTGTTTTACTAAGCCCTCCTGGCAGTCACAGCCCTGGCAGAGGGAGAGGCCGGGGTGAACCTGCCCACACCAGTCCCTCCGGTATTTCCCAGGCACGGCCTGCGGCTGAGGCCGGCCCTCTGGGATCTATCCACCAACCTCTTTAAAAGCAAAAACTGACCTGTCGCCCCCTTGCTTAAAAACTGACTGCTCTCTGCCTGGTCGCAGGCCGGCCGTCTGCCCACCTGTGCCCCGGGCAGGGCCTCAGCTCCGCCGCCAGACCTCCTCCCAACACCCTCCTGCTCCCTCACACAGCTCAGTCCCTCGTGGTCGTCATGTGAGGAAGCCCCCTCCGCCCTCTGCCCCTCTGCTTGAGCCCCCTGACCTCCTGGGCACACGTCTGCCCTCACCACCTGCCCAGCAGGTGCCCCTAGTCTGGCCTCTGTCTAGGCAGCATGGGCAACAGTGCGGGCAACCCCTTCATGCGTTCATTCATTCAACAAACACTGCAGCGATCGCTCCCAATCCCACAGGCAGGCAGGAACCAAGGATAAAATAAGTAAGCGAAAGGCTGCATAGACAGGAGCAGGAGACAGGCAAGAAGGCAGGAGTGCGGGCCTGTGAGGTGTGACGAGAGGGCCCGAGGGCTCCAGGAGGCACGAGGCCGGGAGCCGGCACCGTGGGCTGAGGAAGAGGTGCGGGTCCACTAAGGACCCGCCTCTCACTCGGAGCGGGGCAGGGGGCGCTCAGTCCAGCGGTGCGCAAGTGCAGAGGCGCGGCCGCGCTCATTCTGAGGAGCGGGAAATCAAGTTTCTTCTGGAAAGAAGGCCATGGTCGCCATCCATCTCGAAGGGGAGACAGGGAGCCCTCGCTTCCTGCACAGGCGCATCGGCCTCAGCTGTGAGCCCGCAACTCCTGCGTCAAAGGGCTGCCCGGCCGCCTCCCCCAGGAACCCCGACCCCCGGGGGCACCCTCGGCCGTGACTTGAGCTCCGGGTGGGTGGGGGGGGGCCGCTCAGGCTCCGAACTCACCCGTCATACTCTTCTGGACACCACCGCCTCCCTTGAGAAGTTTGGACCATTTTATGGCTCTTCTGGTGAGTATCACCAGGTAGGCGGAGAAGAACTCTTCATAAGCTGCATAATCAAAGTCTTCAGGCCTTTCAAACCCGTACGGATCAACCCTACGGCACAAGGAGGCCCGGAGTAAAGCTCCGCGCGCACGTGGGACGGGGACCTGCCGTGCGGAGCTGCGGGGCCCGCGTCGGGGGCGCAGGAGGGGGCGGCTGGCCGGGCGCGGGCGCGCACGCAGCCCAGGGGCGCGCAGGCGCGGGCACCACCGCACCGGATCCGCACCCGCGCCCGCGCGCCTACCTGGGGACGCGGTCCCGCGCCGCCTGCGCGCGCCCCGCGGTCTCCATGCGGGGAGGGCGGCAGGGGCGCCGGGGCGCGGGCCCGCGGTGCCAAGTCCACCTCCCGGGACTCCCGGGACTCCCGGCGGCTCGCGTCCTTCCGCCGGGCCGCGGGCGCCGGGAGGCGGGACTGGGGAGAGGGGAGGGGAGGGGAATGGGGAGGGAGGGGTGGGAATGGGAGCTGAGGGGAGGGCGGGGCGGGGCGGGGCTGGCGAGGGAGCGGAGGGGCGGGGGGGGGAGGGAGGAGGGGTCGAGCGGAGGCTGCACCTGCTCCTGCGGCCCCTGCGCTGGGCGGCGACCGGGACTGTTGCAGCCGGGAGCCTGGGAGGGGCCGCAGCCCTGCAGGCCGCCCTGTCCCCAGGCAGGAGGGAGGAGGCCCGGGGGATGGGGGATGGGGGGCCCGGGGGCGGGAATGGAGCTCAGCCTGGCAAAGCTGGCTGAGCAGGTGCGGCGGGGACCACCCCTGCGCCCCACCTAAGGGCCTCCCGGGGCCTCCGGGCCTGGAGCAAAGGTTGGCGATGAATCTGCTGTGGATTCTTGCGACAGCCTTTTGAACTTCAGAACCGCGCAGGTCCAAAGGCCACAGTTCTGACCCGTGACCGCTGTTTTAATATTCTTTGGGCAGAAAAAGATTTTTTCCCTTGCTCTCTCTCCTTCAGCCTTCTCTTCATTCCTAATCCCCGCAGCCCCTCCCCGGGGACATCTGACTCTGGCTGGAGGGGTCTGTTCCCCCCCCCCCCCCCCCCCCCCCCCCCCCCCCCCGCCCCCTGCCTTCCTCCAGCCTCCAACCTGGGGCCAGGCCTTGGAGCCAGGGCTGCCAAAGTGCTGCTGGCTGTGGCGGCCCCAGCCCGCAGGTAGACGGTGGCGCGCCCTGCAGGGCTGCCAGCTGGAGTGACTTGGGGTTAACACCCCAGGCGTCTGCTGCTCTCCAAAGAAGGCAGAAGCGGGGACTCCCTCCTCCGCCACCTCTTCCCACTTTTGTTCGGGAGCGCGAGGCGACTCTGGCTGCCTCCGCAGGAACAGAAATGCCTTTTGCTCTGAGGGCGTGTCCACCGTCTCCCTGGGTACTGCAGGGTGGCCTGGCTTTGAACGGTGGCTCCTCCCGGCTGGTCATCATCACCCTGTCTGGACATTTCGATATCGTGGCATGAAGACCACGCACCAACTGCTTGCCATATTTAGGAGGCCGTGGAGAAATTGCCCAAACTGCCTGAGAAGTTAAGGTTCTTGAAGATGGGAGGTGCTTTTGTGGCCTCAACCTTCCACCTCCCAAGGGTCCTTTCTAGAAAATGGATTCAGGACAGTCAGCAAACCAGGCAAAGCGGAAGGACGCCGTCCCTGTGCAGGAAGCCCAGCCCCCAGGGCCAGGCCCTTCGGGGAAAATGCCTTTCTAGAACTCCATATGTGCTCTCTTGCAACACACAACTATGGCCAGGTGTGGTGGAGACGGTTCTGCCAGTGTCCGCCGCAAGGCCACCTGGGCTGTCATGAACAGCCTGCCCCGGACATCGGTTTTTCAGGAACATTCCATCTCAGGACTGAGCAAGGAGCCTGGAGGTCGTTTGGGCACGTCCGGCCCTGTGTCTGTCCGTTTCCACGGGAGACTCTACGGAAGTGGTGGTCTGCTGAGCACGACCCCAGATGCCCCCTGTTGCTCTGGGAAAAACTCTCCCAGCCTTCAGCTCAGGTCACAGCATTTTGCTTTTGAGACTCAGTGTCCTTTTCAGAGACCCTGCTCTGGGCCACCTCCTTGGCCTCCCCACCAGGCGCGTCCATCAGCAGACCCCACTCCACAGTCCACTTGCCCTTTGACCGGCTCAGGCCTCTTGGGCGCGCGCTGCCTCCACCTGTGCTGCTCTGACAGCCACAGGCACGTGCCCCCCCCACCCTGTTCTGCCTTCTCCTTTCCTTGCGGCTCCTCGGCCGCTCAACAGGGCTGCTGCCAATGGAAGCAAATGACTCCCTGATCTCAACGCGGGGTGCGGGGAGCCACCACAGCCACCGCTGTGGATGAAAAGTGCCTGGAGAGAGAGAGGCAGAGGCACGCAGTGGTGCCAGGGGCCAGGAGGGCCTTAACAGGCCTGGGCGTCAGGGCGGCTGCTCTGCCTCTTTCACATGTTCATGGAAATGGGCTGTTGGCCTTGCTGAGCCCCTATTTTCTGGACATCAGCTCATGCAGAGAAGCCGCTGCCATGGGGCTCAGGTGGTCTCAGTGCCCTGTTTATCCAGGACAACAGACAAGCCCCCCACCTTTGGCCGTGTGTCTGCTGATCATTGGCCTGGCTTGCCTCCGACCCGGCCACCCAGCCCAGTCAGCAAAGACCCCTCGGAGAGCAGGCCACCTCGGGGACCCAGGCTGGGCCAGGGCTATGGGGATGGCCGCTCAGCGCTCAGGTGTCCTCACGAGGCTGCTTGCTCTTCCGAGCGTCCTGCCCTCCCCGGGATACGTGCAGAGTCACGGGTGTGAGACTGGGGACCCAGGGACATAAAAAAGATGCACGTGGGGAGACCGCAAGGCCTCCAGTGACCCATAAGATGCCCACTTCTCCACAGGGAGCCGGGCGCTGCCACAGCAGGTGCACGACCCCTGGCTCTGAAGGCGCTTTCATCCACGATGTGTCCCGTCCGTCCTGCCTCTTCCTTGTCCCTGAGGCCTGGCAGGGACTGTCCCAGGAGCCCCGGGCCGTGTGGTCATCTTGCATGGGGGCCTCTCCTTGGGGAACCGCCCTCCCCAGGATTGAAGGCAGGATCCGGGTCCAGGAGGCTCCCCTTCGGGTGGGTGGCTCTGGCTGGGCCGTGTCACCTTGTGCTCAGGACTTGGGGAGAAGCCAGGGGCTTCACTGGTGCCCAGAGTTGCTCAGAACCCCTCCACCCCATCTCCTCCTCCTCCAGGGGCCCGTGTGCCCTGCAGGAAGTCACTGCCATGTCTTTCTTCCCAGAAGAAGAACAGCCACAGGAGATGGCCGGTCAGCGTAATGACAGGTGTGGGGAGGCTGTGGACAGAGAGCCGATATGGCGCCAGGAGGTGGGTTTGAGGCAGCTCATCAGACCCCTGCTGTTTGTTTTCCTCCCTGGATCCTTGAATACAGGTTTCCGAGTGTCAGACATTCTGTTCGCAGGCTCCGGACATGGTAGGAAGAAGAGGATTTGGAAGAGGAGACGGTTTTTGTTTTGCTTTGCTTTGTTTTGTCTTTTTGTCTTTTTAGGGCCACTTCCCATGGCATATGGAGGTTCCCAGGCTAGGGGTCCAATCGGAGCTGTGGATACCGGCCTCTGCCAGAGCCACAGCATCGCGAGATCCGAGTGGCATCTGCCACCTACACCACAGCTCACGGCAAGGCCAGATCCTTAACCCGCTGAGCAAGGCCAGGGATCGAACCCGCAGCCTCATGGTTCCTAGTCGGGTTTGTTAACCACTGCACCTCGACGGGAACTCCGAGGAGACGGTTTTATACGAGTGTTTCCTATGAGCAAGATTTATTTTTACCAGATAATACGAGCATCTTAACAAAGGTTGTGAAACCAGTGGATGTGTGTAGTGACCACAGTGACGTTTTGTAGGAGACGCTGCGGCAGGAGGGAGCAGGTGCAGGAGGCCCCACAGGGAGACGGGGGTCCACCTTGCAGGCACCTGGGGAGCCCCCCAAATGACGAGGGACAGTCCGCCCCCAGGACGGTGTCCCGCTCCTCCGCTTCCTTCTGTAACCCACGCCCGGCCCCCCTCAGCCTGTGCCTGTCGCCCTACCCCCCGCCTGGTCTGCGGCTCAAACAGCAGAGGTTTCTCCCTGACCTGGGGGCTGGCCCCTCCACAGCCACCTCCTCCCTGTGTCCTCACTTGGGCTTCCCTGTGCACGTCTGTGTCCTGAGCTCCTCCTCTTGGGACCCCCGTCCTAAGGGATTAGGGCCACCCCGGTGACCTCCTCCGACCTTAATCACCTCCTTAAAGCCTCATCTCCAAACACGGTCACGTTTCGGCTCTTGAAAATCGCCAGCACTGTCAACTGCGGGGTTTAAGAGCAATAATATAAAGATCACACGTTCCAGATTCAGGATGTGAAAGTTACACGTCCAGAGAGACCCGCTTCACTTGCACTTGAAATGGGGCTGGCAGATTGTGCAAAGAGCACACCCCCCCCCACACACACACACCCACCCACACACACACACACACTCGGCACCTGGTACGGGACATACCAACATTAGGAGGTGCCTGCGAGGGTCGGCACTTCAGCTACAGTCCTGGCCTGAAAGCTGTGAGACTGTGACCCCGTTTCCTTTGAACAAGATGTAAGGAGATCCTTTTTCCTTGAGAATTTTTCTAAGTCTGGTTCTTCTAGGACGAACAATAATGTTCTCTGCGTCTGGGCTTTTTTCCTCTGAGTCTCTGACGGTCTGAGCACGGCCTCTGTCACCCACAGAGTAGACAGCACCTCAGCCTTAGATGCAAAGCGTGTCCCACTCTGCTCTTCAACGGGGTCCCAGGGAGAGTGGCCTGGGGACATCCTAGGCTCAGCAGTGGTGAGGTACAGCCCTTTCAAACACGAGCAGATGCCTGAGGAATCTCTGTGTTCAATCCGTTATCACCCAGTTTCACTGAAGATGCTGCGATTGCCATAAGGGTAACTGCAAAACTAAAACACAATTTTTTTTTGTCTCTCTGTCTTTTAGGGCCAAACCAGTGGCATGTGGTGGTTCCCAGGCTAGGGTTGAACCGGAGCTTTAGCCGCTGGCCTACGCCACAGCCACAGCAATGAGGGATCCAAGCCGCATCTGCAGCCTACACCCACAGCTCGTGGCAACGCCAGATCAGATCCTTAACCCACTGATGGAGGCCAGGGATCGAACCCGCATCCTCATGGATGCTAGTTGGGTTCGTTAACCACTGAACCATGACGGGAACTCCTAAAACACAAGTGTTAATTAAAATTCTCCTGTGGGTGAGGGTGGGTTGGGAGTTTGGGGTTAGCAGGTGCAAACCATCGTACATGACATAGATCAACCACTGGGTCCTACTCTGCAGCACGGGGAACTGTAGTCACTAACTGTGATAAGCCGTGATGAAAGAGAATATTAGGGTGTGAAAAGAAGAATGGAAGAACTGCCGTCGTGGCGCAGTGGTTAATGAATCTGACTGGGAACCATGAGGTTGCGGGTTCGGTCCCTGCCCTTGCTCAGTGGCTCTGGCATAGGCCGGCGGCTACAGCTCTGATTCGACCCCTAGCCTGGGAACCTCCATGTGCCGCGGGGAGCGGCCCAAGAGATAGCAAAAAGACAAAAAAAAAAAAAAGAATGGATACGTATGTATAACTGGATCATTTTGCTGTATAGCAGAAATTGACAGAATATTGTAAATCAACTATAACAAAATTTTTAAAAAATAAGTACTGCCTTAAAAAACGAGAGAAAGAATATCGGGGAGTTCCCGTTGTGGCGCAGCAGAAACAAACCCGACTCATGTCCATGAGGATGTGGGTTCGATCCCTGGCCTCGCTCAGTGGGTTAAGGATTTGGCATTGCTGTGAGCTGTGGTGTAGGTCGAAGACGAGTCTCGGATCCTGCGTTGCTGTGGCTGTGGTGGAGGCCGGCAGCTGTAGCTCTGATTCGACCCCTAGACTGGAGCTTCCATATGCTGCACCTGCAGCCCTAAAAAGACAAAAAAATAAATAAAAATGAAAGGAAATTTTCCCTGGCGTGAAGAGGTGTGTCCTCCCTCTGTGAGAGGACGTGTCTCTAAAGCTCTGGGCAGGTTTGCATCCATGAGGAGATTTGGGGCTGCGGGTCTCTGAGGCCTGAGGGCGGAGGAGGCCCCGTCTGGGACGTTGCCCCAGGGCCAACCGCACCTTCTTCCTCTGGTGTCCAGATGGACGGGGGCCTCGCTTCCCCTCGGGCAGGACACCTGGCCTGCGGTGCTGCTGTGCTGGGGTCCTCCTCCTGCCCCAGCTCGCTGGGGCTGTGGCCAGAGCTCCGTGGAAAGGGAAACTTTCTTTACCCTCCGCCCCGAGAGACGTTTTCGGGGCTGGAGGGGGTTTGGCCAAGGATTCTGTCCTGAGGCCGAGGTGTGGCTCAGACCTGTCATGGGCGGCCCCGCCCCGGGAGCACCGACTCCTGTCCTGGGAGGGGGGCCCCTCCTGAAGCCGCGCAAAGCGCTGAGCCGAGTCCTTCCTGAATGACCTGCCCCTTTCTGGGCACTTGTCCTGTGTCTCCCACAGGCAGGACACCCGAGGGCCTCCCGCTCTACGGAGACGCGCTGAGGTCGGCTCCTGAAAGCCCCGTGCCCCCCGCCCCTGCCCCAGCTCCTGTCCTGCAGCCGGGCCACCACCTCCCCCACTGCACAGCCAGCCTCCTGGGGCCGCACCCCAAACACAGGAGTGTGAGGTCACGATGTTCAAAGGAAATAAAGTCCTGAAGAATCGAGGCAAGAGGGGGGCTGAGTCTCTGCCTCCTCTCCCCCCATTTCCAGGGGCTCCGACATGTTAGACTTTCATGTACGGTTCCTTCTGGACTTTCTGTCCTGTGCTGGGAATAGAACAGCTCGTACGTGTACACACACACATACACATGTGTGCACACACACAAGCACACAGTTGCCACACACCGTAATGTAACCTGCACACACGCACGCACAATACACATGTGCACGCACTCACACACATCTGCACACCCCCCACATGTATGTACACACCCCACACATACACGCACACACCACACTCATCATATACATCTGCACAACCTGCATGCACGTATACACACACGCACGCACACATCTGCAGGCGCACATACCCACGTGCGCACACAAGAGCACACACCCCGCATGCACGCACTCTCATTCTACAGAACACTGCAGCCATCCTGGAACCCTCTACCCACCCTGGCTCAGTGGCCGGGATCCTCCCCTTACCACCTCTAAGCCCGAGAATAGATGTCAGATGAATTCCACTCGAATCTGGAGTTGACCGCGTTGTGCCAAGTAGGAGCCCCCCCCCACCCCAGAGTCTGTGCTTCGAGGCCCATCTGTGAGGCGTCCGAAGGTAAGGGTCTAAGCTGCTGGATAGAAAGAGCAGCAGTCATCGGGGGGCGCGACGCTCTGTGGGGTGGAGATGGCACAGGCGCCTTGGATGCCAGTGGCACACACGCATGCGCAGTCACGGGCCGCGGCAGCCCGCCGAGCCCAGGCCGGGCGCACAGCTGCAGCCTGGGCACCACGGTGGTGCAGTGCCCTCTGGTGGCCCTGGTGACGCGTCCCTCCCAGAACTGAGCAGTCTGTCGCAGCCCGCAAGCACTGGGCCCAGGGAACCTGGTCACAGGCGGGGCCCCCACGTCCAGCAGGAAGGTGTCCTCCGTGAGGGCTCCATCACTGACCCCACCTGGCCCTCCACCCGGTGGCCTCGGCCTCGCAACTCAGGGACGGAGACCGGACGTCGGGTCCCAGGGACGCGAGCAGGGCAGCTCCTCCTGTGTCCTGACACCTGCAAACGAATACAGTGTCTCCGAGGCGTTAGATGAATTCAGAAAACGGTGGCGCAGGAAGACGCTAAGAAAGTCCCTATAATTCCCCAGGTACGGCCGCGGTGCCGGCGCCCTCGGAGGTTGGATTTCAATATTGTCATCCCGCGGAGGAAGCGAGCGAGGGAAACGGCCTTTATAGGTCCATTTCTTCAGGCTTTGCTTCTGAAGGATGTAAGATTCTCTGCTCCCAGGCCTCTTCATCTGGCCGCTCGCTTGGGGCCCTGGCCGGGAACTGCTGACATGGCAAGTGCTCTGGGAGCAGCTGCGTCAGCACCTCCCCCCACCCCCCACCCCCGGGGTGGGGAGCCCCAATTTACAGCCACACAGCGGGAAGTGGAGCTGAGCCTGAGTCCTGGGGTCTCTCTAGCCCAGGTGGGCAGTGTCAGAACTGACCTACCTGCGGGACCCCAGGTGGAGTTGGGGAGCTGGGGGGGGCCGGTGTGGAAGACCGCATTCCACTGTCCGAAGCCTTGGGAGACATAAAATTCATTTTCATGGCGCGACCAGGGGGATTTAACATTTTTCTCAGCAGGTTGGCCCCTGCCCCTTCGGTGCCTGCTGTGCGGTGACCAGACTGCCTTGTGAGATGACCTTCCCTCTTAACCTTGCGGGGTCACGACGACCTATGACCCACAACCGGCTTTGTGCGGACCTGCATGGTGAAAAGCACCAATAGGTCATCCAAGTGCGGCTGTACTTTGACCTCCAGCGGGTTACAAGCCCCGGCTGGGCTCAGATACGTTTTCCATTTCTACCTTAGACCAACTATTGATGGTTTTTTGTCGACCTCGGAGAACCGATTTCCTGCAGGCTCTTTACTGCCGGAAAAGACGCCTGCTGCTGTCCTGGTTGAAGATGGATTCGCGGACCCGGTGCCCAGTGGGCTCCCGCCTGGGCCAGGCACCCCCGGGCGTCCGAGAATCCCACAGCTCTGGGCCTGGGTGGTTACATCAGCTCTCATCAAGCATCCTTCTTGGGCAGGAGGCAGGGGATGTGGTGACCTCACGTCTTGGGCCAAGGGCACGGCAAGAATAGAGGAGCCTGGACGCCTCGCCCCACGGGCAACCTCTGCTCCGGGAGGGGCTCGGCATCGCGTGGACTCCCCCCTCCCTGACATGGAGCCGCAGGCGCTGCTCCAGCCCAGCAGCTTCCCTGGATCTCTGGGGAGAGTAGGCATCGGGAGTGGCCAGGCAGGAGCCCCCTCCCACCCTCCGTGTGACATCTCCCTGGGTCCCAGGAAGGGCCCTGGCTTTGCCAGAGCACAGCCGCAGGGCTCCCCTCCCAGGCCTCGGCAGGGATCTCCGCACACCCAGCCTGGGCTTGCTCCTGGCCCCACAGCTGCTTCCTAATGGGAAATTCCACCTCCTTTGTAGAGACCCTCAAAGAGGCGAGGAAGGGGTGTGTGATGAGCAAATATTTTATTTTTTTTTAACTTATTTCCAGCTGAATAAAATTAGTAAAGATTCAAAGGAGAGAATACAACAAGATATAGTCAGTAATTTTTGTCTAATGAATCCTTTTATACTTATTTGCATACAGAAGAGGATGAGAGAAGGAAGATTGGATCAACAACAAATCACATATTAACTAGAAGATCGTGGCTGGAGCTCCCGTCGTGGCCGGGGCGCGGTGGAAACAAATCCAACAAGGAACCATGAGGGTGCGGGTTCGATCCCTGGCCTCGCTCAGTGGGTTAAGGATCTGGCATTGCCGTGAGCTGTGGTGTAGGTTGCAGATGCCACTCGGATCCCGCGTTGCTGTGGCTGTGGTGTAGGCCGGCAGCCGTTGCTCTGATTCGACCCCTAGCCTGGGAACCTCCATATGCGTGGCTGTGGCCCTAAAAAGCAAAAAAAAAAAAAGGTGATACTGAATTTGTAAACTTCCGAATGCTGCTGTTCCTGAAGGAACATCTGAAGCAGAGACACACTCTCGTGAACCTGGCGGGTGTTTTCTCTCTGCGTCCCGCACACACACACGCATGACTCACAGAAGTCTGCGAACAGTCGCAGTGAAAGACTGAAGCCAGGTGACTGTGGACCAGCTACTCAAGCGCGAGACGGTGAGTGTCAACTAAAATGCCAACGTAAATGCCCCTTTGCTGTGGGTTTTATGTAAAGTGCCCGCCATCTGGTATCCCCCTTGCTCCTGCAACAGTTATTTTGACCCAGGACGGTCGGAGGGTCTTCCTTTTGTAGAAAAGACAGCCTCGCCTGTGGTGCCAACACTTCCTCCCATGGCTGTCCTCCGACTGGCATGGTCAGTGTAGCCTGAGGCAGGCTGACACCCGGAAAATCACCCTAGTCTTTCCCGAGGGTTGTTGGGTCTGTGCCCACAGGGGCACGGGTAACCCTCAGCTGTGTGTGTGGAATCGGCGTGCAGGGTACCAACTCGCTCTGCCCCTGCCGATGTCCCGGGCACCCCGGGTGCGCCTTCTACAAGACTGCGACCTCAGCCAGATTCTGGTCACGTTTCCATCACTTGCGGTGGTGCCACGCACTGCATCTCCGGTGGACATTCTGGTCTATTTAAAAATAGCAACAAAACCCTCCTGCTTCTTATTTTAAAAAGGGAACACCCAGTGAATATATTTTTATCTCCTCTGTCTGTCATCACCTTCTTTGCCAAACACCGCTTCAGATCCTTTCCAGAGCATGGTGTAAATGAAGACGGTGCCCCCAGCACAGTAGCGGGAGGTCGCCTTCCAGCTCCAGCAGGTGGAATCCAGGAACCAAGAAGGCCCAGCATCGAGGGCTTTGCCGGGAACCTTCCCTGTGGGTGTCTCATGAGCCTTCTGGCTTTTGCAGCACCAGGGGGCCACCCCGGAGTCTGGTGCATCCTTCCCAAAAACCACAGGGCCAAGGGCACCAGGAACCCCCGGCCCATGTGCTCTGACCCCCTCCTCCAGGTGGGCCGGCCCGTAGCCAGCCCCTCAGTCCTGTCCACACTGGCTCTCAAGTGGTGGGAGCGAAACACAGCAGGTGAGGGGCCTGCCCCTGGCTCCCCATCCCGGAAGCCAGGGTCCTCACCCAGGTGCCCAGATAATGGACACGGGAGCACTGTGTGTGCTGGTAAGTGTCGTGTCTGGGCCCCGGCCTGTACTATGGAGGGACCCAGCTCCTCCCAGGAGCTCCCGGGGCCCTTGGACACGCCGAGGATTGACCTGAAGGAAGTTTCCGATCTGCTGGGTGTGAAATTAATTGCCGGGGAGGGGGGCATCGAACGAGCCCTGCCCTGGACACAGCACAGCCAGCCTGCAGGACCTCGAGCCCCTGCCGAGCTCAGGGCCACTCCGGTCACCGTGCTTACTCAGCAGCATCACAGCTCGGGTCAGAAATGTCCTGTCTCCAAATGAACACGAAGTCGGAAAAGCAGAGGCGGGCCGGCGCCTGGCACTGCTGCCATCATGGCTCCTCAAAAGCAGAATCCACTTTCCGCAGGGGAGCGGGCAGGGGAGAGCCCCACTCGGCTCGGCCTGGATGCCCTCGGCCCCTCACGCTGAGCCCCACGCGCCAGGACTTCAGGCCGTGTCGTGGCTGCTCTGGGACGACGGTTCAGAGACTCGCCTGTGTCTGCTGCGGGACAGAGGCTGAGGCCAAGCTTGGAGAACCAACGCGGAGACAGGGCAGTGTCACCTCGAGGCCATGGGGTTTCGGGGTTTGTTTCCTCCTTTATGCTCCTACACTATTCAAACATTCCAGACGGAGAGTGCGCCGTCTCAGCAGTGGCAGAACCCCGAGTGCTTTGCAGGGCAGCAGGGCCAGAGGGGGACCCTTGCTACTGTCTGGGATCCCAGCCGGACTCGCAGGCCCCAAGGAGGCTGCTGTGATGACAGAGACAGACAGGAGGCTGGTGACAGCTTCCTGTCCTCCCCAGTTTCTGAGCGAACGCTTCCTTGGAATTGCACGCTGGAAACGGCCTCTGATGGTCTGAGGGTCCCTGTCGTCTGGATGGACTCCAGCATCCCCTCCCGCGTCTGCTGGCCCTGGTCGGGCCTTCCTGAGCAGGGACTGCGGGGCCTGACCCGGGATCCCAGCGTCCCCTTGACTGTCACACGGCCAGGTGGTCAGGGATGCGGGCCTGCCTGGGACTTGCTACATCCAACAGAAGCCTTCGGCCGAGGCTTCCAGGCTGAGCTGGGCTACTTAGGGCCTCTCACCGCCCCACTGTGTCCGATCCAAGAGGGGCCAGTGACCCCCAAAGCCGGAGCCCCCAAAGGGGAGGGGACAGACACACAGGAAGTTCAGCACCAAAGGTTCAAGTCTAAACACCTCTCTATGCAGTCAGGTGTGAGCCTGGCGGCTGCCAGTGAGCATGCCGGGTGTGGGCGGCGTGTCACCGACACGGCCAGAGCGTGCTGGCCATGGGGCTCACATCCTCCAGGGTCACTTGGGGACAGAGGAAGCCGCACAGGTGCTGGCGCTCGGAGCGAGGCCGCCTGGAGGAAGGAGCGGATGTGGGGGCTCGGGCCTGCTGTCCCGGGCAGGGCCTCACTTTGGAAGAGCGAACGTGTCGTTGGCCCTGATGACCATCGGTCTGAACGACAACTCGAAGGACCTCTGGTCACTGAAGCTCTGGGCTCTGTACTTGGCCAGGTGAGCCGCCCTTGCGCCAGGTCCGCGTCCGCGTGTGCCTGTCCCTGCCCTGGCGGGGTCCGGGGGCCTCTCCTGGGCGGGGGTGAGGGGCGCCGTGGGGCCCTGCCCTGGCTGGGGGCTGGGGGCCGTCAGGCTCTCCCCTTCCCCACGTGGTTTTCCAGGCCCACACTGGCCGCCTCTGGGGTCTGGTCTCTGGGACACCCCACTTTTGCCTATGGTGCGTGCCACCTCTGCTGAGCCGCCAGTAGGCCGGGCCAAGTCGAGAGGCACCACCCTGCTGGGCGGGGCCTGTGCCCAGCCCGCTGGGCTCCCTGACAGGGGCGGAGCTTGGCTCGCTGCAGCCTGGCCCCAGTGTCCTTGCCCCCGAGGAGGGCCCTCTGTGCCCCTCCCCCGCCGCCCCGCGGGGCGCTCTGGGCCTTTCCCAGTGTGCAGGCTGGCGGCCTCTACGGTGGCTGCAGCCTCGTCCAGGGCCCGGCTCGCAGCCCCTTCTGCTCCACCCCAGCCGGCCTTCTGGCGCCAAGCAGCTTCTCCCTTCCTCCCGGGACTGTCCAGACTCACGGGCCCCCGCCCTCCCTGCTCACGCCCTCGAGGACTTCCTCTGCTGCCCAGGTCAGCTCCTGGCAGCTGTCTGTGCCCAGCCGTGACTTCCCCAGGCGCCCGGAGGTCCGGGTGCTCCTGGGCTGCGCCGTCCACCCGCTGCCCTCCTGCTGCTGTGCACATCGGTGGAGGCTGGCGGGAAGGCCCAGCGCCAAGGGGAGGCTGTTCTGCAGACAAGGGGCGCGCCCCGCCCTCCGCCCGCTGGTTCTCCAAAGGCCTTGGCCTCGCGCCCCAAGCGTGGCCTCCCTGTGGGGCTGGGCCATCCCGGGCTGGAGTTGGGGGCTCAGGGCTGCCCCCCGGAGGGCTCCACTTCATGGCACCTGCAGTTCCACCTCCCGTGGGCCCCTTCATTTTGCCTGCAGCCCGTTCACCTGACGCAGGCACAGGGGGCTCGACAGGCAGGCCTGGGGTGCCCAGGGCCTCCTGCCGGGGGCTGGGCAGCGACCCTGAGGCTCTGCATGTGCCGTGGCCGCGGGGCGGGCCAGCGGGCTCCTTGGCCACAAGAGCTGGGCCTGGGGGCTGCACGCCCCGCCCCACCTCCTGTCGAGAGGCCCGCTCTTCGGCCGCCCTGTCTTGGGGGCGCAGGGTGTTCCCTGTCGCTGGGGCTGGGGGACCCTGGGGGGCTTCTGCAGCCGCCGCCTGCCCGGGGGCTCTGACGCTGGGCTTCGGTCGTTCGTTTAAGGAGGTCACTCTGTTCTCACCAAGGTCATGGCTGGCGCTCCCTTCAGCAGCCAGGAGGGGCCGGGTCGACTCCGGTGACAACAGGGGCCCCCTGTGTCTTCCCTGCTCATGCAGGGGGCTCTTATCCGCTGAAGCCAGACCTTCGGGCTTCATCCTGCCCTTGGCTGGGGATGCTGGCCGTGTGGGGATGCCCGTCTGGTGCTCCCTACTGGGGGCCTCGGGCACTGGTGCTTGCTGACCGCCAGGGGCACAGCTGGCGAGGCCCCTCTGCTGGCTTTCCGAGGCCTCGGAATGATGCGGCGGGGTGCGGGCGTCCCTGGCCCACCTGTCCAGCCGTTCTGGCGGCCAAGCCTCAGAACTTAGTTGGGAAGCATCCTGTCCCCAGATGTCCTCATGCTTCTGCAGTTTGAGTGACACCCCAGGGCTGCCTTTGGTTTCCTTTCCTCCAGGGCCACATCTCTGTGGTTTCCTCGGGGGAACTGCCTCAGGGACGGCTGTCTTGGGGACACCTGCTTCGGAGACACCTGCCTTGGAGAGATTGGTTTTGGGGACACCTGCCTTGGGGACACCTGCCTCAGAGACGCTGGCCTTGGGGACGCCTGCCTCGGATATATCTGCCTTGGGGACACCTGCCTTGGGGACACCTGCTTCGGAGACACCTGCCTTGGAGAGATTGGTTTTGGGGACACCTGCCTTGAGGACACCTGCCTCAGAGATGCTGGCCTTGGAGACACCTGCTTCAGAGACAATGGCCTTGGGGACACCTGCCTTGGGGACACCTGCCTCAGAGACACCTGCCTTGGTGACACCTGCCTCGGGGACACCTGCCTTGGAGACACCTGCCTCAGAGACACCGACTTTGGGGACACCTGCCTCAAGGACACCTGCTTCAGAGACACTGGCCTTGGGGATACCTGCCTTGAGGACACCTGCCTCTGAGACACTGGCCTTGGGGACACCTGCCTCAGAGATGCCAGCCTTGGGAACACCTGCCTTGAGGACACCTGCCTCGGGGGCACCTGCCTTGCGGACACCTGCCACAGAGACGCCAGCCTTGGGGACACTTACCTCAGAGACACTGGCCTTGAGGACGCCTGCCTTGGGGACATCTGCCTTGAGGATGCCTGCCTTGGGGACACTTTCCTCACAGACACTGGCCTTGGGGACACCTGCCTCGGAGACACCTGCCTCAGAGACACTGGCCTTGGGAACACCTGCCTTGAGGATGCCTGCCTTGGGGACACCCGCCTTGAGGACACCTGCTTCAGAGACACCAGCCTTGGGGACAACTACCTTAGGGATGCCTGGACCGCCGTGGGCAGCACCCCGCGGAGGCACGGGTGTTGGCTCTGGCCACAGGCCCTGCTGTGTGGGGCCGGCTGTGGTGGGAGGGGGGACCCCTGTGATTCCACACACGCCCTCCCCTCCCAGACACCAGCCTTGGTCTCGATGGTCGTGGGGACCGTTTGCCCTCTGCGGGGTGGCGGGAGGGGGCGGCATTGTGTGGACGACCGGGAGTCGGACCGTGACCTGTGGGGGCTCCATGGCTGGCTGTGTGCGCCGCGCGGCCTGGGCAGCAGGCACGGCAAGCGGAGGGATCTGCCCTGGCGCTTTCTCTTCGGGGAGATTCTCCTGGACGGCGAAGAGGGGTTCTGGCTCTGTGTCTGCTGTCGCTCCATCAGTTTCATCCTCCGAACAGCAGGCCCTCAGGATGACGTCAGGGGCAGCCCCTGCTCCCTCCTCCACAAGCCCTGGCCATGGGCCCAGGCCTGCTCCCCTCGCCCCCGGGGCATCCCCCGTCCTTTTGCCCCCTGCTGCCCCGGCGCACCCTGGGCTGGCTGGCCCGAGTGGGGCCGTCACAGGCTCACAGCCTCGAAGGGCTTCATCCCTGGGGGAGGCAGGAGAGGGGGCAGCCCTGAGGATGAACTCGGGCCCCGAACTGGGGAACACGGTTTCCAGGCTGTCCCTGGGAGCGGTCGTCCGGGGTGCGGGGGACTGCGGGGGCTGCCCCCATCCTGGTACTTGGCTCCCACTGGGCGCCATCGCTCCTGTGTGGAGGGACGTGCCTGCTTCTCCTCGGGGCTCTTGGCCCACATCCCTGTGGGTGACTCTGGCGCCGCGGGAGAGCCAGCTCCGGGGGCCGCAGACGACGGTGGCGACGCTGCAGGGGAGCACGGGCTCGGCCGAGCAGGCCAGGAAGCGGGCTGGGGGTGCCCGGACACAGGTGCTGGCCCAGGTGGCCGTGCGGAGCACACGGAGCTCGGGCCGGTGCAGCTGCTTCTGGGGCAGGTGCTTCTTCTTCCGCTGGTCCAGGCGCAGGGGCAGCACCGCGGCCTCGGCGCAGAGACCGCCGCTCTGCTCGAACTTCTCCCGCAGCTTGGTCAGCGCCAAGCTTCGCCTGCCCCCGACCTTGGGCAGGAGGCCCTTGGCGGCCTCGGGCAGCTCCGAGAGAGGCTTCTCCTGAGCTTCCTTCTCCTCCGCAGCCAAGAACGCCTTCAGGATGTTCTTCACGGAGCTCCTCCCGGCGGGGGGCCGGGCTTTCTCACGCTCCCGGCCCTGCGCTGGGCCGTCGGCTCCCGCCCCGGCCTTCTCCAGGAGCTTGTGGATGGTGGCCGTCACCAGGCCCTTTCCAGGGCCCTGCTTGTCCTTGAAGATCAGCCTCCCCACCTCCCTGGTCCTTTTGAGGCGGGGCTCCCGGCCAGAGCCCATGAACTTGGCCTGGAGGAGCTGGAAGCGCGTGGGCCGCCGCTGCGTGTCCTGGGGCTCTGGCGCGTGGCTCGCCCTGCTCCCTGCGGCCGGAGGAGGCCCCTGGGGCCCTACCTCATGGTCAGTGACATAGAGCAGCAGGTGGCTGAGGATGGCCTGCACCCCAGGGTCGCACGTCACCCTGCTGACCTTCTTTTTCAGGGCCTGGACGTCAATGGGTGGCGTCCCGCTGCACATCTTGCTGTTCTTGGGGCTGCAGGAAAAACAAATTGATTGTCAGAGACTTGGTTGTCATTTCCCCCGAGGATCCACCCATTTCAAGCACCGTGAGACGCCCAGCAACAGAGGACCCGGAGCCAGGACTCTGCTGCAGCTGCCCTGGAGGCAGGGACATCCAGCACCTCCCTGCCACTGTGTCCTTCCTATCAACTGGCCGCTGTTTGCGCTGGGTCCGTGCCCGCCACCGGCCTGGTGACGGCCTTCCGGAAGACTGCTCGCCTCTGTGAGGCGCTGACATTTTTCCCGCGGGCAAGTTTTGCTTTTCTAACTCCGGAGAAAGGAGCGGAAAGGAGGCCCATTCTCGGTGTAGCCTGTGCGTCCTCCAACTGCTGCTTTCTATCCAGACACGGGCCCAGGGGGTGGTCCCCAGAGCCCAGACTCAGAGCTGCACAAGTGACACCCAGGCCTGGGGCCGGAACTACGGGGAGGTGGTCCCCAGGGCAGGAGTGGGCTTCATCCTCAAGGCAGCGGCGGCGGGGGAGCTGGGGACACCGCCAGGCCTGCCTTCCCCCAGGAAGACCCTGAGACCGAGCCCCCCCCCCCAACCGAGGCTCTGTTCCCGAGAGCCCATCACCCCAGCCACCAATGGGCCATGAGCTCGCAGGGCTCTGGGGGTGGGTCTCATGGCCCAGCATCCCCTCCCTGGGGAGGCGAGACCAGCTCTGACTGTCTAGGCGGCAGTTTTGCCGAGATGTGCCCAGAATCCCAGCCCGGCGCAGGTGACAATGAGGGCTCAGAGCCAGGGCCTGTCACTGCAAGGACGCTCACAGAGCCACCCTCAGTGGCTGCTGCCAAGCCTGGGGGCAAAGTGAGGAAGCCCTCTGGACAGTGAGAGATGCAGGCTCAGGACAGACTGCCGGGAGATAGGCGAACATGCCTCCCTCCTGTAACGGGACACGTTTGTGTGGAGAAGAGCTTCTGCTTTTAGAAGCTGCCCACAGCCTTCTCTTGTGAAGCTGTTAGGCGCGCTCTGAGCTGCGCTGGCAGCACCCGCCGCCCCTGCTGGCCTCGTCCCTGAGGTCACCGAGCCCTGTCCACTGCGCGGGACTGGAGCCAGGCCTCAGATCCGCGTCTTGCCAGGAGTGAGAGGGCTGCCCACAGAACCATGGACTTCTGCCTCCCCAGGCCCCCAGGACCCCAAGTCCACTCCACGCAGAGTGTGGCTGCTTCCACGACCCGCAGAAGCCGGAAGACATGGGCACCGGGGCCGTGCGGCCCCCCCCCCAGAAGCCCCCGCCCAGACGTCTCAGGAGCCCGACACCTGCACGCGCAGCAGGTCCCCTGAGCGGCCCAAGCTCTGGCCCAGCGGTCACCACTGTGAGAACCCTGGGATGGAGCAAGCTCTTTCCAGCCTCAGACAGCCGTGGATGTGAGAGCCGACGCCATGGACAAGGCTCCTCAAGCAGACCCGCACCCGCTAAGCCACAGGTGGTGTGGGCCCGCTCGGTGGCAGGGCGACCACGGCCGAAAACACCAGCTGAGTCAGGGCTGCAGAAAAGCCTGCGAGGCTCACACCGTGCTGGACACCAGCCTGCGGGGACTGACCCTGGGAGCCCCCCCCCCCAGGGGCTCTGGGCAGCGCGCGAGCAGGTGGGGACCAGGACAAGGACGGCAGAAGTCAGGCGTGCGACCTCCATCCACCACTTCAGGGACCTTGCCGAGGCCTCTGAGCCCCTGAGTCACAGCCGAAAGTGGACACGGGGCTGGCGCCAACCTCCTGCTGCCTGGAGGGGACAGAAGGAAGGGGAGCCGAACCAGCATGGGACCCCTGGACTCTGCCTCTGCCAGCCCCAGGCATAGCTGCCACGCTGGAAGCACAGTGGGGGCTTCCTGGCGCCAAGGGCACCCCGGGCCGCATGCTGGCTGGACGTGCCCACGTCCTGCCCAGGGCGTCTGCAGGGGCCGCACCGCTCTTCACGCTGCCCCCCAGCCTGCTAGGCCCCACGGCGCTCAGGCACCAAAATGACGTCGCAGACCTGCCCGCGCCTATGATGACAACCTGCCTCTACCTGCAGCCCTGGGTGGAGCTTCCGGAAGTTCCAGGACAGTCAGGCTTTCCCGGGCTTTCCAGGCCGAGGACCAGGGCGTCAGCCGGCCCCAACCTTCTTTCTTAGACGAGTCAGGCCTGTCTGGGTGGCCTTGTCCACGGGCCGGCGGCCCTGAGGACGGCATCCCAGGGCTGGGAAACGCTCAGGGGGCCACACGGCCACCTCAGGACATCCGAGTCCAACACCCTGGAGAAACGCCGCTGCACCCAGAGTCCGGCCTACCCAGTCCCTCAGCCGCCCCCGGGGACCGACAGGGCTGTGCCTGCAGGACGGCTGTGGGGCGGGTGCTCCCCAGTCCCTCCGCATCCCAGTGACCCCCTGAGCCATGTCCACCGTCGCTGCAACGACAGGCCACCCCTGCAGGGACGCCCTGCCTGCTCTATCGGCCCAGAGCTTGGCGGCCTGGCCCTCGCCCTCTGCCCAGGCGCCCTGGCCTTGGACTGGCTTCCGGCTCGTTCCCACCCCAGGGCCTTTGCAGCCTCTGCAGGGCGACTTGTGTCCCCTCCCAAGGTCCCTGTGGCTTACGCAGCCCCCAGAGCCCCCGCACATCCCCGGGAAGATGTTCTCAGCACTGGTCCCCGTCTGAGATTCGAGCGCTTCGCTGACACTTTGGGCATGGTTTTGCGTGCCCCCCTCCCGCCCCCAGCACACAGGCTCCCCTTTCCCCAGGCTCATGGTAGCACCTGTGGAAGGGCCCGGGCCCCCCGGTGAGCCACTGGGCGCCGGCTCCCACCGCCAGCCCTGCTCTCCTCCACGCCCAAAATTCTGTTTCCTGGCTGTGCTAGGCTCTTTCCCAGCTCCAGCTTTGCCCACACTGAGCCTTCCGGCCTGGCACAGCCGCACTCCTCACGAGCTGCTATCCACCCCCACTACCCAGTTCTGATGCCTCTGCTGTCCTAGTGGTTGGATGTGCTGCCCCCACTGGCCCTCCCAGGCCTCTCAGTTCCCCACTGGGGACAGTCTCAACCTCTGTGCCCTGAGGTCACTGAGTCGTCATGGCTGGCAGGGCGAGTTCCCCGGAGACGCCGTCCCTCTGTCCAGCCTCCGCACCTTCCTGTCCCGCCAGATGAAAGGCAGGCCCTGCACGTGCTTACTGGGCCTCCTGGCACCCGGGGCACCTTGGGCCTGAGATGGCAGCTCCCGTGCATCTCCGACTTGTCAGCGCTTCCTGGACAAGCGGCGGGCCTGTGGCTTTGTGTCCAGCTCGTGCGGTGGGGGGGCGTGACCGAGCCCATCCCAGGACGGCCGTGGAACGAATGGGACGTACTCTCCGGGGCCTATGTAAACAGTGGGGCTGCAGGAAACTTTCCTAACTGAGTCCTGTCAGTAACTCTGGCTCCCAAGAGGTCACTTGAAAACACGGGAGCAACAGTGTCACTGTTGGCAGCACACCCTGTCCCACCTTGGCCACCAGCTGGACCCTCCCAGGTGGGGCAGGGTGCAGACCCTGCCTTCCTGGCGGAGTTCCTCCACCCCTGCCCTCGTCCTGAAAAGGCAAGCAGTGCCTCCAGGGACATCCCCTCCACGAGTGCCACGTGTCTTGCTTTACATTGGGCCTGGCCTGCACCTGCTCTGCAACTCATCACCACGTGTTGGGGGCAATGACCGGACGCCCCCTCCCCAGGTCCCTGCTGGGATATGCGGTCCCCTTGGGGTGACTCACTGTCCCCACAGCTGCAGGACCCCAAGTGCCCCCTCGGGAGGAAGGAAGAGGGCCGGCTGCCCGCTCTGCCAGGCCACCCCTCCCCCACTGCGATCGCTGCAGTGGATCCTGAGGCAGAGAAGCTGCTATTTGGAGAGCTGGGTGCCCACAGCCCCTCTCCCTCCTAACGGCATACCCGCCTTCTTAGGACAGCCTGGGGCAGGGCCTGCCCTCCTGCCACCTGCACCCCCACCCCCTGCACCCTGAGCCCCCACCAGGCCGGCCCCCTGCCGCCAGAGCGCAACCCTCTCCCAGGACACGTCTGGCCGGGAGCTCCCACCTGCGGGGGAAGCACATACGGCACGAACGCTCTCCTCCCCAGATCGCAGCCTCGGGGCAGGGGCTGGGCCGACAGTGCCTGCTCCTCCTCCCAGCGGCTCACTGTGGGGCGGGCAGGCAGAGAGGCCCGCACACCTTTGCTCTCGGGGCTGCGGCTCTACGCCTGCGTTCTGCCCCTGCACCCGCGTCCCCCACCTCGACCCAGCCGCCGCCTCCTCCTGCACTCGGGGCCCTGCGCACCACAGGTGCTCAGCTGGCCTCCGCCTGACTTTAGAGGCCCCTTGGGCTCCGCAGAGGTGAGCAGGAGGAGCGGGCTGGCCAGGTCTCTGCAGGGACAGCCGCCGTGTGGCGTCAGCCTTGAGCTGGCGGCCTCACCGTCTGGAAGGATTTCCCACTAAGCATGAGGACTAAGGCCTGTGGACCCAGGCACTGTTCATGACCAGGAAGCTGACGGCCGAGGCCGTGCCAGCGAGTCACATCCAACCACCTGGACCTCCATGTCCTGCAGACGAGTCTGGGTAGAGTGTGGTGGGCGGCGTTGGGCGGAACCCACAGTCTGGCACCTGCACCTCCCAGCCTGACCCCGGCAGTGGCGGGCGCGGGCCCTTGGCTCCCGCCCCCGATGCCCAAGGGCTGAGTGTCAGAGGCTGTTCCGGGGCCCGAGATCTAAGTGGTCAGCCTGCGACGACGATGGCCGTGTGTCTGCGTCTCTGTGTGCTTCTGTGCGTCTGCATCTCTGCGTGTGTCTGTGTGTCCGCGTGTGCCTCTGTGCGTCCGCGTCTCTGCGTGCGTCTGTGTGTGTGCGTGTGCCTCTGTGCGTCTGCGTCTCTGCGTGCGTCTGTGTGTCCGCGTGTGGCTCTGTGCGTCCGCGTCTCTGCGTGCGTCTGTGTGTGTGCGTGTGCCTCTGTGCGTCTGCGTCTCTGCGTGCGTCTGTGTGTCCGCGTGTGCCTCTGTGCGTCTGCGTCTCTGCGTGCGTCTGTGTGTGTGCGTGTGCTTCTGTGCGTCTGCGTCTCTGCGTGTGTCTGTGTGTCCGCGTGTGCTTTTGTGCGTCTGCGTCTCTGCGTGCGTCTGTGTGTCTGCGTCTCTGCGTGTGTCTGTGTGTGTGCGTGGGCGATCTCCTTCCAGACCCGAAAGCGCTGGGAAGATGACTGGAGATCTAAGGGCACGTCTCTCCGCCAAAGAGTTTGGGGGTGGAAATCAGCCCACGTCGTGCTGAGGTCTGGCAACTCCCTGCAGTGCAGGGCCTGCTCCGACCGCGGAGCCACGGGCGGGAGCCACGCTCGTCTCTGGGATGCAGTGGGTGCTGCAGCGAGAACCCCTCCCGCTGGGCACGGGTTCTAGCCCCGGTCAGGGTTGTCCATCCCGAGCCCCAGCCTCTGGCCTCACACACAACGTCCTGTGCCCGCAGCGGGGCTGTTAGCACAGCAGTGTGGCCGCAGGTACAGGGAAACGGCACACGTGTAAATGGAATTTTAGGCAAGATTTTAAAAGACTGAGGGAGCAAATGTGTGATGATGCAGAAAAATATCCAGAAAACTGTTAAGTGAAGGAAAACCCAAAGCAAATCCCACACAGTGTGTAATTCCTGTGGAGACACCGTGTGTGTGTGTGTGTGTGTGAGAGAGAGAGAGAGAGCGAGCAGGCAACACCCTCCCCCAGCTGCATGTGCAGAGAACTTTCTGGAAGGACATGAAGGTGTCGTGACTCGTGGTTTCCCTGGGGCCTGTGACGTGAGTCGGGTGAGGGTTTGGAGGGATCTGGTTTCCTGCAGGCCCGATTTGCAGGACTGAGTTTGGGAAGCTGTGTGCAGCCTACTTTTCTAGCAACGGTGAAGTCAGCAGGATGAAATCTTTACGAGTTTGAGTGGGTATGAATGCTTCCTCATTACTTTCTATGGCTTTGTTTTTCTTTTCAACTTTTGTATTTCTCTGTAATAGGAAGAAAAGCAGGCCACCGTTTAACTCTTATTTTATGATGCTATGCATTTCTTTAATTTATAATGAGCCTGCAAGTAAACTCAGGCCCCGACTCTCAAGGATGGATTTAACTGTCCTGCCCTGAGGCGGAGGCTAGGAAGACGCCTACTCCCGCCACACCCTAACCCTCCGACCCGCACCCCTCCGCAGGGCAGAGGTGAAGGGCCACGTTCGGGGAGAGCTGGGGGACGGGACTCACCTCCCAGCAGCAAGCCCAGCTCGTCGTGTCCACTTACCGTAACGGGTTCTGTTCCTGGAAGGCAATTCTCAGTTACCTCCCCACCCCCAGCCCTGACGCGACCCTGCTGGACCCTGTGGGGCAGAGGGCCTGCCCCCTGCCTCTCCTGACTAAGAAGCAACTGCAGCAGCGAAGCTTAGTTCAGTTATTCAGAAACGTGGCTGGAACCCCCGTGCCGCTCCCTGTGGTGGCATCTCCGCAGCATGGCAGGGAGCCCCTGAAACGGATCCTGATGGGTCCTGTCCCAGACCTGGGGGTGGGAGGGGCTGAGGGCGGGGCGTCTGAGTGTCCGGTGGGTGTGCACCTGACTGTGCTCCGAGGCAAGGCTTTCCACCCCCAGGTGGGGCTGCCAAGCTGCCCAGGCTCGTGCTACCCGGCGCTCGCCAACCACCGCCTACCCACACCAGACGCGCCTTCAGAGAGATTGCGTCCCAGGTTATTTTTAACCAGAGCAACTGTCCTCTTTCTCAAGGCTGTTGGCAGAGACGCCCCGGCCCCAGGGACCAGGGACCAGCTCTGCTCCCGTCTGCGAGCCTGGGAGTGGGGGGTGGGGGGCGGGGCGCCCTTTGTTTCCCGGCTTCGTCAGTTATTTGTTCCAAGAGTGGGTTTTAAGATCTAGTTGATTAAAACCGAGGGCCGGTGGGTTAAACGCAGCGCTTGGGACATCATGACGACACCACCTGACTGCTCCTCCTTTTGCTGTGTAAACTGCGAGAATGCAAACGCTGCGCCCGGGCGCTGCGACGCAGGCTAGGGAGCCAGAGGCTGGCAGGCGTTGAAACTCCGGCCCCCGAGCCCGAAACAGGCAGTGGTGGGAGTCCTGCCGCTGGAGGGCCGTCTGAGCAGAGCCGCCGTGGTTAGTGCTGCAGGAGTGAGTGAGCCAATAGCATTAGTTTGGCGAAGGAATAAAATACACCGATTGTCCAAGAGACTCTTGGTGAGCAGTGTATTTGGAGGTTTGAGGCCATCAAATCCAGACACCAGCACGGCACCAGGCCTGGGCCGGGACAGGAGAACGTGCTCGTAGGACAAACAATGTATTTTATGCAGCAGTTAGGGTTCAGTGGTTGGGAGGCAACGGTAACGTGTCCCGCGAGCTGCGTGTGGCCCCCGAGCCGGGGCCGGGCCTGCGGGGAAGCACTTTACTTCTCCTCCGAGGACAGGCGGTGCAGAGTCTCGCCCAGGCGGCCCAGCTGCTCCTTGTGCTCCAGCTCCCGGTACAGGCCCGTGGGGACGGCGTCCAGCCCGTGCAGCAGCCCGAACAGGCAGCCCGCGATGGCCCCCGAGGCCCCGCTCTCACCTGGAAGGAAGCAAGGCCCGTAGGGAGCTCCCAGCGGCCCTGTGCCGGCCGCCCTGGGCTCCCGGCTCAGCCTCCCCTGGGCAGGGCCGCTCAGCCAGAGCCGGTGACAGGCCCCAGCCTGATGCCCGTGCGGGCTCCCCTCCCGCAGCTCCCGGCCCGAGGGCTCCTCGGCCCTGCACTGCCCTCCCTCCCGCTCAGCTGCGGTTTGGGTGCCCTCCTCTGATGCCACCCCTCCCTCTGCCGCCCCAGGTCCCGCTGCCCCTTCTCTGCTCCTCCTGCCCTGGAGAGTGCCATGTCCCCACCATCTGGGCACCAGGAGGTCCCAGCAGGACTGGTGGGGAGCCCGTGCCAGTGGGGTGCCTGCCTGGAAGCCCCTTATGTCGCGCTGCTCGAAGGAGAAGCGGCACTGGGTGGAGAAGCGAGGCGCCAGCATGGGACCGAGGGGCGCCACGGCCCGACCCGACAGCACAGCCCAGACAGGCTGCCTGCGTCTGTCTGGACGAGAAGGGCTCTGGCGGCCTGCGAGCCCAGGGCCTCAGAAAGGCATCTCACCTCCGTGGAACATGGCACGCTGGCAGAGCTCCGCCCAGCTGCCCTTGGCTCCTAAGAGGGCGTCGTAGGCGATCATGGGAGCATCGTGGCCTCGCCGCCCCCCTCGGCCTTCTGAGCTCCATTTCCTGTAGGTCTGGAGAAAGAGCCATGGGTCAGGGCCCGGCCCTGGAACCACGCCAGGGGCACTGGCACACTCGCTCTGGCTTCAGCCAGGGGCCTGCCATCGGCTTGCTCGCCGGGCGCCCACTTGACGTCCCCTGTGTGCCGGGCATTGCCCCAGGGCTGTGGAAGGACAGTGAGCAGGAAAGACGCTCTCCCGTGGCCCTCACAGCCCTGCCCTCCTGCAGATAAACAAACGTGCCAGCTGCCAGGCAGCGGAGTCCATGACAGAAGCAGAGCCGGCCAAGGGGCCTGTGACAGGGCTGCTGTGACGACACAGCCAGGAGCCACTGCGTGACATGTGGGCTGGGAAGGCAAAGGGGCAAGCAAGGCCCTGCAGGGGTGCCGGGTGTGGTCAGGGCTGCGGGACTCCGCAGGCCGCAGGGCAGGGGCAACAGTGACTCAGGCAGCTGGTGGCTCAGAGGGGTCCCTATAGGTCTGTGAGAGGGGCCGGGGCCAGACAGGAGCCAGGGAGGTGGGTGCAGGCAGGTCACACTTCTGCGCCTCAGCAACAGAGTCAGTGCTGGTTCGGGGCAACAGCGTCTCCACTGGAAGAACTGGGGTTTTGCGCTGTGCTGGGGAGCCCCATGAGAGGGAAACAAAAGGGTAATAGGAAGCAGCTGAGAAGGGAAGGGTGGGCCCTTCCTCTCCCCCTGCACCTTCCCAACACCTGGAAAGCAGACGTGCTGGCCGGAGCTGAAGCAGCCAGTCTGGACTATGAGGCATGCTCTCAGAACAGCAGAGCAGCCAGATAGAAGGATCTTCAGCTCCTTGCCGCAAAGGATGTGTGACTCAGTTCAGGATTCCCTTGACACGGGGATAATAAGCTTCTACCTTGGTTAAGCCACAGTTACTCAGGGTTTTCTTTTGTGCTACCAAACATGACCAGAACGATTTCCGGCACTTAGGGGTTTTCACAGCATGGGGAATGCCAGTGGTTTGCACAGACTTGTTCATCCTATGCAACCTTATATCCCAGCCCCTAGAAGAGATGAAGTGAGATGGGCTGTTTTTAACGATGGCATTTTCAATTTTTCTAGCACAAATCATGCTTATAACCAGAGAAAATGAAAAGAGAAAAACGAAGTCGTCCATGGCCCCCCATGTGCGGCTGCTCCCTCAGCCCGTCTCTACTGCGGGGTTCCCACGGACGGGGGTCCCTGGGTGGCTGCTTGGCGTGGGGGCCCCGGACAGCGCCCCCGCCCCCTCTGCCCCAGACATGGCGAGCTCACCTTGTCCCTCTCCTCTGCGTCATAGTGGTCGGGGAAGGTGGCCCCACTCTCCGAGTCCTCACTGATTTTTCTTTCCTCCAAGTAAAACTGCCACTTTGCTTCGAAGTAAAACCAGTGCTCCTGGTACTCTAAACGCAAACAGCAGGCGGGCAGGCTGTGGTGGCCGTCCAGCTGGGTGCCGTGGGCACAGGCGGGAGGGACAGAGCAGAGCCAGCACCCCCCCACCCACTTGGGGTGAGTAGACCCTGGCACGCCGCCTTAGCGATTGCTCCAGAAATTGGCACGTGCTCAGGTTCGCAGCTACTTTGAAACTGGCAAGGGAGACAGCTCAGAATTAGTGACGCGCTGAACTGAGGTAGACTTTCCTGAAAACTCTGATCCTGTGTGTTTTATTCGCTCCCCACTGGGCCTGCAAGGCCAGGAGAGGGCGTTCGTTACCCCGCTTCACAGCTGGAGACCCAAGTCCCAGAGGCACTGAAGCCACTTTATGGAGTCGCTTGAGGAGACATTGTCTCAGAAAGTCTGGAGCAGCAGCTGTACCAGCTCATGGGTGACGGGGTGGGCACCTGTGTCTGGAGGACCCGGTGGGGGTCCCGGGAATGCCTGGGCCCACCCTTGGGCCTCCTCCATGGGGTCGGCCTGCCCCGCGGTCCCGCAGCAGGCTCGTGTTTCACCGAGGGCAGAGGACGGGCCTCCCCCGAGCCGGTCTGTCCAGATCTGCTCTGCGTCGGGGAGGGGACCGCCAGAGCAGGTGCCAGAGGGGCTCACCTGCCAGGTGCCGGATGGTCTTCTTGCAGTAGTCCTCGGCCAGCGGGACCGCCCTCAGCATGTCTCGCCCCCACTGCTCCAGCCGCTTTCCCTGGACGGCGTAGGAGGCAAACAGGGCCGTGCACAGTGACCCTAGGAAGCCTGGGGTGAGAGAGGGTCAGGGGGGCACCGTCACACCCTTGCCAGGTGTGGTCCCTGCCACAAGACCCTGGGTGACTTCTTCTCAAGTTTCCATTGTTTGGGGTGGGGGGGCAATACCCGCCTTTTAAGGGCTGCGGTGGGACACTCAGTTCCGCACCCAGGCGAGCGCTGCCAAGCTGCCCCGGGGAGGCGCGGGCTGTGACCGTTTCTAGGGCAGGGAGGGGCGTCCCGTTCTCACACCCAGGGTCCCGCTGTCATCCTGACCCCCCGCCACCCCCCATCATGGGCTGTTTCAGCTCCACAGTCTGGGGCGATGCTCTGCAGGTAATAAAAATGATTCGAAACCTGAGAAGGGGCGTGACGTTAAAACGTACTTTCTGGGGGGAGCTCCGGGTGGTCTAGAGCCTTCACTGCTGTGACCCGGGTTCAACCCCCTGCCTGGGAACTGAGGGCCACATCAAGCCGCCGCACGCCACGGCCAAGCAAGTCAGTAACTAAAATGCGCTTCCTGATCTTAGCTGTGGAGCCCAGTCGTCATCCCGGAAAGGCACACGCTAGCCAGCCCTCAAACGGTGAACTGCATCTTCGTACAAGTGGGCGATAAATTAGCACTGTTTCAGACCTTTAAATTCTCCGCCCAGATTCCTGTGCTCATGGCATTGTCTCCGGATGCTCAACCCCCTCCTGCTTCCCATTTACTTCTGGGGAAGTAACCTTCACTTCCCTGGCGGCTTCTGGGGAGGCCTGCTCCTGCGCCCCTTCGCAGATGCCTCTCCGGCCCCCGGGCCAAATTACGTGAACATCCTCTTAAACCTTAAAAGTCTAACAGACTCATCTGTGGGCTGTGGCTTAGACGTGGCACCTGCAGTGGACTCATCAGCAAGTTTGCCACATCCATGGCTTGGGCACCATGGTGCCCGAGGCCATGGCTCACACCCCAGTAGGGGTGCTTCTCGGAGGGCACAGGGCAGCTCTTGCAGCTCAGTGGGGGACACCAGTAACCCTGGACGCTGCGGGAGACCTTGAAAGGAGCCTAGTCACGGAGAGCAGCTGGGAGCCTCAACCTGGGGAGAGCACGTCACTGCCCTGCTGGGATGAAGGTGGGTCATGAGAGCTTCCGATAGTCTTCTTTTTTCTTTTTTTTTTTAAGTATTTTTATTTCTATTTATTTCCTTTTTTTGGCTGTTCCTTCAGCATGCAGAAGTTCCTTGTCCAGGAATCGAACCCGAGCCATAGCAGTGACCCGAGCCACAGCAGTAATAGTGCCTCATTCTTAACCTGCTGAGCCCACCAGGGGAGACCTTTTCCTTAATTTCGGAGCTGGCTGCCTCCCTGGCATTCCCACAGGTGGGTGCTGGGGAACTGCCAGCCTGCGGCCCTCCCTCCGGGCCCCGGGCGCTGCGTGCAGCCCAGAGGTTTTACCATCCTACGAGCTCCGTCCTCACCCAGGAGCAGCGGGGGCCCCAGTGGCCACGACATCCTGCTACAGGGAGGGGACAGAGGCTGGGCAGGGACCTGACCGCGTGCTGCCTCCCTGCCGGACGATACGACAGAAACGCCGGTTCCCGGGATGCAGCCCAGATCCCAGCCTCGTTCAGAAACCCTGCTGTTCCTTGTCTTTTATTCTGACGTGGTGGATACTGAACCCAGGAGCCCCCTGTCCTGTCCCACGTCCCCACCCTCCCCACCAGCCTGCCTTCAGCTCCAGAGCAGGACTTAAGCAGAACTGAAGGTCAAAGAACCCCACCTGCGGACAACAAGCAGACCAGAGCCGGCTGCGGTGGCTTGAACCCGTCTTACCCGTGGGGTGGTTGTGTGTCATCCGGCCACACTCCACGCTGACCTCCACCAGCGTCCCCAGCCGCTCTGGCTTCCAGTACCGCATGCCCACACACATCGCCTTGGTGGCAGCGCCAAACCCCGAGCCTATGTGGGTCATGGAAGCTGCATTAAGACTTTGCCACCAATAATTCTGCCTCTGGCAAGCCGGCTTTCATGAGCAGTATGAAAATGTACAAAAACGTATGTAATAACTTTCTATTTATTAAATATTATGTTTATCCTACTGTCATTTAAATGAGTCAAAAATGGGGAAACGGCCCACCTTCCTGACAAAGAAAAGAGATGACAGAAATTGCAAAGCAAGCATACATCGGAATATATGCAGCCATTAAAATGAATTTCTTTGGCCCCACCATGGCCCATGAAAGTTCCTGGGCCAGAGACCGAATCTGAGCTGCAACTGTGACCTGAGCTGCCAGAGACAACCTGCTGTGCCATAGCGGGAACTCCCTAGAAGGAATTTTTGGTGGTGTGGGGATATGCTTGCAGTGTGCCCGGCCCAGCAGGTGTGTGCACAGCACACTTCCCATCACGCTGACTCCCTCTTTTCAAAAACAGTTTCACTGGGTTATAATTGACATACAATCAGCTATTCTTATTTATTTATTTGTCTTTTTAGGGCCACACCCGGGCTAGGGGTTGAAGCGGAGCTGTAGCCACCCACCTACACCACAGCCACAGCAACGCCAGATCCGAGCAGTGTCTTCGACCTACACCACAGCTCACAGCAATGCCGGATACTTCACCCACTGAGTGAGGCCAGGGATCGAACCCGTGTCCTCATGGTTCCTAGTCAGATTCCTTTTTGCTGCGCCACGACAAGAACTCCCAGCTATTCATGTTTAAAGAATGCTGGTCTTGACACGTACACCAGCAGCTAAATAAAGGTTGTTTATCCAACATGCCCAGGTTTTCTTGTGCGCCTTCTGCCCTGCCCACCACCTGCAGATTCATGTGCATTTCCTGGGATTCACACGCACGGAATCACACAGAAGCTACTCTTTCCTGCCTGGCTTTGTTCACTTAGCACGACTGTCTTGAGAGCCACTCCTGCGTCATGTGTGGGCACAGGGGGCAGCTGGACTCCACCGTCTGGACGGAGGGACGGCAGCTGGTTTATCCATTTCCTGCTGATGGGCACTTGGCCTGTCTCCAGTTTGGAGGCGAGGCCAAGAAAGATGCTGGGAACCTCCAGAGCCAAACCTCGTGTGGACAGACGCCGCCTCTTCTTCCGGGCAGACTCCTCGGGGCGGAAAGTAGGAGGAGCTGTTTCCCAGGTGGGTGCACCGCCGAACCCCCGCTGGCAGCGCTCCCGGGACCCGCGTCGAGGGGCTCGGCTGCTGTCAGGTGCAGCGTCTCACCCTGGGGCTCCTCCCGCCGCGCAGCCACCAGTGGGGTGGGTTGGCCCCACACCTGTCCTTGGTGACGTGCTTCTTTAAATAGTTTCCCATTTTCGTACTGAGTTGCATACCTTCTCATTGCTGTTTTAAGAGTTCTCTAGACACTCTGGACTCAAACCCTTTATCAGATGCATGCTTTGCAATCCTGTCTCCTGTGTGGCCGTTTCGTCCTCTTGGCAGGTCCTCTGAGGCAGAAGGGCGCATCTGGGACGTGTTCCTCCCCCTTGAGCGCCTGGGGGGGACTGTGGACACTGGGGCTCCTGCTTCGCTGGCTGTTCGTAGACCCCAGGGCGCCACCTGGCCCCGGGGTGTTTCCTCGTAAATTCCTTCTCAGATGTCTCGCTAACGGGGACCTGTTTAGTCTCGAGGGACCTTTGGTGGTTTATATCTTTCAAGGAGTTTTTCCACTTCATCTAAGATGCTACCTTTGTTGGCATATCACTTTTTTAAAAAAACGCTTTGCTTTTTAGGGCCAGGCCTGCGGCCTGTGGACGTTCCCAGGCCAGGGGTCGAACGGGAGCGGTAGCCGCCGGCCTCCGCCACAGTCACAGCAACACGGGATCCGAGCTGCCTCCGTGACGGACACCCCAGCTCACGGCAACGCCGATCCCCAACCCCCATGGAGCAAGGCCAGGGATCAAACCCACATCCTCATGGATCCTAGTCGGGTTCACGTCAGCTGAGCCACCACGGGAGCTCCCGGCATAAGAGTTTTAACAATATCCCTTCACGTTCCTCTGGGCTCAGGAGCGTCTGCAGGGACGTCGCCCTCTCACCGTTGCTGCTGGCATTTGTGGGTTCCTCTTCTCTTCTTGATCATGTCACCTGGAGGATTATCGATTTTTTTTTCTTCTGAAACAAACAGCTTTTTCTTTTGTTGATTTTCTCTGTGGTTTTCCCGTTTCTGTTATTGATTTTCACGTTTTCCTTTTTTCTCCTCTTTCCTTTGGGTTCCATCCGCTTTCCCTTTTCTGGTTTCTTGTGGTGAAAACGAGGCCATTAGTCTGAGGCCTTAGTCCTGAGATCTCCAGAACGTGCCTTTATCTGCTTCTCGACGCAGCGCTATCAGTTTCGCGTCATATATTTTGAGGGTTTCTTACATACACTTTTATTATTCCTCCCAATGAAAGGATGCATTCGTCACAACGAATTTTGTCACTTTCCCTGGCAATATTCTTCACTGTCTGTTTATTTGAATAGAGTCACTCCAGCTTTCTACTGATTAGGGTTATATGATATGTCTTTTCCTATTTAACCTATTTTTCTTTGTTTTTATTTTATTTTATTTCTTTTAAGCGCCGCACCCGAGGCATATGGAAGTTCCCAGGCTAGGGGCAGAATCAGAGCTGCAGCTGCTGGCCTACACCACAGCCACAGCAACACCAGATGCTTAACCCACTGAGCAAGGCCAGGGTTTTTTTTTTTTTTTTTTTAATTCCACAGGTATTATTGAATGCCTGTTATGTGCTAGATTTCGTTCCAGGTTCGTGGGACACAACAGAAAATAAAACGAAGGTCCTGCCCTCACGGAGCTGACAGTCTAGCATTTACAATCACCTCACCTGGACGCCATGACCATGGGCCCCGTCCCTGCACCTGTGTCGTCAGCCACTTGAGGCGGGAATAAGGGGGCCCGGCTCAGCTGTGGGTAACCAGCCGGGTGTGCTGGAGATGCCAAACAGGACACCACCCCCAGCCCAGCACCCGAACAGGAGACAGGGCTGGAAGTTGACTTTTAATAAGTACGAGGGGGAGAGGGCACGGGGATGGGAGCAGGTGGTCTGCTATGGGGCCGCCCCAGGGCCTGGGCTGCTGCTGCTGCTGCTTGGTGGCTGCCTTGCTGGCCAGGTCCCTGGCCTTCTCCGCAACTGTCACTGCGTCTCCCTGGCCTCTTCCTTAGCCTCCTTGGCTGTTTCAACAAGGGTTTGGGGAGCGGCCTCACTTTGCCGCTTGGCCAAGATGCATTCAAAACCCTGCATGGTCTTGGTGACCTCGCTTTTGAACCGGGCGAGACTGAATCCTGCACAGCTCTGGAGACACCAAATAAGCTCGAGGAGCGGTGAACACATCCTTCCTCCACCACCACCAGCCAGGCGTGGCTGATGCTCTGGCTCTGCGGGTCCGTGACAGAATCCTCCAGGATGTACCCGGGTGAGCAACACTGGAGGCGGGGACTGAACCCGCATCCTCGTGGACCCTCGTCGGGTTCATAACCACTGAGCCGTGAAGGGAACTCCGTCTTTGTATTTACAACGTCTCCCTCCTTCCTTCCTTCCTTTCCTTTCCTCTTCTCTTCTCTTTTTCTTGCCGCCCCCACAGCATATGGAGTTTCTGGGCCGGGGCTCAGATCCAAGTCACAGATGCAGCTTCAGCCACACGGGATCCTTAACCCACTGTGCCAGGGATCAAACCTGCATCCCAGTGCTCCATTGTGCCGCAGCAGGAGCTCCTGAGATGCGTTTCTCACAGCAGCACAGGGCCGGGACCTGCTTCCCATCCAGACCCACCTCTGCCTTTTCTTTGGGTCCTCAGACGTCCAGCTGCTGCGATGACTGATAAGGTTCAAGTGGGTCATCTCGTTACTGGTTTTCTACGTGTCCCATTTGTGCCCATGGCTCTTTCCTGCCGTTTGTGGACGGCCTGTCACTGAGCAGGACGGCCCGCGACCCATCTCAGGGTGGAGGACAGCGAGGACCCTAACGGTGCCCAGCAGGAGGGGCCTGCAGAGCCCAGCCCCGTGCCTTCCGCACTCCCGCCAAGCCCAGCGGTCCCACAGGGAGCGTTGCGTGGTTCTCCGGGGGCTCCCTCCCCGGGCAGACGCCGTGCTGGACGAGGCGCTCATGGCACCCACAGTGAGGTGGCGTCTCCAGGGGGGAAGCAGCCTCTGGGCTGAGGGCTGGTCCCCAGCGAGTACCGCTAAAACGGTTCCATCTACATCTTGCTGGCCCAGGCGTCTGAGCAGCTGCTCTGGGTTCCCTGTCATGGGACACTGACCCGCTTCGAGGCTCCGTTGAGACCCTTCTGCTCCCACCCCACCCCCTGCTGGCATCAGGCATTTGCTTCTACGTTCTCGATAAACTGGGCGTTACTTTTAATGCCAGCTATCTTTTTTTTTTTTTATCTTTTTAGGGCCGCACCTGGAGCATATGGAGGTTCCCAGGCCAGGGGTTCAGTCGGAGCCAGGTGCCGGCCTACGCCAGAGCCACGGCCATATCAGATCCAAGCCGCATCTGCGACCTACACCACAGCTCATGGTGATGCCGGATCCTTAACCCACTGAGCGAGGCCAGGGATTGAACCTGCAACCTCATGGTTCCTAGTTGGATTCGTTAACCACTGAGCCACGACGGGAACTCCCAACTACCTTTTAGAGGCCCAAATAACCAGCTAGCCTGCTGGTCACTTGACGTCTTTTTTATGCCCCTCTTTTCAGAACTCCGGCTGCAGGGCTGCTGCTGCTCTGACCTGGCCCCTGGCTCCCTGGTGACCTTTCCATATTTTGGGTTCTTTTTTCTCTGAGGTCCTGTTTCGGATCGTTCCTATTGCTGTGCCTTCCAACTCGCTAATCTTTTCTGGAAATGTCAAATCTGCTGTTAATCTCATAGTGAATTTTTAATCCCAGACAGTGTGGTGTTTTTCTGCAGAAATGTGATTTAGGTGTTTTTTATACCCACGTGTCTCTATTGGACTTTTGAGAACACAGAAGACACATTCTTTTGTGTGCGCACTGAGGCTGTCCTGCGTCAGTTCTAACTTACTGCCTTTTCTCTTCCTCCGGGGCCGTGTTCTCCTGCTTCTTTACATGCCGTCCCAGTGCAAACCGGAGGGGCCCAGACCCCCGGAGCAGCAGTCCTGGAGCAGGAGACGAGGACGCTTGCTCCATCTCCCCGTGAACACAGAGGCTCAGGGGCAGGTGCCGCATGGGCTCCCTGATACGCTGGTTAAAGGCACAAACTTAAAGCAGTGGGAAAGTGTTCCTACAAGAAACCAGGGATGGTGACAGAGGAGCTAGGAGGCTGGTGTCCCCTTGTCCCCTAAACTGGTGCCCAGAACCGGGAGGGAGCAGAAAGCGTCCCTGACCTTTGTCGTTGAAGGGCGTGTGCCAGGCCAGGAGATAGTTGTCTGGCTTCAGCTGTGAGCAGCCCTCGATGGTGGCGGGGTCGGCGCGGTGCTCCGGAAGCTTCTCCAGGGCGTCCACGTAGCGCCTCACCATCTCGCGGTACAGGTCGTCCAGGCACCAGAAGTCTGGGGAGGAGGGAGGACCGGTCAGGCTGATGGGCGGGGCAGACGTAGGGGCAAGCTCAGGCAGATGGGCGGGGCCAGGGTGGTGGGTGGGGTCAGCCCGATGGGCGGGCCCAGAGTAGTGGGCGGGGTCGGCCCGATGGGCGGGGCGGCAGCGACCATTCCCCCCCCACCTCCACCAGAGGAGAATTTGGTGAGCGTCGCGCACATCCCTGGCTGCCCAGAGAAACCGGAATGGCTTTGGATTTCATTTAATTTCAGTTGCAGTTTGTCCTGTGCTTCTAGTTCCACCCAAGACTCTAGAAAAACCTGCAGCCCTTACACAGCCGACGGTCGATGCCGGTGAGGACCAGCTGGCCGGAAACAGCCTGTCCCTGGGCCATTAGGGACTCAGGTTCAGGCAATGGGGGGGCTGTCCCTGGTCTCCAGCTCCCTTCTCCTCCCACCCATGCCGCAGCCAAGTCCCCACTGCACCCCACGTGGGGAGGCGTTCTGGGTTCGAGTGTGGTCCAGATCCCCAGGGTCCCCCAGATCATGGGGACCCTGAGCTTGGCTGGTCTCACGGCCCCTCCCCCAGCACTGTTCTCTCCCAGGCCAGGCTCAAAGAGGTGTGACCTGCCCCAGGCCAGAGCTGGCAAGGGGATTCCGATAGCAAGGCCTGAGCATTTCTGCCCTTCGATGAGTGCACAGCGTGGTGGGCAAAGGCTGCACGCCCTCCACACGGGGCCCCGGGCGCCTGGTCACACAGGAGCAGAGCTGGATGTGCAGGGCAGAGGTAGGCCTGCCCAACAGCCTGACGGCTCTCGAGTCCGATCTGTGCTGGCACCACAGGCCAGGCCGCGGCTGCAGCAAGGAGCAGGGCTGCCCCTGTCTGGGTGGATTCCTTGGCTCTGGGGGACAACCCACCCCAGGCTCGGAGCAGGCAGGAGGGGCCGTGAGACCAGCCAAGGCAACTGAAAACCAAGCTGCCTCCCAGCAGGGCCCCAGCACAGAGCGGACGGCGGAAAGCAGCCTGCCAAGCAGAGCTCTGAGTGGCGGGCAGACTGGGGGAAGAGCGGCCGCCGGCCCCTGTCCACCTGACCTTCTGTCCATCCCCCACCTCTCAGCAGGGGAGGTCCCCACATGGCCTGGTCATGCTCTGTCGCTGGGCACACATGGCGTTGCCTCCGAGGGGAGTTGGGGAGGGGGTGTGGTGAGACCTGGGTTGGGGGCAATGAGTCTGCTGGTCTTGTGGAGGGTGGCCCTCCCCGGGTGACACCGAGGGACGCTGGCCGGGAGGCATGTCCAGGCTGTTTCTCGTCACCATCTCGGTCCCAAGTGAATAGGCCTGGCCCTTCCAGACCCTATGACGAGTCATTTTGTTCTGGAAAAACATCCTTTTTGAAGGGGAAAAAGCTTCTTAAAAGCAACAAAACTCCTGTTGGTTTCAGGTTCAAGTCTTCAGAACTCAGAGCTTTGCACCTGCGCCCCCCCGCTCTGTAAGCTTCCCTACTTGGTGACAAGGCCACGCCACCTGCTTTCCTCTGTCTCCACTGCCCAACAAATCCGCTTACGAAACCGCTTGTAAGTCTCCTAGCCACCGGCATCGTAAGGAAGGCACAATAGCGATGTCCGGTCACTATAATAAAAGCATTAGCTTGCAAAATGCTGTCACTGTCTGGAGAGCTGGCCTGCTTGTCCCTGGGACAGGCCTGTCTCCTGCCGCCAGAGGCACTTGCTGGCTGCCCCCAGTGCCCCCCCTCTGTCGCAGTGGCGACGTGGCCACTCTGCTTGACCACGGTGGCAGACACTGCTCACTGTCAGATGCACACGACAGTTTGGACAGACAGACAGCTGCCCCGAGCCAGCTTCAGAGGCTCAGGGGGTGCCACTCCCGGAGTGAAGCTCGGAAGTGGGGGCTCCCCTCTCAGCCGCCGGTGGCTGACACAGGGGCAGGCACGCAGGAGCCTTCTGTGGATTGGATGTGTGTATTCTGGTCACGCGCCCACCTTGTGGGGTACTGGACCCCACGGCCCAGGTCAGCATCTGCTTCTGGTCCGCAGTGCCTGTTTCAGAGACACCCCGAGGTGCAGGGGCACCCGCCCCCCACAGCCCCGCAGAGTGTCAGCTCAACGTACTAACTAGCGCCGCGGGGAGTCTGCCTGTCTCTGGAAATCGTGTGAAGTGCTGTTCATAGGGCCCCTGAAATATTTTGCGTCCACTAGCCCCACGGGGTGGGATGGTACTTCAGTGCAGGTGCCAGAGGCTGTCCCAGTGCCAGTCCTGCTCTAGCACACTCGGCTGTGTGGCACTGGCCAAGTAACTCAGCCTCTCTGTGAGCTGTTCCTTTATCTCTAATCCGCCACGATAGAGCCGACTTGTAGGGAGGGCGAGGACCAGATGCCCACGCCTGAAGTTAGAACTGTCCCGGGCCACTGTCAGTGCCATGTCAGAGTCTGCTGCATCACTGTTAACATGGCTCAGAGCCCCTTCCACAGGCTCGTTTGTTATCAAAGAAAAAGGTTGGCGTTCCTGCTGTGGCTCAGCCAGTTAAGAATCTGACTAGCATCCATGAGGATGCAGGTTCTGTCCCTGGCCTCACTCAGTGGGTTAAGGATCTGGCGTGGCTGTGGCTATGGCCGGCAGCTGTAGTTCCAATTCAACCCCTAGCCTGGGAACCTGCATATGCTGCGGGTGCAGCCCTAAAAAGCAAAAAAAAAAAAAAAAAAAAAAAAAAAGAAAAGAAAAACTCTGGGCTGTTTGAAAACTAATTGTAAATGAATGCC
Organism: Phacochoerus africanus; assembly: GCF_016906955.1. Lineage (NCBI taxonomy): Eukaryota > Metazoa > Chordata > Mammalia > Artiodactyla > Suidae > Phacochoerus > Phacochoerus africanus. The sequence continues at coordinate 78,279,277 of NC_062556.1, forward strand.
AACTTGGATTTTGAGTGTGCTGAAAACCCGCACGCTTGTTGAGCATCGGAAGACACCCTCACGGGCGCCCAGGTGACTGACAGGCCTGAGGCGGTGTGACGGCTGAGCCACCATCCTCAGAATTCACACCCTTCATGTGGGGCGGACTCCGCTCAACTCCTGCCAAGAGGACACGGCCTGATCTAACTGGCACAGTCCCACCGCAGACAGGCCAGCTGCTACCCTGGGGTCACCGCACAGATGTGGGCGCAGCAGGACCCAGGAATCTGCCCGGCAACCCACACACAGGCACCATCCACACTTTGCAGCTGTGAGACTCAGAAGGAGGACTGTCAGGCCTGTTTGCTGTGACGCTGTCTTATCTGTGGCGCCTGAGCTCTGCCCCCGCTGTCGCGTTCCTGTGCAGTGACAGCAGAGCTAAACCAGCTCCCAGCTCGGATGATGACAGGGGCACAGGGAAATGTAAATTCCTCCGACTCCAGGGCTGCTCAGGTTCTAATTTTGCAATGGCACGCCGACAGCCCTCACGGGTTTTTAAAGAGCAGACACTGGGGGAGAAGTGGGCCTCCCATCACACACCCGCTGTTTCTCTGAAATTCACGGAAAACTTCTTCCTAAAGTCAACCTGCTACTTAAAGAATGTTCAAGAAGCGCTGTCTCCCCCAGATTCCACCAACTCTACAGCGTTTTCTTAGGACAGCGAAGAAACCATAGTGGCCGCGGTCGTACTTGGTCAACGGCATTTTCACCATAATTCCCCGGAACGGAGACGTCATCCCCAGACAGTAGCGCGTTAACGCGTCCAAGTTTCAAACGGGCTTATTATTTTACATACTTTTGAAGCAAATTCAGAAGCAGCCTTCCCATCTGCAGGGAAGTCGGAGGCCCTCATCCCAAACGGCCCCCAGGGAGTGATCAGATTGGTTTTAACTCTGGAAATGGGCTCGGCGGAGTGAACGCCTACAAACCAATGAAGTTCCAGTTTAGGAAACCGAATCTGCAGGCGCACAGAGCGAAGTGCCCGCGTCACCGGAGAGGCCGAGAGGGCATGTCCCATTCGTTGGGGACCCTAGTGGGTTACAAGGCGATGTTGCAGCCCAGCAGCGACCCCACGCCTGGCTCGTGCTCACCGCGGAAGCCCTGCTGCCTGCGCGCCCAGAGCGAGGGTGCGCCTTACCTGTGACCAGGGCCTCGGCCGTCGCCATGTGCATGATGGTGTTGTCGCTCACCGGCCACTTCTCAGGGGCCAGCACCAGGTGGTCCAGCCCCCCCACTTTCTGCAGCTCCTCCTGGACCCTGGGGCCCGAGGCGCTGTTCTCCCTGAAGGCATTTCTGTAGCCAAGGGCGTCCCCCACGGCGCCCAGCAGCATCGCAGCCCGAAACTTCTCCATCTCGGCGGGCGGCTGCCCTGCCCAGCCTCTGTGGCCTCGCCTTGAGTCCGCCCGGCCGGCCTCTGCTCGGGTCATCGCGTTGCCGTTAGGAACCTCCCCAAATGCCAGGCACTCCTTTTCTGTCTCTGCAGGTGGCACCAATGAGAAAGCCATCTGGACCTGCAGCTCACAGGCCTGCGGGAGCCACGTGGCCGGCGTCTGCGCCCTGCAGGAGGGGCTCCCGGCTGTGGGCGCCAAGCCGGACTTGAAGTGGGGCGTGTGTGCAGTGTTCTCGATCAGAGGGCACACTCCCGGGGCTTTAAGTCTAGTCAACGAAGGCCCTGCGTCCAGTGTGTCACTGTGCCTGCGAGGACCCCGCCCCCGGCTCCCTGTGCCCCCTCCCCCGAGACCATGCATCTGTTTCCTGTCTCCGTGGCCTCGCCTGTCCTGGAATTGCAATTACACGCGGTGCGCTCCGCGCCTCTGTGCCTGCTCCTGGACGGGCGCCCGGCTGACTCATCTACTACATGCACGGATTCATTCCCAGGAAACCTGCTGATTATAAAATGTTATAAAGGCAAAAAGCACACTGAGCTGCAGCGCAATGACCACGCGTGTCTCCCAGCTCCGCGTCCGACAGAGGCTGCGCAGAGAACAGGCCCTTGGGGTGTGTGTGCGAGCCGAGTGCAGAGCCCTGGGCCTCACAACCGGCCACCCTGGACCATCACACCTTCAAAGGCCCGAGGTTCACAGAAAGAACCGTCCCCCGAGCCCCGAGGCTGGGGCTGTGTGTAAACCAGGGGGCTTGACTGGAAACCAGGCATTGGGAGAGCTGTCCTTCTCTGTCCCCAGGTCCCTTGTCCCCCGGGGCCTGGTCGCAGGTCAGACCAAGTGGAAAGTGTCACACCCCGATGTAAGAAGACTCCCGGGAGTCCCCACTGTGGTCCTGCAGGTTGAGGACGCAACACAGAGTCTGTGAGGATGCAGGTTCGATCCCTGGCCTCACTCAGTGGGTTAAGCATCAGGCGTTGCTGTGGCTGTGGTGTAGGCTGGCAGCTACAGCTCCAATTCCACCCCTAGCCTGGACTTCCATATGCCACAGGTGCCTGTGGAAAAGAAAAAAAAAAGAACATATCCGATAAAAATAAAGGTTCTTGATAGAAGGTATATTTGAAAAAGAGTGTATATACACATATGACTGGGTCACTTTGCTGTACAGCAGAAATTGACACAACACTGTAAACCAACTTTATTTATTTATTTAGTTTTATTTTTACAGCTGCACCCAGGCACATGGAAGTTCTCAGGCTAGGGGTCGAATCAGAGCTGCAGCTGCCAGCCTGTGCCACAGCCACGTCGGATCCTTAGCCCTCTGATCGAGACCAGGGATCGAACCTGTATCCTCACAGACACTGTCAGGTTCTTAACCTGCTGAGCCACAACAGGAGCTCCTAAATCAACTATACTTTAATTGAAAAAATTAAAAATTAAGAAAAGAAGATTCTTGCCATTCACTTGTGGCTCAATGGGTTTAAGGATCTGGCGTTGTGACTGCAGCGGCCCAGGCCACTGCTGTGGCATGAATTCCATCCCTGGCTTGGGAATTTCTACATGCTGCAGGTGCAGCCAAAAAAAAAAAAAAAGTTTTGTTCAATAACAACATACTGAGATGCACTTAAATAAATGTTCAAAATGTGGTTCTGGAGAAGGGTTCCAGCCAGCCCAATTCTGAGAGATTCTGAAGAACAGCAGGTCCTGGGTGCGAGGAACGCAGGCTCTCCCGCGGGACAGCCCCTCAGACCCCGCCCCGCAGGTGGAAGGGCTCTGGCTGAGAGCAGAGGGACTGCCCACGCCGGCCTCTTTTGCTAAAACGGAGGCAGCAGAAACTGCTACTGAAGATGCCAGGAGCAACTGCACCACCTGGCCTACGGCGGTGGCAGGCGAGCTCACCCACGCTCACCCGGCACCCGGGCCCTGGCAGCGCGCTAGGGATGGGGATGCAGCTGCCCCCGTGGAGCCGGGAGCCGAGACGTCCGCCTCATTCCGTTAAGCTAAAGCAACACAGCCACGTGTGTTATGTCACCCACACAGAAGGAGGGGACGCCGTCCCGTCCAGAAAGTCTCGGCAGGCACTGAGACAGCACGGGGGCATGTACTTGTTAACTGGTCACGAGCGGTTAACCTGTGAACCTCCAGGGTCTTACAGCTCACAGGCAAGTTGTATCTTGACCCATTTATTTTTCCATATACCAGGTGGTTCCTGGCAATGGGACCGGTCAATTTCTGGTGATGTCTGGGGCATTCGGTATTTCAGGTTTGCCAAGCACGTGGAGGAGGCCTGGGACCACCCCCCAGCCCCTGCCACCAGTGCTGCTCCTTCCCTCCTGCAGGGGCTCCCACCTGACCATGGCAGGGCCGTCCCGCGCCCGCCTGCACGTCACACGCTCGTGTGTTCACGAGCGGCTTATAAGCCGCCTCCCGCTTCAGAACTGCCGTCCTTGTGCGGCTGCCACCCTGGCTTTTCCTGCTCACACATCTGCAGCGCGTCCCCTGATGCTGTCACTGCCCCGTGGCTGCATTCTACTGCACAGACCCACTCCCGACTGAGGGATGCTGTGCTTGTCCCTGGGGGTGGGGTCCGCTGCTGTGACACGGGACCTGGTGTGTGCACGTCACCGGTTCCCCGGGAGGCGCAGGCCTGGGCAGGCGGACGGGTGGGAGGGAGCGGCGGGCCCAGCGCGGCTGCAGCAGCACGCCCTCCTCCCCGGAGCGGCCGAAAAGGCGCCTGGACGTGCTGTCAGGAGGGGCCCCCTGCTCCCTGGAAGCAGCCTGAGCTTCTGGGGAGCAGAGAGCAGGCTGGTGTGGACTCCCAGAGGAGGTGACTCGGGGACAGTCAGGAGTCAGCTGCCAGTGGAAGCCGGGTGGCCGCGGCTCCCTGGAGTGGCAGGGCTGGGGTGCAGGACCCTGCCCGCCACAGCACCAGTGAACAGCACCTAACCTGCTGACCCCTCACACTGGGACAGCCGGCAGGAAGACACTTACCAGCAAAAAGGTGTTCCAGGGGTCTAGAAATTTAAACCTTCCAGATAATACCAGATTCCAGTATGCCACGGCCATTTCCAAATCTGGTAAAACGAGAGAAAGAGGAGTTAACAGGTCCCAGTTTCTCTTTCTACTGCACAGAAAATGACCACTTCTTAGCTGATACTCACTTAATAAAACACAGCGGCCTTGCCCCAGCGTGCCAACTAGTGCCACGTTTACACAGTGTTCCTGGAGCTGTGCTCCGTCGGGGTCTGCAACTCTGGGAAATACACAAAGCACGATTTGTGTGTTAGACTATTTGGACATGTAAATAATTACCCCTAATTAAGCGGTTTTGAAGACTCTAATTTTCTCGTGTATTGGGCTTCTTCAGGACCGAGCGGCCCTGGCTGCTATTAGCGTACTCCATGCGTTTAAAGGAAAACAGACCAACGCGCTTCCCGGGTGATGCGCCACAGGGCAAACACTTGTTTAGAAAGAGGGGCACGGAGCTTCTGACGAGGCCCGCCCGGCCGCCGTAAGGGCCGAGACAGAGCCTGCTTCGAAAGGGGGTCGTCTAAGTCCCACAGAGACCTGGACTTTCTTGAGGCCAAGTCGAGACACACAAGCATGTTTATCTGGTTCCAAGTCAACGTCCCCAACGTCCCCAAGGTCCCGGCGGGAAGGTAGCAGTTATTTCACAATTTCTATATAAACTGACTCTTGGGCGTGCCCGGGACAGGGATGCTGTGTTTTAGGTTCAGTCGCCTGTGACCCCCAATTCACAGGTACTGGAATTCAGTCTCTGCTCCCGGGAGGTTCAGCGTCTATTTCTTTTCATAAGCTCGACGCAAGCACGGGAAGGAGCTGAGGTAACTTCCTGCGCGTGAGGAGGGCTCAGCCCCTCCAGGAACAGTCGTCCTGAAATGCTTTCCAGACACTCTCTTCTTCTTTTTACAGCCGCACCCACACATGTGGAGGTTCCCAGGCGAGGGGTCGAATCAAGCTACAGCCGCCGGCCGACACCACAGCCACAGCAACACGGGATCCGAGCCACGTCTGCAACTACGGCACAGCTCACAGCAATGCTGGATCCTTAAGCCACTGAGTTGAGGCCAGGGTTTGAACCTGTGTCCTCTGGATCCTAGTCGGGTTCGTTACCACTGAGCCACGACGGGAACTCCTCATCTAAATCTTGCTTGGTCCCACGTGGACAAAAACTTCTAAAGTTGGAGCTTTAACCTGAGATATCCAGGCTCAATCATTAAAATTGGTTGAGCAAAAGAAATAAGTTAGTAGCTAATTTTAAATAAAACACCTCTATTCCCTGTGAGTTTACAGTCCATTACAGACGTTCTCAGCCTGAAGTAACCTGGAGTCTTATGAGAAGAAAGACAAGGCCAGAAATTTCGGGCACTGGCAGGAGGGCAGGCTGGCCAGGTCTCACCTACGGCGCCCGCGGCTCAAGGCCAAGGTGCTTAGTCCCGACCTGCTAAGTCTACGTCCTGAGCCCCTGGGAGGGCCGGTCACTGAAATCTATACTCAACTCATCGCAATGATGAAAAGTCTGCCACTGAGAAATGGAGGCAAACCTGGGAAAGAAAGAAAAAGAAAGTTGTATGGCAGACATTCAATCTAGTCTTGGCTTAGTTTGGTCCTCGAAACTTTTCTTATCAAGTTCTCAGTTTGCATGTTTATAAACCACACAACTAGACACAGACCTGTGCCCTTCAGAGGCTGGACTCACTTACAAACACATGCTGAAGGCCGTCCTGATGGACTTGGTCATTTGCAAAGGAACAACAAAACTCAAAATGCAGAGCATGAGCTGGAATCAAGAACAGAAGCTCCTCTGGGGCCGCGGAAGGACCTCTGCAGCAGCAGCTGCTCCGAGCAACCTGTGAGCCGTCCTGGCTCCGAGAGGATGTGGCTCAGAAGGCATCCCTGTTAAACTCATGTCCCCGAGGCCCGTTCAGGGTGGGTCAGCAAAGACCTCCCTCTGTCAAAAAGGACGTGAAAATCCACACAGAACTTAACTTCGCCCAAATCGAGATTCCTCAAAGCCAACCGATTCCAGACTGTAGGCAGCACACAAGTGCTGAGCTTCTGACGCCACAACAAAGAGCCAAGTAGCTCGAATTCTCTTCTGTGTCGACCACCAGTTCAGTACAGGCTGGAGGATAATCACACACAAAACAGAAGTGCATCTTAACACACACGTCTACACAGACACGGAAACGTGGAGGCTGAGAGGGGGAATCGGGGGCGTGTCTGGATTACCCCTTTCCACTGCTGTGTCCACGCCTTTCCTAGGAATCACAGGAAGACTCGTATCGGTCTCAATGGTTTCATTTAAGATTTGCAGCCATGAAATCACTCAGCTTGCTTTATTTCTTTTCTTTTTTTTTTTTTGGTTGTCTTTTCTAGAGCCTCACCCACGGCATACGGAGGTTCCCAGGCTAGGGGTCCAATCGGAGCTGTAGCTGCCAGCCTGCGCCACAGCCACAGCAACACCAGATCTGAGCCACATCCGTGGCCTGCACCACAGCTCCCGGCAACACCAGATCCTTAACCACTACTTCTTTTTTGAAAAGCCCTCAAAAACCCTCTAAAACAAAGTGCAATGTATGAGAAATGTTCAGGTATCTAATCGTTTTCCTTTAGAAGCTATTATTTTCTGTGATACAATTTCACATTCTCTCAATTACTCTCACGAAGCAAAGAAACAAAACTAGTGACTGTTGCAGTTCCCTCGTGAATGATGCTGTTCAACATGCTAACTAAGTGTCTACAGGCGTTAAACACCTAAGAAGCAACGATTTTTCCCACAGTAAAGGAATTACAGGCTAAACTATAAATGCCACCTTTTCTGCTGCCAGATGCTAAGGCAGACCTATTTAAAATAGAGGCTAATCGTATAGGCTCTGTATTGCGAAAGTGTTTCAAAACACTCCTTGCCCTCATACTGAATTTCTCTGACAGGTTCATGAACGGGAAAAGTACATTTCTAAGCTTTGAACTGGGTAGTTACTTTTGACCGATTGACCAGCTCCTGGAAACTACCTTGAGATGAAAACACGTGTCCAGTGCAAAGGCTCGAGTGAGCGTGTGGCTGCAGGGCTGCCCGCGCTGGGCCTCAGGTGACAGACACATGGCTCCCGCCGCCTGCCCCTCCAGCCCTTCCCGCGAGGCCACCCTGCGAGGACGCCCCGGGGCCACGTGGAAGAGCAGCAGCAGTGGCCGGCGTTCCCCCTCGTCCAGCCACCCGGTCACGCAGCTGAGTGTCTGAGCTGACAGCCGGGAACAGAAGCGCCCGGGCAGAGCGGCCCGCGCCTGACACACGGGACCTCGAGCCATAAAGCCAGGACTGTGGCTTGAAAGAACCAAGTCTGAGGTTCGCTGTGACAGCAACTACTACCCACAGCAGGGGCCTAGGTGGCCTGAGCACCTGCTCCGGCCAAGCCCCTGCTGCCACAACCTGCTGTCTGCAGAGCCTGCTTTTCAGGGGCCGAGGACAAGTCACAGCTTTGAAATGGGTCTTTAACGTGTCCCACCTGGGGCAGGTGACCTTATGAGATAAAGACTCTTTAAAAACAACGCTACAGGAGTTCCCGTCGTGGTGCAGTGGTTAACGAATCCGACTAGGAACCATGAGGTGGCGGGTTCGGTCCCTGCCCTTGCTCAGTGGGTTAACGATCTGGCGTTGCCGTGAGCTGTGCTGTAGGTTGCAGACGCGGCTCGGATCCCGCGTGGCTGTGGCTCTGGCGTAGGCCAGTGGCTACAGCTCTGATTCGACCCCTAGCCTGGGAATCTCCATATGCCGCGGGAGCGGCCCAAAGAAATAGCAAAGACCAAAAACAAAAAAAAAACAACGCTACACTCGAAAGTTCAATGTGGAGTTCCTGTCGTGGCGTAATGCAAACGAATCCAACTAGGAACCATGAGGTGGCGGGTTCGATCCCTGGCCTCGCTCAGTAGGTTAAGGATTCGGTGTTGCCGTGAGCTGTGGTGTAGGTTGAAGAAGTGGCTTGGATCCTGCGTTGCTATGACCGTGGTGTAGGCCAGCAGCTATGGCTCCCATTGGACCCCTAGCCTGGGAACCTCCATATGCTGCGGGTGTGGCCCTTGAAAGCAAAAAAAAGAAAGTTCTGTGCAATGCTAACCCTTTTTAAAACATTTTCTTTTCAACATTAAAAGGGAGGAATCACACAGGCTGCAAAATATTAATAAATACAAATATTTCAACAGAAGCTTAAATATCCTAAATTATACTGATGGCATTAGCGTCACGCAGCCCTCAGAAAGAAAACTGCACAATCACCCACGGACATTTCGGGGCGCCTTTTCCTCGTAACCACTGAACAACAGGAAAGAATAAATGATGGCTGTCATTTTAAATTTGGATCAGACTAATGATCACTTTGAAAAATGAAGCTCTAAGAATTAAACTGCTCAAAGGTAAAGTAGCACCTGCACCTGCCCTTTGAAGCGCAGTGATAATTACACTCAGACCTGAATCAGCCAGATTTTAGAAAAGAATGGAAAGCTTATCTCTTCCTCAGGTGAACATTACTTAGGGAGAGTCAGATAATGGAAAAAGGTTTTTTAAAAAGGCAGAAGAGGAAGAAATCGTGTCGCCGGCAGGAAGAAGCACCTGAGAGGTGGCCCCGTCCTGCCACCTGAAGACGGCCTGGTCCTGCCACCTCCCGTCTCGCCCTCCTCTGGCCCCGAGGCTGAGCCAAACCAACCTCCCTCTGCCGTCTGCTTGTTTACTGTTCTGAGGAGACTGGTAATAGTTTCTTTTCTTTTCTTTTCTTTTATTATTTTTGCTCTCTAGGGCTGCATCTGTGGCATACAAGAGATTCACAGGCTAGGGATCGAATTGGAGCTACAACTGCCAGCCTACACCACAGCCACAGCAAGGCCAGATCTGAGCTGCGTCTGTGACCTACACCACAGCTCACGGCAACGCTGGATCCTTAACTCTCTGAGCGAGGCCAGGACTCAAACCTGTGTTCTCATGGACACTAGTCGGGTTCATTACCACTGAGCCATGATGGGAACTCCTGGTAATAGTTTCTGGAGAACACTGATAATAGATTTTGGTTAATCAAGGTCCAAAATAAAACAAGCTTTAATTTTTAATGACTATTTGGTCTCAGCTCCTTAGACAGGAATGGAGTGGAGCAGAGAAGATAAAAACCAAGGGTTTTCGTTCCAAAAGTGAAAAAAAATCAGCTCCTAAAAGAGCAGTCTTGGGCTATCAGGATGGCTGTCACACATTAAACAGAAACAAGACGAGGAAACAACGAGCACGCACGAGGGTTTGAAGAAGCTGCAGCCTTGTACCCTGTTGGTGGGAGGGCGGGGCAGTCACTGTGGGGAGCAGGATGGCGGGTCCCCAAAATCAAACAGGCCCCTCCCACCCAGCAATCCCATTTCTGGGGTCTAAGAAAGAGCTGAGAGGGGCTCGCGCGGGGGCGCCCACCGTGCTCAGGGCAGCAGGACTCCGGGAGGCACAGGCGGAGGTGGCCCAAGGGCCCACCGACCGCCGACCGAGGGGCGAGCTGCGCCCCAGCCACGCGGGGGGCCTCAGCTCCAGAGAGAGAAGAGCTGCACAGCGACAGCGAGGAGGAAGCTGAGGACACTGCTGAACGGGATGCACAAGAGGACACATCTGGGCGCGTCCAGTGAGTCGGCACCTTGGGGAGTCAAATTCCCAGACAAGAGACTAGATGGCGGGAGTCAAGGGCTGGGTGGAGGGGGGAAGGGGACGGTCCTCAAGAAGAACACCTTCTCAAGACAGACGGCGGGACGGCGGGGACAGTGGGGACGGCGGGGACGGCGGGGACGGGGGGACGGACGGCGGGACGGCGCTGGTGAACGTACTTCGTGCCACGGAGCTGCACACCTAAAGCCAGTTAAAATCATTTTTTAAAAAAAGATAAAAGAAAGGAAAATCTCGGGGAAAAAACGCCAAGGACCCTGACGGGATGGGTTGAGAACAAGCAGCCACACACCTCAGCGCCTCCCGTCTGTTCTTAGAGCACTGTTCGATGAGAACTCAACACTCCGAGGCATCAGGAAGGGCCTGAAAAAGAGCTCGAAGAGGCAGCGCAGCTTAAAATTTCTCTGCATCTTTACATAAAAACTGATAAAGCCACAAGACGGCAAACCCCAAACGAAGTGGGAGAGACGGGAGGGGATGGGCCGCCGTGGGGGGTGGGCAGAGGAGATGGGGTGGCCAAGAAGGTGACCGCTGCTGAACGCGGGAACCACGCACGGGCCGAGTAACAGGAGACTCGGGAAGGAAACTCAGTGAAAGGAACAGGATAAAGGCTACAAATACAACCCAAGGATATTTTTCCTGAAACACAGAGGTTAGAAAGGACTTGTCTAAAGAGCCCAGAACACCCGCTGCTGCTGAGCCCGAGGGGCCGGCGCGCAGACACAGGCCGAGGGCCCTGGGCCTCAAGCGGAAGGAAAATGGTGCTGCGGGGCCAGGGCCAGGGCGGCCCCGGGGGGCGAAGATCGGCTCATCCTCAGGCGACTCAGCAACAGCCAACGGGACGGGAGGGCGTGGGCAGTGCGGACGGACGTTCAAGGAGAGACGAGCAAAGGCTCCGTGTCTGGGAGAAGCGCCCTCGACTGCTGCGGCCACTCGCCCCGGACGCTGGGCGACCTGCCTGACTGCACACCTGGCCGCCGGGGGCGAAGGGAGAGAGCTGGCGGTGCTCCCTTTTTAAAGGGGGAGAACGTCTCAGTGTTTGTGCTGGTGGCAGAAGGAAGGACAGCAGAATAACACAGAGAAGCTTAAGTCAAAAAAACATCCTGGAGTTCCCGCTGTGGCTCAGCAGGTTAAGAACCCGACACAGTGTCTGTGAGAATGGAGGTTCAATCCCTGGCTTGCTCCGCAGGTTGAGGATCCGGCATCGCTGTGGCTGTGGCATCGGCCTCAGCTGCAGCTCCGCTTTGAGCCCGAGCCTGGGAATCTCCATGTGCCCTGAAAGGGGAAAATCGTCCCGTCTCCCTGACCTGGAACGAGAAGCACCAGCAAGGAGAAATCGAGTACTGCCTGGAAGTAACATTCCCCGCCCAAGGAGCCCAGGCTTCGTGGCAGACGGCAGGGCCCAGGTCCAGGGCAGGAGACCCACAGATGGAGAGAAAGCCGCCGCACGCCTGGCCGAGTGCAAAGGACCAGCGGCAGAGGCTCCGGCTGCAGATGGGACACCATGAGCCTCAAAGGGTCGGGACTGGGACGGACTGCCCTCGACCTCTGCCTGCACCCAGGACACCACAGTGACATGAACAATGAGCACGGACCCTAAGCTGCCGGCGACAGCCCATTACCTGTCAGCTGCTACAATGAAGCCCGAGGCGAGCCTCCGTCCTGCCTCTTCCGAAGGAGCTGCGCCTCTGGGGACTGAGCACCAGGAGAGGAAGGTCTTTCCTTATAGGACGCTCCAAAGAACAAGCACCAGAAAGCCAAGGGACCAGGAGTCACCCTGAACGCGGGGAGAGATGCCGGCAGTGACGCCCCACTGCGCCCGGGGCCACAGGACCACATCCACGCCAGTCCCCAAACAACCTCCTGGGGAGCAGGTGCCTGACCCCTCGCTGACCTCTTGACCTGCGGCCAGGACGAGGGACGAGGGACATGGGAGGAGGTGGTAAGAACGAACCCTGGACGCTCGCCGGCCAACGCGGCCACAGCAGCGACCTGAAGCCACGCCTCCTCTGGGCTCCCAAGTGCTTTCGGGGTCCCCCGCACCTAATCTGGGCACCTTCCAACAGCGCTTTTACTCCGCGGACTCGTCTTCAAAACACACACTCTGATAGACCTGTTTAAGCCCTATTTAAAAGACCACATAATTCCCTTCTCCAAACTTGTCCGAGATTTTACTGAGCTAAACATAGGTCTGTTACACGAGGCAGCAAAACGCTGATGGATACGGATGATGTTTCCAAAGAGGTAAATAAAACTATACAGTCCTTGGGGGAAACTAATGAAGATACACAGACTCTACACCCTCAGACCAAGAACTCCGACTGAAAATTTAAGTTAAAAATTCTCCTTATGGGGAGTTCCCGTCTTGGCGCAGTAGAAGCGAATCCAACTAGAAACCATGAGGTTGCCGGTTCGATCCCTGGCCTCGATCAGCGGGTCAAGGATCTGGTGCTGCCGTGAGCTGTGGTGTAGGTCGCAGACACGGCTCGGATCTCGCGTTGCTGTGGCTGTGGTGGAGGCCGGCAGTTGCAGCTCTGATTGGACCCCTAGCCTGGGAACCTCCATATGCCGTGGGTGCGGCCCTAAAAAGACAAAAGACAAAAAGAAAGATTCTCCTTATGTACCACACAAGCTATGTTTTGGTAAAATCGTACACCTCTGAAAGAAGTACTGCAGTGTAATCCCATACACCTCAGCACTGGCTTCAGGTAAGTTAACTTGAACTCTCTAGACGGGGACAGGGTTAAGGACACCTGGCCTAACCCACGCCCCCATCACCTGTATCACCTGCGGCTTCTCTAACCTGTTACCAACCACACATCAGTGGGAAGAATGTGGAGCATCTGCAAACGAACTTACACTGGAAATTATATACTTGACCCCAAAGCTGAGAGTGACTACTGGCTGAAGCGTTTGAGGGCGTGGCCCCCCCCCACTCGGAGGAAAAGACACCAAAAGAGGGACAACAGCCTTCCTGCTGGTCACATGTACTCACCATCTCATCAAAATGTCTCTCACACCTGGGGTTTAGACTCACCTAGTCCCTTTTGCCCGGGGCTCTTGGCAAAGGAGAAGGTGAACTGGTAAAGGTCCTTGAACTTCACCGTGTCCTTAAGCTCCTGCTCCAGCCTGGGCAGAAGCGCTTTCAGCTGCTCCGTGCTATCACACCTGTAGCAAGAGAAGAGCTTTGCTGCGTGGGTGGGGTGGGGGCACGGGCCTCCCAGCCCCAGGCAGCCCCCCGCAGCCCCCGTGCACCTGGAGGTCTCGTGTGTCCCTTCTCTGGCTAAAGGGACTGGAAATGGCTAAAACTGCTTGTGGTGACGGCCACAGCTCTGTGAACACACCAACACCTCTGGCCTGTGCGGTGTGTGAGTTCTCTCCTAACAAAGGCGTCGTGAAAGGAAAAGCCATCCCGTGTCTGAGCTGGAACACAGACACAGCTGGCCCTGCAGCCCGGAGATGTGGTGCCCTCAGGGACTGGCAGAGCCGTCCTACGGCACCTATGCCACTGCACCGAGGGACCTGCATCCCAACAGCTCGGGCTTAAATACCCAGCAAAGAAAACAGGACTCCACTGCTTTCAAGATGGGTTTTCCTCCAAAATGGCAATCACCTTCAGGAATGTTTAGAGGCCCTCATTAAAGTGGAAATCCAGACTAGCCAAACATAAACCTCGTTTTTTATTTGGACTGCACAGCAAGGAAGGGAGGGAAAGCCTCACTTCACTGACCCACGCACCCAAGAGTGGGGGCGGGGAGACCCGCAGGGGCTGGAGCTCAGGACGTCCCTGTCGCTGCCCCCCCTCTGCGGCCAGCCGAGGCTCCTCATGCCTCCGTCGCCCGGCCAGTGCTCTTGGCAGGGTGGGTTTGTTAGGGATCCCTGCTTCCAAGTTTACAGATGGGAACGCAAGGTGGGTATCACTTTGCACCTGCTTTCTGTGCCCACATTGGGCGCGTGAGGTTCCTTCGTGCTGCTGAGGGGGCTCTGGTTGGCTCATGTCCGTTATCATGAGGCATAATTCTATTCGTTTATATCTTATACCGTCTACATGCTAAGGCTGGTAAATATCCTTGGCTGTTTCTGGTCTTCAGGTGACAAAGAGGACCATTAAGAGGCTTCTATGCCTGTGTCTTGGCAGACGCATGCCTCACCCTGACTTCGTGTCACTAGCCATCCAGCAGAGCTGTCCCAGGACAGTGAGTGGAGAGGTGCCACTCCCGTCCTTTCATCTGCACCCCCAGAATGAGGCCAAGCACCTGCCCGCGTGGGCATCGTCTTTTGGGAAGGGCTCGTTCCGGCCTCTTGCCCACTTTCCATTAGGTTCTCTTTTCTTGCGGCTTTGCAGGAATTCTCTCCCATCCGGGACCAAGGCCTTGCCAGCTGAGTGTGTCCACACTCACCTACCGTGTGGACAGCCTCCCCCTCACCTCCGGACCAGAGGTCTCGCTTTCAGCCAAGCACATCCTCCCGTCTGGGCGTTTCACACCTCTCTCCGCTGCGTGGCCGGGAAGTCACTCTCACCCCGTCATTTTCGAAGGGTTTCCACCTTGAGCCTTTCACACTGAGATCTACGAGCCACTCGAACCATCTGCGGTGTGGGGGCCGTCAGGCAGAATTGTTTGCTGCTTGATGAGACAATTCTCGCAGGCACACTGACGGAAAGGCTGTCCTTTCTCCACTCAGGGCTACCTTGGCCGCGCAGCGACCGTTCCTGTGGAGGCAGGTTTGTTTCCTGGCTCTCCATTCCGCTCCACTGGTCTAATGATCCGCTCTGGCCCCGATACCACGCGGTCTTAGTTACCGCAGCCTGAAACGTCCCAATTATCTTGTGGAGCAAATCTTTCCACTTTGCTCTTCTTTAATAATTGTTAGCTTTTTTTTTTTTTTTTTTTTCATTTTTGGCTGCCCTGTGGCATACAGAGTTCCCAGGCCAGGTATCAGATCTGAGCTGCAGTCTCGACCTACACTGAAGCTGTGGCATTGCCAGATCCTTAACCCACCGTCCCTGGCCAGGGATGGAACCCACATCCCAGTACTTCCAAGATGCCACCAATCCCATTGCATCACAGTGGGAGCTCCAGTTAGCTAGTCTCTCTTTTTTTTTTTTTTTTTTGCTTTTTAGGGCCACACCTGCAGCATATGGAGGTTCCCAGGCTAGGGGTCTAATTGGAGCTGCAGCTGCTGGCCTAGGCCACAGCCACAGCAATTTGGGATCTGAGCCGTGTCTGCAACCTACACCACAGTTCATGGCAATGCTGGATCCTCAACCCACTGAGCAAGGCCACGGATTGAACCTGCAACCTCATGGTTCCTAGTCCGATTCATATCCTCTGCACCAAGACAGGAACTCTGTTAGCTGTTCTTAATTGTGCATGTTCATATACCTTTAAACTCTGCACAATACCTCAATCTACCACTTATTGGAGTTTTGACTGAGATCACATTAAATTTGGAGACAAGCTCAGGGACAAGACAACGAGTGCTCCCGCCAGAAGCAGGAGAGCTCCTCCCCTTACTCTGTCACCTCCTACAGGCAGGTGGCACACACTTCTCCAGACTCGTCCTGGGTGTTGCATTTTTCTCACGTTGCTGAAACAACCTGCACTTTCAAGTTCACTCTGCTTGGCTGCGGTTGCATTCAGTGCTCTGAAATGCCAAGGTCCTTGTTTGCCGTCTCGGCTGAACTAACTGTGGGTTCTAATATTTTATCTGCATCTTGGACCAGCTAAGACCTCCTGTTCCATGCTGACTCCAAGGGGGCATTCCTGTTCCACTAAATATAAGGTTTGCTTTGCACCTGAGAGGAGAGAGGTGTCAGATTTAGGGCTGTTCCCTTTATTCTTAATTTGCTGTGATTTAAAAAAAAATCATGAATGGAATCGAATATCAAACCCATGTTATGCATTGAGGTAATACCCATGCCCTCTCCTTTCTGCTGTGACTGTGCTGAATTCCATTGATCAGCTTTGTAATTTTATTTCTTTTTTTTTTGTCTTTTGTTGTTGTTGTTGCTATTTCTTGGGCCGCTCCCCGTGGCATATGGAGGTTCCCAGGCTAGGGGTTGAATCAGAGCTGTAGCCACCGGCCTACGCCAGAGCCACAGCAACACAGGATCCGAGCCGCGTCTGCAACCTACACCACAGCTCAAGGCAACGCTGGATCGTTAACCCACTGAGCAAGGGCAGGGACCGAACCCGCAACCTCATGGTTCCTAGTCGGATTCGTTAACCACTGTGCCACGACGGGAACTCCCAGCTTTGTAATTTTAAACAAACCTTGCATTCCTGGACTACAACGAACTCTGCCGTGAAAAATTATCCTGGTTTTTTGGTTGATTTGTTTTGGGGGCTCAGTTTATCTTGCTAAAAACTTGTTTAGGATTTTTGCATCTTAGGTTCCTCATGTATACCTTGTGGTTCTTACGACGGAGCGCGGTCTCCACTTTCCATCTCAGAATGTCCTTCTCCAGGTCCTACTATCTAGGTTGTGCGGGGCACCAAAATATGCAGGGGAGAGTTTCTTCCTGTACTGTTCTCGGAAGAGGCTGTGTAAAATTGGTATTATTCCCCTACCCTTCCTCTAGCTCATGGCCACACCCGCAGCATATGAAGTTCTCAGGCCAGGAATCGAATCTGAGCCACAACTGTGACTTATGCCACAGATGCAGCAATGCCAGACCCCGCTTGTTCAAAGGAACAACATCCGCACACGTTTCAACGTACCCAGTTATCTTTTGTCCTATCTTTAACTACACTGTGGTCAGAAAACATGCTCTGCATCACCTCAATCCTTTGAAATTTGCTGCAACTTACTCTGCTGCCCAGTTGAGGGTCAATATTATGAATGTGCTGTGTGTCTTTTCTGAAAAAACCACGCATTCTTCAACATCAAGTGCAATGTTCTAAATCTGCCCTCCGCCCTTCGCGGGCCGTCCCAGCCTTGTGTTTCCTTACTTTCACCCACTTACTCCGTCACACACCTATAACATGTATGTGAGAAGTCCCCGCTTTGCTTGTACATTTTTTCTTCATCTTTTTGTTTTTATTGCTTTTTAGGGCTGCACCTGCGGCATGTGGACGTTCCCAGGCTAGGGGTCAAATCAGAGCTACAGCTGCCGGCCTCCACCACAGCCACAGCAACACCAGATCCGAGCCGTGTCTGTGACCTACACCACAGGTCATGGCAACGCCGGATCCTTAACCCACTGAGCGAGGCCAGGGATCAAACCTGCAACCCCAGGGTTCTTAGTCGGATTCGTTTCTGCTGTGCCACAATGGGAACTCCTTTGCTCGTACATTTGTATCTTTCTTTTCTTTCTTTTGGCCGCACCTGTGGCACGTGGAAGTTCCTGGGCCAGGGATCAAACCTGACCCACTGGAGCAACACAAGCCACAGCACTGACAATGCGAGATCCTTAACCAGGGACTCTTGTATCCTTCTCTTTACAGCGTTAACTTCTGCTTTGAACAAACTACTGCCCCCTGGTGGAACAAGCCTGCTACCATTCACAAATGTCCTTCACTAGCTCTACAATCGCTTTTTGCTTCAAAGCTTATTTTAACATTAACAGCCACATCAGCCTTTTTTTTGGTTAATGTCTGCATAATACGTCATCTTCTGTCCTTCAGATGGATTGGGGCCCCCATGGCCTAGTTGTATATGTTGCAAACAATATGCAGGGTAGTTGATTTTTAAAACTCCATCTAACATTTAGTCCACTTACATTTAAGTAATCACATAAATGCCGACAGATGGAGACTTCCAGCCTCCATTCTACTATGTGCCTGCTATCTCTTCTGTCATAAGCTAATTTTCCTGTGTGTTTTTTTTTTCTTGGATTCTTTTGAATTTTAAAATTATTTTATTTCTTGCTCTATTATTTAGAAATTGCAGATAAATTATAATTCTCCTACCTAGTGATTATTACACAGAGAGAAGAATATTTTCTCCCACTGCTTTATCTTTCTTTTTTTTTTTTCAGTGCTGCACCTGCAGCATATAGAAGTTCCCAGGCTAGGGGTGGAATGAAAGCTACAGCTGCTGGCCTCCATCACAGCCACAGCAATGCCAGATCTGAGCCGCGTCTGCAACCTATACCACAGCTCACAGCAACACCACATCCTTAACCCACGGAGTGAGACCAGGGATCGAACCTGTATCCTCATGAATACTAGTCAGGTTCTTAACCCCCTGAGCCACAACAGGAACTCCCCACTGCTTTATCTTTTTCATTTTCTTAACAGTATCTCTTATTTATTTATTTTATTATTACTATTTTTATTGAAGTACAGTTGATTTACAATGTTGTGTTACTTACAGATACACAGCACAGTGATTCAGAATATATCCATGTATTCTTTTCCAGATTCTTTTCCCTTGTGGGTTACTAGGAAATATGGAGCGCAGGTCCCTCTGCTGTCCAGCAGGCCCTGTTGGTTGTGTCTATTTTATGTACAGTGTGTGTGTATGTGTGTGTGTGTGTGTGTGTGTGTGTGTGTGTTAACTCCACCCTCCTAATTTAGCCCCTCCCAACAGTACGTCTTCATAAGCAGACGTTTGCAACTTGTATGAAGTCCAGTTTATCAACTTTTTTTCCTTTATGGCTAGTGGGTTTTGTTTTGTTTTGCTTTTTGCTTTTTAGGGCCACATCCATGGCATATGAAGGTTCCCAGGCTAGGGGTTGAATCAGAGCTACAGCTGCTGGCCTACACCACAGCCACAGCAACGCAGGATCTGAGCCGCATCTGAGACCTACACCACAGCTCACGGCAACGCCAGAGCGAGGCCAGGGACTGAACCCTCAACCTCATGGTTACTAGTCGGATTTGTTTCTGCTGCACCACAGGGGAACTCCCCAAATTAATTTCTGTATATGGTATGAAGTAGATACTGACGTTCGGTTTTCACGTTCGCCCAGTTGTTGCAGCATCGTAGGTTGAAAAGATTCTTCTTTACCCCATTGAAATAATCAAAATGGACTAACAATCTTGCAATAGTTGAACAAAGTAAGAGGACCAGACGAATTCATTTCCGGACTTACGAGGCCACAACAATTCTGAATATGTGGCATCCGGTTAAAGACAGATAAAAAGACCCATGGAATCGGCTAGAAGATCCGCATGCACAATTCTTTGTTTTTAAAAAGACATCAGAGTATCTCATACGTTTTATTCAGTTCACCTAGGAAGCCCCCAACGAAAGGATGTAGAATTAACTGTTAAAGGCAGGTTTTCTGACACAGTCGAGAGTTAAGAGCCAGGAGTTCCCGTCATGGCTCAGCGGTTAACGAAGCAGGCTAGTATCCACGGGGATGCGGGTTTGATCCTGACCTCGCTCCGTGGGTTAAGGATCTGGTGCTGCTGTGAGCTGTGGAGAAGGTCACAGATGTGCCTTGGGTCCTGTGTGGCTGTGGCTGTGGTGCAGGCCGGCAGCTCCACCTCTGATTTGACCCCTAGCCTGGCCATATGCTGCGGGCAGGGCCCTAAAAAAAAAAAAAAAAGACTTAAGAGCCAGGGAAAAGGGTGAAGAAATCCTAGCAGAGAAGACACAGAAGCCGAAGCAGTTTCTAGAGCTTAGTGCTATTTGGACTAGAGGCAAACAGCCCTTCGCATCCCCGAGCACGAGCGCGTCTCCTCACCGCAGTCTGCGAACCGCTCACAGTTCTCGTGGTCCGTGTCCGCACGAGGCCCTCACCTCCCACTGGCGTGAGCAGAGAGCCATCCCCACCCGCCGTCGCCTCGTCGCCGTAAACTGCGCTCTGCACGCGCCATGGGGGAGCACGCGCGAGTGTCTACGACGTTTTGGAAGGACTGACACTCAAAAGCTTTAAATCACACTCTTAAAGTTATGACACTTAACAGGGTCATCGAAATGTAAACACTTTGCTTGTACAGCATAGTTCCGGACAGCGTCTAAGAAGTGCCGGCTGGCATCTCTACGGGAGGCTCTTATTCCCTAAACCTCCCCCGTGGGGCATCGTCAGAGGTGGGACAACGTGCAGAGTGATGCCAGTGGAACCCCGCTTTTTGTTTGGCTGCACCCGCAGCACGGGGAGGTTCCTGGCCCAGGGATCGAACCTGTGCCGCAGCAGGGATCTGAGCCACTGCAGTGACTTGCTGCGCCACCAGGGAATGCCTCAAATGCTTCTTTAAGAGGGTGTTTTCCCTTCTAAAACTACTGCGAAGTCATCCGTGCTTTCCGAGGTGCAAAGAACACACACAAACACGCTGTTACGCTGCGGGAACAATGACACATCTGCCGTCTGGTGGTTCGGTACCACCGTCAGCAACGCGCCAAGAGGGGAGAAATAAGGCCTCACAGCGTCAGTCGTCTCGGGAGACTCGTTGAGTGCTGTCCGCACGGCTTAAGAACATGTTTACCTAAGGCTTTCAGGCTCCTTCAGCAGCTAAAAATAAGCGCATCTAAGCTGTCAACGCTGAGATACCAGAGTCCGGCCGGTCAGCAAGCGGGCCTCTACGGCACCTGGCGAGAGGCTCCACGAGCCTCACGCTGAGCAGACGCTGACGCCGCGCGTTCTCATTGACCCTCTGACTCACCCCACGAGCGAGAAGCGTCTCGGGTGTTCAAGAACCCTTTAACCCAACCTCGCAGTGTTACAAGCAAAACACCAAGTGACGTTTTATTAATGTCTAACCTGGCCGCACGCTGAATCACACATTTAGCAGACAGTCTCATGAGATGAACTGAGTGGCTGGAAACAAAGACATAAACCACCTGGAGGTTTACTGTCAGTTCAAAACTGGAAGGAAAACAATTCAAAGGGAGAAAACGCTACAAAAGGATTAATCTGAATAAAAACACTGAATGGAACTAACCGGAATTTAAAAGGAAACCAAGGGCTTGATGCGCAAATGAAGGAGACATTTGTAAGACACACCAAGAGCATAAACTGATCTGAAGTTTCCAGGTTGCTGAAAAATAATTACTGTTGGAAGTAGCTTCCTTTCAGAAAAAGTGTACACAGAGACCAATTTACTTACCCAAGCTCTGTCATGCCATCTACAAATTCCTTCTTGCTAAATTCACACTGAGTCGCAGCCCTGAATTTCCATGCTATAAGCAAAACGCTGATACTGGCAGGGTCTAGGCTTAAGTCATCACAAAACCGTTGAATCCCATCAATTCCAATTTTATTTTCATCTTGTGGATCTATGGTTCAAATTGAGGAAAAAAGAAATTAAAAGTACTACTACAACAGGTGGGAAGAATCACACCCCCGCTGCACGGTTCTAGCAAGTACGTTTCAAACATGTCAAAGCACTGCAGTTTTCTACCATACAGGAAAGAAGCAGCAAGGAATAATAACTGGCTCAGCAGTTAACAAATCTGACCAGCATCCATGAGGATGCAGGTGTGATCCCTGGCCTTGCTCAGTGGGTTGCCATGAACTGTGGGGTAGGCTGCAGATGCAGTTCCGATCCCTCGTTGCTGTGACTGTGGTGTAGGCCCGTGGCTACAGCTCCGATGCAACCCCAGCCTGGGAACCTCTACATGCTGCGAGTGGGGCCCTAAAAAAAAAAAAAAAAAAAAGAAGAAGAAGACGAAAAAGGAGAAAAGAAAAAGAAAACAATGCTCATTTTTGGAAAAACTCTGAGTCTTTTTTTTTTTTGTCTTTTCTAGGGCCACTCTCGTGGCACACAGAGGTTCCCAGGCTAGGGGCCCAATCGGGGTTCAGCCACCGGCCTACACCACAGCCACAGCAATGCAGGATCCGAGCCACATCTGCAACCTACACCACAGCTCACGGATCCTCAACCCACTGAGCGAGGCCAGAGATCAAACCTGAAACCTCAGGGTTCCTAGTTGGACTTGTTAACCACTGAGCCATGACAGAAACTCCACGAGTCTATTTTTTAAATCACAGAACATGTTTCTGAACCAAGATTTTTTTTTCTTAAAAAAAAATGCAACTTTCAATTGATTTTTCGGATCTAAATAGATTAAGTATACACAGTATTTGCAAAAGTATAAAATGAAAATAATAAGAATGTAAAACTAAGGGAGTTATTCTGTTTGAGATAATAAATTGTGGGAATATTAACCTTAGAAACTGCGAGAAAGAAAAGGTGAAGCAGCTCCTGAGAGGCTGCCGCTGTCGCGTCACGTGGAGACCTGACACCTGATGCAAAGCCGAAGCCAGCTGAGCCATCTGCGTCCGCAGAGACTCACCACACAGACTTATTTTTGCAGCATGACTGTATTTTGACAGGAAAAGCTCTAGTCTAAGTGCCGACTTCAATAAAAATAACAACTGTCCCCAACAGACGACACAAAGGTTTCTCTGCCAAGAGCGCTTCCAGAAGCTGATACAACTGGAGTTGGTGCGGGCTCAAGCGTCGGGAGAAGGATGACTCGACCCTCGTGGCAGAATTATTCTCATGACTTGGGACCATCCCTTTTTCTTTTGTCTTTTTAGGGCCACACACGCGGCATATGGAAGTTTCCAGGCTAGGGGTTGAATCAGAGCTGCATCTGCCGGCCTACACCAACGCTGGATCCTTGACCCACTGAGCGAGGCCAGGGATCGAACCTGGCCTCATGATTATTAGTCAGGTGCATTACCACTGAGCCACAGAGGAACTCCCGACTTGGGACAGTTCTTAAACGGCCTTCTCACCAGGTTTTCCTGCCTCAGTGGATGTGCTGGGGAAAAAGTGTACTAACGGGTGTGGCAACGCGGCCTGGACACCAAGCCTGCAGGTAGTGGCCACCCTCAGCTGACCGCGGGTGCATTAGCCTCTGCCTGGCACAGGTGCGGGCAGGAGGACTCACTGCCCATCAGGGTTCAGACCCCCTACCCCCGAGTCTACAGCGATGAGCAGCCACGGTCATTTAAACAACCGAGCTGAGCAGCTGAGCATCAGCAGGATGGGCAGGCCACAGGCCGCTGCCCCGGCCTCCGAAACGCCCCAACACGCATGGCGCCCCTTACCTCTGTACCTGTTATACAGCTGCTCCAGCTCCCTCCTGTCCATGGAGCTTCTCATGGATTCCTGGTGAAACGAGCCTGGCTTCTGGAAGAAGCTGCCTGTGGCCACGTCTAGTCTCCACTCGTTCTGTGCTAAGCAGCAGATGGCAGTCCTCTTGCCAGCCCGAGTAAATGCCATGAACTGGCAGACCTTGTCCTTCTGAGATGATTTAAGCTTACGCTTTGGGAAGCAAGGGAAGCGGGGAAGACAGCGAGGCCCGCGAGGAGGTCTGTCTCAGCCCTCTAGCTCTGCCTGCGTTGTAATCGGACTTGATTTGTTCTTGTTGGTGACTCAACTCTGCTTCAGCTTTACAGGAAGATAAAGCCTTGATCTTCGCCAGTTAAAAGGACTGCACGGGCTTCTGAAAATTCAAACGACAGCATCTATGTGGTGACATATATGCAAAGTCCAGTCTCCCCAAAACTGTAAGACTCTGTACTTTATAAAGGTATCTTCTATTTCTATTGTATTTTGGTCCCTATCCAGTTCACTTTGCATGAAGTAGGTTCTTTTTCCCTAAGTCTCGGTAAAATCCGTCTTATAACACACATGTATCTCTGAGGAAATGAGGCTGCGTGTGTGACCCAAGGCCTGACTGTGTCCCCACAGCCCAGCCATGGGTCCTCCTTGGTTTCAATTACTCTCGGGCCCCAAGGACCATGAGGAGGGCTTCACAATTTGGAAACACCATTATATTTTCCGTTTTCCTCAGATTAAAATTAGCATAACAACACTGATGAAAACAAATACATGTAACAAAGACTGATGTGAAAAGTAATTTATAGAAGCATCCGAGAGCGGGCACGAAAGGTCTGTTCTGATTAAATGAAGATGATACTAATAACACGGTGGACACAAGACAGAAATAAAGTGCAAAACTGGGCCGAGGCCGCGGGCAGGCGATAAACAACAACACTGCCAAGCCCCTGATTATATATAGTATATAACGAAAGAGCATCGCCTCGGGATGGCTCCAGATATGGATGGTTAAGGTCTTATTTCTCTAAGGGAACCTGACAAAGACGACACCAGAAATGAAAGTGATTCACTCATTTCTATAAGTTGCAACAGATGCTATAATCTCCTGGGTGCTACTACTTTATAAAGATGCTGCATTACAGTAACATGATAAAGGGAAAAGCCTCACGTAAACGGCTTATGTTTTTAAAAAGATGAGGCAGTTTATAGACGCACACAGAGTAAACTATAACTTATAGAAATATGTGATTGGTAAACAAGATGCAGATGAAAAAAATGAGAGGAAAAAAGGAAAGCCAGCCAGAGGAATTCCTGCCGTGGCTCAGCGGAAACCAATCTGACTGGGATCCAGGAGGACAAGGCTTCCATCTCTGGCCTCGATCCCCGGATTAAGGATCCGGTGTGGCTGTGGCTGTGGTGCAGGCTGGCAGCTGCAGCTCTGAATGGACCCCTAGCCTGGGAACCTCCATACACTATGTGCGCGGCTCGAAAAAGACCGAGGAAAAAAAAAAAAAAAGAATGAAAACCCGATATAAGATACAGACGTCCACATCATATATAAGAGCTGAAAGTGAGCTGAAAATTAGGCTCCAAGCTTCCCAGATGCCAAAGCAAAGAAGAAAATAGTATTTGGGACATCTGCTTTCATAAGATTTAAAAACGCACCAGTGGGGAGTTCCCTTCGTGGCTCAGTGGTTAATGAACCCAACTAGGAAACGTGAGGAACCCCTACGAGGATGTGGGTTCAATCCCTGGCCTCGCTCAGTGGGTTAAGGCTCCAGTGTTGCCATGAGCTGTGGTGTAGGTCGCAGAGGTGGCTCAGATCCTGCGTTGCTGTGGCTGTGATGTAGCCTTGGAAGAAGCAGCTCTGATTCGACCCCTAGCCTGAGAACCTCCATATGCTGCGGGAGCGGTGCTAAAAAGTAAAAAAAAAAAAAAAAGTGCAACAGTGGCCACAGGTGGCCTGCTTCTCCTGGCCACGAAACCTGAGAGTGGCGACATGAGATGTTCCCCTTTGTACCAGACCGACTCCTCACCAAAATGCCAACACAGAGCAGAACACAACTGAGCCAGGAGTGAGCTAATGCAGCCCACACAGTCTGCTCCCCAGGTGTGGCCTGGGGACCCCAAGGCACCCTCCATCACAAAACTATCTTGGGAATGACTCTGGCTGTTACTTTGCTCACCTCACAGGTGCACAGTGGAGGCTCCAGGGCCCACCTGATTGGAGCACAGAAGACAGGAGAAACTTCTATTAAAGATGTTTGTAAATGTTACGTGCACGTGTAACGAGTTTATTATTATTACTTTTATCTTTATTTTTGCTTCTTAGGGCCACACCCACGACATATGGAGGTTCCCAGGCTAGGGGTTGAATTAGAGCCATAGCGGCCGGCCTACACCACGGCCACAGCAACACCAGATTCGAGCCGTGTCTGCGACCTGCACCACGGCTCACGGCAATGCTGGATCCTTTAACTGATTGAGCGAGGCCAGGGATCGAAGCCAAATCCTTATGGATGCTAGCTGGGTTCGCTACCACTGAGCCACAGCGGGAACTCCCTGTTGTTACTTTTAAACATACAAATGTTTTTAAACTTTCCATTTGAGTTTCACATACAGTAAATATCGATAGCTACAATCCCAGTAATGTCCTAAGGTGTATGGGGCCTGGGATCTAAAAGCTTGGAAGCTGCTGTGGAGGGTAATGCGGGGACGGTCGTTTTGCCTACTTTGAACAAGGACTGGGCCCTAAGTTCCCTCTTGGAACCTGATGAAAGTCACGGCTCTTCTCGCCAGGAAAACACAGGTGGTACGCACATGGGTACGTGGTTTGGTGTGGAAGTGCAGGTTCTCACAAACCTTCTAAGGCCATCTTGGCTTCTCAGAGGCTGGAGGAGGCGGAACTGGGCTAAGGACGCTGGCGAGATGGGTGCTCTGGTCCCCACCCCCATTCCAGGGCAGGGAGGGGGTGCAGACACAGCTGCTCTGAGGTAGGCGGGCTGCACCCCCTGCCCTGCAGTCCTGACCTGCTTCCCAAGGACACACAGAGAACGTGTATTCCCTACGTTAGTTCCTGAACGTGAGCCTTTGAGAAAAACCTGAATTCAAGGTCCTACTCCGTGTAAAATTAACTGTTGCTAAGTGAGGGCCTACCCCCTACGCTCTGACAGCAAACTGACAAATGAAGCCACCCTCTCGAGGATGCTGGAGGGCTTCCCCAAGGGAGGCAGGCAAAGCCAAGACCTCCTACGGAAACCTTCCGACAGCGACAGACGGTCCAGCCCAAGACGGTGCACAGTGAGGACCAACCCAGGAAGCTTCACCCGGGAACCCGCTGTCAGTGCTGGATTTCACGTTCTGTCCGGCTCCTAAGACGACACTTGGTGTACACCTGCAGTCAAGTCCAGCACAACGAGGGGTGACGTGCTGACACGCTGTGACACGGGCGGGCCTCAGAAACACGCTGAATAACAGGTCACACACTCCGAGACTCCACGGACGTCCAACGTCCAGCACGGGCAAGGCCACAGAGACGGACACAGGTGGTCGGGGAGGGGCGCCGGGGAGGGGCTTCCCTTAGGGATGGAGACGTCCTGGAGCCAGACAGGGGCGGTGGCAGCCCCACCACGCGTGTCCCGAGCAGCACCGACGTGCACTCTGAAATGCTCATCTCTGCAGTGCGTGGGTCTCACCTCGGAAGAGGTCAGCATGGCACCCCGGGAACCTCCAGGACAAATCCCAGAGGAACACGGGGCCAGGTGACTGAGTCATCCAAGTTGCCAAGGACCATATCTAAGTTGAAGATAAGTGGTGTTCCCCTTGCGGCTCAGCGGAAATGAATCTGACCAGTATCCATGAGGATGCGGGCTCCGTCTCTGGCCCTGCTCAGTGGGTTAAAGATCCAGGGCTGCTATGAGCTGTGGTGTCAGTCACAGACGTGGCTCAGGTCTGGCATTGCTGTGGCTGTGGCGTAGGCTGGCAGCTGCAGCTCTGATTTGACCCCTAGTCTGAGAACTTCCACATGCCACGGGTGTGGCCCTAAAAAGACCAAAAAAATAAATACAAATCAATAAATAAATAGAAAATAAGTTACCCTTAAAACGACCTTCCAGAGACACCAGGTGCAGCCAAATCTCCTCCCAGGGCCAACGTGCAAGAGGCTGCCAGGCAGCCGCACTTGGTTAACGGCAGCCACTTGGCCACCTTGACCGCCTCGGGTACAGCAGGCCGCGGGTGCATGGAGTTAGACCCAGGTGTCCCCTTTCACTCTCTCGGCTTTCCAGCCTCTCCAGCGAGTCAGGCTCCTGCCCAGCCAGCCCCTTCCCCTTACCTGCTGGCGAGTGCTGTCTGCGGGCGACGGAGGGCTGCCCGCCCCCGGTTCTGGGGACCACCTCCTCCGGTCCTCCTGGCTCCCTGACCAACTTTTCTCCAGCCCCTTCCTGGCTCTCTTCCCACCCGGAAGCGCTGTCCTCACACCGCCACTCCGCTCCCGACAGTCCTCCTGGAGCATCTGCCTCCTGCTTGAAACCCTCTCCTGGCCTCCACTCCCATTCGGACAAAGACTGCCCTTCCTTCCCGGCCCTCGAAGGGTGCCACCTTGAGGCGCAGCCAAAGGGCTGGTCCCAGTTCCCTCCACAGTCTCCTGCTCGGTCCCTTTTCCCTGGTTCTCCGGACTTGGCCAGGCCATCTTGATGCCTGGATGCAGCACCTAGCCTGCCTTTCCACCAGGCTGCCCTCCCACCCAAACATTCTAGAGAGTTCAACTCCCACCGTGTTTCTGCGGCTAAGCCTTCACACCTGGGCATCAGACACGACGTTGTGCCCTCTGCACTACAGGAGTCCCTGAAACCAGTGTCCCTCCCTGGCACTTACCAACTGCAAAAAAGTGGTTGTGTGTTCCGTGCCTGTCCTTCCTGCCAGGTCACCAGCTTCATCAACGCCAGGCACACGTCTGTCTTACTCAGCACGGAGCTCAGCATCTTATTATACACAGCAAGCGCCGGGTTCACTGAAAGGACGCCCAAACCCATCCACGGCCTCGTTTCCACGACACTTCGAAGTCGCTGTACATTTCCTAACACTTTTCTGCGAGCCCCAGATCCGTCGCTGACTCCTGCATCTCCCCTGCTCCCGCATCTTCTTCCTGCACAACCGGCCGGCCTTGGACAGGTTCTGCTTTGGTCACGCACGTCGTCATCTGCTCGCACGTCCAAGCCCGGACGACACGCCTTTCTCTGCTCCTCCTCCCTTTCTGACCAGCTCTGTGCAAGGCCTCGCCCTTCTCGCCTCCCCTCCCTCTTATTCCTACAGATGGTCTCCGTCCAAGTCCTCACCTCCTCCGGCCCAGGCTATTCCCACAGCCTCCCAGCTGGTCTCCCTCACATGGGATCCTGACCCACTCAGACCCATCTGTCCTCCCGACAAAAGGTGATCGCTTCGCACGCACTGCTCCCTCTCAAAAGCCTTCCACAGCGCCCGTTCTCGACCCTGACGTCCACTCTGGACTACTGGCCAGGCTCAAAGGCGCAGTCCTGCCGCCTGACCTCGGCGGGATGCTGGTGTGCCCCCAACGTCCCTCCCTCCTCGGTCACCTGGCTGCTCACGCTTCCGAAGGCGCACCGACCAGAGCCCCCCGGCCCGCTCAGTGCCTCCACCTCCTCAGTCAGCAACGCTGCCCCTGGGTCACCGGCCAGGTCCCACCTGCGTGCCTCCCGCCACCGGCGTCCCCACCGCGCCCGAGGCCTTCGCGCCGACCCGGACCCCGACTCTCCCGCAGCCTCCCGGTCAGGTCTTTCCAGAGCCCCTGGCTCCCGCCTCCCAGCCCCTGACCTTCCCCAGCCTAGGTCCCGCCGCCACCCCCGACCTTGGCCAACCCCCACCCGCCCTACCCGACCCCCGGGTGCCCAGGAGGAGCCGAGCGGAAGGCGATGGCACGTGCCGCCTACCATTCTCCCCTGGGCGCCCCAGCTTCTCGCTGGCCCCGGCCAACTGCGCAGGCGCCCTGGTCTAGCCGCGCCGTCCCGGTCCTCGGCTCTCGAGACACCTGCCTGGGGAGGCAGCTGCAGGTCAGGCCCGCAGGACTCCAACTCCCGGCGTGCCCTGCTCCGCCCGGGGGCCGACGGGAGCCGGGCGCCGCCCCGCCTCCAACTCCCGGCGTGCACCGCGCCTCCCCGGGGCCGCGGAGCCCTGCCCCGCCTTCTTGGCGGCGCCGCCTCTTCCTCTAGGCCGCGTCGGCGCAGACGGCTTTCCCAGTGCGCCGGCGGCCGGGCCCTCTGCGCGCCTCACCCTGTCCCCGTCCCCGCCCCGGGGGCGGCCCCGCCGCCTGGGAAGGGATGCGGAGAAGGTGCGTCCCTGCCCTCCCCTCGGCTCCCAGCGCTGGAGTGCCGGGCCCAGGACTCACCGCCGCCGGGACGTCACGGTGAGCGCTGCGCGGCGTTCGGCGCGGGGTTCGGGTCCCGCCTGAGGTGCGGTCTCGGGGCTCCCCTCCCAGGGTCCCCTCTTCCGGGGGGGGGTCTCTCTAACCGGCTCTTTTCTTTGCCTCCCCGGGGCTCCCCTCCCAGGGTCCCCTCTTCCGGGGGGGGGTCTCTCTAACTGGCTCTTTTCTTTGCCTCCCCGGGGGTCTCCCCTCCCCTTCTCGGGGGTTTCTCCTTACTGAGGGCGTGTTCTCCTCCTCTGCAGGGGTCTCTCCTCTCTCGTGGGGTCCCCTCTCCCTGGGCCTTGGTCTCCCCTCTCCCGGGGTCTTCCCGCCCGAGTCTGCTGCTCCCGCCCGCGGGCGCTGCGGCAGTGCTGCACCGGAGCGCCCTTTTCCAGACCCGCGCAGCTGGCGGCGGCCCCAGGGTTGCGGCGGGAGCGGGGGCGGGGGGCTGGGGGGAGCCGCCTCGCCGGTCTTGAGTCACCGATGACGCTGCGGACACTGCCGGCCACACCGTTGGACCGTATACACCCTCCAGGCGCCTGCCGCTTGAGTCCCGTGTGCGGAGGAGCCGCTGCTCCAGGATCCCCTCTGGGTCCCGGCCTCCTCGCTGCCCCCAGGTTCCTTTCACATCTCACCTGTGAGCCCCGAGTGAGGCCGTGGGTCACCGTCCACGTGCGGTCAGTTCGTGCGCTCGTCCAGGTGAAGGCGGCTGCAGTGAGGACCTCCCCCAGAGCCCTGAGCTCTCTTTCATTCAGGGTCAGCTGGGGACCGAGCCCAGGAGACGGCCTCTCCCAGGGCTCCGAGCAGGAGGCTGGATGGCAGGGGTTTTAGAGAAGGGGTGCCTGCGGCCCTGCACACCTGGCGCAGAGCGTGGCTGCTAGTCACAGGCAGTGTCGCAGTTCTGATGTTAGCGCTCCCCGGAGTGCGGCAAGATGCCGCAATCTGGCCTCGTAAGCGTTTTTCCTAAAGAACCTCTGGTCTGTTCTGTCTGTTTCCCAAAGCACAGAGGCCTCGACCTGCTCCCTCGGTCTGAGTTCCTCTCAGGGGCACTGGCGGCACCGGCCACAGCAACTGCCTGACAAGCAAGGCTCCTCGGTTTACAGCCTTTTCCTATTTGTTTTTCTCATCGCTTTTTGGATCACAGGATCGTACTGGTTCCAAATTTCTCTTATAATAATCAGTAAAGATAGTGTCCTAGTGATTGGGTTACTCAATGGAATGTTTGGTTTTTGTGGGGTTTTTTGGTTGTTTTTTGTTGTTGTTGTGGTTTAGGGCTGCACCTGCGGCATATGGAAGTTCCCAGGTTAGGGGTTGAATCAGAACTGCAGCCGCCAGCCTACACCACAGCCACAGTAATGCAGGATCCGAGCCTCATCTGCGACCTACACCACAGCTCACAGCAACACCAGATCCTTAACTCGCTGAGCGAGGCCAGGGATCAAACCCGCAACCTCATGGATCCTAGACGGGATCATTAACCGCTGAGCCACAGTGGGAACTCCTGGTTTTTGTATGATTAACTTCAAATACTTTAAAACTTGTCTCCTTGTTTCCTTGTTCCTTTTCTTAACCCATTCTCCAGTTCTTTTACTGATTAGAAATGAACCATAAATTGTTTTTTTTAGGGTTTTTTTTTACAGTCGGTTTACAATGTCAGTCTCTGCTGTACAGCAGAGTAACCCAGTGGGCCAGGTAAGTGCTCTGTCTTTTTAGAAGTACACATCATTTGACTTGCCAGAGTGTGCAATGGACTCTTCAGGTGAAGTCCTCTGCAGATTTCGTTGCGACAGATGTGGCTCCCTTGGACCTTTCCACGAGGCCCTCCTTTCTGCCTGTGCAGTGTTGAACCTGGAGGTGCTAGTGAGAGCAGGAAAAAGTTGGATGTTAAACCATCTACTACAAATAACCCTCACGCTTTCCTTTTTCCAGAGGTGCTGCGCCCGTTAACCGTGATCCTGCCACACCCACGCCGCAGGTGCCGGATTTCCTGCCTGGAGCCCTGGTACCAGGTCAGTCCCCCTCCCGGCTCGGCTGGCCGGGTTCAGCTGGGTGGGCGGGGCAGACACCTCAGGGATGGGCTGTCCTAAGAACTGTGTCCCACCTGGCCTTACAGCCGGAGGCTGCTGGGAACAAACTGGGCTCTCCTTCAGCAGTTCGATGCAGTGACTTTAAGTTGCTGGGTCTGGAGGGGCCTGAGGAGGAGACTGGGGTAGAGGGTCCTGTGACCCCACGTGAGCAGAAAGCTGGGAGGCAGAGCTCCGAGCTTTTCCAGGTTAACCTGTGATGTGAAGTTGAAAAAAATGGAGGAGCTGCTTCCCTCTCTGCCCCCACTGCCCCATTCCCCAAAGGGCCTCCAGGGATGGGCGCTGGGGCTCCAGGGGCCCAGGAGCAGTGTCTGAGGATTCAGTCATACCCCCTGCAGTCACGCTGGCCCCAGAGTCGGAGGTGAGAGAGGAGTCATCAACTGTGGTGACTTTACTTCAAGAAAACCCGAGCTTAGGACTTTTTATATAAAACCATTGGAAGTTTCTTGCCTTTCGTTTTTGAGTAGGCATGATGGTGAACCCATTTTCCTTTTTATTCTAAATCATTTATTACAGATAATTTATTACTTGCTCAAATAGTCTCATCAATTTAGAAGCAAGTTTGGGGATTCCTGTTCTGTAATTATAAGAAAAAGCAAAACCTAGAGTTGCTGTCGTGGCCCAGTGGTTAACGAATCTGACCAGCATCCATGAGGATGCAGGTTTGATCCCTGGCCTTGCTCAGTGGGTTAAAGGGGCTCGTGTTGTCATGAGCTGTGGTGTAGGTCACAGACGGGGCTCGGATCCCGTGTCGCTGTGGCTGTGGTGTAAGGCCAGTGGCTACAGCTCCCATTTGACCCCTAGCCTGGGAACCTCCATGTGCCGTGGGAGTGACGCTAAAAAACGAAAACAAAACCCCAAAAACGAAACCAGCAAAAATTTGGCAAATGTAAAAATTTGGGGAGCTATGTTTTAATTAAAGTTGGAATAAGTATAAATAGAAACTTTGGGGGAAGGGTTTGGTCCTTTCACCAAAGTTTTTAACTTGAGATAACGGTAGATTCACAGAGTTACAAGAGGTGAGACCCCGACCCCGTGTGGCCTCCCTGTTTCCTCCAAGGGTGTCATTTTGCATGATGTGGTGACTGTGCAGATTCCAGCAGAGGTGCAGCCCAGGCGCACATGGATGCACCCGTGTCACAGGCGTGTGTGAGTGCGTATGCGTGTGTGCGGGTGTGTACGAGTGTGCAGCTGTGCCGTTCTGTCCCACGTGCAGACTTGTGTGGCCAGCACCGCTGCCAGGACACAGAGCGTCCCCCTGGATCCCGCTGCTGTGGCTACACCCACAGCCACCGCGCCCCCTTCCCTGGCCCCTGACAACTGCTGCCCACTCTCCGTCTCTCGTTTGTTGTGTTAAAGTCCCGTGAAGGGGATCGTGCGGTGACTGAGGTCCCCGGGTCATGTGCAGCCTTGGTTGAAGGTATGGAAATTTTAAGAATTCATTATAAAAACACAACGAGTCCAAAGTGTCTTTTTTTTTAATGACTAAAAATAACAGTAACACTGAGGCTAAAAGTACTTACTATACCCTGAAGACAAAGCATGGTACCTGCAGTGTCTGTAGGATTCAAGAACCAAGGTTGAAGATAAAAGGAGAGGTTTATGAGAAAGGAGTGGTTCATATTTGAAGGGTCTACGCATAATGTCAATTTCGTGTTCATGATATAAACTTCTTTCCAGCGGAAGTATTAGCGTGAGTACAACTAGAATTCTCAAAGATTTCTCATAAAAATGAAAACCTTGCTTAGGTTTTGTGGGGTAGCGGGATAACCTTCAGGAACTTGCCTGAGGAGGGAACCAGAAATGGGCAGGTGCGTCTTAATCACACAGCAGCCGCACAGCAGTTCACTCTCCTGAAGTTTGAAATCTATAAAGGAATCACTTTCTGAGATCTTGTGGAGAAAATGTGTGAGGCTAGATCCGTGCCGGAGAGGAAGCATCTGAAGTCCGTCTCAGTTCTGAAAATGCTGCAGGCGTGCACCCTGGGTAGCGCTTGAATTCTCTTTCCCTTGAGACCCTGCAGGCCCAAGGATTGAGTCATCAAAGGAACAGAGCCAGGACATGCCAGGTGTCACTGCGATTGGTTAATGGCTTGCTTGTTTAAGGCGGTAACGTTTACTTAAAGTCGTGTGAGAACTTTAACGTCGCGGCTCCTTCCCGGTTGTCCTGCCGTCCCGGCCTCACTTCCAAAAGAACGCGACCTTTAGTGGATGACTTGTGATTGTCGTTCTGACCATCCGCCACTCTCCTGTCCTCAGTGCTGGCCATTTCAGCATCTCTTGAGGTCTGCAGAACAGTCCAGACCACTGGGCTGCTGCTCTGCTGTGCTCCTGTGTTTTTCATAAGGTCTGTTTATTTCCACTTTCTGTTGTCTGTCGTTTCGTGGTTTGGTCAGAGTTCTGTCTCTGGAGCTGCACACTCTTTATTTTATTTTATTTTGTCTTTCTGCCTTTTTCTAGGGCCGATCCTGCGGCATATGGAGGTTCCCAGGCTAGGGGTCTAATCGGAGCCGTAGCCACTGGCCTACACCACAGCCACAGCAACGCAGGATCCGAGCCGCGTCTGCCACCTACACCACAGCTCACGGCGACGCCGGATCCTTAACCCACTGAGCGAGGCCAGGGATCGAACCTGCAGCCTCACGGTTCCTAGTCAGATTCGTTAACCACTGAGCCACGACGGGAACTCCTGGAACTGCACACTCTTATCTTTGCTGCATCTAATCAGCTTTGCTTGGGAAACCAGATTAAACTCATGAGAATTGGGATTACCAGTGAAATTAAAAAATATATATATATGTATGTGTGTGTGTATATATAGATATATACACACACATACATAATATAGAATAGAATAATAATTGAGTCCTGTGGAAACATGGAGTTTTGTGTTTTCTTGTTGGCCTCATTGCCGTTCCTTGGGTGTATTTTAGGGCACTGTCTCCCTGGGCTCTCCTGCATTCGTCACTTCTTCCTTGTTCTCTGTTTTCCTGCCTCTGAGGTCATTCTTTCTCAGTGACCCTGCTGTCACATCTCCACCTGTTCCTTGGTCAGCCTTCTGGGTGACATAGCTGCAGCTGCCACTGCTG
This sequence comes from Phacochoerus africanus, assembly GCF_016906955.1. Lineage (NCBI taxonomy): Eukaryota > Metazoa > Chordata > Mammalia > Artiodactyla > Suidae > Phacochoerus > Phacochoerus africanus. The sequence goes on from NC_062556.1 coordinate 78,313,957, forward strand.
CCTGCACTGAAGCCTGGGCTCACTGCGTGTAGGATCCTGTCTGTGCCCCAGTGGCCGGGACGGTTCCATGCTTACTGCCTGAGGTCCTCTAAAAAGAAGGAGAAGGAGCCTGAATTTAGATGCTGAAAGTGCATGTGTGGTTTTCATTCTTTCTGTCCTTGGTGCCTTGTTAGCGTGTAACTGTAGACTGACCTTGGAAATTTGACTGAATTCCAGGTGACTCTGGAAAGCCAGTGTTGAGGCCGAACCGGCTAACAGTTCAGCTCCATTTCGAGCCACTGGGAGCTGGTTCCTGCGGTGCTGCTCGTCCGTGGCCTGGCCTTTGACACATGGACCTCTTGATAGAATTGGTTTTTATCTTTTGTACATGATAGATTCAGTAGATGTGAGGCTGAGTTTTCCTTTAAAAAAGTGCCTTGAGGAGTTCCCGTCGTGGCGCAGTGGTTAACGAATCCGACGAGGAACCATGAGGTTGCGGGTTCGGTCCCTGGCCTTGCTCAGTGGGTTAAGGATCCGGCGTCGCCGTGAGCCGTGGTGTAAGTTGCAGACGCGGCTCGGATCCCGCGTTGCTGTGGCTCTGGCATAGGCTGGTGGCTACGGCTCCGATTCGACCCCTAGCCTGGGAACCTCCATATGCCGTGGGAGCGGCCCAAGAAAAGGCAAAAAGACAAAAAAAAAAAAAAGCCTTGAAATTCGGATGTAGCTTTTAATCTCAACTCTTCATCAGGCTCCATGCTGTAACATGTAGTACTTGATTATAATCTGTGTTAATATTACTCTCAGAGGCAGGACATTTTTCTCAGAAAAGTGGTAGTTTTTGGTAACTATCTAATAATCTCAGTAGGAATGCATCCTCATGATACATGACAGCAGATCTCTTTTTCAGCTGAAAATGTGTGTCTGAAATGCAGAGACCCTTGGCCTGCCTCCCCCTGTGCTCCAGACGTGGATCATGAGGGCTTTGGGGAACAGTCCCGTCTGGATGGTGCTTCCTTTCCTTCCCTTGCTGGCGGGAGGTGCGGAGCATGAAGAGGTGGCAAGACACGCCATCAAGTTGCACCGCGGCCGAGGGGCGGCCGTCACCCAGAGGAGGCAGTGGGTCCTCGACGGTTGCAGAAAGCTCTCCGGGCTTCTTCGCCAAAAGGCTGTGGTTCTTAACAAACTGAGAAATGCCATCAGAGCCGTGGAGCGAGACACGGGCCTGTCCGATGAAGAGAGGCTCTTTCAGGTGCACACGTTTGAGATTTTCCAAAAAGAGCTGAACGAGAGTGAAAACTCCGTCTTCCAGGCCATCCACGGGCTCCAGAGGGCCCTGCAGGGGGACTACAGGGACGTGGTGAACATGAAGGAGAGCAGCAGGCAGCGCCTGGAGGCCTTGCGGGAGGCGGCCATCAAGGTTGGTCCCGGGGCGCGGGCAGGCGGGGCCGGCAGGGCCTCTGTCTGGTCCCAGGGGCGCAGGAGAAGCGGTTGCTCCACAGAGCGCCCTGGCATAGCCAGCTCTGGTTACTTCTCAGTCTTGTCTAACGCTGGGGAATCCCTGGGCATTTAAGGTAGTTCACACATTGTGGTTTGAGTTTGTCTGTCTGTCCGTCCGTCCTTCCTTCCTTCCTGTCTTTTTAGGGTGCACCCATGGCATATGGAGGTTGCCAGGCTAGGGGTCCCATCAGAGCTACAGCTCCTGGCCTACACCAGAGCCACAGCAACGCGGGATCCGAGCCACATCTGCAACCTATACTATAGCTCACAGCAACATCGGATCCTTAACCCACTGAGCAAGGCCAGGGTTTGAACCTATGTCCTCATGGATACTGGTTGGGTTCATTAACTGCTGAGCCACGATGGGAACTCCACGTGGTTTGAGTTTCTGGCAAGAGTTCCTTTTAGTGTGAAAGTTAACTTTCCTCAAGGTCCACATACTGAAAACAAAAATGTTAGTTTGAAACAAATGTATACGTTTGAAGTAGAGATTCTGATAAAGGATACTTTTTTTTTCTTTTTGTCTTTTCTAGGGCCGCTCCCGAAGCATATGGAGGTTCCCAGGCCAGGGGTCAAATTAGAGCTACAGCTGCGGGCCTCCACCACAGCCACAGCAACGCCAGATCCGAGCTGCATCTGCGACCTACACCACAGCTCAGGGCAACGCCAGATCCCTAGCCCACTGAGCAAGGCCAGGGATCGAACCCACAACCTCATGGTTCCCAGTCGGGTTCGTTAACTGACTACTGCTCCTCAATGGGAACTCCGTGATGAAGGATACTTTTTAAATTATTATTGTATCAGATGTGACATTTCTATCACTTTCTGAGGTATTATTGAAACCGTCTGGTGTGCGCCAGACACTTTAAACACACAGAGTGTCATTTCATCTGCATAGAAAGGCTGGGAAGTTATTACACGCTTAAGAAGCAGAGGGGATGCGTACTTAGGAAACTTGAACCAGTGTGGTCTCTGTGGTAGAGTCGTGGCGATGGGTGAGTAGCCACCTGGTTCTGGCGTGCCGTCTGTGCTGTTATCATGCGCTAGAAACAGACCGGGACGTCCCCCGTCCCCCCAAGCAGGCTCACCGCCTGGCCAGGTCCTGGGACAGGTGAGACACTAAACCCTTTGGTTTCCAGAGGCGTTTGGGGGCTGTCGACTCAGGGAGTTGTGCAGCTTCAGAGCAAAGGTGCATTTGACCCTGATCTGACCTGCGTGCTTCCCACGACCTGCGTGGGCAGTGTCTGCACACATGCTGGTTCTCACCCCACGTCTCTGAGGGGGTCCAGGCGTGTGTGTTAGAGGCGGGGGCAAGGGGGGGGCGGCTGGAAACAGCCGTGCTTGTCTCTGGGGTTGTCCTGCCTCTTGGTCCCAGCTGCGTCCCACTCCTTAAATGTGAATGAGCAGTAAGAGTTTTGACCTGAGATAGCCGTGCTTAAATTTGGTCATGTAACATAAAGGTGTTGAATTCTGTCACCAGCACCATCCATCAGTGCGAGTAGCTAACACTGTCACCTCTCCCCTTTGTCACCTGGAGCTGGCCTGTGTGTGCTCTCCCGACAAATGTGGAGCTAAATAGCCAAGGGCCCTGGCTCTTTCTAAAGCACGATGGTGGCTGCACACACAGTTGGCACAGTGCCCGGGCACTAAGCAGTGGTGGGCAAGTGGTTTTTGTGGAAAGAGTTGACCTTCAGAGTCTCTTTACAGTTGGGTGTGAGTCTTTCGATGTCCGTGGGTAACTGGCTCTCTTGGGGGCTCTGCTCCGTGACATCCACGGGCAGGCGTGTCTGCTGGAGCACTGGGAGGTGGTGCAGGCAGGCCGGGCTCACCTCTTCACACCGCCGCTCTTCACCCTTACAATCGCATAGGAGGAGGCAGAGTATGTGGAGCTTCTGGCAGCAGAAAAACATCAAGTTGAAGCTCTTAAAAATATGCAGCATCAAAACAAAAGCTTATCCATCCTCGATGAGATTCTTGAAGACGTGAGAAAGGCGGCAGATCGCCTGGAGGAGGAGCTGGAGGAGCACGCTTTCGATGACAACAAGTCAGTAAGTAGCATCCCCAGGCTCTCCCCGGTGCCTGCTGAGCTGCTCACTGAGAGGAACTGTCTTGCACTTGTTTCTGGGTGTTTTGGTTTTTTTTTTTTTTTTTCAGTTGTAATGGTTTTTATTTTTTCCATTATACCTGGTTTACAGTATTCTGTCAGTTTTCTACTGTACAGCATGGTGAACCAGCCACACTTGTTTCCGTGTGTATTTTTTTTTTTAATTTCAGTGATTTTTTTTTTTTTTTTGGTCTTTTGTCGGCCCTAGAAATGGCAAAAAGACAAAAACAAAAAAACGCAAGCACATCTGTTCTGTGGAACGTACCTCGGTGTGGTCCTGAAGCTGGCAGCATGCCGTCTCCTCCCAGTTTGGTCGGCCATCCGAGGCCGTCTATGCTGCCTGGCGTGGCCCTGGGCTTCCGGGACAGTCAGGCTCCAGCACGGTTGCCGGAGAGCCCCATGCACCTTGCACGACCTTCCTGGGGTCCCAGGCAGGATATCCCCCTGCCACTTGTAAGAGACGCGGGAGTCTGGGGAAAGATGAGATCCATTCTAAAAATTGACTGTGGGTCTCGGGATGGACTCAGAAAAGGGTAAGGGCATGACGGCAAATCAGAACAAGGTTCGAGAAGGAAGCGGGAGCGGAGAAGTGGTGTGAACGGCACTTAGTGATTCCGGGGGGGGGGCGTGGTATTTCAGGGCCCTGCGGCCTGGGAAGTGTTGTTCCCTTTACCCCTGCTCAGCGAGCGCATCCTCCTCCGAGCACGGGGCTGTCCCATCCGGCCTCTCCTGGTTCTCTGGGATGCCAGCGCCGTCCAGGTCAGTGCAGCCCAACACCAGCCACCAGGTACAGGCTGAGCCCAAGACGGGCCTCCACTTGGATGCCATCCGCCCTCCTCGGGCGCCGGAACTCGCTAGAGCTGCCCACAGAGTCTAGTTGCTGGATGGACAGTTTGCTATGAAGGGTGCAACTCAGAAGGAGTCCGAAAGCCGAGGTGCTCAGGGCAGGATGCAGGGGAGCGGTGGGGCGCCTGGCACCCTCCCCCCAAACACTTCCAGGTGTTGAGCAACCTGGAAGCTCTCTGAAGCCACACTTTAACGATTTTATGGAGGCTTCATTATCTAGGCTTGTGATTGACATGGCCTCCAGCCCCTCTGCCCTCCTGGAGGTCAGGGGAGGGGCTGAAATTCAGCCCTTAGCACAAGGGTGACCAGCCCCACCCCCCCTGGGGCCCTGGGGGCCTCCCAACATCCCCTGGCTGAGTTCAGGTGACATCGCAAGGGGCTTATGTGAATAGGGCACTCCTTTCACCTCTGCTGCTCTAGAGCGAATTGAGGAACTGGGGGCAAAAGGCAAACAAAGGAAAGATGTTTCTTCTGCTCTTTATCGTTCAGGAAGTTGGGAGCTGTGAGTCCGGAAAGGGGTCGAAGACCAAATATGTAGTTCTTGTTACAAATCAGTGTCACACCCTGAAGCAGGTCAAGCAGGTGTTTAGAAGTGAGCAAATCCTAAACACTTCCATGTTCTGTTTTTTTTGCTTTTTAGGGCTGCACCTGTGGCACATGGAAGTTCCCAGGCTAGGGGTGGAACTGGAGCTGCAGCTGCCCGGCCTACGCCACAGCCACAGCCATGTGGGATCCGAGCCAGGTCTGCAACCTACACCACAGCTCACGGCAACACCAGATCCCTGACACACTGAGTGAGGCCTAGAATGGAACCTGCGTCTTCATGGATGCCAATCAGATTCGTTTCCACTATGCCACAGTGGAAACTCCCTTGAACCACTTTTTTCTTTTCTTTTCTTTTTTTTTTTCTTTTTGTCTTTTTAGAGCTGTACCTGCGGCATATGGAGGTTTCCAGGCTAGGAGTCCAGTTGGAGCTACAGCTGCCGGCATACACCACAGCCGCAGCAACGCCAGATCCGAGCCGTGTCTGCGACCTACACCACAGCTCACGGCAACAGCGGATCCTTAACCCACTGAGCGAGGCCAGGGATTGAACCAGCAACTTCATGGTTCCTAGTTGGATTCATTTCTGCTGCGCCAAGACAGGAACTCCAAACCACTTTTTTAATTGAAAATGTTTTTCCAATTTTCTAATTTATTGGTCTTTTGTCACACCTGACAAAATACTGAAAACATTCCTATCTTTTTTCTGTATAGGATTTACTCTAAAATTTGAACTTGAAAACATCTAATCAGTTCTAGTGACGTAACATTGGTGGTTCTTGCAGGTCAAAGGGGTCAATTTTGAGGCGGTCCTGCGGGTGGAGGAAGAAGAGGCCCGTTCCAGGCAGAACCTCACGAGGCAGGACGTGGAGGAGGGCCTGGGGCTGAGCGTGCTCATCGACTCCCAGAGCAACCAGTACATCCTGGCCAAGCCCAGAGATGCCACCATCCCACGGGCTGACCACCATCTCCTAAAGGTAGCCCCGCCTGCCCACACCCTTCTAACAGCTTCCCTGGAATTCCGTTTTCTGTGGTCTGAAATGTTTTCTCTCGATTTTTAACTTTTTTCCCAAAAGAATAAGGCATTTTAATATTTAAAGCAAAAATTAATTTTGCTTTTGAGGATTTGGAAGACTTTGTGAAGTGAGGAGTTCCTGTGGTGAGATTAGAGCTGCAACTGTCTAAAAGCTGTTTTCACTCAAGTGGCTCATTCTCCTGGGCAGTAAGTTTTGGCTGCAGTTTGGTGCACGTCTTGTTTACATGTGGCTTGCAGCCCGGGAACTGCCTCCCTGCACTGGCTGGCGCTCTAGGCGGGGTCAGGTGCACAGCCGTGCTCTCCGAGGAGACCGTCGAGTAAGAGGCGTGGAATTATTTAGGGGCTCAAAGTTGATGTTGTGGGTTCAGGACGGCTGTTTGGATGTGGACGGAGTGAGCATGATGGGTGTGAGAGGACCAGGTAGGTGGCTGGCTCTCCAGCGGGGCTGCTGGCGCTGGGATCTGTACAGGAGAAGAAACCAAGAGCTCGGTCTTAAAGACGCTGCTGCGACAGACGAGCCGAAGGAGGACAGATGGTCCCATGGGCTCGTCCCTCGCGAGGGGCTGATCCCGGCATCCAAGGTCTCAACGCCGTCGGTAAAAGCCGCAGGCGTGCTGCCTTCTCAGTCGCGCCTGGATGGAAACTGGGAGGCCGAGAAGGACGGCCTCAGGGTGTGAAGGGCGGGGTCTCCACCGCCGAGGGGCTCCTCTCCCCTCTGAAAGTAAGGTGACTTTGGGACCATTTCGAGTGAACACCGCCAGGAGTCACGCCGCCAGGAGTCCTACCGCCGTTGGCGTCTGGCCAGATGGGTTACCGCTGTGCCGGCTAGAGTATCTCAGGCAGTGGGAAGACTGGGGATGACTTCCCGGACTCAGCCCTTGCGGAGTCCTGGTCCTCAGGCTTCTGGAACAGCGTGTGTGGGGATCCAGCTGTGCTTGTGCGCCCCTGGGGGACCAGCCTCCTCCACCCCCAGAGCACCCTGGGAGTGCCAGCCAGTGCGCCTCTCCTGTCTGCCTTAAGTCCCGTTCAGTGCAAGTGGGGCCCTGCTTTCCTTCGAGCCGTGTTTCTCTTTCACACTCTTAAGCTCACCGTCACCTGTTTCCCCCTGTGTCAGGACATTGTCACCATAGGGATGCTGTCCTTGCCTTGCGGCTGGCTTTGCACGACCATAGGCTTGCCGACCATGTTTGGGTACATTATCTGCGGCGTCCTTCTGGGGCCCTCGGGACTCAACAGTATTAAGGTAAGAACAAAACCAGTTTCACTGTCTGTTGAACATGAACTTGCGAGGAGAGCGGTTTCTTAGAGGTGACATCGGAGAAGACGCCCTTTAAACGTTGAGTTTGCTGAGAAGGCGCTGAAGCACCAGGATGTTTTGTTCACCAGTGAGCGAGTGCCCTGCCCGGGGAAGATGACGCAGTGCATGTCTTTAAAATTATGAAGATACTATTTGCGGTAATATTGTGGAATGGATTATTCAGACACTAAAAGGAACTAAAAATGCTGGATTAAATGTCTTTTAAGGAGTTCCTGTCGTGGCTCAGTGGTTAACAAATCCGACTAGGAACCATGAGGTGGTGGGTTCGATCCCTGGCCTCGCTCAGTGGGTTAAGGATTCAGTGTTGCCATGAGCTGTGGTGTAGGTCAAAGACGTGGCTCAGATCCTGCATTGTTGGGGCTCTGGTGTAGGTTGGTGGCTACAGGGCCCACGGCCTGGGAACCTCCATAGGCCGCGGGTGCGGCCCTAGGAAAGACAAAGATAAATAAATAAATGTATTTTAAAAACATGCCTAGCCCACCGAGAAGCTGATAAAATAGGAGTGATGGAGCCTTGACCTGGGTGTTGGGAGGCCCCCAGGAGGCCTGGGGCACTGAGGCTGCGCTTGCTGGAGGCCGTTTGCTGAACAGACGGAAGGGAGCGCCATCCGATGTGGATGGTACTTTGGGCCAGTGCGGAAAGCTCCCCGGGCCTCTGTGGGCTTCACGATGTGCCCTCTAAGAGACAGGGTTTGGACGAGGGGGAAAGGGAGCTCCCACACAGGAGGAACCCCTAGTGTGGAGTGTGGGAGAGGGGCCACGGGTGAGACACGCGGGAGTGGGAAAAGGGGGAGGCCTCTGCCTGCAGCCTCATGCCCGCCTCTGATCAGCACACCTGCCCGGGGTCGGGAGGGTTCCCACACCGGACAACACCGGGTTGGGGGCTTGACAGACTGCCCATCAACCCCTCACAGCACGCAGTCCAGCCAGTGAGACACACTCGGGTGTCCCAGCTGACAGCCTGGACCGTGGTGGGGAAGACAGCCTGGCCGGGTGGCCCCTGGGAAAAATGGTTTTAATTCCTCTTTTTACATATGTGGTTTTCATGTGATTAGGTCAGTGTTAAAAGCTGTGGGGGAGAAAGCTATGCTTGCCCACGTCCCAGCCACCCTTTCCTGAGTGGCTCCAAGCGGTAGCAAACACAAGTATGGTTTTCTTTTGCTTTTGTCTCAGCAGCAGAGATAGTTCAGAAGCAAAGAATTAAGGCTAAATAACTAGGTAATAGATCCAACTGGATACTCTGAGTATTACATTTTTCTCTTTCTTTCTTCTTTGGCCGCCCTGCGGCCTGTGGCGCTCCCAGGCCCAGGATCAGATCCGAGCCGCACTTGCCGCCTAGGCTGCAGCTGCAGCCACACCGGATCCTTAACCCACTGTGCTGGGCCTGGGATTGACCTGCGTCCCAGCGCCCTTGAGACACTGCCGATCCCGTTGCGCCACAGCAGGAGCTCCTGAGTATTATGTTTCTCAATAAGTTAGCTTTACCATGGAAAAGTACTGTAATTGCAGTAGATAAGATACCAAGACAGAATTCTAAGATCTACTAGCCAAAAGTGGGAGTGGCCTATTGTACTCAAATATTTGCCCTTTTAGTTAATAGGCCTTCACTTTCTAAGTCACAGAGTGTAAGCTGAGGTCTGTTGCTTTGAAGTCAGATCACAGCCCAGTTTTTAGAAGGGAAAGGAAGGTGAGAGCAGCAGTAAGGAAGCATAAAAAGCGGAAGCCATAAAAGAAGTCAGAGCAAGCTCGATGTTGTAGAGAGAATCTGGGTGGAGCAGACTCCCGGTGCCACGGCGCGGGTGCAGACGTGTCAGGGGCACGCGAGGGAGTCAAAATAAGCGGACTGGCGTTTCCGCGTGGCGCAGCGGGTCGGCAGCATCTTGGGGACTCCAGATGCTGCAGGGCAGCCACAAAAGAAGAATTGTGACTGAGAGGGTGGCAGTTAAGGGAGGAAAGAGGTGGCTGCAGAGAGGACTGATTCGTGTGTTCACAGCTGACAGACGGAGGACGCCCGGCGGCGTGCGACACTTGTTTTCGTGTGTTTGAGGAACATTACACTGAAACGTTCGTGGCCACAGTGAAAATCTCCAATGCAAATAATGTAATGGCACAAACGTGTCAGTAAAAGCAACGTTCTCTGCTCGAGTGCGCGAACGTTCCAGTTCTGTACACCCACCTGGGCGGCCATCTCTGTGGCCCAGTGGTTAGGAATTCTGCATTGTCACTGCTGCGCTCGGGTTCAGTCCCTGGGCCAGGAACTTTGGTATGCTCTGGGCACGGCCAAAAAACCAGCCTGTGGGCTGTGCCCACATGCGGTCCAGGAGAAAATGCCATACTCAGTCTTGCCTAGGCCCAAGAGAACAAAACGCTCTTACAGTTAAGTGTTAGGCTTGGATGCAACGCCTTTCCATCCCCAAAGGAGCTCTGAAAGGGACCAAGACTAGGAAGTAGCAGCGGCAATGACCTTGAATTCAGGTGCGGTCACGAGCTAGTTCTTAGAAAGGAAATGAAAGTATTCCTGCAGCTGATCAAGAAAAAAGAAACCCCTAAGTCCACCTTAGCTCAGATATAGAGGAAATTCAGATAAGTAGTCTTGTTTTTTTAAGTAGGCTTTTGAGGGAGTTCCCGTTGTGGCGCAGTGGTTAACGAATCCGACTAGGAACCATGAGGTTGCGGGTTCCATCCCTGGCCTCGCTCAGTGGGTTAAGGATCCAGCGTTGCCGTGAGCTGTGGTGTAGGTCGCAGACGTGGCTCAGATCTGGTGTTGCTGTGGCTGAGGCTGAGGCCGGCAGCAACAGCTCCGATTAGGCCCCTAGCCTGGGAGCCTCCGTGTGTTGCGGGTGTGGCCCAAATAGACAAATTAATGAATTAATAACTTAAAAGGCTTTTGGGGATAGACCCACTGTGCATGTTAGGACAAGGTGGTTCTGTGAAGTGCCCTGAGTTTGTTAAATGTATGAAGCAACATGGTTTTAAAACTTTCTTGGTTTTCAGTCGACTGTGCAGGTGGAGACGTTAGGAGAATTCGGTGTGTTCTTTACGCTCTTCCTCGTCGGCTTAGAATTCTCCCCAGAGAAGCTGAGAAAGGTAAGCCCGTCGGTGCCCCTGATGGGGTGTGACGCGGCCCCGTGCCCTCCCTGCATGACGTTCATGACTCCCTTGCCCAGCAGATTAGGTCCGTGTAGGACAGAGGTGATGTTTTAGTTCTTGAAAGGTGCAGTCCAAAAGATTTCTTCGAAAGAGTGAAAATTCAGTGAATACGTGGAATTAGCTTTCATGTGGCGAATTCCAGAACAGTGAGAAGGGATGTGTGCGCACTGACTAACGTGTGGGTCCCTCCAGGAAGGCCCAGCGTTGTTAGAGGCTGAGCCATCAGAGGGACGGGTACTCCGTGTGCCACTCTGGGGACACATCCGGTTTTCACTCCCGAGTACGTGGCGGGCTTCGACTCACTATTCTGTGAGGTGAAAGCATCTGAAAGGTTAGTCGATTTTAGGGAGACGGTATGAGTGACAGTGGCGGAAACTGCAGGCCTCCTAAATCTGCTGCCTTGGGGATTATGACTCTGAAGCCTGGAGCATTCGGAGTGGAAAGAGTCAGGTTGGAAGTAGATTAGCGGGAAGCTGCCTTGTTTCCAAGTGGACGAATCACAGAAGAGGAAACTGCTGACGTGAAAGCTCGGGGGCTGCGGGCATGACAGGCCCGCACTGGTTACGGGACAGGGCGGCTCAACCCCGGCCCCATCACCTGACCCACGACGTGCAGAGCAGGGTCTCGGGCCCGTGGGGTGGTGACCAGGCGGCCTAGGACTGGCCCGATGAGCGTGGGCGCGGGCCCTGGGGCAGCGGCCTGTCCTTTACCCCGTAGTTCTGCTCCCGGCTCTCTCCCTGAGGCGGGAGCTGAGTGTGAGTTTTGGCATGCCCTTTTGGAAATCAGCCCACGAAAGGTATTCGGCTCCTCATCGTAACATTTTTGTAGAAGATGGGAAGCAGCCCGAGTGTCTAAAGGTTAAGCTGTGACACGGCTCCTGGATGGATGGAGTACTGTCTGGCCATTCAGAGTAGTGCAAGGACACCCAGTGACCAAGAAAAACAGGAACTTGAGAAGGAAAGAGTGAGCGTGCAGCACGCCGCCCTGTGGCGGACAGGCTGGGCGGTCGGATAGGAGGGTTCCGAGTTAACGTGTGGGCCTCACGCTGTTTTAACACCGGAGAGCCTCTGCCGCCGGGTTGAAAGCCCTGTGGGTCTACGTGGAACCTGGTTTCGCCCGTCCGGCCCTGGGTCCAGCATGGCGCCAAGGGGACCCGGGCTCGCGCGGCTCCCACCAGCAGTGGGCGGGTGACCCCGCCGCTGCCGCTGCCACTCGGGTGGCTTGCCCACGCGGAGGGGGAGGAGGGTGCTCAGTCCCTGAGCGCCGCAGTGGTCCCGGCCGTGGTGGTGGTGAGCTGATGGGCTTCGCGCAGGGTGGCTTCCTGCAGGGCCGGGCGCCGGTCCGGACAGGTGTGCTGAGGCGCGCTCCCCGTGCTCCCGCAGGTGTGGAGGATCTCGCTGCAGGGGCCCTGCTACATGACCCTCCTCATGGTGGCCTTCGGCTTGTTCTGGGGACACTTTCTGCAGATCAGACCCACTCAGAGCGTCTTTATCTCCACCTGCTTGTCCCTGTCCAGCACACCCCTGGTGTCCAAGTTCCTTGTGGGCGGCACCCGCAGCGACAAGGAGGGTAGGTGACCGCGTGCTTGTGTCTGAATGTGTGTTCAATCCCGGGGGCTCGAATCCACCTCAAAGGCCCGTCGAGCGTCGCAGCTCCCCCCCATCCACGGGCACCCAGGCAGCCTCGGGCGCCTGTGCTCATGCCCTGCTGGCACTGCCAACCTCTCTGACCGCCGCCACCGGAGAAAGCCTCGTGCAGGCTCATGGTTTGGGGCCACGTTGAAAAGAGAGGGCTCTGTCTTGGCAGTGTGCTTGGGTCGGTGGGTTCCAGCAGCTGCTGTGCCCCCGCAGTGCGCCAGGCCGGGGGGAGCGGCTGTGCTGACCGCCCGCAGGACCAGCTGCGCTTCTCCTGCGCTCGGCCTGAGAAAGACAGACGTGCCTGCACGCTGCCTGATTCTGGCAGGAGTTGGAAGTAGCACACCTTGGAGACATTTCTCTAAGATAAACGAAGTACTTTCGTCACTAAAGGTCTATTCCCCTAACACACGGAGGTTAGTTTCATCCGTGTACATGCAGCAGCGTCTCCAAGTCACCGCTTGCAGGGAGCTCGGACTGGGTTAGATGCTTAGGAGCGAGCATTCTGCACATGGTGGCTCTGACAGTGATGCCAGTTTTAATCATGTTTATTCATTATGGTAAGGTTCGCTGTTTTGCTCTTAGCTTGTGAAAGTCGGGAAAAGCAGGGTTAAAATGTCTGGGGACTTTGCGCCAGTACTTGCCCTGCAGCGGCGCAACGGAAGGAAAGACTGACGAGAAGAGAGCAGAGTGCTCGGGGCTGTGGGCTCCTGGAGCTACGGGCCACCCTGCCCGACGCCGAGGGCCACCCCTTCCGCTGGCCTTCTCTAGGCAGTGGGCTGTGGCTGCCAGCTCCCAGCCAGCAACCGGACTGGCTGCCATTGTCGGCAGTCTTGTCCCTGGGGTCCCGGAGTCCCTGTGGCCTGGTGCTTAGGGCCACCCCTCCCAAGTGATGGCGAAGGCGGCCCAGAAGTGAAGTGGGAAGGTGAAAACCACCCCTAAGGCGGCAGCCCGCACCGGTACCAGCACACGTAGCACTGGTGATGAGAAGACCGCTCAGCCGTCAGATGATTCTTAGTTGTGGCCAGGTCTCACAGAGACGGTAGAATGGGCATGTGTGAAACCTCAGACAGCAGTGGCGGGATCCTGACTCCATCATTAGATTGGCCACAGAGAACGCAGTGTGTGTTGAGAATAAGATTTTTTTTTTTTTTTTACTTTTTTGTGGTTTGGTGGGGGGGCAGAGCATATAGCAGCTTGATGTGGGATCTCAGCTCCCAGACCAGGGATTGAACCCCGGCCGCAGCAGTGAAAGCGCCCAGTCCCAGCCACTAGACCACCAGGCAGCTCCCAAAAGTAAGATCTGTGCAGCATCCCAAACCTTGAGTGTTCTTGGGAGGGAAGACACAAGGCTCTAACATCAGCCGCATGTCATTACCCCTTCAGGATGTTTTAAAATTCTAAGCCAAGATACTTTATTCACCCAAACTTTAACTTCGTACAATAGACAAAACCAGCCTCCCAGAAGGATCTCCTAAACTTCTAATCAAAGTGGAATTTTTGCTGGAATTAAGGGATTTCGACCTCGTTAGGTTTGGTTATTCTTTTATGTAGGAATATTGGACTAATCTTATAAATACATTCCTGTCACAGCTTTTTCTAAAGGAAAAAACTAGCTTATTTTGGAGGGGAACATGACAGTTTAGTGTCGAGAAGGACATTTAAAAGGTCCACAGCCAGGAGTTCCTGCCACGTTGCCCTGAGTTACAAATCTGAGTGCAGCCACTTGGCTCACTGCGGAGGGTGCGGGTTTGATCCCCAGCCTGGTGCGTTGGGTTAGGGATCTGGCGTTGGCACAGCCTCAGTGTAGGTTGCAGCTGCAGCTTGGATTTAGTCCCTGTCCTGAGAACTTCTTACGGTGCAGCCGTAAAATTTTAAAAATGAAAGGTCAGAGTTCCCTTTGTGGCTCGGTGGTTAACAAACCCGACTAGGATCCATGAAGGTGTGGGTTCGATCCCTGGCCTTGCTCAGTGGGTCGGGATCCAGCGTTGCCGTGACTTGTGGTCGGGTCGCAGACACGGCTCGGATCCTGCGTTGCTGTGGCTGTGGTGTAGGCTGCAGCTGTCATTTGACCCCTAGCCTGGGAACCTCCATATGCCATGGGTTCAGCCCTAAAAAGCAAAAAGAAAAGCTCCACAGGCAGAAGTACTGTTTGAAAATGGAGACGCTTGGAGGCCTGCATGGGCGCCGAGGTTGTAAACGCTGTATCCTCTTCCTTCGTCCTCCAGGGGCGCGTGCGGTCCCTGCGGCCCTTCTGGTTCACGCTCTTCTGTTCTGTCCACCTAATGAGCCGGCGTTTCTCCACCACGTCCGTGCTCATCTCGGAGGGGAGGGGTGCTCGGCGAGGGGGTCATGGTGGGATTGAGGCAAAGGGACCTGGGCTGCCAGGCTCCGCCCAACAGGCGTGACAGGAAGGGACAGGTCAGGTCACTCTTGACAAGCTCAGAGGGACCCAGGGAGATAGATGCGGTACCCAGGCCAGCCCTGTTCTTGTGTGCGGGGCCATTCTCTCATACTGAGGTTATTTTGTAATCACGTAACGAGTAATGAGTGGAAATGAAACATCCGGGAGCGTTTTTCACAAAAAGTTCTTAAATCTTTAAAACATTTCAGTGTTATAGCTTCCAAAGTGGTTTTAAAGTCCATGTTCCTGTTTAAAGACGCATCTAAACTGTTTGCACAGCGACTCTTTTGACCTGGGCGCTGTGAAGTGCTGCCGATGTGTTCCCCGCATGACTTTGTTCTCGAGCAGGTGACGTGGACTACAGCGCGGTGCTGCTGGGAGTGCTGGTGATGCAGGACGTGCAGCTGGGGCTGTTCATCGCCGTGCTGCCCACCTTCATCCAGGCAGGGGCCGGCGCGCACTCCAGGTGAGGGCCCTGCTTGCTTGGTCCGTTTTTCTAGTTTCAAGGCTTTTGCTTATCTCAGTGCTGCTCAGTGCCTTTTCTCAAAGACGCAGAGCTGGTACAGCACAGGCCTGCGGGCCACGTGGCCCCGGGTCTCGCTGCCTGGGCTGTGGGGGGTCTCGGCGGGTTGCTCAGCCGTGCTCTGCCTCAGTCTCAGCATCTGTCGAGTGGACATGATATCAGTACTGATCTGGCAGAAGACTTAGGATGAAATGAGGCAGGCTGTGAGAGTGCTCAGAATGTGCCTGGCACGTTGTGGGTGAGGGTGACTGTGTGTGAGCTGTCACCGTGGGGTTTTCACTCTCCGCCTGCATCGTCACCATTCCCCTGATCCTTTTCCCCTCTCTCCGGGTGACGTAATCCCAGATCCTAAGTGGCACTTGCTTAGGTTCACATGGAGGGAGGAGCCGAACGGGGAAAGTGAATTAACCCAGACAGTTGTGGGTTACGTTGCACACACCATGCATGACAAGAACACCTGCCAGAAAATAAATGCCCTTGGGAAACATTGGGAGCCCGTCAGGTTTAAAGATGAATTACACGTGGGTTAGGATAAGAAACTTGAGTTTGTCTTAAGCATGTAAATATTGTGCTTTAAATACTTCCAGAGGCTCTGTTTATTTCATCTCGTACAGTGATGATACCATCGGTAAAAATGCGTGGGCTTTTTGAAATTTCTTTTGAAACCACTTTGAAGTGCTGAGGTCTCTTGTGTCTGCTTTATTTCCTCCTTTCTAACCCGCATGTCTTTTCTTTCTTCTTCTTGCCTTATTGCACTGGCTGCAATGCCCAGTACTTTGCTAGCAGATGAGATGGTGAGGGGTGGACACCCTGCATCCTTCGGATTTTGAAGGAGAGCATTCATTTTTTTCATCGTTTGGTGTGACGTGAGTCAGCTGTGGGGTTTTGTAACTGTTCTTTATCGAGTGGCGGGAAGTTCCCTCTTAGTCCTAGTTTGCTGGGAGAGTTTTTCATTCATTGAGTTGGGTTTTGTCAAATGCTTTTTCTTTCTCAGTTAAGATGATTGTATGGCTTTCCCTTGGCCAGTTTATGTGGTGGATTACAATCCTTGATTGATGATGGTTGACCCAGCCTTGCATACCCAGAATAAATCCCACTGGGTTGTGGTATATGGTTCTTCTTAGGCATTGGTTTATCCAGATTGCTAATATTTTGTTGAGGATTTTGTGCCTAAGGTCCTGCAGGATATTGATGTGTCGTTTTCTTTTTTATTGTCTTTACCTTGTTTGGGTATTAGGGTAATACTGGGTTTATAAAATAATTTGGAAGGTATTCCTTCCTCCCTTGCTTTCTATTTTCTAGAAAATATTGTATAAAATTGTTATTCTTTCTTAAATGTTTGGTAGAATTCTCCAGGAAACCATCTGAGTCTTTGTTTTTTTTCCTTTGATTTTTAGGGCCACACCTGTGGCATGTGGAGGTTCCCAGGCTAGGAGTCCAGTCAGAACTACACCTGCCGGCCTACACCACAGCAACAGCAACATCTGATCTGAGCCACATCTGTGACCTACACTACAGCTCACAGCAGTGCCAGAGCCTTAACCCACTGAGCGAGGCCAGGGATTGAACCTGCAACCTCATGGTTCCTAGTCGGATTCGTTTCTGCTGCACCACAATGGGAACTCCCCATCTGAGTCTTAAGATTCCTTTTTTTGGGGCGTTTCTGTCGTGGCTCAGCGGTTAACGAACCTGACTAGTATCCATGAGGACTTGGGTTTGATCCCTGGCCTTGCTTAGTGGGTTAAAGATCCAGCATTGCCGTGAGCGTGAGCTGTGGTGTAGGCCATAGACGCAGCTCCAATTCAACCCTTAGCCTGGAAACTTCCATATGCTGTCGGGGGAACCCTAAAAAGACAAGACCAAGAAAAAAAAAAAGATTTCCTTTTTTGGGAGTTCTCTGAAATTACAAATTCATTTGCTTTATAGTTACAGGGCTGTTGAAATTACTCATATTGTTGAGTTGTGCTAGTTTGGGTTTTTGACACATTAGTCCATTCCATTTCGTTTGTCACATTTAATGTGTAGAGTTGTTTGTAGTATTTATTTTCCTTTTTTTTTCTTTTTTTTTTTTTTGTCTTTGTAGGGCTGCCCCCTCTGCATATGGAAGTTCAGGCTAGGGGTCAAATCAGAGCTGCAGCGGCCGGCCTGTGCCACAGCCATAGCCACGCCAGATCCGAGCCGTGTCTGTAAGCTGCTCTGTAGCTTTCGACGACACTGCGTCCTTAACCCACTGAGTGAGGGGCCGGGGATCAAACCCACATCCTCATGAATACTGGTTGAGTCTGTCACTTCTGTGCCACAACAAGAACGCCTCCATTTTTCCTTTTTTTTTTTTTTTGGCTGTGCTTATGGCATTTGGAAGTTCCCAAGCCGGGGATTGAACCTGTACCACAGCTGTGACAATGCTAGATCCCTAACTGCCAGGCTACCAGGGATGTCTTTATTTTCCTTTTCTCTCTCTCTCTCTCTCTTTTTTTTTTTTTTTTTTTTTTTTTTTTTGCTTTCTAGGGCCTCATTGAGGCGTATGGAAGTTCCCAGGCTCGGCATTGAAAGGCAGCTTAGAAGCTCACCTGCCAAATGCAGCAAGCTTGTGGGTGTTTAAGGTACGTCAGACTCAGGGATGGGACTCGAACGTGGAAAGGGCTCTCCTGCTGCCTGATGGGAGGGGCCCCACCAGGCACGACCGGCCCGGGAAGCGACCCAAGCACGGCCCAGACACGGCGCCCGCACCGTCCACAGGCACACGCCGTCCACACACGCCCGCACCGTCCTCACGCACACAGTGTCCACACGAAGCCACGCCTCTGACGACTGGTCCTGGGCTGTCATCATGGATTTGAGAAACGCTGAGAAGATTTTACCGGAAACCACCAGAATCCCCAATGCTAGGGCCTGGGGACGGGACACACCGGAGGGGCTCTGCCGGGCTGCACGGCTCCCCTGCCGGCCTCTCAGATGGCCCGTGTGGTCAGGCCGGCACTCGGCTGGGTCCCCGTCCCACCCCCCCTCGTGGCGCTCACATCTGCGAGGAGAAGACGAAACGGCAAGCGGCCCAGAGGGTTGCACTCAGAGCCCGGAGCTCTCGGTCCGCGCGCCAAGAAGGGGCCCCCGCGCTCCGTGCGTTCGACGTTTCAAAGACAAGCGAGGAGCAGTCATTCTTCGCCACCCCCGTTAACCCGCTCTTTCAATACGTCACATCCCCAGTCCCAACGCGTCCAATGAACCCACAGCTGCCAAGGGGGCCGTGGCAGCATCGACACCCAGAGGAAGGCCTACGTGTCCGTGACGTGAAGACGAGTGAGGAGCAAGGAGCCCAGACGCCCGCGGCTTCGTGAGAGGCCGTCCCTACACTCGACCGAGTGAGAGTCCAACTGGATGAACCGCGATGCCGCAGCGACTCCTGCCGCGGCCGACGGGGGCTGTGGTTCTCCTTCTTCCTTCCCTGGAGCTTTCAGACCCGGGGACAATAAACACGACGCTCCTGATACAAGACCCGCTACTTGAACTTTCTCAGCGGTTCAAGTCCTGCTAGATGGACAACCCAGAGCCGGTCGGGAAAAGCCTGGTGTGGCTGAACGTCAACCCGTAAACACAACGCTCAAGGTCCACGCAGAGAACGGGCGCCCCCGCCAAGGGCACCGTCACCTCCTGCAGACCCAGAGCGAGCAGATGCGCGCAGGGACCGGCGGGCCTGGCCGTGCTGGATCCTGAGCCCAGGCGGGCCTACGACTGTTGCTGTTTTCTCTACCCAGGTCGAGCAGCACATCAGATGGTTTTTATGTATTCATTTATTTCTTTATTTTTGTCTTTTCTGGGGCTGCTTCCCGTGGTATATGGAGGTTCCCAGGCTAGAGGTCGAATCAGCGCTGTAGCCACTGGCCTACGCCAGAGCCACAGCAACGCCAGATCCAAGCCACGCCTGTGACCTACACCACAGCTCACGGCAACGCCGGATCCTTAACCCACTGAGCAAGGCCAGGGCTTGAACCCGCAACCTCACAGTTCCTAGTCACATTCGTTAACCACTGCGCCACAACGGGAACTCCCAGATGGTTTTTAAGTTAACGCCTCAGCAGTGACACAGGATGTCTGAAGCTCACGAGGCAGCTTGTCCGTTGCGCGCACTGTCACACCCATTCCAACCTCCTCTCCTTCTCAAGCCCCGGGTGTCTCTGTCTCCCTTCCGTGGGGGCTCTGGTCATCCGCTCATGATGGGTCTGCTTTGTTTCCTCATCTGAAAGCCTTGTGTCCCTTTGTCTTGGAGGACGTGGCCCCTGGACGTCGGTCTGCAGTGGATGTTCCTTTCCTGCTATGCTGCTGCTCTCTGGCATCATGCGTGGTTTCTCTCTGACTTTTCATGGTTTCTCAAGACTTCTCTGTTGTTAGTTTTCAGAACCGTAATTACGAGGTGTCTTGGTGTCTGGTTTGGGCTCTGTAGCAGAGCCACAGACAGGGTGGCTTGTGCAGTGATTATTGCTCACTGTCCAGGCTCCTGGAGGCTGGACGTTGGAGGTTGGAGATCAGGGTGGCCCCTCTCAGACCATTCTCTGCTCACTGTATTCCTGTGGCCGGGGTGCTAGGGGCACGGAGCTCTCTGGTTTCTTCCTAAGGCTGCTCGTCCCACCACAGGCCCCATCCTCCTGACTCCTCTAAACCCACCCCACAAAGTCCCCACCTCCAGCTGTCACTCTGGGGCTTCAGCATCTCCCAGCAGGCTGTCCACACGTTGCAGGGGCTTTGGCCTCTGCAGCCACCTGGAGGGGGCCAGTCAGGAGTCATTGGGGTGCTGCCTCAGGGCGGGTTCGGCCAGGTAGGGTGGCGACTGCCGGGCAGGGGGCCTGGCCGGGACTCGAGCAGATTTCCCTTCCTGCTGGGGTGCAGAGCCCGGCTCCTCCCCAGCCTGTCTGCCCTGAGCGGGCAGGCTTGGGTGCTCTGCCCTCTGCCCTGACCCTCTGTCTCGTGCACACCTGGGGTACCTCTGGGGCTGCTGCTTCAGGCACGGCTGCAGGGAGATCCTCTCTCGGCGTAGATTTATGTGCTTCCGCCAAGGATCTGAGGCCAGGATTTCGGCCTGGATGGTCTCCTAATGGAGAACTAGGGCTAAAAAGCATGTAAGTTACTGAAAACACAGTAAATACACAGTATCACCTTTCTCGGGACAGTCTTCAGGTTGCGACCTTAAGGATGTGTTGAGATCTGCGTGGCGCAGTCTGGAAAGAGCTTAGCCCGGAGTCCTTTTCTCCATGACTGAACAACAGGTGTACAGTTCGGAGTTTTCTGAGGCCACTGGAACTCCCCGGTGGCGTGTCCGTTTCTGACTCTGCCGCGCGACCTCTCGGGCCGCTGTCAGCTTACATTCGAAGACTCTCAAGTGGAGCGTTCGGTTCCCGGCCAGGAGCCGTATCACGGGGTGTTGACTGGGCTGTTCGGGCTGCCGGTCACGCGCCCCCGTTACACCCTGTGAAGCCGTAATTGCAGCACAATTCCCTCCTGTATTTGAGTCAGTTAACTTGATCTCTGAGGTCAATGTTTGATGGATTTGATTTCGACATTTAAAAATAAGCATGTGTGCCACTGGGGTCGTGTCCTTTGTGATGCTGACAACCAGTGAGGGGCCGTTTCGCGGGCCGAGAGGGCGGCGGCTCTGCGGGAGAGTAACGCACCCGCCGTCTCTGTCTCTCCCAGCGTCGCCGTGGAGCTCCTGCGGATCCTGGCGCTGGTCGGGCAGGTCCTGCTCTCCCTCGCGGCCGTTCTCCTCTTCTGCCTCGTGCTGAAGGCTTGCCTGGTGGGCCCGTGTTTCCGGAGGCTGCACGCGGAGGGCAAGGGGAACAAGGAGCTCCTCACCCTGGGAACCTCCGCCTTCATCTTCCTCATGCTGACGGTAAGGCCCGCCCCTCGCCTCTGTCCTCGTCCGTCCGCCTTGCTCACGGAGCGCCTGGGATCGGCGCTCGAGCTTTTGTTTCACGAACGGCTGAATGTTGGAGACGCCTGTCGGGGTTCCTCGCCTCTGCACAACCATGTGCTGTCAGGTGTGCTCCCCTGGCGGGCGCTGCTGAAACCGCTTCCCGGCTGTGGAGCCCCTGGGTCTTAGACCCGCTGCAGCTTTGCCCCCGAAGTGAGGTGGGCAGCGTGAGAAGATCAGCTGTGTGATGGGAACAAGCTGGCGGCAGCCTGTCGTCCTTTGCTGCCAGGCTCCGAGAGGTCTGCATTGGCAGCAGCTCCTCCAGAAAGGAAGGGCTCTCCCGGGGCGGGGGGACAGGTGCCAGAGGACCCCTGAAGAGTCTGCATTGTGGTGGCATCGCCATGCGCAGGAGCAGCCGCCCCCTCGTTGCGGCCAGAGAGTGGCAGGCCTGTGCCCACCGGCCTTTGTAACAGCCTTGCTCACACTGCCCAGACCCACCCGGGGGTCCTCCCACGAGCGCCTGGCTCGCCAGCTCTGCGTGTCTGGGCCGGGGGCGGTGGGGGGGGCCACCAGCCTCTAAACCTTTGGTCTCTGAGTCGCTGGACGGGTGTGCCGAGTGCAGAGCGCCTGTCCCAAAGGTCGGGTCCTGAGTGACTGCCCCTCTGGCGTTTGTGAAGCCCGTTTCGGCCAGAGGATGGTCGTTGGCCCTGGGTGTGGAGGCGGGGCTGGAGGGGAGGCCGGTCCCCCTGTCTCCACTGTGTCATGTCCGTGGGACTTGGGCTGTGACCTCCTGCTGTGACTTGGGAACTAGGGGAGGGTGAGGGGTCCCCGGGTTACCTTGTAGAAATGCACGTGAGTCTGCAGTTCCGTCACGAGAGACGTTTGCCCGCGTAAAGGAATGAAGGAGCATTGCTGTCTTACGTGGTTTGCCTGCCAGCGTTTTAGACTCTAGGAGAGGGTTAAGGTTGGCTTTTGTCCCCGGCTGCTCAGCGATGATGCCGGGTTCTCACTTGCTGCATCCGTCCCGGGGGTGTTCCTCTGAAATGTCACCTGGCGGCCGCCACCTCAGGGCTGCTCCGTCCCTGCGGTGCACGCTGCGGGCTGGGCTGTTGGCGGCCTTCTGCGGGGCTGTCTTGGTGGCCTTGGGCGTTTGCGTCCCTGACGGCTGATGGGCGTGCACCTGGCTCGTCTCCCTGGGGGCCTCCTCCTCGGGGTGCGCCTGAGTCTTCCCATCATTTCTCTCTTGGGGTGGTTATCTTCGTACACATTTGCCGTTTTTTTATGTGTTCTGGCGATTTTTTGTCTTTCTTTTTTTTTGTTGTTTTTTTGATAGGCAAGAAATAGACTTGGGAAGACAGGACACTTATGAGAGATGCAAGTGGGCAGAGGCAAGCAGGCTCTACTGTCTTCTTCTTTTTTGTAACTGAAGGTGAAATCCACATAAGGAAAGTGACCATTTTAAGCAAAGTCTCCAATTCAGTGGTTTTCAGCACATTGACAAGGCGGTGCGGTGCCCGCCACTGTCCAGTGCCCGACGTTTCTATCATGGAAGAGACCGCTTCTCCCCACCCCGTGACTGTGACCGTGTGGGTGCCTTCCGTGCCTGGTGCTCTGCCTCTCTGGGCGCCTTGTGTGCAGGGCCTGGTGTCCAATGGCCTTGGCGTCTGGCTGCTCTGGAGCACGTCTGAAAGGCTGGCCCCTCGCGGGGCCTGTGTCACCACCTCACTCTTTTCTGCTGAGAGTGTTGCTAACGTCTTCCAGTTTGTGACTGGCCTTCTCACTTTCTTAATGGTGCTGTATGACCAGAAATCCCTTGTTCTGGGTTTTTTTTTTTTTTTTTTTTTGTCCTTTTAGGGCCGCACCTGCGGCATATGGAGGTTCCCAGGCTAGGGGGCGAATCAGAGTTACAGCTGCCAGCCTACACCACAGCCATAGCAGTGCGGGATCCAAGCTGCATCTGCAACCTACACCACCATTCACGGCAATGCTGGATCCTTAACCCACTGAGTGAGGCCAGGGATCGAACTCGCATCCTCATGGCTCCTGGTCAGATTCGTTTCTGCTGCGCCATGATGGGAACTCCCAGAAGTCCCTCGTTCTGAGGTGGAGCAGTGACCCTTTCCACAGGACGTGGCCCTCCCGCACCCTGTCGGCCTGAGAGATGCCTGCAGGGTGCTCCGTGCTGTCCTCTGGAAGTGCGGGGCTTGCTTTTCTCGGGGAGACCTGCCGTCCATGGCAGGTGCGGTGGGCGTGGGGCGGCGATCGGGACCTGCTTTCCAGGAGCACCCCCAACCGTGCCGGAGGACCAAGGCCACCTCACAGAAGCTAAGCGGCCGAGGTGCAGAGCCCCCGCCTCCTGTCGTCCCAGCTCCTCTGCCACTGTCTGGCTGTGATCACAGGCTCCCAGCGTCCACAGGGTGTAGGTTTGGCAGTCAGTTTTCACACAACAGCACGTCTTGTTGCCACTCCTGTGACTCCACACACCTGGGGGCGCCGCCTGCTTACCACGTCTAAGCTGCCTGGCCTGTGTGGTGTTTGGTGTGGACGCTGCTCTTGGGCAGGTTGGCTTTTGGCGTCTGTGCTCTGACACCGTCGTCGGGGGTATCTGCGTCTGTGTTCGCCTGTTTGCTGCTGCTCTCTTGCAGCTTTACCTGCTCAGATCAAACACCTCCTTCTTGTTTCAAGCTGCTCAGCGTCGGTGCCATCCCGGCAGGAGGTCCGTCAGGCTTGGCACCCCCCAGGAACGAGCCCCAGGAACGAGCACGTCCTCACTGCCAGGGTCTGGTGATGCACCTGCAGTGCTGGTCACTGTGGACCCGCGGTTCTCCGTGTCTGCTTCTCTCCAGCAGCTCGAGGTTCACGCGTGGTAGTCAGGCTGTTCCCTGATTTAGGGGGAAGAAAGCCTCTCGCAAATGCTTGGGTTCGGGGACGTACTCAGACAATCCACAGCAGTCTGCGTGACTGACGCTTCCCGCTGTTTCGAGACCATTCCTTCTCTCTTGTGGTCATTACCTGTCGTTCTCCGTCTTGTCCTCTCCTGGGACACCCCCAGGGCCTGGACAGGCGAGGGCGAAGCTCGTCTCAGTTTCACTGTGACATCCCGACGGGTCGGAGGGACCCTCTGGGTGCGTCTCTGTGGCAGAGAAGCTGGTCTGTGTGCGGGGCGTGACCCGTGTTCTCACTTCAGGTCACGGAGCTGCTGGACGTGTCCATGGAGCTGGGCTGCTTCCTGGCTGGAGCCCTCATCTCCTCCCAGGGCCACGTGGTCGCCGATGAGGTCCTGTCCTACGTGGAGCCCGTCCGGGATTTCCTGGCCATCATCTTCTTCGCGTCCATAGGTGACCCTCCTCCTCCAGCGGTGACGTGCCCGCTGGGTCTCGTCCGCTTACACGTGTTTCCTGCAGTTTGTGCTGTGATAACGGTTCCTGTGGAGTCTGGGGCCTGAGGGGATCTTAGTGAAAGGAGGGGCGTGGGGCTCAGGCCGTAGACAGCCCATTGGTTGTTGTGCGAGGCCGCTCCTCGGCAGGGTGGCAGCGCGGCTTCTGTGTGTCCCAGCACGGCCCCAGGGGACTGAGTGCCTGGGAAGCAGGTTCTCAAGTTCTCGTGGACAGTGGAACTGAGTCGCCAGGCCTCTGGGTGGGACTTCTTGTCCTAATGGCGGAGCGTGGGGCCGCAGGTGCTCGGACAGGCGCAGGAGGGGCGGGGTTGG
The DNA here is from genome assembly GCF_016906955.1 of Phacochoerus africanus. NCBI lineage: Eukaryota > Metazoa > Chordata > Mammalia > Artiodactyla > Suidae > Phacochoerus > Phacochoerus africanus. Next base: position 78,338,601 of record NC_062556.1, read on the forward strand.
CGGGAGGCTGGCGGTCACCGGCTCCTGTCCCACAGGCCTCCACGTCTTCCCCACCTTCGTGCTGTATGAGCTCAGCGTCCTGCTGGTCCTCACGCTGTCGGTGGTGGTCATGAAGGTACGACTCCTCCCCGCAGCCCAGACTGTCCCTCTTGTGCTCAGCTCATGTGCCACTCCCGTGCCCGACCCCCGCAAGGCCCTTTGCCTGAACGCATCCCCCTCCCCAGGCGGGCATGGCCAGGCACCTTGGGGTTCTTGGATCTGTGTGATCCTTTGTCTCAGGATCCTTTGCGTTGAAAACGGGGACTTTAGGAGTTCTCACTGTGGCCCAGTGGACACGAACCCAACTAATATCCACGAGGATGCAAATTCGATCCCTGGCCTTGTTCAGTGGGTTAATAAGGATCCAGCGCTGCCGTGAGCTGTGGCGTAGGTTGCAGATGCAGCTGGGATCCCACGTTGCTGTGGCTGTGGTGTAGGCCAGCAGCTGCAGCTCTGATTTGACCCCTAGGCGTATGCCACAGGTGCAGCCCTAAGAAGAAAAAAAATTTTTTAAAGGGAAAGAAAAAAATAAAAAAAGGAAAAGAAATCGGGGACTTGAAAGCTGGAACCGAGGAAGTCACTTGCTGGATTCTCCCTGACACCGTGCTCTGTAGTTTGACTTCTCTTTGAAGTGGCTCTATAAAGAACCACAGGCCCCCGACCACATGCGATAAAGCACAGTTTTAATACAGCCGCTGAGCTTGCTCTCCACCTGTCTGTCCTCTGAGCCTGCAGACTGTTGGTCCCTGTGATGGCGGTAGGCTCAGGGGCTGAGGAGTGACCTGTTCAGGAACTGCTGGTTATGAAAACTGGCCCAAAATGTTTCCAGTGAAGGAGCCAGAGTCCCCCCACCCCACCCCCACCCCCGTGGTTGTGCAGCTGCACCCCACCCGCTCTAGGCTGTTTCTCTGGGTTTTCTTTATGTGCACACTGAATGCTGCATAGTATTCACTGCTGTTAACTCAGTGGGGCGGGAAAGCCTTGCTTTCTTCAGTGTCCCTGTGGTGGTTCGGGATGGTCTGTGCTCTGTGGGTGTCTCTGTGTGTCCCCGGTGCGTCGCTGAGGGCGGCTCAGCCCCAGGTCCCCCTGCTTCCTGGGGGTTGTGCTCTGGACTCTGGCCAGGCCCTGACTGGCTGCTCCTGCAGTTTGTCCTGGCAGCCCTGGTCCTGTCTCTCCTCCTGCCCAAGACCAGCCAGTACATCAAGTGGATCGTGGCCGCAGGGCTGGCCCAAGTCAGCGAGTTCTCTCTGGTCCTGGGGAGCAGAGCACGCAGAGCCCGTGTCATTTCTCGGGAGGTGAGTCTCCACCCCACTCCAGCCACGGTTCGTGTGGATACCCCTCCTGGTCTGCCTAGTGCGCTGTGGACAGGGAGGTGGGCCACGCTGCCCCCCGCACTCAGGGTGCAGGGCTTTCGTCCCCAGTTCACACTGCAGGACCACAGTTCCTCCCACAGCAGGTGCAGCAGCAAGTCCAGCCAGGCTCCTCTGCTTCTCCCAAAAGAGCTGAACCCGTGAGCTAGTTAGTGCATCAGTGACTCTGAGAAGCAGGAATGCGTTAATGGACGTAAACCAGGCCCTGTGCTCCCCTGTCTCTCCTGGAGCAGCATCCAGCCGGGGCAGCATCCAGCCAGGGCGCTGAGTGCTGTCTGAACTAAACCACTGAAAGGTGTGAGCAGAACCTTAGTCTATGGAAGTGCGTGCTTTTTTTTTTTTTTTTTTTTAATTGGAAAATACATTGCAGCAAATGCCCACTTTTGAAAGGAGAATTAGAATTGTCAGAAGTGCTTCTGAAAACAGTTTCCAGATTTGGGAGGGTTGGAATTAAAACCTTAATACAAAGGATGTGAAAGTTTGTTATATAAATATGGGAACATTTGGGGGTTTTTTGATCCGCTCCCCCACCTAATCTCTGACGCTGGCTGGAAAAGCCACGTGCTGAGTGATGCTTGGAATGACAAGCCTGCACACCTGCTCCTCGTAAATGTGGGCAGAATGGATACGAAAGATCTGGCTCGGATGCATTGAGAATTGCACGTCCACCTGTGAGGGGATGGATGCCACCTGGCATAGAGCTCTGATGGCTTTGATGCCCAAACAGGTGCGCCCGTCCTGGTCTTGAGCTGATGCCCAGCCTTACCTGTTTCAGGTGTACCTTCTCATCCTGGGTGTGACCACACTCAGCCTCTTGCTGGCCCCAGTGCTGTGGCGGGTGGCAATTGCCAGGTGTGTGCCAAGGCCTGAGAGGAGGTCCAGTCTCTGAGGACTGCTGCTGTCATCACCATCTTGGGACCTTCTGCACTGGGAACAGAGCACTCTGCCCGAGGGCGTCTTCACATCTGCCGCTTCTCAGACTTGCCGTGCTGCAGTCTCCCAGAGTCAGTTACTGCGTTCAGCCAATTCCGCGCAGTGTAAGTGTAACACTGCGTTTTACGGGCCGTCTTGACTGTTGGGCCTGGATGTGCCTTTTCTCTGAAATGAGTGTTAACTCTCTATTGTTGTTTCATCAGTTCATGTTTTTTTTGGTAAAGAAAGTTAGGAAGCTTCATTATTTATTGTGCAACTTTACTGTTGTAATCTGTTGGTCAATATTTGTTATTAAACGTTTCTGTGGTATGAAATTTTAATTCCGACAATGAGTCTGGAAAATTACTCTTAATCCTTAAAGTCTGTTTTTTAAAATGAAACAAGTATCTACTAAGAGTTACTCAGATTTGAAGAAGAAACCGGGGTTTACAGACAAGATACTCTTCAGGGTAGATCACATGCTAGGGCACAAAACAAGTCTCAATAAATTTAAGAAAATTGAAATGGTATTAAGCGCCTTTTCCAAACCCAATAGCATGAAATCAACTGTGAGAATAAAAAATGCAAAAACACAAACACCTGGATGAGAAACAACTTGCTACTTAACCAGTGGATGAATGGATAAAGATGATATGGTGGGAGTTCCCATTGTGGCTTAGTGGTAACAAACCCAGCTAGTATCCATGAGGACTCGGATTTGAGCTCTGGCCCCACTCAGTGGGTTAAGGATAGGTGTTGCTGTGACCTGTTGTGTAGGTCACAGATGCGGTTCTGACCCTGTGTTGCTGTGGCTGCAGCATAGGCTGGCAGCTGCAGCTCCAGTTCAGCCCCTAGCCTGGGAACTTCCATATGCTGTGGGTGTGGCCCTGAAGAGACCAAAAAAAAAAAAAAAGGTTTATTTATCTACAATGGAATATTACTCTGCCGTAGAAAAGAATGAAAGCTTGCCATTTGTGAGAACATGGATAGAACTAGAGAGTATTATGCTGAGTGAAATACCTCAAAGAAAACAAATACAGTTTGATTTCACTTATAAGGGGACTTCAGAAATGAAACAAATGAACAAGCATAAGACAGTCATAAATATAGAGGATAAACAGGTGGTTGTCAGAGTTGGGGTGGAGGTGGGGAATGAGTGAAAGAGTTGCGGGGAAATTAAGAGGAACAAATTTCCAGTTTTGAAGTAAATGAGTCCACGAGACGAAATGTTCCGTGCAGGAATATAGTAAATGTCTGTGCAAGGTCTTTGGTGACAGGCTGTAACTACGCCTGTGGCGATTATTATTTTTTCTTTAGCAAAGCAACTTTTAATGAGAACAGTGGGAATGTGGATTGTGATTACAGGTGTAACACATTTTGACACAGATTCTTGACTCGATGTCATTTATTTTAATTTTTTTCTATTATAGCTGATTTACAATGTTCTGTCAATTTCTGCTGTATGGCAAAGTGACCCAGCCATTCGTATATATATATATTCTTTTTCCCACATTATCCTCATCATGTTGTATCACAAGTGACTAGATGTTGCTCCCAGGCAATACAGCAGGAGGTGATCAATTCATAATGCATACAAATATCAAATCACTGTGTTGTGGAACTGGAACTGACATGGCGTCCGTTGTTCAATAAAACAACCACCACAACCACAGAACAAACGGGAACCCGGGAGCAGTGGGCACTTGGATAAGAGCGGAAGGTGTGACCGTGTAGCCTCACACCAGCCTTGGGCAGCCTGGCTAGGCTCCCACACGGGAACAACAAATTTTTACCTTGTTGAGGGGACAGGCGTGCCATGAGCTTCATGTAACCCTCTGCAGTAGTGTGCATAGATTCATAGGCAGAGCCTGAGGGTGCCCTCTCCACCCCTTAGCGTCTGTAGAGAAAGCACAGACTGAGTCCCGCATACAGATCAGAGCATACAAATATCTATCAGATACTCCTGGGATACAATACACTGACTGATTTTCTTAGGTTGAACCACCTTCACATTCCAGGAATAAAGTCCCCTTGGTTATGGTGTGTAATTTGATGAAAGATATGAATCTACAAATCCAGGAAGCTTAATGAACTAAAAATAGGATAAACTCAAAGAGATCCACACTGAAGCACACTAAACCGAAACTCAAAAGACAGAGAATGTTCAAAGTAATAAGATAGCACTCATCACTTACAAGGGAGCCTCAGTGTCATTAATAACCAGTTTCTCATCAGTGGCCATGAAGGTCAGAAAGCAGTAGGATGATCTATTTGAAATACTGGAAAAAAATCTGCGAGTCAAAAATTCTATATCCAGGAGCTCCTGCTGTGGTGCAGTGGGATTGGCAGCATCTTGGGAGCAGTGGGACACGGGTTCAATCCCTAGCCTGCCACAGTGGGTTGGTGATCCGGTGTTGCCACAGCTGTGGCTTAGTTCACAGCTGCAGCTTACATCTGATCTCTAGCCCAGGAGCTCCATGTGCCGTGGGGCAGCCAAAAAAAAATTTCTATATCCTGCAAAACTCTGCTTCAAAAATAAGGGCAAAAGTAAGATATTCCCAGATAGACAAAAGTAGTGGGAGTTCATTCACGATAGACCCAGCCTGCTGAAGATGCTACAGGGGGTCTTCCAGGTTGAGATGTAAGGACACTCAGGAGTAACCAGAGGCCGCGTGAAGAGGTAACGGCCTATGGGAAGGGCAAACACAGGGGCAAGTACAAAAGCCAACACTGCTGTATTGGGTTTCAACCCCACTTTTTATATTCTACGTGATTTAAACGACAAATGCGTAAACAAATGTTTTTGAGTAAATATGTAAACATTTATCATTATTTTTATTTTTATTATTATTTTGGGGGGGCCTGTTTGACCTTTTTAGGGCTGCACCTGCAGCACATGGAGGTTCCCAATCTAAGAGTCTAATCGGAGCTACAGCTGCCGGCCTACGCCAGAGCCACAGCAACGCTGGATCCGAACCCTGTCTGCAACCTACACCACAGCTCACGGCAACGCCGGATCCTTAACCCCTGAGCAAAGCCAGGGATTGAACCCGCAACCTCATGGTTCCTAGTTGGATTCATTTCTGCTGTGCCACAATGGGAACTCCATGTAAACATTTATTAATATGAATTAAATTCCTCTGTCAGAACACAGATTGGCAGAATGTATAAAAAGTAGACTACGGCTATATGCTGTCTACAGAAGACTGGCTCTCAGTCAATCTAAGGACATGCATGGGTTGAAAGTGAAAGGTGGAAAAAGATTCTCCTGGCAGTGAGTGACCAAAGAAAGCAGAGGTGGTTACACTAATATCAGACAAAGTAGATCTCAATTAAAAATTGTTATAAAAGAGAAGAACATCACGTAACGATAATAGGTCCTCTGTCTCTTGTGACAATGATACAAGGGTAAATTCACCAAGGAGGTGTAGCAATTACACATCTATGCGCACTAAACGTCAGAGCTTCTGGGAGCTCCCTGGTGGTCTGCTGGTTGGGACTTGGTGCTTTCACGCTGCAGCCCAGGTTCACTCCCTGGTCTGGGCACTGAGATCCCACATCAAGCTCTCGCACACCATGACCAAAATTAATAAATAGAGGGATAAGACATAAAGTGCTGTAGAATTGGTAGCTTTAAAAACAACCCCGGAATTCCTGTCGTGGCGCAGCAGAAAAGAATCTGACCATGAGGTTGTGGGTTCAATCCCTGGTCTCGTGCAGTGGGTTAAGGATCTGGCATTGCTGTGAGCTGTGGTGGAGGTCACAGATGTGGCTCAGATCCTGTGTTGCTGTGGCTGTGGTGTAGGCTGGCAGCTCCAGCTCCGATTTGACCCCTAGCCTGGGACCCTCCACATGCTGCGGGCGCAGCTCTTAAAAGCAAAAAAAAAAAAAAAAAAAAAAAAAAAAACCAACCCAAACATCAGAGCTTCAAAATATACGAAGCAAACACTAACAGAATTGAAGGCATAGGCAGCTGTACCACAGTGAGGCCGACTTTGATCCCCTGCTTTCCACACGGAAGAGCCGGCCAGAGTTCAGCCGCCTAACAGAGGACCCGGACGGCGCTATGACCAGGGGCCCTGCGGGGGCAGGCACCACCCAACAGCAGCAAAGGCAGACTTCTCTCAAGTGCGCATGGAACATTCTCCAGGGTTAGGTTCTTGAAGACATCACCTACGCCTTGTGAGAAAGCGATGCGGTGACGAATGCATCGTACTTGGGATCTGCTCAGGGCCCCCCAGTTTCTCATCAGCTCAGAAGCAAGTCAGTCCATGGAAGAATTCTAAGCAGGAAGCGTCACTGGCTGCTGAGTGCAGGAGAGACTCAGACAAAACTAGAGGAAGGGAGACGAGATGGGAGGGGTTTTTATAGCCTCAGTGGAAGAGGATTAAAGCTTGGCCAGGAGGATGGCAGAGGAGACAAAAAGAGAGGAGCTCAAGATATTTCAAACTGATGATTGGTTTTCATCGGCGAGAGCAAGGCCGGTGTTCGGCTTCCTGAGCAAGGGCGTCCTGGGAGGAGGAGCTGGCTTGGGCAATCGCATCAAATGACATTTTATTATTTTAATTTTTATTTCAAATGATTTTTATTTTTTCCATTGTAGCTGGTTTACAGTGTCCCGTCAGTTTTCTACTGTACAGCAAAGCGACCCCGTCACACATACACATTCTTTTTCTTACACTGACGCTCCACCATAAGCGACGAGATACAGTTCCCAGTGCTACACAGCACCAAATGACATCTCGTGTTTTATTTATTTTTTTGTCTTTTCTAGGGCCACACCCGCAGCATACGGAGGTTCCCAGGCTAGGGGTCCAATTGGAGCTGCAGCTGCCGGCCTGCACCACAGCTGGCGGCACCGCCGGGTCCTTAACCCACTGAGCAAGGCCAGGGATGGAACCCGCGACCTCACGGTTCCTAGTTGGGTTCGTTAACCCCTGCGCCACGACGGGAACTCCTCGAGTGACATCTTAAAGATTGGTCATGTTGCCCAGTTGTCTTCGAACTTGTGCAGATTAATACTCCGGCCGTGGCAAGTATGGAAACCAAGGCCTTCGGTGCTTTCCCAGAGGAACCCGTGTTCTAGCCACAGGTGGCAAGACCCCACGGGCGAGAATCGGGTCTCGACTCTGGAGGGTCTGGGGCGGGGGGTCGTTTGCCGCGGGCACCGTGAGCGCGACTCCAGAGGAGCCCCAGGCGCCGCGGGGCCCAGACAGCCCCGCACTTACCCGCATTTCCCCGCCGACAGCAGAACTCACATCCCCTTCTCAGACCATTTCAGCTTGGCCTTGGCGTCCCTCTCTGCCTCTCCCACGTCCTGGGCCTGCACCCCTGCGTCTGTCTTTCTTCTTCCGCCTTCTTCTCCTTGGTGGCTTCCCCTCAGCAGCCCAAACACTCTGGCTCTTCATCTTGCAAATGCCCCTCACTCACACTGGGTCCCCGCAGCCCCCCCCCCTCTGCGTCCCCGCAGCCCCCTCGTCTCCCCTCCGCTGTCTCCCACAGCCCTCACCCCGTGCCTGCCTGGGTGGTGCCCCGGCCTCTGCCGCGCTCCGTGGCATGAATGGCATCGGTTACCCGACCGCCAGGTCGAATGGCCTCTTCCCCGACGCTGCTCATCGCCTCCTATTGGAATGTGTCCTTTCTTGGTTCCATAAAGCCATCGGCCGCATCGTTAGTGACCACTTGTTACGCTGAGAGGTTGAATCGGCCCTGGTTCCGGCAGGAAGAGGTGTCTGCAGGGCTGCTGCAGGCGAGTCTGAAGGTGTGGGCAGGGTTAACGATGCCAGAGGAGGTGGTAGGACCTGGTACTCACCAGGCCTGGGCCCAGGGAGGAGGCTGTGGGCGTCAGGAGCCGAGGACAGAGGGACACAGCCACCACCCTGTGTGCCCCCCACCCGGTGCCTCCCTCCCAGCCCAACCCAGTGGATGACAGCCTGGCTTCTTTGTCCCTTGTCCTTGTTGCGTCTGAACCCAGACCTCAACCGATCCCTGGTCTCGGCCCTTAGAGGTCCCTGCTGGCTGGGGTCGGTCCCCAGAGTGACCACTGTAGGGCTTATTTCTCTAAAACACAAACCTCTCTTCGTCGTTTGGAACCAACTGCTAATTGTCTCCTGACACCTGCTCTCCTTTTCTTCTTTGGACTTCAGGTGCGTAGCCAGGTACACGGCCCAGGACGGAGACCACATCCCTCACCGTCAGGTGCGGCCCCAGCTAAGCCAGTGGCACCATTATGGTCTCAAGATTTGTAGGTTGAGGCTTCTGGTTGAGGCAGGCTTTGTGTTGGCTGGGCGCTAAGGGGAGCTGCAGACTGAACACTTAAATCCAAGGTCATGGCAAAGCATCTGAAGTTCACGGCCAGGACTGTGATGGTACAGGAAGGGAACATGGAAGACGCACACAGGACCCTAGACAGAAGCCTCACCGTGAATCAGCTTGTTGAGGACATAAGGTCACAGTGGGACTACGAGAAGCCGTGCCGTCGGCAGCAGAGGGAAAGCTATGAACCTGCCAGTAACTCTGCCGCAGGGAAGTTGGTGTAAGATCAACTTCTTGGCGTTCCCATCATGGCTCATCGGAAGCAGATCTGACGAGGAACCACGAGGTTGCGGGTTCGATCCCTGGCCTCGCTCAGGGGTTAAGGATCCGGCGTTGCCGTGAGCTGTGGTGTAGGTCACAGACACGGCTGGGATCCTGCGTTGCTGTGGCTCTGGCGCAGGCCGGCAGCTGTAGCTCCAATTGGACCCCTAGCCTGGGAGCCTCCATATGCCGCGGGGCCGCCCTAAAAAGCAAGAAAAAGATCAAGTCCTTGATGTGAAAACTTCGGGCAGCCATGACACGGCCCCGAGGGCTGTGGGGAGGGAGCCCGGGGTGTCTCCACCTGGAGAGGCTCTCCGGCCCGTTTTCTCTTCCCTCTCTCTCGGTGAACTGAGTCACACGTGTGCGGGAAGGCCTGCATGTGTAGAAGCAGGCCCACTAGTCAGCAGTGGACCCTCTCTCTCTAAGAGAAAGAGAAAGCGAGTCAAAAGCAGGCTAGGAGCAGCCCGGTGGTTGCCAAGGGCTGATGTGGGAGGGGAGGTCACTGTTTAACGGGCAGAGGGCATCAGTTGGGACAATGAGAAAGTTCTGGAGTCGGATGTGCCAACGGATGGTTGCTCCACAGCGTGAACGTGCTTCATGCACCTGGCTGGGCGTTTACACGATTAAACGGTACACTTTCAAAAACCGTGTGAGCGGCAGTCTCAGCCCCAGTGAGGTGTGGGGGGCGGCGTGCCTCTCCCCCAGAGGGGGCTCTGCGAAGACGAGCAGAGGTTGGCTTTTCTCCAGGGAAAACCACGTCTCGGAAGGGCATCTCCGTGTGCGAGAATCTTCCCCTCTGTCTCGGGACGGGGGGGCCGAGGAAGTCCCAGGGACCCCTCTCAGTGGCTGGGCCGGGGCTGGCATCTGCAGGGCCAGCTTGCGTGGGGCCCGTCCCGTTCCCTCCCGGGCCCCCGCCTGCCCCACGCCCGCTTCCTGTTGTCTTGAGCGGAACGTGGTCTTTAAGCCGGAGCTCTCGGCCACCTCTGAGAGGTACCCACTTTCCCGGGTATTTCCCTGTCCCCTCGGGGACACATGGTCACCTTCTGTTTTCCTCCTGTTGGTCTGTCTTTTGTGGCAGCGGCCGCGGCGTGGAATTTAGAATAGAGGGGAGCTGTTTTCTCCTCCATGCCCTGGGGCGTTTGGAAGCAGGTCCTGAGTGTGGAGCCCTTTGAACGGGATTAGCCCCAGGAAGAAGAGGACAGGCCCTCCCCGCTGTGGTGCCGCGGGCTAATGACCCGGCTTGTCTCTGTGGAGGCACCGCTGCTGGGGCGTGGGTCGCAGATGCGGCTGGGATTGCATCCCTGGCCCAGGAACTTGCACGTGCCATGAGTGCAGCCAAAAAAGAAGAAGGAGGAAAAAAGAGGACAACAGGTGCATGAGCACATGCTCAACATCGCTCACTGCTAGAGAAATGCAAGTCAGAACCAGTGTGGCATCACCACACTCCTGCCAGAATGGTCATCATTAAAAAGGCCACAAATGGAGTTCCCGTCGTGGCGCAGTGGTTAACGAATCCGACTAGGAACCATGAGGTTGCGGGTTCCATCCCTGGCCTCGCTCAGTGGGTTAAGGATCCCGCGTCGCCGTGAGCTGTGGTGTAGGTGGCAGACGCGGCTCGGATCCCTCGTTGCTGTGGCTCTGGCGTAGGCCGGTGGCAACAGCTCCGATTAGACCCCTAGCCTGGGAACCTCCATATGCCGTGGGAGCGGCCCAAGAAATGGCAAAAAGACAAAAAAAAAAAAAAAATAAAAAGGCCACAAATAATCCACGTGGAGTGGGTGTGGAGAAAGCAGGTCCCCCTACACTGTTGGTGGGAATAAGAATCTCCCGAACAGCACAGAGAACTATACTCTGTATCTTGTAATAACCTACAATGGAAAATAATCTGAGAAACCTGTGTAACTGAATCACTTTGCTGTACACCTGAAATGAACACAACATCATCGCAAATCAACTGCAATTAAAAAAAGGAAGAAGAGGCCAGAGAGCCGGCTCTCTCTGCCATGTGAGGGCAAAACGAGAAGGCAGCCGTCTGCAAGCCAGAAGGGTCTCACCAGAACCCCACATGCTGGCACCTGATCTTGACATTCCAGCCTCCATAACCACGAGAAATAAGTTGCTGCTGTTTACAAGCTAGTTGGGGTCGGGGGTTTTATAGCCCAGCTGACAGAACAGAATGGAAGAAGCTGCAAGCATTTTCCATAAGGTATCCTTCTCTGCATGTGCAGGAAACAGGCTTACTCACGGTGTGCACATGCATGCACGCTCTCTGCTCACCGTGTGTATGTGTGCACTCACACACACACACACACACACACACACCTGTATGTTCTCAGCTGTTCACAGTCCAGCTCAATGGGCCTTTTCCGTCACACCTTCCCTGCCTGCCTGCCTGCCTCATTCCCGGTTCCCATCCTGCACAGATCTGCTTGCACCACGGCCCCTCCTGTCTGACCCCGAGCAACGCTTTACCTCATATCCTGCCCCACAGCAGCCCTCGGGGTGCTTTCTGGTGCATGCGCAGAGCTCAGAAACATTTGGTGAGTGAGAGATGCTGGAAAGGTTAAGCTTTTGAAATTGTGGTTTGTCTTATAAAGAACTTTATTTTTTATTTTCTTATTTCTCAGCTAGAGAAATCTGAGCCAGAGAGGAGCTGAGATCACTCGTCCAAGCTCATTGACCTCCCGAGGTCACCCCAGCCTCATTGCAGCGGGTAAGCTGCAGGGCCCTTCTCTGACTCGGCGAGGTAAGGGGACAGCAGTAGGGACGTGAGCAGAGGCATTCAGTTGAACATAAAGTCAATTTCCTAAAATCGTGCTGTTGGCTCCTGGCACTTTCCCTCCTGGCTGATGGTCATGGGTTCTACTGAGGAGGGAAATGACACGAGGAGAAGGACCTCGGACCTTCCATTGTGGGGTTCCATAAAAAACAGTCCGATGTCATCTCAGCAACATGAAATCACCCAGAAGGACACCGCGCTGGACGGCAGGGTTGGTGGTCAGGGGATGAAAGGAATTACTCTCCGGGCCAAGGTGGGCGTTTCGGAGGAAGAGCAGAGATGGGCGCTCAAGTAGCAAACAAGGCCGGAAGGAGACGTCTGGGGAGACTGGGTGCCATGATCTTCTAGAAGCTGTCGGGTCCAAGGGGAGCTTCTCAAAGGACTGTGGCTTCAGCCTGTAAGTAATCATGTGAGTCCTTAAGATTGACTAATCCTGGAGTCCTGTGGCTCAGCAGATTAAGGATTTGTGTTGTCACCGCAGTGGCTCGGGTTGCAGCTGTGGTGTGGGTTCAATCCCCTGCCTGGCAATTTCTGCATCCTGCCCATGTTGCCAAAAAAAAAAAAAAAAAAGAAAGAAAGAAAAAAAGATTGATTAATACCAAGATAAGAGCATTATGCTGCGGGAAGTTCAAGGATTCACCCTCCTTCCAAGAGGGGACTTTGCTTTGGCCAGAAATGTTCCCAACCAGGAGTGATGACGTAAGGACGTGTGAGAGAGAAACACACGAGGTCTTCGTGAGTTTGGGGTGTGAATGTGGCTCAGGAGGGTGGCCTCTTTGGCCAGAGGAGCAGGGGCTTGTCCTAAGGTTTTGGACAAGCAGCTGATTTCCTTATGTTCCATCATACACACGAATAAGCCAAACAGATCTTGCTAAAGATGCCTTTATTGGAGTTCCCATCATGGCTCAGTGGTAACGAACCCGACTAGTGTCCACAAGGATGCCGGTTCAATCCCTGGCCTCGCTCAGTGGGTTAAGGATCCGGCGTTGCCATGAGCTGTGGTGTAGGTCACAGACCCGGCTCAGATCCCGAGTTGCTGTGGCTGTGGTGTAGGCCAGCAGCTGCAGCTCCAGCTCCAATTTGACCCTTAGCCTGGAATTTCCATATGCTGCAGGTGGGGCCCTGAAAAAAAAGGAACAAAAATGCTTTTATTGATATTTGTCCAAAGGATGAGAAAATGTCACTTCCCCACATGCAGAACCCCCTCTAAGTCCCACAAACCTCTCCCCTCCCTGCCTCCCCACCTCTTGTCATCATCGCTGCGGTGGAAAACAGAAAATGGCTGGATATGGGTTCGATTCCTCTCCTTGCTCACGGGGTTAAGGATCCGGCGTTGCCTGTGGTGTAGGCCAGCAGCTGCAGCTCAGATTCGACGCCTTGCCCAGGAACTTCCATGTGCTGCAGGTGTGACCATTAAAAATAATAAAAAAAAAAAAGTAAGGAAAACCTTCTCTCTTTAAAGGTGAGTTTAATGGGGGCAGATGAGGCTTTGCATCACACTGTGAGACTCACAGAGCAGGCACACAAAAAAATGGGGTTTTGAGAGAGGAGGCGTTTTCCTGGGAAGGACCGGTCACTTCTTTCTAATAAAACACGGAACAGAACCATTTTCCTGTGGTATCCTGGACGGCCCAGGGACCGTGCAGCCTGTGGGAGGAGCAAGTCTACGCCCAGTGGAAGCACCACTAAAAGCCAGGCTTCCTGAACCCGCCCAGGGGGGAGGCTGGATACTTGCAATGGTGCAGTAACTCCTGGGAGTGCAGAATGTTTCAGTAGTGGTTTTTGTGCAGGCATTATTTTGAATATGAGAACGACTTATCCTGTGTAAATACTGTCGAATTACTGGAATCTTGAGTCTGTAGAGAGACGTCGACGATTGGTCCTTACTTCCCGTTTCTTCCTAACTCTGACCCCCTGCCCTCACCCAGAGGCTCACTGCCCTGAGCACTTAGGCCTGAGGGCTGGGCGTCCCTTCCGCCTGCCATCTGCGGGGTGAATATTCACATTCAGTAAAAAGAAAGGGTATCTGCGAAAGAGCTGTGAGGTTGGGAACACATCAGCACTTGAGGAACAGGACGGGGGACTGCAGGCTCTGGCACTGGGGACCGTGCTGCCCAGTGGGACGCTGTGCACACTGTACCACCGGGAAGCAAGGTGTTGCGCCTGCGGGCAGGGCCGGTAGGACCGTCCTCGGAAGCCTCTTATTTACCCTCTTCCTGATGAGAAAGAACGCGAAGATCTCTGCTCCCTTCAAGAAACCAGCGCTAAGGTGTGAACAGTCTTAGGCTGGGAGGGGCTTTACTGGAGAAGCAGAGTGGGCGTGATCAGCATAAAAGCGGTTAAATTGGGAAACCGTCCGCGGCCGGGTGGAAACCTGCAAGAAGAGAGGCCTTTGCTCCGCGCTCGTGAACTTCGGACTTGACTCCCAGGCCCCTCCCGACCTCCGCAGCGTCTCTGGAACCAGACGTCCTCTCGGGCCTTGGCGCTTGCGGGGGCGCCCAGAGGGGACAAGTCTCCGAGGCTCAGCGTCCACTAGGTCCAGCCCACCCAGTGATGAGGAGCCAACTCTCCTGCACTGAGAATGCTCTGAGGCTGGCTGGAGGCTGGGCGTGGGCACGGAGGCCGCTGGCAGCGCAGAACAGGAGCAGCAGGTGGACAGGGCTCTCCGCGCTGTGCGTGCACACGGCCCTCGCCTCGGTGCACCTACACACGCATACGCCTGGCCTCCTCTCCTTGCGCACCTACACATGCACCCGCCCCTACACGCCCATGGGCACCCAACCTCTCTTCTTCTCGAATACGTATACACACTGTGCACACACTCGCCCCCCCATGCGCGCACTTCTGTACGTGCATACGCACACACTCAACCCATTCTCCGTGTGCACACCCATGAATGCATCTCTAGCCCCTGGGTACGCGCGCGCGCACACACACACACTTGCACACTGGCTCCAGCCCTCCTGTGCATACACACTCACCTGCACACTTTGCCCCTGTTCCTCATGTGCGCACACGTGTATACACACTCCTACCCCCCGTCCCCCGGATGCGCACACACCCGTGTACATGCACAGGTGCACACCTCCTCAGCTTCTGTCCCCCTCCCCAGGTGCTTATATACGCACGTGCACCCCTAGTCCCTGTCCGCCGCGTGCGCACACGTGCGCATATCCCCGGCCCAGCTCCCCCGCGTGCGCAACACCGCGCCCCGGGGGCTGGGACCTCCTCTCCATCTTTGCTCGGCGCGCGCACACACGCGCGCACATGCGGACGCGCGCAGGCGCAGCCCAGCCCCCCGGAGCGCGAGCGCGGGCCGCGGGGCGGGAGGAGGAGGAGGAGGAGGAGGAGGAGGAGGAGGGAGCCGAAGGCGCGAAAAGGCGCGCAGGCGCGCTGCGGGAGCCGGGCCGCC
Source organism: Phacochoerus africanus (assembly GCF_016906955.1). NCBI lineage: Eukaryota > Metazoa > Chordata > Mammalia > Artiodactyla > Suidae > Phacochoerus > Phacochoerus africanus. The sequence goes on from NC_062556.1 coordinate 78,353,689, forward strand.
GCCCACGTCACCGCGCCGCGCACGTCACGCCGCCCGACGCTCGCAGGGTGAGCCCCGCGCCCCGGCGCCTCGGCAGGGCAGGGACCCCGGCCGAGCGCCGCCGGGACCGCCCGCTCTTCCGCGCCCGCCCGCGTGTGCGCGCCGCTGTCCGCGCGCCGACCTCCCGCCCGCCAGGTGCGGCGGGCCGGGGTCCCGGAGGGGCGCACGCGCCGGGCGCCTGCGGACCCCGACCGACCCCCGCCCCCGCGCGCCGCGTGCGCCGACCGGTCCCCGCGCGCCAGGGCCGCCGCGTGGGCGCCCAGGTGACGGGCCCGGCGGGGTCGCGGGCCAGGGTCCCGGTCGGGGCCTGCAGGGGCCTCCGGGCGGAGCAGCGCGCGCATCGGCGTCTGCGCCCGGCGGGGGTTGGGGCGGGCCGAGTCCGAGCGCACGGGGTCCGGGGTCCGGGGTGCGGGGTGCGGGGGCCCGGCGGCGCCGACCCCACCTGCCCGCCGACTGCCGGTTCCGGGGCGTGGGGGGCGCTCGCGGGAGGCCGCCGCGGCCTAGTGACAGGCTGGAGGCCGGGACCCCGGAAGCCCACCTGTCAGAGTTACGGGTCGGCTGGTGGTCGCGGGTGGGCCAGGGCGCCCGTGGGGAGCGCGTGTGCGCAGAGACTGGGGCTGCGCCGGGTGGGAACGCGGGCCGCCAGTGCGGGCTCGGCCTCGCTGCTGGCTCTTTGTGCGCGTCTGGGGAGGCCGGCGGGCATTCTGGTGGCGGACGAGCTTCCATTCCTGAGATGACTTTAAAATCCCCAGCGTGGGGGCTGTTTCTGCGGCCCCGCTCCGAGGGTGGAGTGTGGGCATGGAGAGGAAGGCGCCGCTCCCCTGAGGGGCGGTGGGGATGGTGGTGGTGCTGGGGGGAAACGCTGAGGTTTGTGAACTTCTTATTTCATCCTTAGTCACTCCTTGCTTTTCCTTTCTTCTTTTTACCAGAAAAGTCATTTTTCTTCTCTGGAGGGTGAACAACTATAGCATCGATTTCACGGATCTGGTAACATGGCAAAAGATGTAAGTATGTTTGCTTCCTGCTGGACGCATGTTTGTCTCCTGATGCATTCTTGGTAGTTTCCCGATTTTGTTTCAGAATGACAGCACACAACATTCAGGAGCGTTTATGTTCAGACTCTTAAAGCACATGAAACACGCTAAAGGTGAGGAACCCAGAGGAGCCCCGGTGGCCTTTATGGAGGGTACTTTGCAGGCCTGAGCCCCCAGGGGGCCAGTGCCCCATGGGGCTTGACTGACCCGATCTGTGGGTGTCTTCTGACTGGTTAACTTGGAAATCTGAGTGCCCTGGTGGGGGACCCCGGGCGGGCGCTGGACTGGGCGGAATGGCGCTGAGCGGCCTCTGCGGGTACCGTGTAGGACGTTACTTCAGCTTTGAGCCGTAACAGGCTAAACACTGGGTTTGGCAGCCTTTTTTCTCAGAAAAAGTGGCACTTGGTGTCTAGTGAGGTGGGGTGCAAAAATTCTACTTTAGCTTTATATTTGTCGGGAAGCTATAGAATTTGATGAGTTAGTTTTTTCTCTTGTTTTAAGAAGTAGGCCTTTCGGCCCCAAGATTTCGGCTTTTATCATCTGGGCAGCTCTTTCGACCCTGGGTGACACCCGTGAAATTCACTGAGACCCCGGCTCCTCCTTTAGCGTGTCTCAGGACGTGCTGTTCCGTAAACATTAGTGAAAAGAGGCAGTTTGTGTATTCACTCGTGTGTTGCGTGGCAGTGGAAATGCAGCTCTGAGGACGTGCGTCTGCCTGAGACACAGCCGGAGGGTAAAGCACGTCCCTGTTGGTGGCGCCAGGAAACGGGCATGACGCCTCCGTCACCTCGCGGGTTTGAACCTTCTGCAGGGCGCCTGTCGGAAGGCACCCCAACCCGCTGGGCCTTGGGCTCCGGGCCCCCGCGCCAGTTAGTTTGGCAGAGCGGGTGAACACGGAGCTAGTGTGGTGGGTTTGAGCTTAAAACCAGAGTCTGCGTGTGACGTGCAGGTGGTGTTACCTTCTAATCGTCAGTGGCCAGGCCCAGTTCTCTGCCACTGTCGCCCGGAAGACGCAGGACGGGAGCTGGTGCTCAGTAGGGGTGCAGCTGCCCCCACGCCTCCCATCGTGGGTGGAGGTGGGGAGCCGAGTTTGCCTCTCGTCCTGTCTGAACCCCCTGGAGGAGGCGTCCTCTCCCTCCCCCTGGGCATCCGGGGGATGGGAAGACAGTCCAGGCCCGTGCCTGGCTCCAGGAGACTCCTGAGTGGCCTCCTCCGAAGGTCACTCCTGGAGGTCAGCCCAGCGAAGGGTGGGTCGCTGCGGGCCACCTGGTGGCGGGGTGGGGGTGATGGGGACCACCCGTTGAGCTTGGGTACGTGACACAGTGGAGGTTGGTGTCGCGGTGAGAACAGCCAGGTAAGAAGCAGTGGCTCTGCCTGTCCTGGGTTGGGGTCGGCAGGTGTGCTGGAACCGGGTCTCTCCAGGGCTGTGCTTGGCGGGACAGAGGCTGCGGGCCGCTCAGGCTCGGCCCCGTCTCCCCCCGCGCTGGGTCTTAGATCAGGTGTGACATTGGAATCTGGGAAGCTGACCATTGTCGGGGGTAGGGGGCAGGCATAGGAGCCTCACTCTGCCCTTGGGGGTGAGGTCAAAGCCTGCAAGCACCTCGCACAGCCTCTGGCTGAAGCGGGTGGGCTGGGACCCCAGCTGGGCGGAGCTCCTGGGACTTCATGGGGGGCCATTGGGCCCAGGGAGGCTGGAGTTAGGTTCGGGGGAGGCGGGGGGTCCCAGTGGAGGCGGACAAACTCGGGGACTGATGGGGGCAGCCAGCCTGCAGAGGCCTGGGGAGGGTGGCGATGGATGGCCGTCCTGCTGGTGGTCAGTTCCCCGAGAAGACCCAGAGCTTTCCTCCACCAGTCGTAGGCCCGCCTGGGCTCAGGATCCAGCACGGCCAGGCCCGCCGGTCCCTGCGCGCATCTGCTCGCTCTGGGTCTGCAGGAGGTGACGGTGCCCTTGGCGGGGGCGCCCGTTCTCTGCGTGGACCTTGAGCGTTGTGTTTACGGGTTGACGTTCAGCCACACCAGGCTTTTCCCGACCGGCTCTGGGTTGTCCATCTAGCAGGACTTGAACCGCTGAGAAAGTTCAAGTAGCGGGTCTTGTATCAGGAGCGTCGTGTTTATTGTCCCCGGGTCTGAAAGCTCCAGGGAAGGAAGAAGGAGAACCACAGCCCCCGTCGGCCGCGGCAGGAGTCGCTGCGGCATCGCGGTTCATCCAGTTGGACTCTCACTCGGTCGAGTGTAGGGACGGCCTCTCACGAAGCCGCGGGCGTCTGGGCTCCTTGCTCCTCACTCGTCTTCACGTCACGGACACGTAGGCCTTCCTCTGGGTGTCGATGCTGCCACGGCCCCCTTGGCAGCTGTGGGTTCATTGGACGCGTTGGGACTGGGGATGTGACGTATTGAAAGAGCGGGTTAACGGGGGTGGCGAAGAATGACTGCTCCTCGCTTGTCTTTGAAACGTCGAACGCACGGAGCGCGGGGGCCCCTTCTTGGCGCGCGGACCGAGAGCTCCGGGCTCTGAGTGCAACCCTCTGGGCCGCTTGCCGTTTCGTCTTCTCCTCGCAGATGTGAGCGCCACGAGGGGGGGGTGGGACGGGGACCCAGCCGAGTGCCGGCCTGACCACACGGGCCATCTGAGAGGCCGGCAGGGGAGCCGTGCAGCCCGGCAGAGCCCCTCCGGTGTGTCCCGTCCCCAGGCCCTAGCATTGGGGATTCTGGTGGTTTCCGGTAAAATCTTCTCAGCGTTTCTCAAATCCATGATGACAGCCCAGGACCAGTCGTCAGAGGCGTGGCTTCGTGTGGACACTGTGTGCGTGCGGACGGTGCGGGCGTGTGTGGACGGCGTGTGCCTGTGGACGGTGCGGGCGCCGTGTCTGGGCCGTGCTTGGGTCGCTTCCCGGGCCGGTCGTGCCTGGTGGGGCCCCTCCCATCAGGCAGCAGGAGAGCCCTTTCCACGTTCGAGTCCCATCCCTGAGTCTGACGTACCTTAAACACCCACAAGCTTGCTGCATGTGGCAGGTGAGCTTCTAAGCTGCCTTTTTTTATTTTGCACTTTTGGTCTCAGGGTTGAATGTTTTCCTTTTAAAGCAAGCGTCTTTGTGAATCGATGGACCTGCCCTGTGCTCCGTCCTCCATTCGGGCTGACTCCCTGTGGACTCGCATCCACTGCAGAAACAGGATTTAAACCCTGGCGTTTCCCAGCAGATGCGGATGTCTGGCTCCCTCGTCCTTCAGCCCGAGTCCAGGTCCCGGCGTCTCAGGGTGCACCCTGAGAACACACTTCGTCCTGCGGGGCAACCCCGGGCAGAGTCCTCTCCGGGCCTGGCGGCTCGTCTGTAAAGTGAGGGTGGCACCCTCCCTCCCTCCCCGAGGTGATGGTTCCCTTTGGCGGCTCCCAGCGTGAAACCTGAGGCTTGGAGGAAGTCCGGAGCTCGTCACGGGCCTGCGTGGTCAGGGGTGGTTGGTCTGATCTGAGCTCAGGGGGTGGCCCCACTCGCGGTGCAGCTGAGGGCATCGCCCCTTGTCAGGGCCCAAGCTCGGGAGTGGAGTGGGCAGAGCCTCCAGAGACGGGCGGGGCGCAGGGCGCACGGGCCGCCCTAACCAGCCCCGACAGCGTTAGGCCCGAGCGTGAGGCCTCGCAGGGAGGCCGTGGCCCCTTCCCTCGTCCTCAGCCGCTTCCATGGGAGCCGTGGGGCCGAGGGAGGGGACAGGCCGTGTGTCCTCCTGGGGTGGTAGGTGATTGCTCTGACTGGGGCTGGGTGATGCCAGGTCATGTTGCTCCTTGGCCGAGCGAGGGAGTCGGAGCAGGACTGGGTGAGGGAGGCGCTGTCATCACTTGGTCTGGGGGGCCCCTGTCCCCAGGGGCGGGTGCTGCGGGCCCGGGACACGTCGTGCTGGCGGGCGAACCGGCTCCCTCAGTAAGCAGCTGGCCCCGTCGGTCTGCGCTCTGCACCAGGGCTCTGGCATCCACTGGCCGTCAGCTCTGGAGGCACAGCATGCTGGGTGCGGAAGCCTGGGCCCTTCGGCGGGTCCACGGGGGAGAGCAGGGGCTGGGCCGTCCGGAGCGAGGGGACTGGGCTCTCCCGGCCTGTCTGGTGTGTGGCCTCAGATGGCTCGTCCCTGCTGTGGTCGGGTCCTGGCTCTGGGGCTCTCAGCCCGTGTGACCAGGCTGTTGCTGGCACCCGAGAGATGCAGGCTTCTCAGCCCAGAGCTGGGTGCTTTCCGAGCCCGGCTGCCCTGGGTCCCTTCCTTCTGGCCGGGCAGGGGCCAGGTGGTCAGTAGGGGGGCCTATCTTCACTCACCTCTTGGCTGGGCGGGCAGTGGTGGGGGCAGACCTCAGGTGACCTTCTGGCCTGGTCTTGCTGTGATCCGCGCTGGTCCTTGGGCAGGCGTCTGGTCCCCTTGTTTTTGGGGTGGGGGCTTTGGAGAGTCAGGAAATGACAGCAGGGCCTCCCCTTCGTCTGGGGTCTGTCAGATGGGGGCTCCCACCGCCTCCCGCGTGGACCTGCGTGCAGCTCGGAGGGGCTGGGGCGCGGGTTCCTCCCCTGGACCAGGTGCTGACTGGGCACTGACTGGGTGCAGGGTGGGACGTGCAGGGCGGTGGTGCCAGGGCTTCCCGAGGGCGGGAGCGAGGGGGGAGCCGCGCCTGCTCCCTCCGTGGCCTGGCCTCTGCACGTTTGTTTCCACCCCTGCTTCCCATGGGTGTGTTGCGGGGGGGTGTGCATTGGCTTGTACACGTGTGTGTAGGCATGTGTGTGCTTGTTCACACGCCTGAGTGTACGTGCGTAGACGTGCGTGGCATGCACTGTGTGTTTACTCGCACGGGTGTGTGGGTGCAGATGTGCGTGCACGGGGGCTGGGTCTGCATGTCTGAGTACGTAGGGGTTTGCTCGTGTGCGTGGGTGACTGTGCGTGTAGACACGTGTCGGCGTCTAGAGACCAGGTCAGGTTGGGGAGCAATTTTTGGTCCTGCGGTGCCGTGGACGTGGATGCGGTTCTGAGACGGGCCGTGGGCGGTCCGGCCCAGGATGGCTGGTCTGTGCGGGGAGAGCCCTGCGCTTGCCCCCGACGCCCGGCCGTCTTCGCGCTTGCACGTGTTGGGCACACGCTCCTCTCAGCACGTTGTGCTGGTGCCTGGAATGCGCTTGACCCTGAGGCGCTGCCCGCATCTCCGTGGTCACCCCAGGACCAAGCCAGGCTGCACTCCGAGGTCCCACTGCCACAAACGCCCCTCCTGCCCGCGGAGCTGGTCTGTCCCGCCGGCGGGGATCGCGCAAGGTCTGGCCCGGGCCGGTGCCCTGCCCTCCGGCTGAGGTCCGGTCTGTGTTCAGGATGGCCCGCCCGGTGATGCTCGCCCACCTCAGACGTGACAGGTGCGTGCAGCGGAACAAGAGAAGCAGTGTCGCACGGGTCGAGGGCCAAGCCCGAGCGGCTGAAATCCCTAGAGGGTCTCTCTCGTGTGGATCATCGCAGCCAGAGACCACGGGCAGGGTGGCAGGGCCCTACCGGGCCCTCGCAGCTGCGTGGGGCGGCCGGTGCCCCTGAGAGGCTCGCTGCCGCGCTCCCGATGGCCCGTCTGTTTACTCTGTCCTCGTTGCCTCCACAGGCCGGTCTAATTGAAGCCAACGGGGAACTCAAGGTCTTCATAGACCAGAACCTCAGTCCCGGCAAAGGTAAGGCACCTGCTTTGGGAACGTGGGCCAAAGCGTGGCCTGTGGTGGGGACCCCGGCTGGACCGGGCCCAGCAGCCCTCAGAGCCCAGGTAGACATGCCGCCTGCACGAATGTGTCAGCCAAGTTGATTTTGGTTTGAAAGTCGCATGGTCTTTGCAGCAGTTCAGGAAGTGTGGCAAAGTGTAAGGAAGAAAATAGCCCAGCTTACATGCGTCCCTTTGCCTCACCGCAGCCACATGACGCCTCTCAAAACAGCGGGAATCTGTGGGCCTGTGGCGCCCAGCTCTTGAGCAGTGAATCTGTGGCAGCACTGATTCTAGAAGGAGCCGTGACATTTGCACTGTTGGAATGGGGAGGGTGGGTGGGCTGTCGCAGCCTCTCCTCCCAGGGTCCTTCCTTGCAGGACCTGATGGACACCGGCCAGCTGGTGCCTTTGAACCTGTCTCCTAGATGTGGAGTTGCCGACTCGGAAGGCTTCTCACCTTGAGGCGCTGGCCTGCGATGCCCCTCTGGCTGGGCCGCGTTGGGGAGCTTGGGGGCCGAGTGTGTGGCCGTTTCGGTGCAGCCCTGACCCACGAGCTGGATGGAGGCCGCCTTGCCTTAGGGAGAGTTTGGGTCAGGGCCCGGGGTGCTGAGTGGGGAGGCCCTGCACTGTTAGGGCAGGTTCTGTTTAAGGAGTGATTATTTCGGAGTTCCCCGGCGGCTCGACAGGCCCTGGGCCCAGCCTTGTCTCCTCTGCACTGTTGGGCAGGTTCTGTTTAAGGAGTGATTATTTTGGAGTTCCCCGGCGGCTCGACAGGCAGGCCCTGGGCCCAGCCTTGTCCCCTCTGCAGCACAGCGTGGTGTTTTCTGTTAAAGTGACGGGGCAGAAGTCACATGAAAAAGGCAGTCTTTGCTCCTTTGGAAACGGTGCAAGTGTCACCCTGGGGGTCCCCTGACGCTCCTGAGCGGCTTGCTCGTGGTCACTGTGGGCCCGCCCTTCCTCTCTGAGCAGCAGTCTGCGTCAGCACCAGCGCTGTGAGCCAGGAGCCGCACTGGAGGAAGGAATCGGAAAATGAGAGCTTGACTCTCCTGAGACACCCTGCATCGGCCCGTTTAAGATACTTCCTGGTGTGGTCTGGCCGCTCTTCTGAAATTTGAAGAGCTGTTTTCCCAGAAAATGCTCTGGATTCCCAGGCTTTTGCGTCCTCAGGTGGAGGCAGGTGTCCTGCTGTGGAGGTTCGGCCAGTGTGTCTTAGGTGCAGCTGCAGCTGCGCCGGCCCTGAGCTGCTTCGGGGTCCCTGCCGGTGGCCTTTGTGCGAGCGTCTGTCTGCTTTGGGCAGGTGCTGCCGAGTGGAGGCAGGGGTGCTGGAGGCAGGGGTGCGTGGCAGCACCTGAGGTGCGCCCAGCCCTAACCAGTCTCCCTCTCCCTCTACTCCCGAGGCCCCCCCGCGCCCAGGTGAGCGCTGGGCTGCCCTCCTCCCCACCGTCTCTCTGCGACTCAGGGCTGCAGCTGTGAGCACGCCTTCCTTTTTTCTGACCTCTGTCTTTCTGCCTTCATCACACTTGCTGTTGTCTCTCAGTTGAAGTTTTTGTTATGCAAATGATATGTGGTCACTGAAAAAGCCCTGACTGTCCGGGCGTTAAGGTGCTCCTGTTCTGTTGGGGGCACCTGGAAGTGGTGTCTGTAGAGAGGTGGCATGATCCCCTCTCTTGCAGCTTCTGTACCTCCTGTCGCCTGCTGGAAGCTCTGACACCTGTTTTGTCTTTTTAAAGTATCTTGCGTCACATCTAAAACAATTCAACAATATTTGCTTTTAGTTAGATACAGAATTCTCTTTTTAGAGGAAGATAGAAGACTCAAAGTAGATATGCCTATTTCGCTGACAGCAAGTAATTGAAATGTTGGTGTTGGTGAAAACATTAATATTCAGGCAGCTGAATTGAAGGACGACTCTTCACCTCGAGTTACAAGGGAAATAATTCAGTAATTCATCTGTCGCAGCTGAAGTCATTGTTTGTTGAAACTTGAAATCTGCTCCTTAAAATGCAAGAATTGGAGTTCCTGTCGTGGCGCAGTGGTTGACGAATCCAACTAAGAACCATGAGATTGCGGGTTCGGTCTCTGCCCTTGCTCAGTGGGTTAAGGATCTGGCGTTGCCGTGAGCTGTGATGTAGGTTGCAGACGCGGCTCGGATCCCGCGTTGCTGTGGCTCTGGCATAGGCTGGCGGCCACAGCTCTGATTGGACCCCTAGCCTGGGAACCTCCATATGCCGCAGGAGCGGCCCAAGAAAATGGCAAAAAGACAAAAAAAAAAAAAAAGCAAGAATTGTAAAGGATTCAAAAGTGAAAACTTCCCGTCATTCGTCTGAGGCGTCCCCCACCCCATGCTTGGTGCGTCCTGCCCCCGCTGCTCCCCGCCGCGCCCTGGGCACCACCTCCGCATCGGCCAGTCTCCTCCGTGCCTTCCTCCTGCCCTCCGATGCTGTCCGGGCACGGGGGTTGGTTTTGTGCTTGAATTGTGAGCTGCGTTGCGTTTGCTCTGCCGTGTAGACTGTGGTACCTTCCTGTCCCTGTGTCCCTCACTGCTGCCGCCGGGGGCACAGGGTGGTGCCGCCGCCGATGCCCTGCAGCCCTTGCGGAGGAAGGGGTTCCTGCCCGCCTGGCTCTCCCGCTTTGCTCCGTGAGGTTCGGTGTCTTTAAAGAGGCAGCCGCTGCCTCTCGAGCTGTTCTTCCTAAAAACAGACGAGAGTCTGCTTCTTGGAAGGAAGAAGACGACTCCGTTTCTAGCTTTGCAGGCGTGGAGGGAGGTGCCAGGATGGAGCTTAGCTCGCAGTTTAAATTCCATACCTGTCATGGGATTGTCCACTTTGGGAGCTGTCAGCTCTGGGTCCTGTGTTCGGAACATTCTGGAGGTGGGCAGGCGGGCAGGTTGGTGACGCCCTGAGTGTGCCGGAGCCCCCAGGCCCTGGGCGGAGTGGAGCCCAGGGGCTGGGAGCTGGGCTCGGGGCGCGTACATTTGAGAACCGGGCTCGGTGGAGGTGCTCCTGCTGACCCAGGGCCCAAGACGGAGAGGTGTCCTGGGGAGGCAGCATCCCCTGGGATCAGGAAGGCGTGACCGCTGTCTCCTTGCCTTGCAGGCGTGGTGTCCCTGGTCGCCGTCCACCCCTCCACAGTGAACACAATCGGGAAGCAGCTCTTGCCAAAAACGTTCGGACAGTCCAGTGTCAACGTCACTCAGCAAGTGGTGAGGCCTGGAGCAGGCGGGGGAGGGGCCGGCCTGCCTCGGGTTCCGGGGGTTCCGGGGGTTCTGGGGGCGCGTGGCTGGGCGCAGGTGGTCTCTGTGCGCGGGTGTGGCTGGAGGGCAGGACGCGGCCCGGCCGCGTGAGCCTGCTGGCCTTGAGGGTCCTGCGCCTGCGCTGATGGGCGTTCCCTGGGACAGTAGGTGCGCTTGGGTAGAGTGCCCTTGAGCCTCTGGGTGGGCAGGAGGCCAGTGTCCTGTGGAGCCCAGGGTGGCTGTCAGTCGCTGCAGGGCAGGGGCGTCCCCGCCCATCCTGGCCGACGGGAGGGGCCGGGCCGTGGGGGACCCTCTCCTGTGAGCCCCCGGCCAGCCCATGGCTCCCGGCATCCCGGCCCCCACGGCCTGGTGGCCCTGCCGTGGCCTCAGTAAGCGCGACCGCTCTGCTCACCAGGGTCCGTATCCGCGGCAGACGGCGGTCCCAGACCTTACTGGGCGCACCGCGGGTGTTCAGTCATAGCGTGTGTCGCTTTACTCATAGGGACCATGTGTCCCAGTGGAGGCGCGTCTGAGGCAGCGTTGGGGACCGTACAGCAGGCTGTCGCTGGTACCGGTTTAAAGTGTTCAAGAGGGAGGTCAGCTGCCGTTGGTATCGGTGCCCTCTGACCTTCGGCTCTGCCAGCCTGAAGGCTGCCAGGCCTGGAGGACCAGGCTGGTTTGGAGCCTGGTCCCTGCCTCCTTCCAGAGCCCGGTTTGTGAACTAGACCTTTCGTGGCACCTGCGCACACAGCAGATCTGACCGGGGGGCCTGGCAGGTTCTCAGGGAGAGGGCATCGTGGAAACGGAAGAGGGAAGCACGGGTAGAAGAGCCGCTGGTGTCCTCCAGGCTGGGGCCTGGCCTCTCCCCTGTCCTGTCAGGGAGCGCCACCCACTCTCCCAGCGGGCAGCTGTTGAGCGCCTGCTGTGTGCCTGGTGCTCTGTTCTCGCACAGCAGGTGCCAGAGGGGAGGTGCCCTTAGGGACAGGTTGGGCGGACACGCGGGACCCCTGGGGAGCAGCAGTCCGTGAGGCCTGTCAGCAGCCAGGCCGGCTCCTGGACCTGCTCCTCCAAGGACCCCCGTGCTGAGTGCAGGGAGCCCCGGGCCCACGCGGTTCCGTCACACCCGCTAGAGAGACCCTGACCCTGGGGGTTCGTTGGCTTTCCTGCCTTGCTGCGTCATGCAGACAGCCGCTCTGATCTTACGTCTGGAGAGCAGGTGACCCGCAGTGTCAGGACACTGAGCGCCGCAGGCTCTGGGGTGAGACTCGAGGGAGGCTCGGCTGAGCTGTTTTCCTTTCCCCCGGTCTGCAGCTTTATTAACATTGACAGGTGACCTGGGCTTAGGGCTGATTTACAAAGTGCCAGGTCAGCTTTCCCCGGGCCACACAGGTAACACTGATCCCGCTAAGTGGCACTGAGCAGGAGCGCCCAGCTTAAAATAGCCCGGACCGGCCCGCCCTCGGCGGAGCCTCAGCCTCCTCCCGAGCCGTCACCCAGAAACGGGGCTTCTGAAGGGCTTCCTGGGTGGTGGCTCGAGGCCTGGGGAGCTGGAGTTTGGCTCGGCTGGGTGAGGCTGCATCTGTCCCCAGGTCAGCGTGTGTGCCCAGCTGATGGCTCAGAGCGCCAAGTGCTCCGTGTCAGAAAGGCCCTCGGCGCAGGGCGGGTGCCCGCGGCCCCCGGCGGAGGGGTGACCCCAGCGCTGTGGCCTCCCCTCCCCCACCTGCCGTCCCGGCTCCCCGCACGTGGCTGGCGGGGACACCACAGTGAGCCCGCTGGCCCAGTGGTCCGCTCTCCTTGGCCTTCCCGCTGTGTGTCGGCACGTCTGAAGGCGGGTGTGTCCCGGCCCGAGTCTCAGGGAAGGGGGCGCGGAGGAGGCCCACGTGGCCTCGTGCGCATGCGCTCCAGGCCCCGGCGCCCCCGCCCCCTGCCGCTCTGCTGTCGCCGGAGGCGGGGCCTGAGATGGGCAGGGAGTGGATTGTGCCGCGGATGGGTGGCCCTGGCCGGGGGCTGCGGTGTCCAGGTTGGGCGCTCACACGATTGTTTTCTAGTCTCTGTGGTTAATGAAATCCAGCAGCGGCCGTGGATGAGAACCGACCAGTCGGCGGCGTCCCGCGGGGCGATTCTGACTGTTGTGAATTATCTTTTCTGACTGTAGGTGATTGGCACGCCTCAGAGACCTGCAGCGCCCAACACTCTCGTGGTAGGAAGCCCACACACCCCTAACACTCACTTTGTGTCCCAGAACCAGCCTTCAGAGCCCTCACCTTGGTCTGCAGGGTGAGCACCTCCCCAGCCTTTACCCCCAGCCCCTGGCCGCGCGGGCCCAGCAGCGAGCCGAGCCGGGAAGGGGCTCGTCCAGCGCAGGTGCGGGCGGATGTGCCCCCGAGAGGTTGGGCTGCGGGAGAGCCCCCTGTATTTTTGGGGTGGTGGTTACACTGCAGAGTGGAAAGCCCCCATATATTTTGGGGTGCTGGCTGTTGCGGGGTGGAGAGATCCTGAATACTTTGGGGTACTGGCTACATTGCAGGATGGAGAGCCCCCGTATATTTGGGGTACTGGCTACATTGCAGGATGGAGAGCCCCCGTATATTTGGGGTGGTGGCTACACTGCAGGATGGAGAGCCCCTGTATATTTGGGGTGGTGGCTACACTGCAGGATGGAGGGCCCCATACATTGGGGGTGGTGGCTCCCAGGAAAGCGTGGTCTGCTCTTGGTGGGAGAAGAGGCGGAAGCTGTCTTCTTAATGTGGCGGTAACGTTCACGTTGGCATCGCGTGCCCTGGAAAGCAGCATTTATTACACCGCATTCAGTGTGATGGGTCTCAGAGCAGCTTCCTGGCTGCAGCTCAGCATGGCCGTGGGGTCAGCCCTGGGCGGTGGCCCCCACACGCTTCCTCTGAGCCTCTTGCACTAAGCAAAGTGACGTGGAGCTGATTTTACTCCAAGGTCAGCTGTGCGACTTTCCTTAAAGATAAAGCTATAGAATCCTGTCCGTGTTGGTTCTAAAGCTGCGATTAGTCCCCGAAATTCATCAGTTAGGAACTTGGGGCAGCCCTTTCCTGGATGTGGTGACTTAGGAAGGTCAGGTGCTCGGCTTCGGCCGTGGGAGCGGCTTCCTTGCGGCCGGCGGGGATCCCGCCCCAGCTCCTCTTGCGGCTTGCTCGGGTTCGCCCCCAGGTCCCTCAACTTGCAGCAAAGCTTGCCTGGCTGCTGCTGTCAGGGACATCTTTCTAAGCAGCGTGTTTGGTGTGTTGGATATGAGTGATGTGTCCTGGGTCCCGCCCTCTGGGGCGTTTGCCCCCTGGCCTTTCGAAGAAGGCGGGGCTCCCTGGTTGCCACGGCAGAGCCAGGCCCCCCGTCGCAAGCTGCCCACCGGCCTGTTGCTCGCCAGCCCCCCGGGACGGGGCTCAGCTCTGGTTAGGGCCCCGCGCTGAGGCCGAGGCTCTTCCCTGTGTCTTAGGAAGCGTAACAGGAAGGGGGAGAAGAACGGCAAGGGTTTGCGGCACTTTTCCATGAAGGTCTGCGAGAAGGTGCAGCGGAAGGGGACCACGTCCTACAACGAGGTGGCGGATGAGCTGGTGGCAGAATTCAGCGCTGCCGACAACCACATCTTACCCAGTGAGTCGGTGAGTGGCCCGCTCTTGGCGTTTGAAACGGGGTGGGGCCTGCAGTCAGGAAAACAGTGCGACTTGCCCGGCCCGTGCGTAGCCCCAGTGCTTTCCTGCCAGGCACCAGCCCTGGCTCTGCGGGGCGGCGTCCCCGCCCGGCCCGTGTCACCGGCAGGGGCCGCGGTGGGCTGGGGCCCCGGGGGAGGTGGCGGCACGCTTCCTCGAGCGCTTTGGGCCGCGCGTCTCGACGCTGCCCCGCGCGGTGCTGGGTCTCCTGGAAGCCCCCGTGTCGCCGACAGGCCTACGACCAGAAGAACATACGGCGGCGCGTCTACGACGCCTTGAACGTGCTCATGGCCATGAACATCATCTCCAAGGAGAAGAAGGAGATCAAGTGGATCGGCCTGCCCACCAACTCGGCTCAGGAGTGCCAGAGCCTCGAGGTGCGCCAGCCGCCTGTGCCGGGGCGTGTCCGTGGCAGGCGCGGTCGCTGTGCCCCTGGCGTCGGCTGAGGGCCTGGTGCCACCCGCGTTCTCCCGGCGGACGGTGGCGCACGGTCTGTGGGGCGCTGCAGACGCCCTGCGGGGGCGGGCGTGTGGGCCCGGCCAGGGGGTGGGCACCAGTGTGGTGCTCCTGCACGCTGCCTCGCGTGGGCTTTTATCGTATCGTGTCGTCCTTATTTACTTATTCATTTTGTCTCCTTAGGGCCACACCCACAGCATATGGAGGGTCCCAGGCTAGGGGTCGATCAGAGCTGCAGCTGCCGGCCTCCACCACAGCCACAGCAGCGCGGGATCCGAGCCGCGTCTGCAGCCTTCACCAGAGCTCACGGCAACGCCGGATCCTTGACCCACTGAGCAAGGCCTGGGATCGAACCCGCATCCTCATGGATACTAGTCGGGTTCGTTACCGCTGAGCCACGATAGGAAGTCCTGCCTTGTGGGATTTGAAAAAGTCATCCTAGTCCAGAAACTGAGGAGGTGGAGGGAGGGCGCGTAGCTTTGAGACGAAGAGAGGCCCACCTGTGCCCAGCAGCCTCTGCCAGGTTGAGCCCTGTTTCTCCACCGTGAGGTTCAGGGCGCTTGTTTTGGGCAGGAACCTACCACCTAGGTGACCGTGCGGTGCGTTGGAAGATGTGCCGTGAGACCATCGTGACGGTGTTTGTGGCGGTGGTGTGTTTTGCAGGTGGAGAGGCAGAGGAGACTGGAGAGAATAAAGCAGAAGCAGTCGCAGCTCCAGGAGCTCATCTTGCAGGTGAGGGACGCCAGGCGCTGGCCCAGCGTCACCAGCCGGCTCCTTCTCGGTGCTGCTTCACGTTCAGCAGAGAACACCTCCGCTTTGGGATCTCAAGCAAACTTCATTAGTAGCCTTTGAGGTCCTCCCGTGGACGTGAACTCTCGGGTGTGGCCCAGTGCGTGCGTGTCAGCCGTTGGGAGGCGTCTGCCCTGCAGGGGGAGGCCCTTAGGACTCAGCGTGGAGAATGGGGAAGGCGCGGGAGTGTGTTCTGAGCGCAGGCCCCGACCAGGTGTGAGACACGGGTGGATCCTGGCAGATCCTGTCCGGGTCGGCGTGGTGGGCAGCGAGCCCGCAGACGTCCCGGGTGCGGCCCCGCCCCTGCCAAGTCTCAGGCGCGGGTCTTGGGTGCGGGGAGCCAGCTGGGGAGGCATTGGGCTGGAGGGTGCCGGGACCAGGGGCAAGCGTCCGGGGGCTGGGGTCGAGGCACTGAGAGCTGTGGCGCGAGCAGGACCCTGGGAAGGAGGCAGAGAGAGGGTCAGGACAGCCACGCAGCCAAGGGTGACAGGGCTCACCCATCAGGAAGGGCCAGGGGTCGGTGTGGGGTTCAGACCCTCGGGAGGTGTGCGTTGCCTCCAGGCTCGGCCCATCCGCCCCGTGGCTGTTTCCAAGGCTCGCCTGTCGCCCTTGAGAGCGGTGCCCGGCCCTCCCTGCTTGGCGGGGGCGGGAGGGCGGGCCCCGCAGGCTGAGGGGCAGGTGGACTTGGCAGATGGAGGGCAGGTGGGCACAGGCCTGTGGGATGTGGTCGTGTGGGCCACGGCTTCTCCCGGCCCCAGGCCCCACCGTTCAGCCACCTTCCCCCCCCCCAAGTGACTTCTGGGTCCTGTGGGCCGGCTCAGGGGAGGGGCTGGGGCGGGGTCTTTCTGGCTTTAAATTAACAGCAGGAAAGTGACCTTAAGGATGAGGGTTGCCTGAGCCCAAGGCCCCCAGTCCCCAGGGGGACAGCCGTTCCTGCGGGCGTGCTGGGCCTGGCCACCGCCTGGAGGCCCCCTGGTGTGTGGTGGGATGGGGCGGGCCTCAGACCCCTTCCCCAGGGCCATTTCTGTCCCCACACCTCACCCCTCCGGTGTTTGGTTTTTGGATGTTTCCTTGGCCCGGCAGCTCCCTGGGGCCTGCAGCCCCCCAGCCGCTCTGCCCTCTGAAGGCGGCTGCCCCCTCCTGGGGTCGGGGACAGCAGGCTGAGCGCGTGCGCCGCGGGCTCTCTTCTAGCAAATCGCCTTCAAGAACCTGGTGCAGAGGAACCGCCAGGCGGAGCAGCAGGCCAGCCGGCCGCCCCCGCCCAACTCCGTCATCCACCTGCCCTTCATCATCGTCAACACCAGCAAGAGGACCGTCATCGACTGCAGCATCTCCAACGACAAGTAGGTCGCGGGGCTCGAGGAAGCCTGTCCGCGCGACCGGCCGCGCGTCCAGCTGCGGTCGCCGAGGCCGCCTTGCGGCGCCAGTCAGCGGGTGCCACGCGCTGCCCTCCCGGCCTCGCGTGTGCAGTGCGGGGCAGGCAGAGCCCGTCAGGGCTCTTGCCAGGGTGGCAGGTGGGCCGGCGCCGTCCGAGCGGACGGCCGGGTGGCTAAGGCAGGCTCGGGGCGGGTCCCGCGCGGGGCCCCGAGCCGAGCGAGTCCGGCTGTGCCCGGAGGAGCCGCAGTTGCCACGGGGCCTCTGTCCCCAGGTTCGAGTACCTGTTTAACTTTGACAACACGTTTGAGATCCACGACGACATCGAGGTGCTGAAGCGCATGGGCATGGCCTGCGGGCTGGAGTCCGGGAGCTGCTCTGCCGAGGACCTGAAGGTGGCGCGGAGCTTGGTACCAAAGGCGCTGGAGCCCTACGTGACAGGTCAGCCTCCGCGCTGGGGTCGGCTGGGCCCGGCGCCTGGAGCAGAGACACGGGGGCGGGTGGGGCTGCAGGATGCCGTCTGGCGGGGCCGCGGCCTGGGACGCACAGGGCGGCGCCCACAAGGACGAGCTGCGGTCCACGCGTGGTGTTTGGAGCAGGTGTTGCGTCAGGTCTCACCCTCCCGGGGAGGCCCTCGGCCTGTGGGGGCTGTGGCTGCTGTGGGCCTGTCCCCGGGGCAGCTGCTCGGTCACACAGGAAGCGTCGATGAGCCTGGACAAGTGGTTCTGCTGTGTCTGGGTCCTGGCGTACGTTGTGCCAGCGCCTCAGCTGAGCCTGGCTCTGGGCCTGGGCTTTGTGGTAAGAAAAAGAGCGGCCCCTTGGCCCCAGGCGGCCTGGGCTGTCCCTGGGAGCTCCTGCCTTGACGCTGGGGCCCATGCCGCCCAGAGCCTTTGGGCATCGCCTCCGTGTCCAGGGACAGTGGCTTCTGCCGGGGCTGCCCTGCTGCCACGCCCTGGGCTGGGGGACGCAGCCGCCTCCATGGCAGGGCGGACGTGGGTCCTTCCTCTCGCCTCTGCCTGACGACGGCAGTGTCCGTCCCGTGGCACAGCCGTGTTGGCGCAGCTGCACCAGTTAAAAGAAGTCACGGAGGAGTTCTCTGGGGGGTCAGTGGGTTGAGGATATGGCGGTGTCGCTGCTGCGGCTCAGGCTCAGTCCCTGGCCTGGGAACTTCCGCCGTGGTCGCAGCCAAAAAACAAAGTGTAAATGAAGAACTTCGGGGCTGACTTCGCTGGGCCCGGCAGGGCTGCTTCCCTGGGGCCCGCCGACAGCCGTCCCCTTTCAGCACCTGTGCCTGTTTCCCGTGGTCTCTGTTTTCATGCCATTTGCCTTGTTTTCTTTCTAGAAATGGCTCAGGGATCACTTGGTGTCTTTGTCACGTCAGCAGTTTCCACTTCGAATGGCACAAGGCTCTCTGCCAGGTAACTGGGCCGGTGAACGGGGCAGACGGGCGCCGGGAAGCCGTGGCGATGGCAAAAGGGAACGAGCGCCTGGTCGGCTGCTCTCGCTGTGCAGAGCGGGGACCGTCCCCAGGATGCATCGTCACGGGCTCCCCCCAAAGTCACGCCCAGAGCTTGTCCCCTGTGCAGAGGAACTTTTAATTCTGATGGTGTTCTTTCCCTAACAATTAAAACCGATGCGGGGTTTTTATGTCTAAAAAGAGAGGGCGGCGAAGCGGGGGCACGACTGCCCGAGTCCCAGGGCAGCCGCCGAGTGACGGGCTCCTCCGTCTTGTCGTCTTCTTTTTCTTTTCAGACCCTTGGGGTCACCGTGGGCATACGGTTTCGTCCCCTGCTTTTCCCGTGTCACTTACTGTGTGTGTTTTCTGTCATTGAAGGAGCACCACCATTTCAGTTAACGTGTACTTGACCTTTGACCTGGCAGCCCCCGGAGCAGGGTCATGTCCTGCCGCAGTGTCTGTCTTTCGGTTTTGAAGATAAACGAGATAGCTTCAGCCCTGAGTGTTGACAAGACAGTGGCTTTAGTAGTTTCTGTGCAGCATCACGTTGTACATTTCACACGTTTCTGTCAGTCCTGAGTGTCAGTAGATGCTTAGTTTTTCAAGGTAAAGGCAGGAACAGCAGCCCGGAGGTCCACGGGGGGGGGGGGGGGGGGCGCTGACAGCACGGTGTCTGCACACCTGCCGTGGAGGCCCTGGGCCGTGTCCTCTGTCTCTGCGACGTGGCACGGCCCCAGCGCGGCAGGCGGGGCGGCCCCGCGAGGGTCCCAGCCTGCCTGGCCCGTCAGGATCCCGACGAGGCTGGTGAGGCGGCGGGGTCTCTTGGGATCTGCGCTCGGTGGAGTTTTGATGGGTCAGTTGGGTTCTCAGCTCTGAGTCTGCGCTGTCAGGGGAGGCTGTGTGAAAAGCCTGAACACGGCTCGTTCCCAGAGGTGGAATTTGGGTGTTTTCTAAATCCCATCTTTTGTTTTTTTGGCCATGCTGCGGCATACGGAGTTCTTGAGCCAGGGATCAAATCCAGGCCGCAGTGGCAACCCAAGCTACAACAGGGCAATGCTGGATCTTGAACACACTGTGCCGGGCTGGGGGTGGCACCTGCATCCCAGAACTCCTGAGATGCTGCCGGGCCCTTGTGCCACAGAGAGAATGGCTGGACTCTAAGAAATTCTTTTTCTTGGTCCATTTTCAGAGGCTTAAGTCAGTTTTTATAGTGAAGGAAGCAAGGCTATGACCGTTTCTGAAAAAGCCTGACAGTGTGGATTTTTCGGTGTCTTACCAAGACACGAAACCTCACTGAACCCCCCTCTGTGACCGGACCCTCGGGTGGTTCCCACCTGCAGGAAAAGCTGCGATGAGCAGCTCCGTGGCGCCGCTTCGACCCTTTCTGACTTGGTCTCCGGCTGGACTTCCGGGAGGTGGGGTTACGTCGTTGGGCGGCACGACCTTGATGAGGGTCATTGGGCGGCGTTGGGAATACCAGTGAAAAGTGTTACGATGCATGTGGTTTTCGTCTGCTAAGAGCTTTTGAAAAATAATTCAGTGAATTTTATTATGTTAACAGTTGTACAACCATCATCATAAACCTAATTTTCGAACATTTCCCCGCACGCCCCCTGTCCGTTTCCCCGCTCCGTCCCCTTTGGTGGCCACGAGGCTTCCAGAGTCTGCGTCTTTCTGGTCTCACAAGTGCGTTCGCCACATGCCGTTTTCGGATCTCACGTGGAAGCGGTGGCACTTGCCCCTCTTCACTCCGTGTGGCAGTGTCTCGGGCCGTCCAGGTGGCTGCAGACGCCCTGCGTCTTTCCTTGTTGTGGCTGAGCGATAGTCACTGCTCTGCGGCCGCATCTGTACTCGCTCCTCTGTCGACGGACGTTGAGTTTGCTCCCGTGTCTCGGCCGTTGCATGCAGCGCTGCGGCCGACACTGGGGCACGTGAATCTTTCCCAGGCGTGGTTTTCTCTGGACAGATGCGCAGGAGTGGAACTGCAGGTCATATGCCCAGTCTGTTTTTAGTTTTTTGAGGCCCCTCCGAACTGTTCTCCGCAGTGGCTGCACCAGTTTGCACATCTGCCAGCATGTGGGAGGGCTCCCTTTCCGCCGCACCCGCTCCCGCGTTTCTTGCGGGTAGACTTCGATGACGGCCCTTCTGGCTGGTGTGAGGTGCCCTCCTGGTGGTTTCGATTGGCATTTTTCTCGAATCATCAGTGACGGGAGCATCTTCGTGTGTTTTTGGGCATCCGCGGGCCTCCCTTGGAGAAATGTCTGTTTAGATCTTCGGCCCATTTTTGATCGTGTTTTTTGATGTTTGGCTACAGGAGGTGTTTGTATGTTTTAGAGATTAATTACTTCTCAGTTGCTTCGTTTGCGGATGTCTTCTGCCATTCCGTGGGATGTCTTTTCGCTTCGTTTATGGTGAGAAGAACATTCGTAACATTAGGTACTTGGAGGCGCTGCCTGCAGATCCTGTGGGGGCCACGGGCCTGGGTCCCGAGGGCAGGGGCTTAGCTGCGCGACCACGCCCCAGTTTCCCACTGAGCGAGCTCTGGCAGGCACAAGAGACTGCGTTTCCCGAGCATTTCTGTCCTGTCGTCTTTAACCAGGCTAACTGCGGACTAAGTCCCATCTGAGGAAGCAGTGATGTTTTTGTTTGTCTTTTAGGGCCGCACCTGCAGCATATGGAAGTTCCCAGGCTAGGGGTCCAATCGGAGCTGCAGCTGCCAGCCTCCACCACAGCCACAGCCACCCCAGATCTGGAACCTTGTCTGCGACCCACACCCCAGCTCAGGGCAACACCGGATCCTTAACCCACTGAGCGAGGCCAGGGATCAAACCTGCGTCCTCTTGGTTACCAGTCAGATTTGTTTCCACTGAGCCACGATGGGAACTCCTGGAAGCAGTGGTGTTTAACCAGGCTCACTGCTGACTGACCAAGTCCCACCCGAGGAAGCAGGGAGGGCCTCATGCTGGTGGCAGGGAGGGTACCCAGATGGCCCCGTGTCTGGAATCTGGATGGCCTCTGCAGAGTTTTACCCCTCGGTCGGCGCCCCTCAGCACCTGGCGTTTCTCATTAGCACCCTTTTCCTTGCTGTGAAACACTGAGACGGGTGTCTGGCCCTGTGCCGTCAGAGCGTGGGGAGGAAATGGCCCCAGTCCCCTCCAACACGGTGGGCGCGGGCTGTGACTGCCCACGACAGACCCTTCCTCTCGGCTGGCTTGCTGGTGGCCACCGAAGCCGGGGGTCTCGGACCAGGACCCCGGCTCCCAAAACCTTCTCCATTCTCAGCCGAGGTCTTGCCCGAGGGCCCTTGGCCTAGATGGTAGTACCCCCCAGCCGGCTTCGACAGCCAAAGATGATCACGGGTCCCAGACGAGGCTGCCACCAGCGCCCGTAGTCCCCGCCCAGGGCCAGCCCCGCCGAGCATCAGGCAGCACGCTCCATGGAGCTGCGCGGACTGGGGGCCCTTGGAGCCCTTCCTGGAGGGGCAGGAGACAGAGCATCTGACAGAGACCCTCCTGTCCCGCTCGGCCCCCTGGGCTCAGCCGTTTCCACATGCTGGCACGTGGGCGTGTACACACAGGCTCAGGGGCACACGCTGCCCCCCAGGGCCCTTTCCTGCCCCCCGTCCCGGGGCTGGGGCTTGGCAAGGTCACAGGCAGAGGCCTGGAAGGAGGACCTCAGGTCTCTGGGTTTGTGCGCCGGGTTGGCTCTGATGTGCAGTGAGCGGGGACAGGACCAAATCCTGGGGCCGAGGCTGCCCTGGTTTTGGTCGTGGCCCATCGAAGGGGCCGAGAAGGGGTGAAGCCGGCCGCGGAGTCCTGGCTTCTGTGACGTCCCGTCTCCGTTGGCCTCCTTGGCCAAACCCAAACCTCCCCGAAATGCTGGTGTCTGTGCTGCAGACGCTGACGCCTCCTGTCCTTGCAGCGACCTGGCCAACGGCGCGGATGGGACGCTGGCCACGAGCTCCAGCGGGTCACAGTACAGCGGCTCCAGGGTGGAGACGCCCGTGTCGTACGTCGGGGAGGACGATGAGGACGAGGACGACTTCAACGAGAACGAGGAGGAGGACTGAGCCGGGCCGCGGCGGGCGCCGCAGGCGCGTCTGGGGAAGAGGAGCTCTGCCTCGGCAGTTTCTGTCCTTCTGCTCCCCCAGGGGCCCGGGAGCTGCGGGTCCTGCGGCGCCGTCTCCGTGGGGTCCTGGCGAGCCGTCGCGGCCTCGCGCACCCCTTGAGAGTCTGTGTTTTCCTTTGCTGTTTTTAATTCAGAGTTGATTTCGCCCCTTGCTGAGTTTGCTGAGGAGCTAGTGCTCGTTGACGTCGACCAGGCCGAGACCCTCCTGCCCGGCCGGCCCGACGCAGCGCGGAGAGGGCGCCCGGGCTGCGGGCCGCGCCGACGGCCAAGCTCTGCCCCTCGACGTTTGATCGCGACTTCGTTTCCCTTAAATTATATTGACTGTGTGACCCCGTCAGGTTTAGACTTTGTTTTCACTCTGTGTTGCAGCGGTTTGCAGAGTTCTTTGTTTTTGTTTTGTTTTGTTTTGTTTTGTTTGGAAAAAAGTTTACTGCCATGCTGGTGCAGCTATAGAAACTGAAAGCTTGGAATGGTTTATTGCTTATGGTAAAATTTGCCTGATTTCTTACAGGCAGCGTTTGGAAACTTTTTATTATATAGTTGTTTACATACTTATAAGTCTATCATTTAAAGACATGTACTGAAACAAATGTTGTATTTGTTTCGTAAGCATCTTCCTGTAATCTATTATAAAGTTGAAATTAAATATAGAGAATGTTTTAACAGTTTTTTAACTCGAAATTTGTCAATCATTTTTAATAGTTCTTTTTTTATAAAAAGAAAAAGGAATTTCAGGACAGGCAGTAGTCTCTTTTAAAATTTATTCACCAAGAACCATTAACTGCACAGTTGCTGTTAGCTGCCTGTTCTAAAATAATAGTCTTTTTATTGGAACACAAATAAACTTTTCTGTAATATTTTGTGGAATAAAGAGACTTTAATTGTTTGACTTGTTTAACTTGGCACTGTTAGTTTTTATTAATAAAACGCGCATGGGAATTTGAAACATGCTGTGTGTCCTGACTCAGGGTTACTGTCTAGAGCTCACTTGATCCGCTGGACGGGGGAGAGGTTCCAGGCCCCTCGGCCACCACAGCCCCTCTGCGGCCTGCGGTTCGTCCTGCTGCTGCCTGGGCGAGGCTGAGGAAGGAGGGCCTGGACACGCCAGCGGCGGTAGCCTTTGCTCCTTGCCTGTTTTTAGAAGAACAGCACTGACCGCTTTAACGTTTTAGTCCCCATAAAGTGCGAGCTTCGCAAACGGGTCCCCTGAAAGCACCACGGGGAAGGTGGCCCTGGAGGCCCTCGCAGGTGACGCACCTGCAGTGTAAACCAGGCCAGGCCGCCGGGCCTTTCTGCTGGATCTCGAAAGTGGAGACATTCTTTGGGTTTGATTTTCGGAAAGGGGGATGTTGTAAGGCGAGCTGGGGGGGGTCAGTGTTTTCTTCAGGCGCGCGGGTCAGTGGGTGAATGTTTCGGGGAACGGCTGGAGGCTGCAGCAGGCGCGTGTCCCCCAGCACGTGGCAGCGCTCCCCTTCTTCCGGGTGGGGTCCCGGGGGTTGTGCGGGTGGGGGAGGGGCACAGCCGCACCTGCTTCCGCAGGTTCCCTGTTCTCCCCACTGCATCTGCTGGGTGGGTCCCGCCAAGATCACACTCGGGGCAGCGGGGGGTGGGTGGGGGGACCTAGGCCCCCGGCAAAGGGCTCTAGCGACATGTGACCGTGGGCCTGCTGTTGGGGGGGGTCCCAGTGCTGGGGGGGCACCTCAGGCAGGCAGAGGACCTGGTGCTCATCGCCCCTCTTTTCCTAGCAGGCAGCTGGTCCAGTCATACCAGCGAGTCGCCCGTCAGGGCGGCTGGGCCACACCCCTGACCCCTGGCTTCCCGGGCGGTGTCCCCGGGTGGGGGGCTCTGACGTTTAGGGGATGTGCCTGTTTGTAGAGGTCGACTGGGACTTCAGGGCTGGGTCTCTGAGAACAAGGCCTGTGGCCACTCGGGCGCGTGGTCCTGGGTCTCAGCACAGCAGTGGTCCCGGGAGACGTCAGCCCCTGAGCCCGGCGGGTGCCCCGCAAGTCAGCCCCTTGGTGGCCTCGGGGTGAGGTGACAAGGCCTCGCGACTGAGCCAGGTCGGCCGGCAGCCCACCCCCAGCACAGCCGGGTGTCACTCGGGCTGCTGGACCTCTGACCTCCAATTTGTCGTGACAAACCCGAGGTGGCCTGATCTCTGACCTGCCGTGGTGTCGCGGTGTTGGCTGTGAAGCGCATCTGCGCCGGTGCTCACGCGGCAGAGGTGCCCCCAGACCCAGGGCCTGGGGCCCGAGGGCTGGCGGGGTGTGCGCTCCCCCCGCGTGGGGTGGGGGCTCCTGGCCTCCAGCCCGGGTTTGGGAGAAAAGAGAACAGGTTGGTCTGTTTCCCAAGGGGGTGAAGTGAGGGCCTCGTGCCGGGGGTGGGGTGGGGGGGATGCAGGGAAGTCGCTGCTGGGCTGGGGCCCTGATGACACCCTAGTGTCCCCAGCCCGGCGTTCTCGGGGACAGCCCCTCTGTTCTGTTCTGCCACTTCCCTGACTTGCAATGAAACGTTTTAAAGAAAGAGGTGCTGGGTTTTTTAGTTACTTCTTTCCCCTTCTCAGGAAAGACGTGACTGTTTTAGGTCGAGCGAGAGCGAATTTAACATCCTTGATTTTTACAGCTCGGAGTCGCAGTTTGAAAGCTGGCATGAAAGCTGTTTGAAAGCATGACACACTGCTAGTCTTTCTATTAACGGACAGAAAAATAAATTACAGCAAGAAGGGTGATGCCCACGTGGAAGAGGTGAGTCCTTTAGGGTCTCGTTGGTTGGACCGCTGCTGCCTTAGGGGCCCGCGTGAGCGTCACGGCTGCAAATTCTACCTAAAAATGACGAAGACGGAACGTGACCCATGGCTGAGAGCTTGCACGCAGGGCCCCGAGCGGGTTGTCCTGGCGCCTTACTTCTGGATCCTAAGCTTGAACTCCACCTTCCCTTCATAGGGGTCGTGGGGGTTGTCGAAGCTCACGTGCTCCGCCAGGATCTTGCACACAATGACCACGTCCCTGTTCCTGGGCACGTTGAGGAGCTTGGCGGCCACCAGCGGGTTGCTATAGTGGGGCTGAAACGGCGTCACGTCAGGAGCCTCGGGCAGCAGGGCTCGCGGTACAGGGAGGCGATGCGTCTGCCTCCCTGAGAGCTGCTGAGACCTCCTGGCTCTGCTGGGCCCCGATTCCAAGGGATGAAATCGTCTCCCCACTTAGAAACGGGGAGAATCGGCCTGGAGGGCACGGACCAGGGCAGACCAGCAACAAACTCAGCTTCCAGTTGTATTTGACGGGAATTAATACAGAAACAAAACAGAATGAATCGAGAGACTTGGAGAAAGTGACTTTACATGGATATGCAGTTGCCTAAAAAGGTTTGGGAGGCTCTTGGGAAGGAAAAGATTAGACCTGCCATTTCCAGGTAGGTACGAGAATGTGGGTTTGAGAAACACCCAGACATGACATGGTCAGGGTGGGCTAAGTGATGCCTCGTTTTGATTTTGATTTTTTAACTTTTTTTAGGGCCCTGCTGGCTGCATATGGAAGCTCCCAGGCTGGGGGCCTACATCACAGCCACAGCAACACGGGATTCAAGCCGTGTCTGCGACCTACAGCATGGCTCTCGGCAGCACTGGACCCTTAGCCCACTGAGGGAGGCCAGGAATTGAACCTGCCTCCTCATGGGTACTAGTCGGATTCATTACCGCTGAGCCACAACGGGAAGTCCCTGCCTTGTTTCGCTTTTATCGGTGAGATGTCCATGGCTCTCCTCTCGCTAATCGCTGCTCGTTTGGAGACGAGCCCGAGCAGCGAGCACACCCACCTGGGCTTTCTTGCCGTAATAGGGGAAGTAGTGCAGACTGTAGGTGCCGTTGGCAGGGAAGTATTCCACCTGCAGGGGTGGGCCGTCCCGGGGCTGGTCCTGGGGGTGAGAGGCTGCTGCTAAGGAAGGCAGGATCTGGCACACTCGAGTCTGTGTGCTCACGTGTGTCCACGTGTGTGCACGCATGTTCCTTGTGTGTGTCCAAGTGTGTGTGCACTTGTGCATAAGCTACATCGAATCTTTACCATCAGCTGAGAGCCCACTAAGCGTGTGATTTGTTAGTTCGCAAGACTCCTGGCATTTTTTTCCATTTTAAACCCTCATAGGATAAAAGGTGACAGTGCTGAGAAGGCGGCAGTGAAACCCCGGAAGCTCAGGTAGGCCTACACACGCGTGCTTGAGAAACTCAGAAAGAAAGCAGGGAACCAGACAGACCTGTGCCTGGAGAGCCTGCAGGTGTGGGGTGTGGTGGCCGACAACAGAGCGCCTTGGCCGAGGGCGTGATAGTGAAAACACACTTTAGAAAATAGTCCGTGAAGGCAAATTTACTTTTTTTTTTTTGGTCTTTTTGCCATTTCTTTTTTGTCGTTGTTGTTGTTGTTGCTATTTCTTGGGCCGCACCCGCGGCATATGGAGGTTCCCAGGCTAGGGGTCAAATCGGAGCTGTAGCCACCGGCCTACGCCAGAGCCACAGCAACGCGGGATCCGAGCCGCGTCTGCAACCTCCACCACAGCTCACGGCAACGCCGGATCGTTAACCCACTGAGCAAGGGCAGGGACCGAACCCGCAACCTCCTGGTTCCTAGTTGGATTCGTTAGCCACTGCGCCACGACGGGAACTCCCAAATTTACTTTTTTTCATGTTGTACTTAAAAGCTGGTTTTGAGGGAAAAATGGACTAAAATACCACCAACTCTTGGCAGCATATCTGCATACACTGTTGAACAGTGGTAGCTGTTGGCGATGGGCGTATTGTTTGTAAATAAACAGATAAAAAGGACAAGACAGGGCAGTAGAAGTACCTGGGCTTTTCCAAATCGCTGCAAACACTTCGAAGCGTGTTCGTGAAACAGCGCCCCAGACACTTTTTGAAGCCAAACAGTAACCAGCACTGCTCGTTCTCACTGGGTTGTCACCCTGGGATGCCCACTTCAGCGCACACAATTAGTGCGTCTGGTCTAGAGAGGTCCTTCGGGAAAGCTAGCTCAGTTACTCCCGCAGGTTTTCTAGCCTAAACCAGGCAGCCGTGGCCGGTCACTCACCAGGAAGGCGCAGTCCACCCTGGGGGCCGTGCTGTTACCCGGGAGGAACTTGACGATCTGGAAGCCAAGCGTCGACGTGGCCTCAGTGCCTCCGAGCGGGGAGGCCAGGCCCCAGGAGGGCCAGGCGGTTCCTGTTCTAGGGACCAGCAGCCCCGCCCAGGACCGGGGACCTGGCTGCTGGCAGGTGGCAGAGCCGAGTGGGAGGTCCCACCTTGGGCCCCGCACACATTCCCTGGGCCCACCTGGGCTTCTCCCGTTTCCCGCCCGGCCCGGCTCCGATGCTCGGCCCTGCGTGTGGCTCTGGGCGGGGCTCAGTGTGCTGCTGTCCTGCGCTGCCCCGGGAGAGCGCCGTGCCAGGCCCCTGGGACCAGACCCCTGCTGGGCCCCGGGCCGTGAGCGCAGTGCACCAGCGCATGGCTCCCCTGCCCTCTTAGGTAGGAAAATAAATAGCGCCACGCAGATGCCCGCTTGGAGCTGTGTCCCCTCCCTGCCCCCATCCAGATCCCACCCTCCCGCGTCTCTGCTGTGGTGAGATGCCCCCCCACCCCATCCCCGCCTGGGCCCCATGGACGTTGCTGTGTCCTCGCGGTCGGCCTGCCTTGGCACCCAGCCTGGACGCTCCCGGGCGCCTTCCCTGCGCTGCGCACCAGGCTTCCTCCAGCCACGCTCAAGCGGCGGCCCCGGGTTCTGCAGTGGCGGTGCAGTGGGCAGGCACCGCAGTCAGGCAGTGGCGGCTCCGGACGGTGGTTTTGAGTGGTGTTTGGGGAAGGCACGCTCTCAGGCCATCGTTGGGCGGGGGTGGGGGGGGACAGTGCCAGGTCCCAACCTCCGCCTCCCAAGGCGCATCTCCACGCGGCCCGCACACTTACCCGGTTCATCTTGATGATGAAACACGGCTTTCCCTCCGCGAAGCCGAAGGTGGGGTCGGGCCAGCCGGAGCAGTTTTGTAGCATGTCTGCGGTGAACTTGCAGGAGAACTTGGTGTGGTTCGGCGCCAGGAAGCTCTCTTGGAAGAAGTACTTCTCCGATGTGCAGTTGATGCTGCCCTCCTGGGCAGCCGGCGAGTAGCCTGGGGGACAGACGCACCTGCCTGAGCCGCAGCCACCCCCGCTGTTCTGGGAAAGGCAAGGATCGCGGCCCAGGCGCCGTTTACCTGCCAGGAAGTGGTGCAGGGTGTGGGCCAGCCCCGCCCAGGTCGTGCTGTCAGACACGTTGTAGGAAATGTCCAGGCCTTTCTCCCCGTAGACGTCCGGCCTCAGGGTCACCCCTGGGGAGAGAGCGGGGCACATGGCACCGGTTAGCACATGGAGCCGTTCGCTCTGCGGTTGGCCCATGGCCGGCAGAGCTGCCCTCAAGGGCCTGGGTGCGGAGACTGCAGCCAGGAGGGCCCAGAACCCTGCCCAGCAGCCAGGGGTCTGCACCCGTGCCCATACCACGCGGCCGCCCCGCCTGGTGCAGGTGACGCCGCCCACAGCCTACGCTGGGCTTCTGGGTGGGGTCGTCATTGACTGCACGTCTGGAAATCCTCACTGGTTTTGGTGAGGATTTGATTTCTGGTTTTGTTGTTTCTGTGGATGTTGTCAAATTAGCAGCCGTATTTGGTTTAAAAACCTCTGGAAAGATCTGAACGGAAAGGACGCCCCCCCCACCCCCGCCCCCGTGCCACCGAGCCTGCGCCCCCCCACCCCCGCCCCTGCTCTCAGGGTCCCCGTCCTCACAGGCCCGCCTCCCCTCCGGACCAGGGGGCAAACTCTGTGCGGTTCTCGAGTTGTAATCTAGAATGTTCTGTGCTGAAATCTCGCTGACAGCTCCACGTTTGATCTGTTGCTAAAACTTGGTGCCCAGTGAAGCACCGTGGGGTGGAGTGGCTGAGCCTCCCTGGGGTCGCAGCCCCGCGCTTGCCCGTGGAAGCTTCTCGTCTTTTTGTCTTCCTCAGAAAGAGGGAAGGGCCGGGGGCCGGGGCCGTGCTCTGAGTGGGGAGCTGGGACAGCTCTCCTCCCCCCGTTTCTGGCTCTGTTTCTGCAGCCGGGGTAGCGGGCTGCCCGAGCAGACCTCCCGAGGCTCACGGCACCGGACAGCGGCCAGACCGCGCTAAGGACCCCACGCGATTGAATTTGCGGTTGGGGAAGTGGGGCCCCAGTGGAGCGCACCCCCCTCCCCCCCGCCGGTCCTGACCACCCCCCCCAGGGGTGGCCCCGGTGCGTGGAGCAGCCCCGACGGTCCCTCCGAAGCCCACGCCCCCGCGCCCCCTGGTCCTCATCCCGAGACCCGGAGGCAGGGTCGCCCTAGAGCCCGGGCCATCCTTCTCGGGGGGCCGAGGGCCGCCCGTGCTCGGGCCCCGGGCTGCTGGCCTGGGCCTGCCCCTGGGGGCCCCTGGCGCGCCGGCCCCGCGCGGGCTTGCCTGGCGACTTGAGCTGGTCCTGGTAGTCGGGCGTGTAGGGGTCGACGGTGCGCATCAGCACGTAGAGGCAGAGCGCGAAGATCCCGCTCATGACCACGTAGAAGGCCACGTAGTAGAGGCTGATCCACACTGCGGGAGAGGCGGTCAGGCCCGCGCCAGGCGCCCTGGGCGGCGGGCTCGGCGAGCCGCCGGCGCTGGGGCTGCACCCCCGCCTCTGTCTACTTCCACAACATTCTCGTCACCCTGACGGAGCCCGTACCCTAACCCGAAGGCCTTTAAAGATTCCAGCCTGGGAGCGCAGCTCGAAACGTCTGGTTTCGAGTCTAAGCCGAGCCCCGGGGGCCGCGTGGTCTCAGCTGCTCCCACCCCGCAGGCGCCTGTGTCAGGTCGGGGTCGTGGGGGGAGGTGGGCCCGCCCGCCCCTCCCGGCCCTCCCGTGCCCTCCCCATCACAGACCCCACCGGGACAGCGTCCGGCCCAGCATCTGCCCGGTGTCTGGGTTCCAGCAGTAGCGCTGGAACTCCTCCATGCGCTGGCTGCACGACTTCTTCTCCTGCAGAGCTGCCATCGCCTGTTCCTGCCGAAGCCTGAGCGGGCCACGTCCCCCGGGGCTTT